>NC_139536.1:106583124-107183124 GCF_965153285.1 Podarcis tiliguerta
GTAAACTGCTACATGAGATCAAGACATAACATCCAATTTTTTTTAAAAAAATATAACCTAGAAAATAGAATATAAAACACACACAAATGTACTCACATGAAAAGGCATAACAAATTGCTTCTGGAGGAGAATATTTTTTTTTTAATTGAAATGCTTTGGACAATTTACATGTATTAATGCATTTTATTTTATTTTTAAAAAAAGACATGGGACTCAGCTACATTGGCAAGGAAAAAGCACTTTATAAGCGTTATATATACATTATAACACTGTGGCACCAGATGGCGCTGTTGAGTCTCATTTTTGCCCAAATGATTTCTCATACAAAGTTTACAATGCGTTTAACTGAAACACTTCTTTGATGTGTTGAGATCCAGCCATGGTGCCAGTCTTGGTCTTTGCCTCTCCTTTTGTTTTCTTGCTCTATTCTATTATTACCAGCATTATAATTAATTTGATTTATTGCTTGCTTTTCACCATAAGGTCCCAACGGAGGGCCATAGCAATTTAAAATGCAACATTTGAAACAATTTGCAACAAATGACATCCTATTGAAAGCTACTCTCTTTACTTCTCTTTTTTTGGTTTCTGTAGAATGCCTGCCAGCTACCATTAATTCCAAGTTTAATTCTGGAGGAATTTCCATTTAGGACCTCCCCCCCCCCCCATTTATTTTTGTATGTTGCATCCTCCACATTCAGTTTACTGTTTACAAAGACTCTCAGCCTTTGGCTGAAAGGCCCCTAGATTTGTAAAACTTGCAAATATCAGATAGGCTTAGGATTTAAATATGTGATGTTAGAGAATAATATGTTTAAAGTCAAAATGAAAACAAGGAAAGAAGTTAAGTGATTAAGTTAATTTCATGAGAAAATTGGTTTTGGAAAACTGTTACAATGATATACACTGAAATTCAGCCAGGGAGATTTGAGAAAGTCACTTAACAATGTTACTAAGACTGGATCAAGTACAGCTAAGATGTATGATTGTTTGTTTGTTTAATTTTTTTTGGAAAACCAATAAAAAAATTTGAAGAAGAAAAAATAGATTTGTAACATCAAATCAGTCGCTGCCACATTTATTATTTTTCAAAAAGGTTGTGTTACGGTAAAATCTGGGTGCGAGGCTGCTCTGCCACCCAGCTCGTCGGACTAAGTCCGCGGGTCCCTGCGGAGGAAAATGAGTTCAGCCGGAGACAGGAGCAAACTGCAGAAGATCCATGTTTATTGTGCAACAGGTTCAAGGAGAGACTGAACAGCGAGAAAGGAGTGACATGAACTTTTGAAACTTCCCTCCATGTCCCAGAATACAGTGCAAAATACATCCCAGTTACATCATGAATACATTAAGAAGAGGTTGGGTTACACAGATTACATCATGAATACATTAAGAAGAGGTTGGGTTACACAGAATTAACGTATGGAGGGGGGAATATGCAGAGCTGGAGATATGCGCAGATAAGCACATCCTGAGTACCGGTGATGAGAAGACAATGGTCCATGTATGCATAGTCTGCCACCTGCCATTGCCCAGAGGAAAGGCTTGGCAGAGTGATTTGACAGGATTAGGGTATTGACACCTTGCTTGAGGGATTATGGAGGACAGGGGAGGTGTCATGGAGTCCTAGAGAAATTGAGCAAATTGGCACGTTGATTTTCTATGAATTTTATAGATTTTAGTCCCTTTTGACATTGACAATTGGGAATAAATGGATATATTGTAGCGAAGAAGAAGGTGAAGAAGACATGCCCCCCCCCTCCATATCAGTTGCTAGGCTGCTGGACAGCTTGCCACTTAACATGTATGCAAAAGTGCTTTCTTCAGCTGCATCAAAGACAGCTTTCTCCAGCAGAAGAAAAATACAGTGGAAATAGGTCTGGGCATCACTTTGCTATACATACATGAATGGCCTCTGAGTTTTCTCTTTGCCAGAGTTTAAGTGTTATAGGTTGCTATGTTATCAGCTGCTGGCTGTGATAAAGCATAAGAAGTGTGCTATGGAATCTGTTAGATTTTTGCACCAGAGTAGGGCCCCCTGCTGGCACAATGTTACATACTGATGTAGAATACAGAAGAATAGCACCAAACATTCAAGTTCCCTTTCTGTTATTTGGCGTTTCTTAGAAATGCTCTGTTTCAGCACATGTTGAAACTTGCATGTTAATCTTCGAGCCTTGTTGTTTTTTAAAGAAATATTTTTGGAGTATGATAAATGAAGTAGCCTAATAGTGAGCAGGACAAAATAGCTCAGTCAGTAGAGCACGAGGCTCTTAATCTCATGGTTGTGGGTTTGAGACCCACGTTGGGCAAAAAAAATAAAAAATCCTGCATTGCAGGGGGTTGGCCTAGATGACCTTTGTGGTCCTTTCCAATTCTACAATTCTATGTAAGGCTCTTCTTTGGGCAGATCCAGACCATACATTTAAATGACACTCAGCACACATTGAAAGCACAGTTTCTTAAGGACACTGGAGGCTGTAGCCCTGTGAGGGGAAAACTGAAGTTCTCATGATTCTTTAAAGGTAAAGGGACCCCTGACCATTAGGTCCAGTTTTGGCTGACTCTGGGGTTGCAGCGCTCATCTCGCTTTATTGGCTGAGGGAGCCGGCGTACAGCTTCCGGGTCATGTGGCCAGCATGACTAAGCCACTTCTGGCAAACCAGAGCAGCACACGGAAACACCATTTACCTTCCTGCCAGAGCGGTACCTATTTATCTACTTGCACTTTGACGTGCTTTTGAACTGCTAGGTCGGCAGGAGCAGGGACCGAGCAACGGGAGCTCACCCTGTCGCGGGGATTCGAACCACCGACCTTCTGATCGGCAAGTCCTAGGCTCTGTGGTTTAACCCACAGTGCCATCCACGCCCCTTTTATGATTCTTTAGGGAAATATTCATTGAATGTATTTTAAATGTATGGTGTGAATACTCTCTGAGACATTTGTTCATAAATATCACTGCCGTGGGAGATTGACATTTCAGGTGTCCATGTACATATGATTCCTTCGCATAATTTTAAGCAGTTGAATTTACTGCCTAACTGATCAACTAAACTATAGAGCACATCCACCAGTTATCCGTTATTGATAAATAAGGGTGGACTGGAACGTGTTTCGGAAAGAAACTCATAAGGGGCAGTGCAAAGGGAGAAATAAACCAAAAGAAACATTTTAGAATCAAAGAACAATACACAGAGATGCTTTTTTGGCAATGAGACTTGAAGGAATGTTAAGTTCAATGAATGTGATATTTGCAATGAATATTGATTCATAAAATCATAGAAATGTAGAGTTGGAAGGGACTTGAGGGTCATCTAGTCCAGTGTTTCCCAAACTTGGGTCACCAGCTGTTTTGGGTTCTCATCATCCCTGATCACTGGTTCTGCTAGTTAGGGAGGATGGGATTTGTAGTCCAAAAGCAGCTGAGGACCCAAGTTTGGGAAACGCTGATCTAGTCCAACCCCCTGCAGGAATCTTTTGCCCAAATGCGCCTCGAACCCACAACCTTGAGATTGTGAGTCTCATGCTCTACTGACTGAGCTAATGGTTGGTAATAGGGTGAAGAAAAGAATGCTGTTTTCTCATCTTCCGTGAAGAGCAGCCTGCATTCCTTTATTTTTGTGTCAATTTCCCCCACTCTAGCAAAAATGGAAGGAAGCCGATGCCATTTCAGCCCTTGTGACGAATGGCCAAGGCTGAATTTGGATGGGTCACTTAACGATGCCTAAAAGCATTGCCATGCTAATCCAAGTGAAGCTTTTCCAAATGAAATTTCTGGCTGAAAACGCGAGGTTCAGATCCTGATGGACAGTCACGAACTCCAAATGTTTTCCTAACACACTTTCAAGCAACTCTACCTAAGGTCAATGTTTGCTTTGGGGAACTGGGTGTCGTGCTTGGATTATGAGATGCCTGTGGAATGCAGGAGACCAGCAGAGGCTTCTCATTGGCTGTCGGTGATGTCATATGGGCAACTTAGCGGGTAAAGCCCAGTAGCTACCTTAAACAGTTCTTACATTACCTCTTTTATTTTGCCAGTTTAATTCCATTTGAGACCACATCCCCCCCCCTTTTCTTCTTCTTTTTTTGAAGCAGTACTTCATACAGAAACCGTTTTTTTACTAGAAAGTTCAGCAATATTGCTGTGCTAAAGGTAAGGTGAATAACTCACTGTTTCCAAAAAGCTTCGCCAGACCATGTTTCCCTTACGTTCTAGTAGCTTCTTGTGTTGGAGCAAGTTAAAGGAGGCCTTAGATAAGCTGCTACTGAAGACCACCCCCCCCCCGCCATTACTCTCTTTCGACTTCAGCATAAGGCAAATATCTTTTCATGTCCGTTTTACATAGCGTCTGCAAATTTTGATGATGAGGCAAGTCTCAATATCTACACCAGATATACCAGATACTTTAGCCTATGAAATACAGCATGTCAAACAGAACCTCCAAGTGTCCCTATTTTGCAGGGACAGTCCCTGATGTATGGAAGCCGTCCTGGTTTCTGATTTGATCCCGGAAAGTTCCACTTTTCCTTAGGACGTCTCTATTTTCACTGGAGAATGTTGGAGAGTATTGAGTTATGCGACCTCCGAGCTAAGGAGATAAGTAACTAGAGAACCTTTAGAAGACATCTGAAGGCAGCCCTGTAGAGGGAAGGTTTTTTGGTGTGTTTTTTTAAGTTTAATGTTTTATTTTGTTTTTATATATGTTGGAAGCCACCCAGAGTGGCTGGGGCAATCCACTCAGATGTGTGGGGTATAAATGTTGGAGGGTAATTAATTGTCAGGGAACTGCCATCAGAACAGGGGCGGGAATCAGAGGGGGAGTTGTGTTACAGGGAGCCTCCGAAAATCTTGCGAAGCAGTTCCTCCTCTGGTGATGAGAATAGCCCCACCTCCAGTGGGGAAGAGGTGAAAGGACCAGAGGATGCTGGTGGGAGTCTCAGCACTGCTCCTGGCCAAGTCGGCTAGGAGGGAAGCACGCCCCTTCTGTCACCCACCCTGCGCAGAAGTCTAAAGCGCAAAGAGGGGAGGAAAAGGCTGGGCGTAACAAGACTTTTATATTGGGGGAGGTCCAGGAAACAAGCTGTGCTGGTCGGGGGGGGGGGTTACCGTGAGGCGTGGTCGGAGTCCGGTCCTGGGTCAAGGGTCTGGAGACTGTCCACCAAGGGCGAAGCAGGGTCCAAAGCAAGAAGCCGGGTGTGGTCAGGAACTCCGGAAAAACAGGTCTTGGTGCTGGCAGAAACAAGTTTCCAATGACGTTGCTCCCGCAACCTGGGACTGGGCTGACTGGCCTTTATCTCCTCTGGGGCCTAGGGCAGTCCCGGTCCACAGGTGACTCGCCTTTCCTTGCCTTAAGGCGAGCACTCCTCCTGAGAGAACTTAGTTCCCTCCGCCTCTCTGCTCTGAGCCTCTGCAGCTCAGGAGAGCCTGGAGGGTTACTGGACCCAGAGGCCGCCTCACCTTCCCCTGACATTGCTGGGAGAGGAGCACCTGCAGGCAATGGATCCTCAATCACCCCTGGAGCCAGAGTGGATTCATCTGGTGTCTGCTCCTGAGGACCTGGCACAGGTGCGGGCCCTTCAGATTCAAGCCCCTGCCCCGGCTCAGCCGGCCCTGGAGGCAGGGACTTCTGTGCAGGCTGGGATTCCTCTGGTTCAGCCTCTGAATCAGATTCAAGGCCATCACACAAGTACTCCCTGATTCTGCTAGTGATTGAGGCAGACATGAACTTTGGGGTTCTGCACTGTAAATAGTTTTGCACCTAAATAAAACCTGTAAAAGACAGGTTGGAGTCCTGCCTGGTTACTCGTGAGCAACCACCTAAGCTATCTGACAGTAATGGTGTGGGTTTTTTTTTAAGTTTCTAACCATCATGTTTGCAGAGATTACTTTGCAAAATATGGGATCAAAATGTGTGAAAAGTTCTGGAAAGAGTCCCACATCCAACAACAGCTTATATATTGCTAGGCTTGGCTGCCATATCGGAGAGGAGAGCGACAAATGCAACTACAGGTCTCCATATGGAGAACATTCTGCCACTGGGATGCCACCACCAAGTAGTCCCTTTTCACTGTAGCCACCTGCTGAACCTGAGATAACAGGGGCATCTGAAGAAGGGCCTCTTAGTTTATGGGCAGGCACATGTGGAGGCAAACGATCCCTGGTCCCATATCCTGGCCCCAAGGCATGAAGAGCTTTAATGGTCATTTTGAACTGAGTCCTGAAAAGAACCGGGAGTGCCCGTCAGCACCAGCCAGCCTGGACAATGATGCGGGATGGTTGGAGTTGTAGCCCAGCAGTACCCGGAGGGCTATCAGTTTCCCACCCCTGTTGTGTGCCCTGTTGTAGGCATGATGGGATAATCTGCCTCAGGTTGGGATGGGAAGGAGAGAGGACAGGACAGAGGGTTCTGGAAGGATCAGAGCTTTGCCTTCCATGCAGGGCACTGCGCCGGTTGAATCAGTTAATTCAAGCAATGGCAAGCTTCCATCTTTATAAAATTAAACCGACTAACTAAATGGGTGCTAGAGCATATTTCACAAAGTCAAATATGCTCTCAATGCCTAACCTCAGTTTACAATTTGTAGCTGCATTTTGCACTATTTGCAGTTTCTGGACCTTATCTCTCTCTCTCTATGTCACATAGAGGAGGGAGAAAGGTTGTATGTCACATAGAGGAGGGAGAAAGGTTGTATGTCACATAGAGGCGGGAGAAAGGGTGTTTTCTGCTGCTCTAGAGAAGCGGACACGGAGCAATGGACCCAAACTGCAAGAAAGAAGATTCCACCTAAACATTAGGAAGAACTTCCTGACAGTAAGAGCTGTTCGACAGTGGAATTTGCTGCCAAGGAATGTGGTGGAGTCTCCTTCTTTGGAGGTCTTTAAGCAGACGCTTGACAACCATATGTCAGGAGTGCTCTGATGGTGTTTCCTGCTTGGCAGGGGTTTGGACTCGATGGCCCTTGTGGTCTCTTCCAACTCTTCTATGATTCTATGATTCCCTCTCTCTCTCTCTCTCTCTCTCTCACACACACACACACACACACACACACACACTGTCCTCACATAGCTTCGAAACCTCAACTCTTTAGCCTTTCATCCCGGGGATCAATGACAGAGAATCGTGATGATTCCCTTACCTTCACTCTCCTAAAATGCAAGCTGTCAGGTCCGGCTCTATCATTAGGCAGAAGCTGGGCCAGGGGTGGAACGGGGGCTGTGATGGTGAGGGAGGATATACCTTGAGTCTGCTATGCAACCTATTCTGCACCCTCTAAGCTAGCCTCCAGCTGTTGGGTATGTTGGACGATGCTGTCCCATCACCAGTGTTGCAATAAGATTTAGCTGCCAGTCTAGCCAACGCTCTATACATGGATTGGGAGTGTGGGCCAACTTTCCCTTTGGCCTCAGGCAGCAAAATGTCTTTGGCTGGCCCTGCAGGGTGTCCTCACAGATGCCCTCCAGCGTGCCTCTCATCCCTAATCATGAGAACTAGAAACTTGCGCTGCACCGAAAGCTACATTTGATCTCATTTTCTCTTGTTGCTGTTGACTTGTTTGGCCAGCCTTGATGTTGTTCTGTGCCTGCACAAACCCAGAGATTTGTGAGAATCGTTGCCGTGTCTGCTAACACTTTGCACAGAAAAGCCAGGGCAGCAGCTTTTGATCGTGCTTTGTTTCTTCTTGGTTGAGAAACCTCCCTTTGAAAAGGAGGGCTGATGAGGAAACCCGGGCTCTTGCAGCACAAAGAATGTTCTGTATCTTTCACAGTAGTTCTCTTTCAGGGTGGCTTCCATCACTCCAAAGGCACATTTCATGGAACAATTCACAACATCAATGGAGCTCCTCAGCAAATGGGTGCTAAGCTCATACAACAGGGCCTGTAAGGGGACAGACATTTGTTTTCACTACATGTCAAGGCCTTTTAGTCCTAAACCAAGACTGAGCGAACTTTTTTAGGCACACCAGGAAGAACTTGAGAGAGCTTCAACTAATGGTGCTCTCAAGACCATCATGCATATTGTAGGAACATCTATGAATGTTTTGCTTTATTTGATAATGCTCCAGGCATTTGATTTTTTCTAATATTTGGCACCGAGTGTGCAATTTGAACAAGAGGGGTGAGCAACTTGAGATTTGATGCTGGTGAATATTTTCTTTTTTAAAAAATATATTTTTTATTAAAAATTTAAACAAAACGTATTATCTTAAAACATATCATCCTTAATTCCCCACCCATTTCATAAATTGACAACAAACCGTGGTTTGAGGCTGTCTTGTTAGGGAGACACAAGCCAGGATCCCACCGGTGAATCCATATGACTTCATGATTTGTTTCTCCCTCTTGTTGTGGGCAGCCTGTGCTTGCTTTTTCATAGAAAATTATGATAAACCAGCATCCGTTGCTTGTTGTGATGTGAGTATGGCCACTGTGTGATACTAGGCGATTACCTGGGAATTTTTGCCTTGAAGTCCTAAGCATGCAAGGAAAGGTCATATCTCAATGTGTCATGTAGAAGACACTAGGATCCATTCCTTTCATATTCACTCTAGGGCAGAGTTACCCAAACGTGGGTCTCCAGCTGTTTTGGGACTACAGTTCCCATCATCCCTGACCACTGGTCCTGCTACCTAGAGATGATGGGAGCTGTAGTCCAAAAACAGCTGGAGACCCAAGTTTGGGAAATCCTGCTCTAGGATGGGAGATAGCTCAGTGGTAGGGCAGGTGCCCCTCATGCAGAATGCCCCAGGTTCAAACCCCGGGAAGGACTTCCTGTTAAAAGGATCTGTGACAGCAGATCGCTGCCTGAGGCCCCAGAAGGCTGCCTTTGGTCAGGGCAGACAACACTGGGTAGATGGGGTAATCGTCTGACTCAGGGCTCATCCAGACTTGCTCTTGCTCCACCGCTTTCCCCTGGAGATACATGATTTTTTTCCACTGAATTGGAGCAAACAACCAAAATTTCTCCCGATCGTTATTTGCTCCAATTTATTGGAGTGGGGAGTGGCCGCCAAGACAATATAACACTGGTCCTGAAAGACCTACTGGCTCCCAGTACATTTCTGAAAATGCTGCAATGCGCTCTACATGGGGCTATCTTTGAAGATGACCCAGAAACTACAACTAATCCAGAATGTGGCAGCTTGGGAACAGTCTCTGGGACCATATAACACCAGTCCTGAAAGACCTACATTGGCTCCCGGTACATTTCTGAGCACAATTCAAAGTGTTGGTGCTGACCTTCAAAGCCCCAAACGGCCTTAGCCCAGTATACCTGAAGGAGCGTCTCCACCCCCATCCCTCAGCCCGCACACTGAGGTCCAGCTCCGAGGGCCTTCTGGCGGTTCCCTCACTGTGAGAAGTGAGGTTACAGGGAACCAGGCCTTCTCGGTGGTGATGCCTGCCCTGAGTGGCTGGGGAAACCCAGCTGGATGGGTGGGGTATAAATATATTATTATTATTATTATTATTATTATTATTATTATTATTATTTTGTATATGAGGAACAACTTTGGTCTTTCCTGGTCCTATCATTAGGCATTCCCTTTTGTGTTTGTGTGTTGAATCTATTATGCCAATTGAGAGAAGTGAGGGGCAGATAGGGCTTGCCAACCCAGGAAGGTAGCCCACCAAGGAGAAGGAAAACCTCCACTGCCTTGCAGGACATCACCGAGAGAAGAAAAAGACTAAGGAACAAATCCTGCAGAAAGCTGGAGTGGAGTCCCTAAGACAGTTCGATGGCATCTTGTACGCCTCCTTCCACCAACTCCTGCAGCCAAGCTGGTACCAAACGTCTTGGTCTGCATTGCTCTAGACCACATCAGTGAGGCCGAGAGGGGAGTCTTGTCATCTGGGCAGCCCAGGACCTCCATACACACTGCCTAGGCTTGTGCCCCAGGGAGGTCACTGGTGCTGTTAACACAGTGGTTTGACTATACCCCCAGAGGTGCACTCCATTGTCTTTCAAGGCAGATGGATGCCAACAAGCTAAGTACTGACAGGACACGTGTGTAGATTGATGTGCAGATACCTAAAAAAAAAAAAAAAAACCCCTGCTGAAGAAGTGTGCAAAAGCACACTGCCAGCCAATTGTCGATTTGTTTATGCAGTTTTATGATTTTGTGCAAATCTGAGGGATCAAAACTATCTATCTATCTATATCTATCTATCTATCATCTATCATCTATCATCTATCATCTATCATCTATCATCTATCATCTATCATCTATCATCTATCATCTATCATCTATCATCATCTATCATCTATCTATGGGGTGGGGGCTAAGTGCTTGATAGGCACTTTACAGCAATGCTGGAAAAAAAATGAAAGCAAGTGAAAATTCTCAGCACACACTTTTCAGATTGCCTAATATATCTAGTGCAGAAATGTTTAATGTGGTTTGCTTTTGCGGAAATTTGTGGGCTCAAAAGAAATGAGAGAAACCCTCCATTCAGGAGTCTACTAGAAATATTTACGAGCATGGCCAGAAAAGAAACAAAAGCATTAAGGAAGTGGATGGTCCCATTCGTTGAAGGGTGTAATCCTGCTCTGGATTGGGTTGCATTCCCCTTAAGGATCAGGTTCATAAGCTTGGCAAATGGGTAAAAAGTTATGCATTTTTAGGATCTGTCACGTGTAAGCAGTGGCGTAGCGTGGGTTGTCAGCACCCGGGGCAAGGCAAGTAATTTACGCCCCCTAACCCGTGGATTTGCGCCCCCTAACCCTAACCCCCAGATGTTGCACCCGGTGCGGCCGGCCCCCCCTGCACCCCCCACGCTACGCCACTGCGTGTAAGCAATAGTTACACCAGTATGTTGGACTACACAACATATTGATGATATCATGTTGGCTACCCCTGGTCTAACTATTCCTTACACTTGACATACTTCCTAAAAATGGGTAATTTTTTACCCAGCCCCTTTGGAATCTGCAATAGTTGTTGGTTTCTGCATAAGATTTTAATGGCTACTTGTTGTTTTAATTGATGGTGGTTTTGTAGCTCACTGATTTCATGCCCTAGATGACTCTCATGGTCCCTTCAATCCCTACAATTCTATGAATCTATGAAATAATAAAACTGCATTTCAGTAACTTGCATACAAAAGCAAACCATTCTTCTTCGATTCCAAGGGAATGGGTCCTGTTCTGCAAGGGGATAAGCAGAGATTCTCCTAGCCCTTGAAGACAAAGACCAAAGCATTTTCCAAACTAGACAAAGACAGATTCTACGGGGAGGGGGGAATTTGTTTTATCACGGCCAGATTCATTAGATAGGTGAAAAGGTTACCCCAATCTTCCCTAATACGGAACAGTTTTAATTTACACCCTACATAATAAGTCTAAGAAAGGTATAACCACATATTCAAAAGGATGAATGACAATAGGAAGCCATCTCTGTGGGCATTAAATCTGAGTGAACGGTTTACCTACACTCCAGGTTGGTATTGTCTCCTGTCCTCTGTTTTGATTTATAAATCATCTAAAAAGGTTTTTCGAGTTATATGAAGACAAAGATGTTCACATCACCAAATGCAGCAGTGTGTGTGTGTGTGTGTGTGTGTGTGTGTGTGTGAAGGTGAGTCTCTTCTATAGAAGAGCCAGTGTGGTGTAGTGGTTAAGAGCGATAGACTCGTAATCTGGGGAACCGGGTTTGCATCTCCACTCCTCCATATGCAGCTGCTGGGTTACCTTGGGCCACTCACACTTCTTTGAAGTCTCTCAGCCCCACTCACCTCACAGAGTGTCTGTTGTGGGGGAGGAAGGGAAAGGAGAATGTTAGCTGCTTTGAGACTCCTTAGGGTAGTGATAAAGAGGGATATCAAATCCAAACTCTTCTATCTTTGCATGATGAAATACTTTTGAGATTTGGAGGGGCTGGGAGAGAATGATGACACTGGACCACATTTTCACATTAAAATAACATTTTCTTCCTTATTTTAATTACTTTTCCACAAGCGTCATGTCTGCAGAAAGAACTTGCCAAAAGACCATTAGAGTATTTCATGTCTTCTTATGCCAGATGCAGTAGGTAAGAAGTTACTAAATACCTGCCCTGTCTCAGCACAATCCACCTAAGGCCTAAACAAAAGTAAATATGCTCATGTTCACACTGTCCTACCTACTAAGAAGGTTGGTTGGGGGAAAAGCCATCTTAATTGTTAGCAAAAGTCACAGATCTTTGTAAAACTAAAACTTTTTTCTCCCTTTCAAAGCAGATTACTCAGTTCTATAGAAGGCTTCATAAACCCAAGGTACATAAATTATATCCTATGGAATAAAAATTATTTCCATTCCTGGATTCCTCTGTAACAAATTTGGCAGTCTGCTTTGATTTTCATAGCACCATGATTTTACTGTCTCTAACCACCTGCCATACCAAAGCAAGCCAACAGAAGTCAGAGTGTTAGGGTGGTCTGTCATAAAGTAAATGTTATTCTTCAATAACGTTCTAAAAAAGCATCATTATAAATCAGGAAGGTGTCCACTAATGAGTCCTGGGGTGTTCATTAGCCCCATATATATTTGGTCAGCTTATGGAAAGAAATAAAAAAAAATCACATGCAAGCAGACTGTAGCGCTGCACATTTCAGAGGCAACTGAAAGCTAATCTCATTACATTATGTTAAATGTAAAGCAGATATTAACATCACACATGCCTGCAGCACACACACACAAACTGTGCACTGCATTGCTTTCCTCCCAAAAATAGAACAATTGCCCAGGAAGTTCCTCAGTTTCCCCTAATCCAGAGCTCAAATTTCACCTGCAGACTTATTTTTATGCTACCTCTCTTTAAGGACTTCTGTGGTGAAGGACTGAAACATTGAACATATGAAGCATTCTTAAACTCATCTAGATGTGTGCTTTCCCCATGCTTAGGAAGCTCTCCCCTGGGAAACACATTCTTTATAATAATATTTTATAATTTATACCCCACCCATCTGTCTGGGTTTCCCCAGCCACTCTGGGCAGCTCCCAACAAAATATTAAAAACACGATAAAACATCAGAAATTAAAAACTTCCCTAAACAGGGCTGCCTTCAGATGTCTTCTAAAAGTCAGATAGTTGTTTATTTCCTTGACATGTGATGGGAGGGCGTTCCACAGGGTGGGTGCCACCACCGAGAAGGCCCTCTGCCTGGTTCCCTGTAACCTCACTTTTCGCAGTGAGGGAACCAACAGAAGGCCCTCGGAGCTGGACCTCGGTGTCTGGGCTGAATGATGGAGGTGGAGATGCTCCTTTAGGTATACTGGGACGAGGCCGTTTGGAGCTTTCATAGTGAGCACCAACACTTTGAATTGTGCTCGGAAACGTACCGGGAGCCAATGTAGGTCTTTCAGGACTGGTGTTATATGGTCCCAGAGACTGTTCCCAAGCTGCCACATTCTGGATTAGTTGTAGTTTCTGGGTCATCTTCAAAGATAGCCCCATGTAGAGCGCATTGCAGTAATCCAAGCGGGAGATAACTATTCAAATACATGTGTGTGTGGACTACTCTGGTCTGATTGGATTAACAGCTAAATAGTGCTCAACTGTGGACAAGCTGTCTCTCTAGTTCTGCAGAACTCATTCTCTATTATGTTTATAGCAGACGTGCAGAAAATTGAAGTATTGGCTGTAGAAACTACACCCATTCCCCCCTCCCCCCTTTTGCTTCTGCACCTGTAGTACCAAGGTATAGTAAATCCAGAAACTACTGCTGGTAACTTGAAGAGTAGTTCGCTAGGGAAAGGCAAATCAGTTAGCTGATTGAAACAAGAGAAATCCCTTAGAAAAGCTGTAACTTCCAGGCCAATGCTACTGTTAAGTTTCCTAAATCATTGCTGTTGGGAAAAGCATTAGTCCGCAGAATGGCTTTCGCATGCTCCTTATTCTGGCTAGATGCTAGGCTGATGGGAGACAAATTAAGAAATTTGGCTACGCTTCCTAAGACTGCTCTGCACATGATTCTGCATTTGCAGTTTCCATTCAAAGTAATGGGACATCTGGATGTAGAATGGACCTGAAATTTCTCAGAAGACTTTTTTTCCCCCCTGAGAAAATATCTGAATTTTTCTTTTCATTCCTTTATGGAAAATAAGCCTATTTCTGAAGACAACACCCCCCTCCCAATATTATTCACTGTGTTTTTGTTGGTGGTCAAGATTCCCACCTCAGGGCTGCCAAGAGATGGGCAGAAAGGGTCTGGGTCTATGGGACCAGCTTTCATTTTTAAAAAAAGTTTGTGTTGGGAGGGGGAATGTAAACTCACCTGTTACTGCCCCATCTGCAATGAGTCATCCTAACCTGGCTACTTCAAGAGCTGTTATTGACCTCACCGTGGTCCTTTTGCACACCCAGTAGGAGGTCCAGAAGATCAATGATTGTGGGGGATCCTCTTGGTATATCCCCTCCATTAAGTACAGTGGTACCTTGGGTTAAGTACCTAATTCGTTCTGGAGGTCTGTTCTTAACCTGAAACTGTTCTTAACCTGAAGCACCCCTTTAGCTAGTGGGGCCTCCTGCTGCTGCAGCGCTACCGGAGCACAATTTCTGTTCTCATCCTGAAGCAAAGTTCTTAACCTGAGGTAATATTTCTGGGTTAGCGGAGTCTGTAACCTGAAGCGTATGTAACCTGAAGCGTATGTAACCCAAGGTACCACTGTACATGGATATGGGTTGCGTCACTGCCTACTCCCCGAGTAAAGCTTCTCGGTTCAAGTGGGGCTTTTCTTTCTTCTACAATGGTACCTCGAGTTACAAACGCCTCAAGTTACAAACGCTTCAGGTTACAAACTCCGTTAACCTGGAAGAGTTACCTCGAGTTGAGAACTTTGCCCCAGGATGAGAATGGAAATTGTGTGCCGGCAGCACAGCGGCAGCAAGAGGCCCCATTAGTGAAAGCACGCCTCTAGTTGAGAACAGTTTCAGGTTAAGAATGGACCTCTGGAACGAATTAAGTTCGTAACTAGAGGAACCACTGTATTTTACTCCATTTTAGTTGGACTTACTCATTAAGATGGGATGCAGGTGGCGCTGTGGGTTAAACCATAGAGCCTAGGACTTGCCAATCAGAAGGTCAGCGGTTTGAATCCTCACAACGTGGTGAGCTCCCGTTGGTCGGTCCCTGCCAACCTAGCAGTTTCAAAGCACGTCAAAGTGCAAGTAGATCAATAGGTACCGCTCTGGTGGGAAGGTAAACAGCATTTATGTGTGCTGCTCTGGTTTGCCAGAAGCAGCTTAGTCATGCTGGCCACATGACCCGGAAGCTGTACGCTGGTTCCCTCGGCCAGTAAAGTGAGATGAGCGCCACAACCCCAGAGTCGGTCACGACTGGACCTAATGGTCAGGGGTCCCTTTACCTTTTTATTTCCCAATACGCTTTTAGCCTTTCACAGGTCCACCACATACTTTCATATGTGGTACTGCACTCGGGTTTTGCTTGGGGACTTCCCATGGGCATCTGCTTTGCGACGGTGAGAACAGATGCTAGACTGGATGGGCCCTTAGTCTGATCCTGCAGGGCCTGTTTTATATTATAGTTCCATGGATCCTACAGATTTCCTTGAAGCATCTGATTAGTCGCTGTACTAGATGAACTCAACTAGGTGGACCCACCAGAGTAAGCCTCTTTCTCTGCAGTCATTTTTTGGGATATAAATATTTTATTTGGGTTCAAGATGCAAAATTACATTTTAACGCTCAATAATTATAATCCTATTCTACAATACTAATGACTTCCTGCTCAGCCATCATCAGTGTTTATAACTGTAATTACATATAATTGCATTTTAAAGTTCTGTCACATCGACTTTCATCCTCTTTAACAAGTTTCTTAATATAATCTATTATTCCCCCCCCCCTTAAACTTCAAACCCCACTGTGGACTTCATATATAAAGAGTTACTTTTTAAATAAACTAGAAAAGGTTTCCAGTCCTCACTGAAAGAATCTTACGCTTGTCAGTGGCATCAGTTTAGCTATCTCTGCATATTCTCTACACTTTTTAAAATATATATATATTATTAGGTTTTTACACAAAATTTGACATTACTAAATTCACTTTCAATATAATAATTTCTTACATTTTGACTTCCCATCCTTACGTCTCTGATGTTTCTGTTGTATCCCTTTATCTCCTGCTATAACTACCATTTATTTAATCTTCTTCCCTTCCCTATTATTCAAATCCTGCTTGCAAATTCATTTGGCTATAGTTTCCCCTCTCAAATAGTCCGAAAGGAACTTCCACAGAGTTCTCTCTCTCCCTTTATTTTGTTTATGCATTTTTACAACTTATATATGCATCATACAATATTCCTCATTATCTCTTATCCTTAGACTTCCCAGTCCATCTCTCCATGCCATTCTAGGTAGTCTTTTGTTGGCTGCATAATCTATTATTCCACCCATTTTCATCTCAAATCTTCCTTTATTTAATGTTACCTGCTGCTCATATGTTCATTCCTACTTGTAGGTTGAATAGACTATTATACCCTCTAAGATACTCTTCAAAACACTTTGGGTATCTTTGACAAAGTCCTCATATTTCTGGTCTCTTATTTTTGCTGCCATCTCTGCATGGTCCATCCATATTCTATTCACTTCCTGTTCATAACTATTAGGTAATGATGTTCCCTCAAGTGCTTCTGGTAGGGAATGGCCTTGATATGAATATCTTTTAACTGTTTTTCTGATATAGGCAGCTTGCATGGGTTATCTTGTGCCGAAGTGTCAGTGCTCATTTAATAGGGATGCGGGTGGTACTGTGGTCTAAACCACCAAGCCTCTTGGGCTTGCCAATCAGAAGGTCAGAAATTCTGAATGGGGTGAGTTCCCATTGCTCGGTCCCTGCTCCTGCCAACCTAGCAGTTCGAAAGCACACCAGTGCTACCAGATAAATAGGTACTGCTGTGGAGGGAAGGTAAACGGCGTTTCTGTGTGCTCTGGTATCCGTCACGGTGCCCTGTTGTGCCAGAAGTAGATTAGTCATGCTGGCCACATGACCAGGAAAGCTGTCTGTGGACAAATGCTGGCTCCCTAGGCCTGAATGTGAGATGAGTGCCGCAAACCCATAGTCACCTTCAACTGGACTTAACTGTCCAGGGATCATTTACCTTACCTTTTTGTGTGTGTATTTAATTATTGCACAAAATAACTGCAGTCACCTATTCATTTTGCTATTCTTCATTAACTTGGAATGGGATGCAGGCTCAGGATGTTTGCTTGATCTCAAGGTTTCGAGGTTAAGCAACTAGCAGAACCACAAAAACTTGGTTCATTTCACCAAGGGCTCATAATCACCGCAGCATAGAGCTTTCACCTGGGGACTGACAATTAATAGCAACACTCTTAATCCTCTGTTGCTTATTGACACCAGTCTCAGAGGTGGGTTGTGTTAAAGCAACATTGTGACCTATATTCCCATGGACGGGTACTGTGGAGACTTGCCTTCTGCTTCTCTCTATTAACGTTCCAGTTTTGCTTGCTGCTAGTCAACAGACAAATCCAAAAGCTGGGGAATAGATTACAATACCCCAAAGAGCGGAAAATTAAAAAGAAAAACCTCTTGCTGCTGGGCTCAAGTGCGGACACTGCTGCACCTGGAGATGAAGGATAAAAGGCTGTATTCATACAATTTTGCTCTTGTTCGAAAAGCCAAGTAGCAGAGGCTGCCACGTCACGAGTGATTCAGGAGGTCTTCCTTGCTTTGGATTAATCATATAAAAGTGGTGGGGAGTAAATGATATCCTGTTGGAAAGAATATTATGTCTGAGTGGTGCATGCATTGATTTTATTACGGCATCGTAGCTAGAAGTTCTTAGACATCTGTGAGATGAATCATAGTCCACAGAACAGGAGCAATTAGCTACATTTTAGGCCAGGAAAGGTCTTGGAAGGTGTCTAATTGAGTGACTTGCAACAGTGCCAGGAAACAATGTGAATTTGACAAGAATCCCACAATTCACATCTACATTGGCCCAGGAGGGACGTAATTTGTTAGCATGTACGTATTACCCTAGATAACCAATCCAATTCATTTCAGCAACCACCAAAGCCAGACATGTTTGGCTAACGACGTTTAAAAGTAAAGGATGTCGTTAAAGACAAATCACTTTACAAGCTATTATTAAAACTGTGATCACTTCAACATTAAAAGGAGTTCTTTTGGCATTCAAGGCCACACATTCTGTACAGACTAAGTTAAAAAGAAGCTTTGTAGGACTCTTTTTTAAAAAACAAAAACAGGGGTCCGTAGTTAATAAATCCGAAGAACCTTGTTAACCATAGTGACATTCTATGCATGATAAATATAGCAGTTTTGTAAAGGAAAATAGGGTGGGGGTGGGGAGTTGGATTATATTTAGTTTGTGTGAAACATTCTGGCTTTTTTTACATGGATATTTCTGCTTTTTCCAGCAGCTGCGTTGCATGTTTGGGCTTATTTTTTATGGCTGTTCAGCTTTTGCTATTGCGTATGGTTCCCTGTTCAAAACAGTGTGACATCATCATCATCATCATCATCATTTTGCCTTGAGATGGGCTATTGCTCACTGCACAAAAGTGATGCATGTTCCTATGCTGGACTGTTGCTTATCAGTTTCCTGGTGAAAGCACTGACCTTGCTAACGGTTACTTATCTGGTCTAAGCTGTTCCAATCAATGCCCATGTCTTATCAAATGGTGGTTCTAGGTGGTGTTGTGCAGGTTGTCCTCTCGACAGTGGTGCCAACTTGAATAAACTATTGTGGGTGTTAAGTTGTGGGTGAACATATCAGACGACACAGCGATTCTTCAAACAGCTCTTGTTTATTCACAGGCCAGAACAGAACTGAACTGAAGGGTTCAGCCAGCCTGCTTATATAGAGCTCCACTACAAAAGCAACAGTAACAACTTTCTGTAACTATCCAATCACTGAACGTCACTCTCAATCCCTTATTTGCATAAGTGGCCCTGGGTGAAAACTATCTACAGTATCCCCCTGCTGGCCCAGGGTGAGAACTTCAGTACATAACAGTGGGGGCCCAGGTAAGCCCCACCCCAAATAATCGATCACAAGGCACAGTGCAAGCACACCATTTGAATGGGAATGCCCATCAACCCAGCCCCCTCTCAAATATTTTATTGTGGGGGCCAAAGCCCCCACAGCCCCTAGGAGTTAGCTCCTATGCTTCTCGATCAGGGCTGGACCAAGACATTTTGGCACCAGAGGCAAACTGCTAAGTGACCTATTCCCTGTTTTGTAATTGTGAACATGTGGAATTACTGAGAGGAGACTGAACAATGTACCCTGAACAAACTAAAGTTCTTTCTAACTGATTTTCTGGATGTTGGCAAGTTGTACCTGGGAGAGGGGGCTTTGGCTGCAAAGACGCCTGTGTTTCTGGTGTATAAGTTTCTTACGTTGTGGCTCTAGCTGAGTAAACCCTCCACTCATCGATGTGGCTGCACTGTCATCATCAGCCTTTAGTGTCCGTGCCAAGTCAGTGGCAGTCATGACTGCAGGGAGGACGGGAATGAAGAATTAATTGTCCAACAATTACGGCATCTTTATTTCATCTTCCCACAGTTATTAGTGAGCCTAAGCTCCCCACATCCTTTTCCGCACCTCTGCACAGAAGTCCTCCTGCCTCCAGGACTGATGCCTTAGGTCTGTGAGCCCACTTCTGTACGACTTTATTGCTCCTGTGAAATCTCATTGCTCTCATAGTTAATATATTTGTTCCATTTCACAGTGGGATACTGTCTGTTTCCAGATGTCTGCTTAAGTAAGCAATGGGGGCGTATCTGAGACTGACATCTGAGTTTTTCAGACACAGAAGTATGAGGGGGAGTCAAGTCAGAAGGTACCGCTTTTCAGAAGCTCTTTGATCTGTAGTGCATCTGTTCATCAATAAAATGTTTCTTTTGAAAAGAATACTATAATCACAGGCATTATGTTGTGTGGAGCAGAATATTGGTAAGAAAGGACCGGGGTGGGGGGTGAGGGGTGGAAGGAAAGGGGATAATATTGTCCACAAACTGGCATATGTAGCTTAGGAAAATTGCATTGCTGGAGTAAGCCAGTTAAATGTGAACATTAAGAAGTTCTGTGTTCATCATAAATTCTCTCCAGATGTGAAGTTTGCTAGCGCTTGCTTCAAATGTATGGCAAATGCTTTGTGGCTTAAGTAGGTGTTGCGCAAATAGAACAGAAAGCAATTGCTACAGATCTGTGATGACAAGTTGACGGAATGGAGGAAGTTTAGCTTTGAAGAGATTGATGGGGCAGATTTCGCAGCCCAGCAGATTTCAAACCTGTATCTGTGCAATCCACAAGATGGCAACACATTCTTCCGTAACGCCGCTGATGATAAGACCAGAGGGAATGGCTTCAGAATCGAAAGAGATAATTTCAGCTAAGCAAAAATAAGAAACTGGGAGGGTGGACTGGAAAATCATCCCAGTTTGAATGAGGTCAACACCGTGGGAGATCTTTCAAATGGGTTCAAAATAGAACTTGCAACATTTTGTTGCAGGTCACGCTGTATCCACTGCTCTTAAGAGGAATGTCCCTGTTCTGGGCTCCTGCCATCCTGCAGCAGAAGCTTTGTAGCACTTTAATGGAGCTCATGGGCAGCGTTTGCATGTTCAGGAGCAGCTGGCAGGAGGGGCAGTGGCACATAACCGGTCCCCTGGCACTAGCATTACTGCAGCTTATCAGGAGAGGTGAGGTCAGCATGGTGTGGACACCCCATATCCACCCATATTTCAGCACAGGAACACACCTGGTAGGCTGCAGCAATCCCGGTGCAAGGAGGCCAGGTCAGTTCTGCTCCCCTCCCTGCCAGCTGATCCAGGTGCGTGGGGGGGGGGGCAGTGGCATAGCGTGGGGGTGCAGGGGGGCTGGGCGCAACATCTGGGGGGGGGCGCTCGCACTTGCAGCTCTCTGCCCCTACCTGGCTCACTCACTCTCTCTCACTGCAGTGCTGGCTGTGCAAATCCGATCCGAGCCGCCGGGTCGCCGTCCACTGTGGAGGGGAGGGTACCAGGCATGCGGTGCGGTGCGGAGAGAGAGAGAGGGACTATCTGGGGGAGGGACAGTGCAGCCTGGGGGCACAAATTACTTGCCTTGCCCTGGGTTAGGGGGCGCAAATTACTCGCCTTGCCCCAGGTGCTGACAACCCACACTACGCCACTGGGGGGGGGGTGAGTTTTCAGAAAAGGGAAAAAATGACATTGGTTTTTCTTAAGCCTACCCCTCCTGTGCCATATTTAAAGCTGGATATGCCTATTAGTATGGAACGCTTTATCTTTATGGCTATTAGTGCTGAACTGAGCTCTTTATTGATGTTTAGACAGAGGTTCTACAGAGGTTTCCCTCTCCTGAAACCTCCAACATATAGTGAAGCAATGAGAGTTTTTGAATCTTGTGTTGTGCATCCTCTAAACCCGGTCCTCCCCTCCTAAGATACTACACTGTTATGGGCTTCATAATGGTGGGAATCGCTTGCAAGTGACCGCAGTTCCTGGAGACAGATAGTCAGGTCCTGCGTCCAGAGCAGTGACCAGAGGAGGATTGACTGCTGGGCAGAGTGCAGAGAGAAGAAATGACTTGGGGCATCTGCAGCAGCACAACTGGATGCCTTCATCTGCCCCAGCTGCAACAAAATATAAAGGTAAAGGTAAAGATAAAAGGTAAAGGTACCCCTGCCCATACGGGCCAGTCTTGACAGACCCTAGGGTTGTGCGCTCATCTCACTCTAGAGGCCGGGAGCCAGCGCTGTCCGGAAACACTTCCGGGTCACGTGGCCAGCATGACATCGCTGCTCTGGTGAGCCAGAGCCGCACACGGAAACGCCGTTTACCTTCCCGCTAGTAAGCGGTCCCTATTTATCTACTTGCACCCGGGAGTGCTTTCGAACTGCTAGGTTGGCAGGCGCTGGGACCGAACAACGGGAGCGCACCCCGCCACAGGGATTCGAACTGCCAACCTTTTGATTGACAAGCCCTAGGTGCTGAGGCTTTTACCCACAGCGCCACCCGCGTCCCAAAGGTAAAGA
Source organism: Podarcis tiliguerta (assembly GCF_965153285.1). Taxonomy (NCBI): domain Eukaryota; kingdom Metazoa; phylum Chordata; class Lepidosauria; order Squamata; family Lacertidae; genus Podarcis; species Podarcis tiliguerta. The sequence continues at coordinate 106,605,146 of NC_139536.1, forward strand.
TACCCCTGACCATTAGGTCCAGTCGTGGCCGACTCTGGGGTTGTGGCGCTCATCTCGCTTTATTGGCCAAGGGAGCCAGCGTACAACTTCCGGGTCATGTGGCCAGCCTGACTAAGCCGCTGCTGGCGAACCAGAGCAGCGCATGGAAACGCTGTTTACCTTCCCGCCGGAGCGGTACCTATTGATCTACTTGCACTTTGACGTGCTTTTGAACTGCTAGGCTGGCAGGAGCAGGGACCGAACAACGGTAGCTCACCTCGTCGCGGGGATTCGAACTGCCGACCTTCTGATCGGCAAGTCCTAGGCTCTGTGGTTTAACCCACAGTGCCACCCGCGTCCCGCACAACAAAATATGTTTCTCCTTTATTGGTCTCTACAGCCACAGCAGACACTGCAACTCTCCGACGCTTTGACTTCACTTCCAAAGGCACACTTCTGCATTGTTTCCCAAGACAGACAGATGCCAGCGATGGGCTTCAGCAGGCCACATACCTCTCTTCCTTGCTTCACTTTCCTACCCTAACCCTCTGGGGGCATCCTTAACATTTTGTGCTTTAATTACTCTCAGCATTGTGTATCAATGACCTGGAAGCTCCCAGGTCCTTGTCAAGCCATGCATTAACGTTCTTTCATTCTTTTAATTTGCAAGTTTTGGAATACCCATGGAGTCCCCTGAATGTGTAGAAACGGCATATTTTGGGGTTCTTCCATTGTTGCTTCCAAACTGTTAAGTACATGATTACCCAAGTTTCGAATGAGAGACAATCAAACTTGCATGAAGAGGGCATGGAGAAAAAACAGATTTGTTGTGGCTGTGAGATAGGAGTTGGGAATTGGCTCACAAATTCAGATTCTGAATCACACATTCAGCATGCATGGGACTTCTGCCTAATATTCATTCCCTCCCTGCCATTTTCCCCTTCTACACTGCCAAGAGGAATGAGAGGAAAGGGATTGGAGGCACATGCCAAAATTATTCCTGCTATTCTAACACAAGTTGGTTTAGGTTAGAAGTGCAATACTTCTGCCATCAACAATACAGGAGAAGATGACAAAGGATCAGCAGTTCAGGAATGCAGTAATGTTGCTTCAGCAATTTTTGACTTTGGGATGTGGATGTACCTGCGAGCATTTCTAGACTGCCACTATTTCAAGGTCAGATTCAGTCACATATCAGCAAATTCAGGTTGTGCGATTATAGTGGGTTGGGAGATCTTGAGTGACAAACCAGCTTCTTCAAACGATCAGCCTTTTTGCAGTAAGAAAAGTGACAGGAAAAGATACCGGAAAGTGTGGGATGACACTTGCTTCAACGCAACGTCATCTAACCTCTCCACGAACAAATCAAGATGAAAACTAATTAAATAGCCAGCATTGCCTAATTCCTCTGTGCACAGATGAATGCTCAGTAAATAGGTCATCTGGAAGTCTAAGTCTAGAGCCTGTTCTGAGCTTAGCTTTAAGAGGCTGCTGGTACATTGAGCAGTGTTTCATTTGACCTGTTGTGTATAAGGTCAGAAGTACAAGTATGTCAATAAGCTTTGATAAAATGTGCCATGTTGGTAACTGCGTGTGGGTACATATGGATAGAACCAACCTTGCAACATGAGCCCTAGGCAACAATGAAATCCAATTTGCCTTTGTTTAACCCTACTGTTTTGTGTCAACACTATGCATGGGAACGTTAAACAAACATACAAACACATACCATTTCCCCAATCTGCCCTTCAGCTGCAGCAATTCCTTCCATCATAGTTATGCAAAGCAAGTAAGCAGAGAGGGCCAAGGTTGAATTTCAGCTTGATTTGTAATGATTAATGTTGCAGCAGAAAACAACTGGCATAGAGGGTGAATTGAAGGGGGGAGTTGTTCTGTTTACATCTTGACACTGATACCTCCTGGTAACTTGTTGAAGGGGAGAGAGGATTCCCTTTCTGCTTAGAAAGTAACAGAGCAGAGTTTTTCTAGGCCATACTCCATCACTGTGACCGGGAAAAGCAAACAAACAGAATCTCCTCACGGCGTTTAGCATGGCGCTGGGATTTCGTTGCCAGCTCAGTGTGTACAGAGTTATTTGCACACTCCAGGGGAATCCGCTTGATGCCAATGCAACAGAAAGATGAGGGCCTCCCTTCCGCCCCCCCCCCATTCAACAATTCTCAGGGATTGTCCCTTCCCCCACCACAATTGTTTCCTGCTATAGAATCAATTGCAGAGTTTGCTGTGAGGGACTCAGAAGACTGTTTCTCGGTTTTTAAATGAGCTGTCAAGATTTTTCGGTGGGAGCAGCAGGCGTGGTGCTGCAGAGCTGCTCTCCTGACAGGGATTGCTTTCGCTTATCTAGATGGGACAGGGATGAGGTCAGGGCTCCGTAGCTGCACCTGAGCAGTCCTGGCTTCACTAGCCGCTTGCTCTGTTGTCACACCATTCAGGTAATGGTAGTACAGTGGTGCCTCGCAAGACGAAAAGAATCTGTTCCACGAGTCTCTTCGTCTTGCGGTTTTTTTCGTCTTGCGAAGCAAGCCCATTAGCGGATTAGCGCTATTAGCGCTATTAGCGGTTTAGCGGCTATTAGCGGCTATTAAAGGCTTAAGGGATTACCGGATTAGCTGCTAAAAGGCTATTAGCGGCTATTAAAGGCTTAAGGGATTAGCGGATTAGCTGCTAAAAGGCTATTAGCGGCTTAGATCAGCTGATAAGCGGCTTAGATCAGCTGTTAAGCGGTTTAGCGATCAGCTGTTAAGCGGCTTAGCGAACAGCTGTTAAGTGGTTTAGGGGCTTGGGGGAAAGGGGGGGGGAGGGGAAAAAACCCCCAGGAATTGCAAGACATTTTCGTCTTGCGAAGCAAGCCCATAGCAAATTCATTTTGCGAAGCACCTCCAAAACGGAAAACCCTTTCGTCTAGCGGGTTTTCTGTCTTGCGAGGCATTCGTCTTGCAGGGCACCACTGTAGTTCTGAACCTCCAAGTGTCCTGTTTTCCAGGGAAGGCCCTCATCCATAAGCCATCTCACTTTCAGATTTGATCCCAAAATGTCATGATTTCCATTAGGATGTCCCTATTTTCATAGGATAAATGTTAGAGGTTATGGAATAAAGGTAAAGGTACCCCTGACCGTTAGGTCCAGTCGCAGACGACTCTGGGGTTGCAGCACTCATCTCGCTTTACAGGCCAAGGGAGCCAGCATTTGTCCACAGACAGTTTTTCTGGCTCATGTGGCCAGCATGACTAAGCCGCTTCTGGCAAAACCATAGCAGCACACAGAAATGCCGTTTACCTTCCTGCTGGAGTGGTACCTATTTATCTACTTGCACTCTGACGTGCTTTCGAACTGCTAGGTGGGTAGGAGCTGGGACTGAACAACGGAAGCTCATCCAGTTGCGGGGATTCGAACCACCGACCTTCTGATCGGCAAGCCCTAGGCTCAGTGGTTTAGACCACTGCGCCACCTGCATCCCACTGGTTATGGAATAGGACGTTCCTATTTTCATCAGAGAAATGTTGGAGGAGCATCGCTACTGGCAGCTCCACAGCACCACCACACCGGCAAATCCTTCTTTTCAGGCAAGCTTTTTACAACTAAGATGTTGTTTAACCCCATCTCTCTCTCTTTACTCCACAGTTGTATTGACATTGTATTGTTACATCATTGCTGCTGTAATTTTAATGGCACTCTCATTTGTTTTTAAATGGTAACCCTCTTTGATGTCATTTGTTGAAAAGCAGTCTGTGCATTTGCCCAACAAACAAATGGCCTGATGAAACGTCGGTGTTTCCACCTGCTTCCTAAAGACCAGAAGGGAGCCGGCCGCGAAGGTCTAAAGCATTCTATAAGAGGAGTGCCACAACTGATAAGGCCCTGCTGCTTGTGGGTGGTAGACTTGTAGAGGCAGCATCTGGAGTAAGGCTCCTTCAGGTGACCTATGTGCCGAGAGAGCTGTGCACAGAAGGAGAAATTTGCTGATGCTTGGCCTGTCTTTTGAATTGTTTTGGATTTTTTCAGATGAGAGAGAATTAAGAGCAAAGAACTGGTTTGGTCCTGGATTTCTAGGATTAAGGGATAGATTTATGAAGTGGTAAACAGAAGAAGTCGAAATAAAAAAATTTAAAAAAATTAAAAAATTGTCCAGTAGCACCTTAGAGACCAACTAAGTTTGTTCTGGCTGAAGAAGTGTGCATGCACACAAAAGCTTATACCCCGAACAAACTTAGTTGGTCTCTAAGTTAAATGTAAAGGTAAAGGACACCTGACAGTTCAGTCCAGTTGTGAATGACTCAGGGGTTGCGGTGCTCATCTCATTTTACTGGCCGAGGGAGTCCAAGTTTGTCCGCAGACAGTTTTTCCCGGTCTACTGGACAATTTTTTAATTTTATTTATTTCAACTGCGTCAGACCAACACGGCAACGTACCTGAATCTAAACAGGAGAAGACACAGTGGTACCTCGGGTTACATACCCTTCAGGTTACATACACTTCAGGTTACAGACTCCGCTAATCCAGAAATAGTACCTCAGGTTAAGAACTTTGCTTCAGGATGAGAACAGAAATTGTGCTCCGGTGGCGCGGCAGCAGCAGGAGGCCCCATTAGGTAAAGTGGTGCTTCAGGTTAAGAACAGTTTCAGGTTAAGAACGGACCTCCAGAACGAATTAAGTACTTAACCCGAGGTACCACAGTAGTCCTTTTTTCTTCCTCCAGTATGGTAGCAACTTCCTGTGGCAAATGGAATTACTTTTGCCATTCCCTTTTCATGTTCAAGATCTGCCCCTATAATCAAGTGCTGTATTCATTCTCCAAAGCTCTGCTGTTTATACTCACAGCATCATTTGCATCTCGAGGTCCCCAGGGCCACCCCAATAACTCACACATCACACAGAATTTTTTGTTTAAGATTTTTGGCATAATTTTGGCCACAACTTTATTGAAATACAAATTTGTGAGTGGTTGCTTAGGCATTGGTTGCAACTATCTGCCCCCACCATGGGGGGCAGACTGACATTCCCCACGATGCGAAAGTCAGAATAGGGGAATACACTTGGGGGTTACGCGGAGCAGGGAACCTGCCCTCACCCCAAATGCAACCAGGAGCTCATTGCTGTGGCCCGAGCCCCCTTGACAGAGTGGACAAGCAATAGTTAGCCCCCAATTCCTTTAACGGAATCCCTTGCAGCAGCAGCATTAGAGGGGCAGGCACCCAACCTACCAAGGACAGGCACTCAACCACTTCCCCTCAACCAACCAAACCATAAACCAATGCCTAACCGCAACCTTATAAGTTGTGACGATTTGCTACGCAGTAGGCAAAAACCAAATGGCCCCAGCCAATCAGCCAGATGGACAAAATTCCTACCAGGCCCCTGCCCCAAGAGCAGACGACCCCATGACAGGCATAGCAAGGTCAAAGCGAACAACCCTAATTCTAGGGGGGGGGGGCGGGCAATCCGATGCACCGTCGAAAAGAGGAAGCCCTAGCCTCGTGCAAGGAGTTTTAGCATTTCTGGCTGTCAATCAACAAATGGCAACATTAACTTCTTCCCAACAACAAGGGAAGCCCCAATCGCATCAATGGCCAACGAACAATTAGCCCGCCCCCAACTTTGGAGTGTCCTGGTGGCCCCCACCACAAAACGTGCTCTCCATGAAGGAGAACACACTATACATAAGTCTTCACAACAAACACTGGAGGCAGCCTGGTCAATCATTCCTAGAAAGTCTCACTAGGTGGGGTAGTACCTCTGGAAAACCACAAACAGAAGCTGAGACTGTGTGCTAGCTTTGTTCAGGGAGCTTTTGGGGGGAAAAGACAGGTTGGCCCTCTTCTTTCTCCTGCCACATTACTGCACAGTACTGTTACCCAGTTTCCTTTCCCATTCTCTCATCTTAAAGGCTCAGCTTTGGACGTGGTGAGTGTTAGGAGGACAGCACCCTTTTCGACCATAAGAAAAAAGTTACCCATGCAAGTGTTGACTGTAACAGGTACTTTAATGATGAATGGCATGAATGAGCCGTCACCCTTGTCCTGGCAAATGGGTTCTGTCACATGGAATCCAGCATTGGGGGAGCAAATCAGCTTTCGCTGCGGGCTGCCAAGCCCAAATGAGCTTCATAAGGCACCTGCAGATCTGAGCATCAAGCAATTATTTCACTATCTTGCCTAAAAACAAAACGGGCCTTGGCCTTCTCCAACCTTTGGCCTTTTACAGCTAACATAAACTAATTATATTTTGCAGTATGGAGGGGAAATCTTTCTGCGGTTCCCCCTGGGAGTTGTCACACATGCTTTGTGCCGCGTTGTCAGATTAGCATTGTGTCCGCTCAAGATACAGTGGGCCTTCATCAGCTCACAGCTCTAGAAAGCTGGGTTGTTTAAGTGCTTAAAGAGATACAAGCAGTGGGCAGGAACTTGCCTCAAACAGAACCTCTCTCACCCCGGCTGGTTCTGTGACAATGGTCTCCGCTGCTTACACTGCCCATTTAGTGGCGGAACAAAAAAACCCTTGTTCAGCATCACTTAGCAGCAATTACAGCCCGTCAAAACAGTTTTTGTTTTATGACAACGTGTTAATGGGCCCACGGTTGGGTGTGAGGAATAACCCAAGCCGCATGCATTAAAGCAAGGTTAGAGGTTAATTGAGACTTTCTAACACAGCGCATGAGATTTTTGCAACCTTTTGCGGAGAGGAAAATTGCAGACAAAAAGGAGATAATGTGATACAATTAGTTGGGAAGCAGGAGGGTCAGAATTCCCAGATGCAAAGGAAAACTGGCCGAGTGAATCAGGCCAGACAGGCCACCTGGACCATAACAAGTGCCAAAAATAGCTGCACTCGTTTTATCCTTATTTTATTTTTGCCTCGTGAACGAGGAAGTAGGTGGCAGGCCTGTCCTTCACAGTGTTTACATATATAGAAAGAAATACTAGGCCAACTTCATGAGTGATGGTAAGGCATTGTAATTTGTGTTCTGGAACCAGCATCGTTAAAGTGCCGCACAAGTTTCTCAAATACATCTCTGAAGTCTTCTAACTTTAACCAAGCTTTGCTATGTCAGACACGCTTGAGGTTTTTATCAGCTTGCTCAGCCTTCTTGAAATATTTTCCCTCTCTTAAAGCATTGTTAAACTTGGTGTACAGTGGTACCTTGGTTCTCAAACTTAATCAGTTCCGGAAGTCCGTTCCAAAACCAAAGCGTTCCAAAACCAGGGTGTGCTTTCCTATAAAAAGTCTTGCAAAATGGATTAATCCGTTCCATCCTTTTAAAAACAACCCCTAAAACAACAATTTAACATGAATTTTACTATCTAAGAAGACCATTGATCCATAAAATGAAAGCAATGATCAATGTACTGTACTTTAAAATAAATAAGACAGTATTGTAGATGATAAAAATTACAACTATTATTATTATTATTTTACCTGCACTGATGATAGTCATTGTTTGGATGGGGGTTTTTTTATCCATTTCTGCAGTCACACAATCAATCAATCAATAGCTGAACTGGGTTCCACACAGTCACAAAAACAAATTAACTGAAAAAGCCTCAAAAATAAAACCACAAAATAAATAGCAAAAATTATATAAGCTATCAAATGCCAACAGTGCCCTTCAGCTCTCTATATTGGACAAACAGGACAAACTTTACGCCAAAGGATAAATGGGCATAATTCTGACATCAGGAATCATAAAACAGAGAAATCAATACGAGAAGACTTCAATCTCCCAGGACGTTCTATACAAGATCTTAAAGTAGCTGTCTTGTTGCAAAAGAATTTTAGAAATACACTTGAAAGAGAAGTTGCTGAATTACTACCCATTACCATGGAGAGACCTGGTCTGAATAGAGATATTGGATTCATGTCCCATTATACATAGTAAAGCTAATTTTGGTCATCTATCCCTTTAAAAATCCCTTGCCCTTCCCTGTGGAACCAACTGCCATAACAGTCATCAACAGTTATAAGGTTGAAGTGATCTGTCCTTCAGAGTATCTGATGAAGTATGTATTACACATGAAAGCTCATACATTGAAAGCTTCTATTTAGTTGATCTTAAAGGTGCCACTGGAATTATTTTTTAAAAAATCATCTTTCATCTTGTTATTTATTATGACTATGACAGATCAACATGGCTATCCACCTGAATCCTGTGCATAGTTCATTCGAAAAGCATTGTGGAAATATCTAGGCAACGTTTGAGCCAATGTTTGGATGAGAGATTGCCCAGAAACCACGTACAAACCTTGGGTACCATGATGGAAATAAAAATGCATATACAGTGGTACCTCGGGTTAAGTACTTAATTCGTTCTGGAGGTCTGTTCTTAACCTGAAACTGTTCTTAACCTGAAGCACCAATTTAGCTAACGGGGCCTCCTGCTGCTGCTGCGCCGCTGGAGCACAATTTCTGTTCTCATCCTGAAGGAAAGTTCTTTACCCGAGGTACTATTTCTGGGTTAGCAGAGTCTGTAACCTGAAGCGTATGTAACCTGAAGCGTATGTAACCCAAGGTGCCACTGTAGATGTACTCAAATAAAGAGCATGGCCATTATTTTGCTGACTCTGACTATTCAGAGGAAAGGGCTCAGGACGAAACACAATTATTATAATTTTCTTAGTTCTTTTCTCAATTTGGTCCTTTGGGGAGCAGTTCAGTATGTTACATAAAACATTTTACATCCTTGATATGAATTTACTTGAGCAACCAGGACTGTTTTTTATTGTCAGGAAAGATTATGAGTGTTACTAATGTAGTAACTCAGGTTTGAAAACATGTTGAGGGATTTGGAACAGAGGTATGATGGGGCTGCTTTAAGTTATTTCTCCTCTGTGACTGGTAAATACAGAAAGCCCTGCTTTATATGCCTTTTAAATGAGAAAGTGAACAAGAGGAAAGATGCTTAGCAAAGGTGTCATTGGAGAGAGAGGAATATTTATTACCTGGTTAAGAGTTGGCATCGCTTATACCTGTGGGTACCTTTTTGTTTATGATGTAGCTTTGATACTTCAGTCATAGAACCCTAACTCATACACAGTCCTATTCACCTGAGTAACATTTCATTACATTTCATTTCACTTTTAAATTGTATCCCACCTTCCTATATTACTACACACAAGGCAGTTTACAAGCTGAAGAAACAACAAAATAGACAACGAAGATCACACACCTAATAACAATCTGATCCAAAACAAAAAGTAATAATAAAAACATAACTTTAAAACCAACAACTTATATAAAATAAAGCAATATTCAATAATCCATTCAAATATAATAGTAAATAGTAAAATTAAATACCGGCAAATAATAATTAAACACTTAAGAATGATTAAACACTTAACAATTGCGATAAAAAATTACTAAACTATAATCAATAAAAATGACCAGTCACAATGCATAAATTACCACGAAACATACATAAGGAAGTGCCTGTGATAAATTGTATGTTAAAGGTAAAGGTACCCCTGCCCGTACGGGCCAGTCTTGCCAGACTCTAGGGTAGTGCGCTCATCTCACTCTATAGGCCGGGAGCTAGCGCTGTCCGCAGACACTTCCGGGTTACGTGGCCAGCGTGACATCGCTGCTCTGGCGAGCCAGAGCCGCACACGGAAACGCCGTTTACCTTCCCGCTGGTAAGCGGTCCCTATTTATCTACTTGCACCCGGGGGTGCTTTCGAACTGCTAGGTTGGCAGGCGCTGGGACCGAACGACGGGAACGCACCCCGCCGCGGGGATTCGAACCGCCGACCATGCGATCAGCAAGTCCTAGGCGCTGAGGTTTTACCCACAGCGCCAGCCGCGTCCCACTAAGAATTGTATGTTATGTTTATCTTAATCAGGGAGCTTTGATTGGTGGGAGGTAATATTTTAGTGTCGTTTTTGCTTTGCTTTTTGTTCTTGTTTTCCGCAGTTCCCTATGGGAATAACATGAGCCCCTGTCAAGTTGCTTCCTTCTTAGTGCTAACTCCTCATTGGCCCCTAACTATTGGAGCACTGATGCAGAACAGAAGATGCTCTCACAGGCAACCAACAAAAGATAGCAGTCCCCCCAAAGCATTGGATGACAGCTGGAGGGAAGATGACTCTTGCCTTTGAGAGAATGGCAGAGTAAGAAAGGAAGTTGAGAAGCCTCAACTTCTTCTTTTATGGGGTGCAAAGGGTGTGGGCACCTTTATCGTGAAAGTTGTTGGCAAAGCTGACCCCTCTTTCTCCTTCAAGTAGGCATCATTATCATGAGGTCACAGTTGCCAGAGTCTCTCCCTCAGGCAGGCAGTATCATCACGGCCTCTCTCTCCTTCAAGTGGGTTGGTACATTGGCCAGTTTTTCTCTTCCTGGGCAGGACATCTGAATGGGGACACATGGATTAGCCAGTATCCTGGCCCCAGCATGTGTCACAATGGCCAATCTTCTTCAAGCAGGTGACATCAGCATGTGGTCACAGTGGCCAGTCCCTCTCCTTCAGGTGAGCAGCATCAGCATGAGGTCACAATGGCTGGTGCCTTTTTCTAGCAGGCAGCATCAACATGAGGTCACATTGGCCAGTTTCTGTCTTTGAGGGCAGTGGTATCATCATGTGGGGAGTACATTGGTCAACCTTCATCGGAACAAGTATAGTGGACACATTGTCCTACTCATGAAGGCAGGCAGAAGCCGGACTGTATGGCTGCTGTAAATTTTATATCATGCTATGGTTTAAGAGAAAATTACATGAAAATGATATATCGTTGGTAACTAACAGCGAGTAAACTGGCAAAAATGTAAAAATCTAAACCAAACAAGTGTTGGAAATGTAAAGAGAAAGAAGGTTCTTTTTATCATATGTGGTGGTCTTGTATAAGGTTAAAACTTACAGGGAAATGATATACAATAAATTGAAAAGGATGGCCTCTCTCTCCTTCAGGTGGGTTGGTACATTGGCCAGTTTCTCTCTTCCTAGCAAGGACTTCTGAATGGGGACACATGGATTAGTCAGTATCCTGGCACCAGCATGAGGTCACAATGGCCAATCTCCTTCAAGCAGGTGACATCAGCATGTGGTCACAGTGGCCAGTCCCTCTCCTTCAGGTGAGCAGCATCAACACGAAGTCACAATGGCTGGGGCCTTTTTCAAGCAAGTAGCATCAACATGAGGTCACAGTGGCCACTTTTTGTCTTTGAGGCCAGTATTATCATCATGTGGGTACATTGGTTAGCCTTCAGTGGAGCAGGTAAAAGGGTACACACGAGAGCCTTTGCAGGCAGAAGCAGGACTGTATGGCTGTAGTCGCTTTTCCACTGAAGTGAGCATATATAGGAGCAGTTGGACACAACTTCTCTCAAACTGAGCCAGCAACATCTGTGTGATCACAGTGGTTCTCGTTGTCTCTTTCACTGAAACAGGGAGCAGTGTCTGAGGACACAGAAGCAGAAATGCAAATGGCAGCCAGATACCCCAACTTATTATAACAAGGTTGGTCTGATACCCAAGGAGTTTGAAATAATAATAATAATAATAATAATAATAATAATAATAATAATAATAAATTTATATGCCACTCTGGGTGGCTTCCACCAACTTAAAACATTAAGCACAGTAAAACGTCAAACATTAAAAACCTCCCTATACAGTGGTACCTCTGGTTATGAACTTAATTCATTCCAGAGGTCCGTTCTTAACCTGAGGTACCACTTTAGCAAATGGGGCTCCAACTGCCGCCACTCCGCCAATGCGTGATTTCTGTTCTCATCCTGAGGTAAAGTTCTTAACCCGAGGGACTACTTCCAGGTTAGCGGAGTCTGTAACCCAACGTGTTTGTAACACGAGGTGTTTATAACCTGAGATATCACTGTACAGGGCTGCCTTCAGATGTCTTCTAAAATTCAGGTCCTTGTTTATCTCCTTAACATCTGATGGGAGGGCATTCCACAGGGCGGGTGCCACTACCAAGAAGGCCCTCTGCCTGGCTCCCTGTAACCTCACTTCTCACAATGAGGGAACCGCCAGAAGCCCCTTAGAGTTGGACCTCAGTGTCCGGACTGAAATGATGGGGGTGGAGATGCTCCTTCAGATATACAGGGCTGAAGCCATTTAGCGCTTTAAAGGTCAGGAAGTGGGTACAATAATATTGGCTGCTTCCTGGATAGGACAGACCAAAACTAGAAGACATAATCCCCGATCAATCAGCGGAAGGGATTTCCAATATTTCCCCAAAAAAATGAGTGCAATGCTATGGAATTACAAAAAAGGGAAATGAAATTAGGCTTGTATGCCAGCATTCTGTGAAGTGTTCTGCTTATCACAAGTGCTGTTTCCCTGTCTGAATTAGTGATGTAAATTGATATAAAACAGAGTCAATAGGAGATGTTATGGAAGTTGATTAGGGGATTGGAAGCTTAGTGGAAAGTAGCCCTGGTAGGGACGACTTGGCGAAAATGCACAGTTTGAATAGCTGTACTTCTAAGAACTGTAGTTCTGGAAAGAAAACTCTGCGTGGCTGAGATGTTGAATCGAAGCAAACAGATGGAATACATTACGAAGTCACATGTTCTTAGGATTTCTCATTCTTCTTACCAAAAGTCTTAGAATAGACTTCAGACAAATTAGTGCTGAATGCAGAGGAAGTCTTCAGTAGTACTGGAGAATTGCTGACTCAGTCCATTCCCAAAGACAACCCTTTAGGGACTTATTATTCCACCTTTTTGGCATTTCCACCATGCATGGTGAGTCCTTCACAACCAATTACATTATTCTCAAATGTCACCTTAAGTTTAATGACTCTAGTTAAATGTGGAGTTACTTATAAACCATAGTTCAGCAGATGGCAAGCCCTGCTAGCATAAGCCAATATATGTATTCCACTAAAGAGCTGTGTATGAGCTCAGCTAAAGCATGTGTGTGCTTTCCAGTTATGGAAACGGCGAACAGTTTCAAGTTACTCAGCTGGTTCCTATCAGCTTCGCTGCTTATAGGCTAAAGAAGGTTTTTGATATGTTCCATTGAGAATTTGCCTATTTCATCAATTGAAATAGTTAATCAGTTCTGGGAATGTTTTCAGATTGGGACTGATGGGCACCAAGCAGCTAATACAGATTTGGGGCAGCTAGGCTCCAGTGGGCAAGTTGTGTTCTGCTTAGCTGAGTGAAACATTTGCAAAGGCTTGCCAAAATCGGTGCAGTTGTGTTCCCTGCCAACCTCTTGGAAGTGTGTTTTTTTAATTAAAAGGTAAAGGGACCAGTCGTGGCCGACTTTGGGGTGGCGGCGCTCATCTGGCTTTATTGGCCAAGGGAACCTGCGTACAGCTTCCGCGTCATGTGGCCAGCATGACTAAGCCACTTCTGGTGAACCAGAGCAGCGCACGTAAATGCTGTTTACCTTCCTGCCGGAGAGGTACCTATTTATCTACTTGCACTTTGACGTGCTTTTGAACTGCTAGGTTGGCAGGAGCAGGGACCAAGCAACAGGAGCTCACCCCATTGCAGGGATTCGAACTGCCGACCTTCTGATCGACAAGTCCTAGGCTCTGTGGTTTAACCCACAGCGCCACCCGCGTCCCTGTGTTTTTTTAATACATGCACACAAATATGTGCAGAGCCCTGATTATTGTGCATTTGTATTTAGGCATGTACTTGAGCTTTGAGACAGTGCAACCTTCTATATTATTTCTCCCAGCTTGCTCCAGAATGTCCAGATGTTTTGTAGTTGACTAGACTGTGTATTATGATGTGTTAAAGAGGGCATCGTCCCGTATAACGGCATCCAACTTTTGACTGGTTTGTATGATCACTGATCTCAATTCTTTACTCAGCATGAAACTGATCTTCACCCTTGGATGCAGGTGACAGTTCTCAGCACACTTAGAACTAGTAAGCTCCACTGAATGCTATTAAATGTCTTTCCAAGTCAACATGCATAGGACTGTCATGTTAGGTCCTCTTCGCTGAATTATTCTCCACCATCCTTCCCAAGCAGTTAAATTAGACCAGAGTTTATTTTAATGTATATGCATGAATATGTCTCAAATCTACACACACACACACACATTCAGCTATTCAGCCCTGAATGCTCACTGGAAGGACAGATCCTGAAGCTGACGTTCCAATACTTTGGCCACCTCATGAGAAGAGAAGAATCTCTGGAAAAGACCCTGATGTTGGGAAAGATGGAGGGCACAAGGAGAAGGGGACAACAGAGGACGAAATGGTTGGACAGTGTTCTCGAAGCTACCAGCATGAGTTTGACCAAACTGTGGGAGGCAGTGGAAGACAGGAGTGCCTGGTGTGCTCTGGTCCATGGGGTCATGAAGAGTCGGACACAACTAAATGACTAAACAACAACAACAACAACACACACACACACACACACACACAATGCAAAGCATGTGCTTCCTACTGCTATTTTTTAAGGCTAAAAATGTAGATTGGTCTTCTATGGTCTCAATGGGGTCTGAAATATACTCGGAGTTGCATACTGTAGTGATTTCATGCTCTTTCCTGCAGCTCGTAAAACAGTGAATTGAATCCCACCCCCCAAACCTCAGGCTTTATATACATTACCTATACAACAGGTCCCGTCTGATTGGCTGATTCTGCTTCCCTCCTGGGGCCTGAATGGGCTGCTCCTGCAGGCCAATCAGTTGTTGCATTCTAGGATCCTACCGGCCTAATAGGCTGATGAACTTCCTCCTGGGGCCTGATTGGGCTGTTCCTGCAGGCCAATCAGTTGTTGCATTCTAGGATCCTACCTGCCTATTGTTCTAGGATCCAAGCTCAGAACATAACAGGGTCTGCGGTGAGTGGCACAGGAATCAACAGTAGGACTGAGTGGTTTTGGTGAACTCTTCCTTATTTCATCTGCTATGAAATCCGCTATGAGAAATATGCTAGCTGTGGAGGGAAGTAAGCAAGCTGAAGGAAAGAGGTGGTGATGGTGGAGATTACCTTGTCACTCGGTCAAGTTGCTCCATGAGGAGATTTCACCCTTCCCATACCCAAGAATCTCCTGAGCAGTCTGCTGATTCTGCAGAGAGGAGGAGGCGTGTTCTTATATCTACTTATTCTGCTCCAGCACCACTTCAGAGAGAGAGAGAGTTGGTCAGTGAGTGAGAGAGTCAGTGAGTGAGTCAGTCAGGGAGAGAAAAAGACTGAGTGTTATCTCTGTGTAGATAAGGTCGCTGCAGAAAGCAGCTGTAAGACTCAGTGCAGTCCAGCATCTCCGTTTGTATATAGTTTGTATAGTACAGTAGCTGTTAGTGAATAAAAGAAGATATTCTTCAGCGCTGTCGTCCAAGTGATTTATGCTCTGCTGTACTCTGCTGTACAACGACTGTCTTCTTGTTGGAGTGATTTGCGGTGCTCACAGCTCTGAGTTGTGAGTCCACGGCACTTGGACCTGTTCCTGTGAGGAAGGTGGTCTCTGGAAGTGCTATCCAGCTCGCCTAGCCCAGTCGGGGCTGAGGTGGATGAGTCCAGTTGGTGACACTGGCTCAAGGGCGATGCTGACACTCCACACCCATACTAGCTGGGGAATACATGCTTCCTCTACCCCTTCTCTTCTTCCAGTTCACTAAGCAACCTCTCAGCTACTATGGAAAGTGCCTGCAATGAAGGCTTCCTCCGAGACTGACTTCAATGCAGATCAATTGGCTGGATCTGATCAACACAGGCCAGTGATTCCTCTCCGTGCTCTAGTAATTCTGCCCCTCCACCTCTTGTTGCATTTACCCTCATTTTCAGCTACAGTTTTCTTCAGGAAACCTCTGGAAGAAATGAGCACTTTTTAGGGGGTTAAGAAAATGAGGAGAGAAAGGGTAGTGAATACCTAAGAAATGGTAGTAAGCCAGATCGTCATCAGCAATTGACCATTGAAAGATGTGGGAGATTTGACAGATGATCGATATGGTGAGTCTTCCTAAAGTGCGTGTAGAGTGGAACAGGGGGAGGTTGTACAACTATTTGGTTCTCTGAATTGTTGGCAGAGCAGGAAATGGATGCCTGGCTCTGTGTGCGTTTATATTCAAGAGCAGATAAAGAAAACAATCAAGAAAGCATGGGGCCTCCGGAGAAATACATTTCAGTCTGGAGAGCTGGACTCCATGACCTTCAAAGTACCTCGCAGGCTAATGGGAGATCTTTATCAGTTGCATGACAGCATAATAGGACACAATGTTTTTCGCCAAGCAGAATGGCTATCGAGACAATGATGTAAGAAGCCACTTAAATCCTTTTTAACGTATAATAAACCTAACCTTTTGGTTTTTAAGCCTTTGCAGCTTGAGGGGAAGCTTTGTTTACTCCTAAAATCCGAACCTATCTTTTCTTTTTCCTTAGCAAACAATAAAACATCTATTGGTCTTAACACTAAAGACCCAACCTCCCGTCTATTCCATATTTCAAATTCATATTACTTATTGCCAATACACACTTTTATCATAATTAAACTTATTCTTAATAAATCTAATTTCTTATATCTACCTTGCAACTATTACTGAAGTTCCTCAAATGCTGCAACAGAATTTAAAGTACTATATTTTTCAGATATTCTTTGAAAACCTCCCATTTTGAAACAATTTCCTGTTTTGATTTATTCTTTATTTTTTCTGATAAACCATCTAATTCGGCATATTCTGTCAGCTTTTGGAGCCAATCTTGTATAGAGGGGATTTCATTACTGTTCCATTTTGCTGCGATCAAAACTCTTGCTGCCGCCGTCACATATAAAAAGATACCCTTCCTCTTTTGTGGAATATCCAAATCTGTTATTCCCAGGAGGTAGGCCTCTGGTTTTTTATTGAAAGAGATCTTTAACATTTTCTGCAGTTCTGCATGGATACTCTCCCAGAATACCTGTATTTTCCTACATATCCACCACATATGGTGGAATGTTCCTGAGTCTCCACATCTCCAACAATTACTTGACACATTTTTATACATTTTTGTAAATTCTAAAATCCGAACCTGTCGATGGAGAAGAGAAGTGCAAAATTCAGCAAGGAATGAAACAAAGGCCTGCCTGACCTTTGAGAAAAAGCTCCCAGGCAAAACCCATGCTTGCATAGCTGTCAAGCGTCCCTTATTTGAAGGGACAGTCCCTTATTCCAGCGCCATGCCCTGCTGCTGTCCCTTATTGATGGATGTCCCTTAAATGATGTCCCTTAAATTTCAAAGGAAGCAGCTCCTCTCCCTCCCTCCCTACCAGCCAGGGAGGAGGGAGGCTCCAACTGTGTTGCTTGGCTGTGTTGCTCACCCAATAAGAAGTCTAAGAACGACTGGGGGGTGGAGCTTGCATGCCTTGTGCTGATCAAATCAGCTGCGTTGCCTGGGGATTCGCCTTTGCTCAGCGCTTCCCAGCAGAGAGGTGACAGTGGTTTTCCTTGAGGCTTCGTTTGGCTGGCCTTTCTGCCTTTGGCCCAGAGGGGCTCAGAAGTTGAACATACCTGTGCTGAGTGCTCAGATCGGAATCGGATGGATACATCATCGACGGCCCACTCACCCTTGCCGGCAAAAAGGTCTTTCTGGAGCGGGGGCACATGGTGGGGGAAAAGGAAAGGAGATCTTGTGGGGGGGGGCTTTTGAATTTGTTTTGGAGGCTCCTTCGACTGACTTATGAAGGAAAAGAAAGGAGCTGGTTGACTAAAATGGTGGGTGACTGGCGATCTCACGGCGAGGGGGGGAGGCTGTGTGTGTCTGGCTAGTTAATGCAAGCTGAGGGGTTTTTTCAATGTTGGATGCCATTTTGTTGCACGTGCTGCTGCAAACTTTGCACTGCAAAGGCCAGGGAGCCATCTTAAGTTGAGGCTGCATAGGCCTTGTGGTGCATGTGATTCAGATTCTATTCAGTTGAATCTCTGATTGCAAGATTGGTTGGACAGTGTTCTCGAAGCTACCAGCATGAGTTTGACCAGACTGCAGGAGGACAGGAAGACTGGAGTGCCTGGAACAGGTGAGGCTGCAGGTCCCTTGTTTTGGCTGCTGATCCCTTATTTTCAAGGCTGCTGGTCCCTTATTTTCAAATCTGTAAGTTGACAGCTATGTGCTTGGGTAGACAAGCATTTGCCCGGTTGTCTGTACTTGTGCATGTGCCTCATGTTTGGGGAACCACCCACAGTTTTTCAAGGCTTTTATGGCAGGTTCAACCCCTCCCTGCACGGCATATCGAGATGGATGTGTGTGGACCACTATTATAATATACCAGCTGGCAGAGCTAAATTGTATGTATTCAACAAACAGGCTATTTTGGAATTAAAATACAAAAGTATTTTTAGAACTTTTACTTGGTTTTCTTGCTAAAATCAGCAATAGTGGCACATACTAATTTTCCTGGTTAGGGCAGAAGTTTAAAATATTGGGTTTTTGTGCTCATGCACTATTTTCGGCTACAGGTATCCAGTGTTTGCGTTTTAGCTGTGTTGCTATAAAAAAGAGAGAGAAAGAAAGAAGAGCAGCTGTTTGTTTTTTTTAACTGTGTGAATTAATTCATATTTTTTTTAAAAAAAGGGGAAATATCTCCCAGAGTTTTCAGCTGCATGTTAGTTTTTTTCAGCGGCTAGAAGAGGAAATGATTACCAGGATATTTGCTGCTACCCAAATAGTCCATTTATTAACGTGAATGTGGGTAGTTTTGGAAATACTGTTTAAATATGGGTCATCCCCACTAATTGCCCTACAATGGTGAGTGAATGCATTTAAAGGGTCAGTTTAGGGAAGACCTACAACTATTGACTGGAGCATGGGTAGGCAAACTAAGGCCCGGGGGCCAGATCCGGCCGAATCGCCTTCTAAATTCGGCCCGCGGATGGTCCGGGAATCAGCGTGTTTTTACATGAGTAGAATGTACAGTATTCTTTTATTTAAAATGCATCTCTGGGTTATTTGTGGGGCCTGCCTAGTGTTTTTACATGAGTAGAAGGTGTCCTTTTATTTAAAATGCATCTCTGGGTTATTTGCGTGTCAAGGTCCCCAGGGCCACCCCAATAACTCACACATCACACAGAATTTTTTGTTTAAGATTTTTGGCATAATTTTGGCCACAACTTTATTGAAATACAAATTTGTGAGTGGTTGCTTAGGCATTGGATGTGACTATCTGCCCCCACCATGGGGGACAGACTGACATTCCGCACGATGCGAAAGTCAGAAGAGGGGAATACACTTGGGGGTTACGCGGAGCAGGGAACCTGCCCTCACCCCAAATGCAACCAGGAGCTCATTGCTATGGCCCGAGCCCCCTTGACAGAGTGGACAAGCAATAGTTAGCCCCCAATTCCTTTAACGGAATCCCTTGCAGCAGCAGCATTAGAGGGGCAGGCACTCAACCTACCAAGGGCAGGCACTCAACCACTACCCCTCAACCAACCAAACCATAAACCAATGCCTAACCGCAACCTTACAAGTTGTGACGATTTGCTACGCAGTAGGCAAAAACCAAATGGCCCCAGCCAATCAGCCAGATGGACAAAATTCCTACCAGGCCCCTGCCCCAAGAGCAGACGACCCCATGACAGGCATAGCAAGGTCAAAGCGAACAACCCTATTCTAGGGAGGGAGGGACGGGCAATCTGATGCACGGTCGAAAAGAGGAAGCCCTTGCCTCGTGCAAGGAGTTTTAGCATTTCTGGCTGTCAATCAACAAATGGCAACATTAACTTCTTCCCAACAACAAGGGAAGCCCCAATCGCATCAGTGGCCAACGAACAATTAGCCCGCCCCCAACTTTGGAGTGTCCTGGCGGCCCCCACCGCAACACGTGCTCTCCATGAAGGAGAACACACTTTGTGGGACCTGCCTGGTGTTTTTACATGAGTAGAATGCGTGCTTTTCTTTAAAATGCATCTCTGGGTTATTTGTGGGACCTGCCTGGTGTTTTTACATGAGTAGAATGCGTGCTTTTCTTTAAAATGCATCTCTGGGTTATTTGTGGGGCAAAGGAATTAATTCTTTTTTTTTTTAATTTTTATTGGAAATTTTATTTACAACATAACACAAACCCCCCACTCCCCAACACAGAAATCCACCCCCATCAGACACAAACATAACAAACAACAAGCATAATTTACAACAATACAAACAACCAAATAAAAGACTTACTTTATCCTGTTTCTGGCATCCTTATTTACTTATTATAAGCTGTTTCCTTTATGAATAATTATTAAGATTTTTCTAATTGTAACTTAAACATCCACAAAGTCACCTGAGGACATTAATCGAAACAAGTCCAGGTATGAATTTTAGGGCACTATTTTGTGAAGTATTTTCTGCCTTTTCCCCATGCTTTTTGAAATTCTTGTCTAGTATGATCTCTAATTGCCTCTGTTAATCTAGCCAGTTCAATATACTCTAACAGTTTGTCTTGCCATTTCATTTTTGTTGGCACAGCTTCTTTCCCCCAGTTTTTAGCATCCTTGTCGCTCCTGTAGCATAGAGGAATATTTTCTGATCTTCTCTTGCTATACCTGTGTCCGTTATTAATGAATTAAAAAGGTAAAGGTACCCCTGCCCGTACGGGCCAGTCTTGACAGACTCTAGGGTTGTGCGCCTGTCTCACTCAAAGAGGCCGGGGACCAGCACTGTCCAAAGACACTTCCGGGTCACGTGGCCAGCGTGACATTGCTGCTCTGGCAAGCCAGAGCCGCACACGGAAATGCCGTTTACCTTCCCGCTAGTAAGCGGTCCCTATTTATCTACTTGCACCCGGGGGTGCTTTCGAACTGCTAGGTTGGCAGGCGCTGGGACCGAACAACGGGAGCGCACCCCGCCGCGGGGATTCGAACCACCGACCTTTCGATCGGCAAGCCCTAGGCACTGAGGCTTTAACCCACAGCGCCACCCGCATCCCATTAATGAATTAATTCATTATTATTTTTTCAAAATATAGTCTGCCCCCCCCCCAAAGCCTGAGGGACAGTGGACCAGCCCCCTGCTGAAAAAGTTTGCTGACCCCTGGGCTGGAGTAATCTGAAACATAATGGAGAGTGAGAACTTTCTAGAAGCTCGTCTGCTCCAGTGCCACACAGTGTGCATAAGTAGGAGCCTCCCATGGAAGGCTGTGTGTGTTTCCTTGAAGCAGTAGGATATCCTTCAGGAAATCTGTGGCAAAAACCAAAAGCAGGATGTCTTTTTGGTTTGGCGCTTCCTCTTGCACTCTGGCTGCCAGGAGAAAAATTGGTGCACAGCCGTCCTCCAAACCACAGCAGGTGACTGCAAATGTTTTTTTCCTCCCTGCGTGTCCCAAGAACTAGAGAACCGATTTGGATTTTATTTGTTGGATTACTGATTGATTGGAGGTTCTCAATGTGCCAATTTCTCTGTTACTTAGGACTACTTGGGGAGTATATTTCCATGCAGCGTAACTCTTTCCTTTTGAAACCATGCCATCCGAAAACCAGAGACTCTTTCTAAGTCCCAAGTCTGGCTTCTGCTTTTGTATTTTGAAATACTCACTGTACACATGGAATTGAGCTTAGCAGTATTTGTGTTACTTGTGCTTGCAATGTATTGTGGATAACAATGTCCACCAAATGTCCAGCAGGAGCTGGGCTTTCAAATTCTTCCTCAAGACTCCTCTTTTCTGTGAAGGCTTTGGCACAGCCTCAGTGATGTCTATGCTCTACTTTAATAAGCCAAAACACATATAACAGAAGCTATTGCATATTCTTTTCCTGTTCATCCCAGTATCAAGCTCCCTCTCCTTTTTGTTTCCCGGAATTTTAGCTTGTACTGTATTCTCATCAGGGCAGAGACCTGTCCGTTTGCACTCTCTGATAGTGCCGCACTCACTGAGGGTGATATATAAATAGACAAAGTGATTCTCCTGCACTTAGATTGATTTATGATACACTGTATGCAGGCATTATTTTATATCGTTACATGTATCTATTGCACTGTTAGGCATGGTGAGCTTTTTCTGCTGGGAAGGCAAAATAAGTTCTGTTTTCTTGCTGCCATTTTGTATCTATTAATTATTTGTGCGTGCCTGTGTTTTATTTTAATTTTTCACTTTGTGGGACATCTTCAGTTATCCTTCACAAGGAGAAAGCGGGATACAAATTGCTAGGATAAAAGTAAAAGTCAATAGCAATTCACCTGAAATCCTGAGCTGGATTGAAAGGAGGTCTAAATTAAAGACCTAATATTGCCTTTGGAAGTAGAGAAATTAAGGAGTGGCAGCATTTCAGGTGTCATAAAGGCAGTGAAGATGGCTTTGGAATGGTTTTCATCTCTGCAGTTTTTAGGAAAACAGAGCACTTGGGGAATAAAGCTCTCCCCAAATATATGTTGCAGTTTCTCCAAACCCAGTTGTCACCTTAATCTCCAGTACTGCACTCATTGGTGGACCCTTTCCTGTGAATTCATCTAGTTCATTTTAAAAGATTATTAACTTATTATTTTGTGGAACTTACAGCTCAACCCGGACACTGAGGTCCAGCTCTAAGGGCCTTCTGGCAGTTCCCTCCCTGCAAGAAGTGAGGTTATAGAGAACCAGGCAGAGGGCCTTCTCGGTAGTGGCGCCCATCCTGTGGAACGCCCTCCCATCAGATTTCAAGGAAATAAACAACTATCTGACTTTTAGAAGACATCTGAAGGCAGCCCTGTTTAGGGAAGTATTTAATGACTGATGTTTTAATGTATTTTTAATCTTTAGTTGGAAACTGCCCAGAGTTGCTGGGGAAACCTAACCCTAACCCTAACCCTAACAATAATGATAATGATAATAATAATAATAATAATAATAATAATAATAATAATAAGTTATGCAGCGTGTGAAGTACATCCTTTTCTGTCCTGAATCTACTGCCAGTTGGTGTATGGGATGACCCAGAGTTCTAATATTATGTAAGTGAATTTTAATTTCTTTCCGTCTGTTGTTGTTTTAAAGCTTTTGCATGTTTTCAATTATTGCTGTCTTATTTTTAAGTGACAATTTTATTGTTTTATCCTTTTTTTGGAAACCCCTTTGAGGGTTTCCCCCCTACAATCAAGCAGTGTATAATTTTTATGAAAAAATAACAGTAATCATATCCATTCCCCCTCTTTAATGCTTATAATTTAACAAATCTCAGTATCAGCCTTTCATAAGGGGAATCACATGCACATTAGCTTGCTTTTTCAGAAATCACAAGTGAAAATCAGATATGTGTCCCAAATGTGAATGCTTCCTCAATCTCCACAATAGTAATTTCAATGTGACAACAACAACAACAACAACAACTTCTTATAATTTATACCCTGCCCGTCTGGCTGGGTTTCCCCAGCCACTCTGGGCAGCTCCCAAAAGAATATTAAAAACACAATAAAACATCAAACATTAAAAACTTCCCTAAACAGGGCTGCCTTCAGATGTTTTCTAAAAGTCAGATAGTTGTTTATCTCTTTGACATCTTATGGGAGGGCATTCCACAGGGCGGGCGCCACTACCGAGAAGGCCCTCTGCCTGGTTCCCTGTAGCTGCACTTCTCGCAGTGAGGGAACTGCCAGAAGGCCCTCGGCACTGGACCTCAGTGTTCGGGCTGAGCGATGGGGGTGGAGATGCTCCTTCAGGTATATAAATGGCCAAAGCCATTTAGGGCTTCAGAGGTCAGCACCAACACTTTGAATTGTGCTCAGAAACGTATGCATCCTGGGCATAGCTACATGGAATAGGAGCTGGATCACGGTGTTCCAACATGCATCTCTGTAGTCATTTATATGAGAAGTGAAACTTCCCAACATCAAGGAGTGCCTCTCCCTTTATGAACAGACCCAGACCCTGGGCTCATCATCTGAGGCCTTTTTTCGTGTGCCCCCTCCGCAAGAGGTGCAGAGGGTAAAGGTAAAGGTAAAGGTACCCCTGCCCGTACGGGCCAGTCTTGACAGACTCTAGGGTTGTGCGCCCATCTCACTCAAAGAGGCCAAGGGCCAGCGCTGTCCGAAGACACTTCCGGGTCACGTGGCCAGCGTGACATCGCTGCTCTGGCGAGCCAGAGCCACACACGGAAACGCTGTTTACCTTCCCGCTAGTAAGCGGTCCCTATTTATCTACTTGCACTCGAGAGTGCTTTCGAACTGCTAGGTTGGCAGGCGCTGGGACCGAACAACGGGAGCGCACCCCGCCGCGGGGATTCGAACCGCCGACCTTTCGATCGGCAAGCCCTAGGTGCTGAGGCTTTAACCCACAGCGCCACCCGCGTATTCGTGACTGTATGGAAAATGACTGTACACAGCTGAAAACGCTGGCAGCATTAAGATAAAATCAACACCCTAATCATTTTTTGAGGGATGTAAAAATGGAGAACTGGCAAAAATGGTTTTAGTGAAAGATAAATAAAAGGAACCAAGGAAGGAGAGGGAGGGAAGTCATTGGACAGTTAATGGTATGCAAAAGGTCTGTTTTGTTTGTAAAATAGAAAATTTAATAAACATTAAGAAAAAAGATGGATAGCAGCACAAGAAAGGGCCTTTTCTGATATGACTCCACACTTGTAGAATTCTCTCCCCAGGGATGCTCACCTAGTGCCTTCATTACATACATTCAGGTGCCAGGTGAAAATACAGTGGTGCCCCGCAAGACGAATGCCTCGCAAGACGGAAAACCCGCTAGACGAAAGGGTTTTCCGTTTTGGAGGTGCTTTGCAAAACGAATTTGCTATGGGCTTGCTTCGCAAGACGAAAAAAACCGCAAGACGAAGAGACTCGCGGAACGGATTCTTTTCGTCTTGCGAGGCACCACTGTATTCCTCTTCTCCCAGGCCTATTTTCCCTATTTTCAATGGATAAATGTTGAAGGGTATGGAGTTATGCAACCCCCGAGCCAAGGAGATAACTATACAACCTTTAGAAGACTTATGGGTGCAGTCCTGTATAGGGAAGTTTGTTATAATGTTTAATGTTTTATTATGTTTTTATATAGCTTTGTTGGAAGTCGCCCAAAGTGACTGGGGCCACAAAGTCAGATGGGCAGGGTATTATTATTACTATTACTACTACTACTATTATTATTGATGTCCCTATTTTCATTGCAGAAACGTTGCAGGATACGTAGATTTAAGAAATAATAGTGATGATAATATTGTTAGCCTTCTCTTGTTTTTGACATGCTCCAGCTCAATTTAACCAATAGCAAATTTTCAAGAAAAATAGTTTGATTTGGGCCTTTCCGTTGAATTGCCATGTGCCTAATTTAACTTCTAAACATTTATATATCCCAGCACTTGACTCACTTTGAACCTTTGGGGCAGCTTACCGTATAAAAGCATACAACAAGGCTAAAAGCAACAGCAAAAAAGAAGAAGAAGCGAAAATACAAATAAGGCAAGGAGGGAAACATGAACGAGTTGCAATCAAAGCTTTTAAAGAGCGTGGGAGGAAGCCTGCCAAAGATTAAATCAGAGTTGTTGCCAGCATGTTTTATTTATAGAGATTCAAAGAAATAGTGTCCACGGGTTCACATAATGTTTCATGTATGGGTACGGGAGCTAAAATTACATCTCCGAAAGTATGGCTCATGTCTGTTTATAATAATGAGGGCTGTTTGGAGGCAGCTCTTGTGGGCACCAGAAGCCAAGGTGCTGTTTACTTTATTCCTTGAGCTCAGTGTTCTAGCATCTCTGTCCTGCAGTGCAAACATTGTGGGAGCATTTGAATATTCAATTTCTCCCGGGAGAGAGATTTTATAGCAAGGGTTTGATTATTTACTTTGCCACAAGATGTTTCTATTTCATTCTGGCTGCCCTTTCCACTTGCTTTTTAAGCAGATGTATTGCCCCCGATTGAAATGTCCCTTTTGATGCAAGACGGGCTAAGATATAAGACACTGGCCATGTTCAGACAATCAAATTTGGGTCTGATTTGCTGGAATATGAATGAACTTCATGCACCTGCCTGTATCACTTTTCTCCTTGAGCAGCGAAATGTCAGGCAGCTGCAGTTAACCATAGTTTCCCATTATATATGAACTGGGAAACTAGGGTTATTTGATTCCAAATGAGCCAAAATATGAATCTATCTTAAACTATGGCATCATATTATAGCTTGTATGGTAGCTATTGGCCCACGGTTTCTCAGTTCAGATGTTAGAGGAAGCTATGCCTAACTGCTACTTCCTGCCATAGCTGTCAACTTCTTGCGAGGAACCCTATTCGGAATAAGAGAATTTCCCTTTAAAAAAGGGAAATGTTGACAGCTATGCTTCCTACTTGCTTCCACATTTGTGTTGACAGTTCATGAATCTTATTCATATTTTGGCAGACTGATCTGAGATTTGATTGTCTAAGCAAGACCACTGAACCTGTGAGTCACGCCTTCAAAGCCCACCTTGGCTTGCTGTGGAAAAGCTTGCAAAGGTTTTCTCCATATCTGTTTCTTACCTGAAAAATGGAAGCTACGGTAAATGGCATTGGCCTAGCATTTAATTTATGAGAACATATTGTTGTGATTGTCTCTGGATGAACAAAATCCCTGTGTCTAGGTGGAGAGAGTAAATGTTCAGCGTACCAAGACCTTATTGGCTTAAGCCAAATTACTTTTGCACCCAAATCCTTGCCGAGCTCTGAAAAGTATCTAGTGACAGAACTAAGTCCACCATCCGGGAGAATGCAGCCTTACTTGTAGCAAATATTGAGATGGGCATGCATAGTTCCCAATAATGCATCGCCGAAAGATACGCCCCCCTCCCAATATACGTGTGTGTTTTAATTTTAGGTGGACAACACGGTCTTGGCGGTAGCAGCATATTTGGCAACGTTCCTGCTTTAAACAGAAGGGAAATCTAGGTTAACGTTGAGATTTGTACAAGTAACAAAGGGTAAATTGACTAGGGGGTTTCTGTCTTGACCTGGATATTGAAAATATTTGTTCTCTTTGGTATTTTGGGAAGGAGCAGGGTGGCCTCTTAAACTCATTTTATGAGTTTTTGAGTTGTGGCTCTCACATTTTATCGTATAAACATCCACCTAGACCCATAGGATTTTATTATTATTATTGTTGGGTCACAGTGCTCATTCCATTCAACTTTAGGTGTCCATTATAAAGTGAATTAAAACTCCCTTTCTGGATTGGACAGTTTGATTGCCTTTAGTCCTCTTTAAAACGTAAGCATGTACTCAATGACAACACTCACTTTGCCCCACCCCCCCACCGCAATAACAAACATTACTTATTTACAGAGGTTGTATTGTAATCTTTTAGAGGAGGTTATCTTTTTGAAAGTTCATAGCAAAGAACCTTAATAAATCAGTAGGACTGTAGATAATAAACCAAGTTTTATAAATTGGTCACAGTGTTTAAAAGACTTACCCAGAAAAATGGCTCCAAAGTAAATTATGTGATTTTGGTGTGCGTATTGTGTTTCACATCTTCTCTCCCATCTGCTTTTTTATTTTATTTTCTCCATATCAAATTTATTTAAATTTATTTAAATACCCTGCCTCTTAATCACGGGGCTATCAAGCAGCTTGATTTTATTCTTCATAAAATATTTTTTAAAAATGCATACTGGGTTTTCAGAAGGCAGGATTGACATCTACCCCGATGGCAAACTAGAAGCGTGATCCACTCTGTTAAGAACGCACCGCATGATGTCATTAGTTACGGCTTAGTCCCGTGGCAGACTAGTGAAATTTCTGATGAAGTGCTTGCACTAAATCAAGAAAGCTCATAGAATTGAGGCTCATACTATCCCACATGTATCCAATGAAAATAGGGATATCCTAAGGAAAAGTGGGGCATTCTGGGATCAAATCAGAAACCAGGATGGCTTCTGTAAATCTGGGACTGTCATTACAAAATAGGGACACTTGGAGAGTCTGGAAGATCTGTCAGGATCCATACAGCAGGGGAAACCCTTCCTAAGACAATTAAGGCCCTTCAGAAATTTGGTTCCAGCCCTGGGACCATCTCTGGAAAATAGGAACACTTGGAGGGTTTGCAAACATGACTCATCTGCCAGCTGTACCTAAAGAAACTCTTAGCAGCCTCTACTAGCCTTACAGCAGTCACGAAATTAAAAGATGCCTGCTTCTTGGGAGAAAAGCAATGACAAACCTAGACAGCATCTTAAAAAGTAGAGACATCACCTTGCCAACAAAGGTCCGTATAGTTAAAGCCATGGTTTTCCCAGTAGTGATGTATGGAAGTGAGAGCTGGACCATAAAGAAGGCTGATCACCGAAGAATTGATGCTTTTGAATTATGGTGCTGGAGGAGACTCTTGAGAGTCCCATGGACTGCAAGAAGATCAAACCTCTCCATTCTGAAGGAAATCAGCCCTGAGTTCTCACTGGAAGGACAGATCCTGAAGCTGAGGCTCCAATACTTTGGCCACCTCATGAGAAGAGAAGACTCCCTGGAAAAAACCCTGATGCTGGGAAAGATGGAGGGCACAAGGAGAAGGGGACGACAGAGGACGAGATGGTTGGATAGTGTTCTCAAAGCTACCAGCATGAGTTTGACTGCGGCAGGCAGTAGAAGACAGAAGTACCTGGTGTGCTCTGGTCCATGGGGTCACGAAGAGTTGGACACGACTAAACGACTAAACAACAACAACAACAACTAGCCTTACCACTATCAGATAAATGCTGAACGTAAGAAGTTGCCCTAATAAGAAGTCAGACCCACTGGTTCATCTAACTCAGTACTGTCTCCACAGGCTGGCAGTGGCTGTCTAGAGTTTCAGACAAGGGCTGTCTCTCAGCTCTACTTGGAGATGCTCTGCCACTGAGCTATGTCTCTTCCCTCCCCCCTCTGCCTTGGAAATCCAACTGGAGAAGAATTTCCTGCATTGCGGTTGCTCAGTCTTCATTCAGCTACTAATTCTACTCTTAGAGACCTGGCCCACTGTGGTATATGATTCCAGTTGCTGCAATAGGGAGTACCAAAGGAATCCATTGCTTGCTGCTGCTGCATAACCCACACCTTCTGCTTTCCTTGTTTCTTTCACACGCTACAACTATTTTTCAACCTTTTTTTGTGGATTTTTTTTTTGGGGGGGGGTGTTATGTACTGAGTTGAATAGGATCCAAATTGCAGCAGTCTGATTGGTCCTAGGACAACAGGATCCAAACTGCAGCAGCCTGATTGGTCCTAGAACAATGCAGCAGTATGATTGGTTGGTAGGAACCACCCAATCATGCTCCAGATATAAGTGAATCCACAACCTGATTGGCTTACAGTAGAATTCCAGAATTAGCCAATCATGTGCAGCCCATTGCGTAAATAATGTATATAAAGCAGATACTTTGAGGGGACATTCATTCATTCCTCCTCACCACTATGAGGTGAATAAAGAGCATGAAATCACTTTGCGACTCTGAGTATATTTCGGGGGGGGGGGGGTAGGAACTCATACCCAAGCCAACGAACAGATTGATTCCGCAGCTACATTTTTTTCCTTCTCGTACTGGCTAAGGAAAACTGGTTACACATAGATCTAAATCAGGCCTGTATAACTTTGAAATGCACCCAGCCAAATACAGCCAGTAGCCAGCACAGGTTGTGGCCTTTTAGGTGTTTGACAATACCTGTATTTTTGCAGTCCCAGGGAGGTGGCAGAAACTGATGGTTTACTGAGCTCCAGGTGGGCTGCTGCGGATTTTTGATGATCTGTGTTTGGTTGGTGGGTTGCTAGTTGTGCAGGTAAAAAAGTTAAAAGGTAAAGGACCCCTGGATGGTTAAGTCCAGTCAAAGGTGACTATGGGGTTGCGGCGCTCATCTCATTTTTCAGGCTGAGGGAGCCGGCGTTTGTCCACAGACAGCTTTCTGGGTCATGTGGCTAAACCGCTTCTGGCACAACGGAACCCCGTGATGGAAACCAGAGCGCATGGAAACACCATTTACCTTCCCACCACAGCGGTACCTACTTATCTACTTGCACTAGCATGCTTTCAAACTGCTAGGTTGGCAGGAGCTGGGACAGAGCAACGGGAGCTCACACCGTTGAGCGGATTTAAACTGTTGACCTTCCGATCAGCAAGCCTAAGAGGCTCAGTGGTTTAGACCACAGCACTGCCTCTTAACTATAAAATATTAACATAGTAAGACGGACAAGATCAGATTTTGGTGCAGTATATGGAGTATTAACACGGCCCATTGGACCTTGCCATTTTCAGGTTTGGTGCTGTCTCTGATCCAATAGTACCTGACTTTCTTGTATCCAGAATAGTGTTAGCCAGCTTCCCCTTTCTTGGGAACCAGCTCAATCTTTCTCCACAACTGTGGTGTTATTATTCCTCTGATGCTCATCAAGCTGTAAAGACTGGCTCAAACTTCTCCTGGCTTTTTCTTGTGTTTTGCCCTCCAAAACTGTGTTTTTGTCTGCGTGCAACACAAATGTTGCTGGTTTTTTAAAAAAGAAATATTAACAATGATAATTATTGTGGCCACTTGTTAGCTGCAAATACCTAATTAGGGGAAGCTAAAAATCGTTGCATCTGAATAAGAAACAATAATAAAATGTTCCGAGTATTGCACTGAAAATCAGCATGGGTTGGGAGATTAGCTGTGTTGCCAAGATTTAACAGCTGGAACAAAATAGAATGAAATTTTTATTTCAGCTTACTCTTTCCATGGTTTGAAAATATGCCTCCCCTTGGTGTTAGTGGCTGGGCTGCAGCCTGTTAGTGCCTGAATTCAAGTGAGGGAAAGGAAAGCATCTTGGCACCTAAAAGGCAACATGCTTACTGCCTTTGATCCAGTTGAATGTTGCCAAACTGCATGGAGAGTGTTCTGATGCCTAACCATTGAAAATTAGGTTAATTATAACACAGAATCCCTGGGGGGTGAAAACATGAGTTACGGTCTTATATAGTCTGCACACCTGGATGGAGCAAGCGAGGAAAATGTAGCCTCAAATAAAAAGAAACAATAACGAAACAAGCATTCCCATTGCATTCCTGACCAAACAGGAGTCTGAACCATTAGTTAAAGTGGCAGCAATGGGAATGCTAGGCTCTATAATCAACGGGAACATCTATATGCTTAATATTGCATTGACGTTTAATGTTCCTATACTAAACTTGCTGATGTATCAGCCAGCACATAAAGGCTTAACAAAAGTGTAGTGTCCTGGTCAAGGAAACTACAGTGATACCTCAGGTTAAGAACTTAATTCGTTCTGGAGGTCCATTCTTAACCTGAAACTGTTCTTAACCTGAGGTACCACTTTAGCTAATGGGGCCTCCTGCTGCTGCTGCGCTGCTGCTGCACGATTTCTGTTCTCATCCTGAAGCAAAGTTCTTAACCCGAAGTAATATTTCTGGGTTAGAGGATTCTAACCTGAAGCGTATGTAACCTGAAGCATATGTAACCCGAGGTACCACCGTATTTCAAAAAAGCAGTCACGTTAGAAAATTGAAAACTCATTAGTTGTTTATTTCTTTGAGAACACTCCAGCAAAATCACACACTCAAAAAAAAAAATTCTGCTGGCTCATAGAGAAAAGTATTTGGTTATCAAAATATAAGAGAGTCATGAAGAGGGAAGTTCCCAGGCTAGTTCTATGAGAAATTTAGAAGTATGGGTTTCTCTTCCTTTCACATAGCTAATGGGGCCTTCCGCTGCTGCTAAGCCGCTGACGCATGATTTCTGTTCTCATCCTGAAGCAAAGTTCTTAACCCGAGGTACTATTTCTGGGTTAGCGGAGTCTGTAACCTGAAGCGTCTGTAACCTGAAGCATCTGTAACCCAAGGTACCACTGTAATAGTATTCTGCCTTGGTCAGACCACAACTGGAATACTGTGTCCTGCTCTGGGCATCACAGGCTATTGACAAGCTGCAATATGTGCTGAGGAAGCCTACCAAGAGGATCAAGGGTCTGGAAGCCAGGCCTTATGAGGAACCGTTGAGGGAATTGGGTATGTTTAACCTGGTAAAGAGGAGACTGAGAGGTGATATGATAGCCATCTTCAAATAGCTAAAGGGTTGTCACACGGAAGATGGAACAAGCTTGTTTTCTCCAATGGATTCAAGTTACAAGAAAGGTGATTTCGACTAAACTTCAGGAAGAAATTTCTGATAGTAAGAGAACGGACTCCCATGGGAGGTGATGGACTCTCCTTCCTTGGAGGTTTTTAGGCAGAGGTTGGATGGCCATCTGTCATGGATGCTTTAGCTCAGATTCCTGCATTGTAGAGGGTCTGCTAGTTGGGCAGACCTTCAGGGTATCTTCTGGGATTCTATGAAACACCTGTCAGCTATCCTGACCCCAAAATATTAGCTTTTGAGCATACCATTATGTTTATTTCTTACTTTTTTGTATATTCCACATTTGTACGTTCCCTATAAGACATGGGCAGAAGTCAATGCATAGCGCTAACATCTGACCTAGATTTTTTTTAGCATGATGCTGTGTTCTGAGAATATTAATGTTTACAGATTAGGCTTTAGCATTATTCTAAGATATGACTGATTAAAGTTCACATTATATACATGGTTATATTTATGGCTTTTTCATAGGTTAAGTACCAAGAAATTATATGTGGTCATAAACTTCATAAGTAAGTAGCTGTCAAATTTCTGGAAGCATAATACAGAAGGTGGTTAAGAAGCCAAAGTGTGATGTGTTTTAAATCAGAAAACACACGGAAGTTTCGGTGTGTGTGTGTGTGTGTGTGTGTGTGTGCGCGCTGCTTTTTAAAGAAACGTATGAGCAATAAATCTTTATTGTTAAGTTCAATTGACTCTTTTTGCAGTTCTTTAATGTAGCACCTGCATTTCCTGTCTGTGAATAATGATTCATTTTTGGAATGCCCCAAAAGAGTGGTTCAAAAGTGTGTCTGCAGGCTCAATTCAGAAGAACAAAACCAGGTTCGCAAGCTGTACACTTACTGCACTTTTAAAGATATTCCATTCACAGTCTGTTTGGTTTGTAATTCAAGTCATTCCAGGCCAAAGTTAATGGTTAGACCACAGCCACCTGAAATTTTGCTTCAGGGCTGAAGCCTAGCCAGATTGCAAATGGAGGAAAACACTTGAGGTTTGCAAAATGCAGTTAATATGAAATTGTGGACTATGTTTTCTGTGGAGGCATGAAGAAAAGCCTATGATAGCCAAACATAAAATATGCCCATATTACTTAAATAGAAAGTTCATATGGTTTCTTGATAATGTATTAGTTTTGCAATGGGGAAAGAATAGTGGATAATATAGAATGTGTTGAGGCAATTTTGCTAGGGTGGATAGGTTTTGATATAGATTCAAGACTGGGCTTCTGTACCATTTTAAATAAAGGTACCATTTTAAATAAAGGGACCCCTGCCCATTAGGACCAGTCGTGACCGACTCTGGGGTTGCGGCGCTCATCTCGCTTTATTGGCCGAGGGAGCCGGCGTACAGCTTCCGGGTCATGTGGCCGTGAAGGGGTGAGCTCCTGTTGCTTGTTCCCAGCTCCTGCCAACCTAGCAGTTCAAAAGCACATCAAAGTGCAAGTAGATAAATAGGTACCGCTCTGGCGGGAAGGTAAACGGTGTTTCCGTGCGCTGCTCTGGTTTGCCGGAAGCAGCTTAGTCATGCTGGCCACATGACCCGGAAGCTGTACGCCGGCTCCCTCGGCCAATAAAGCGAGATGAGCGCCGCAACCCCAGAGTCGGCCACGACTGGACCTAATGGGCAGGGGTCCCTTTACCTTTACCTAAGAAAAAGCAGGACATTCTGGGATCAAATCAGAAACCGGGACGCCTTGGTTAAATCCAGGACTGTCCTTGGAAAACAGGGACACATGGAGGGTCTGAAAGTGGTTTACTACTACGTTTAAGCATATCTAATAATACTTTATGCTCTCACCCTTAATCAATTTAACAACAAAAAAGACCTGCACTTCTGCCTTCTATTCTTAGAAAGGAGGAAAGCTTCTGGTCTTATTGACAATGAGGAAAAGACATGGGGTGCCCTTTTATTGAATACTCTGTGTCTCCAGGTGAGGCGAGGGGGAGATAAAATACCAATGCTTTATTAATACCTTATTGCTGCTGTGGTCGTTATCATTGCAAATCACAGTGCTGAATACACACACACACACGTATACATATACATATACATTATACATAATACATAACACACACACACACACACACACACACACACACACGCTCCCCAATCACCAGTATTGAGCACTTGTCACTTGTGGATGAATCTTGTCACTTTCACTTTTTACAATAAAATCCTACAAAAGATTAAATTATGCTTTGAAATTGTGGTGTGGTAGAACACGGATCCGCACACATGTGGCGATGAGTGTTGCTGAATTTGATAGAGGTTTGCTTTGAAGTACATGTTCCCTTGACTTCTAAAGGACACCTTGGTATCTTGAACAATCTGTTTAAAATGCTGGTCAAAAATCTCTTTTAAATAGTGACTTGTCCCTTGTAACACTTCTTCTAACATAACATTTAGTTCCCATCCTGCTCTTCTCTTGTTTCCTTCGGTTTTGCTTGCACTGACAAAGCCTCCTGAACTGAGATTTGAGGCTAAGGTTGAAAGGTGCCGGGTTGACCCTTTTATTGCTGTAATTGCCCCTCCATTCAGAAGTTTAATGCTATCTGTGGTAAGATGTGGTAAGTTGCTGGCTCTTTCAAGAACAAGTCTTCTGTGAAGTAAGACCATAAACATAACAACAACAACAACAACAACAACAATAATAATAGGCTTTTCTGGGAACTCAGTGTGTGTTTGGTAAGTGTTTCACCAGGAAAGGAGGTGGAAGTAGAATGAGAGCAAAGTTTGGGGACAGGAACCGGGACACATCTAAAACTGTTTATTTGTAAGTCCCTTTG
Source organism: Podarcis tiliguerta (assembly GCF_965153285.1). NCBI lineage: Eukaryota > Metazoa > Chordata > Lepidosauria > Squamata > Lacertidae > Podarcis > Podarcis tiliguerta. Next base: position 106,639,849 of record NC_139536.1, read on the forward strand.
GCTTGCCCTGGTCAAGATAAAGTGACCAAAAAGATTTGACTGACAAGTGTAAGTAATGACGCAAAAGCAATTGAGCGACATATTTCTGTTATTGACAACTGTCTGATAAGTTTAGCATGGAGAATAGTTGGAGCTTTGAAATGTAAACTATGTTCACATGAGCCTAATTCAGCTCTATATCAGCAATGAGGGAAGCTGCCATCTGGGCACAGCCGAATTGCATAAATCTCCTGGACCCAGTGGTGGCCCAAGGCGTTTTTGCGCCTGGGGCGAAACGTCCACTGCTGCCCCTGCGATGGAGCAGGGGTTGTGAGGCTCTACAAGGGATTTGCCCCAAGGAAAACCCCTTGCAAACCTTGCCACCCCACCAGTGGCAAAGCTGGGTGCTAGAATGAAATGGGAGGCATTACGTAGAGCTTTGCCCCTGCTATTTTTCTGCAACGTGGAGTGGCAGAAAGCCTCCCTGCCACCAAAACTCGGTGAGATGGAGGTGTTCTGGACAGCTTTGCCACTGGCCTCTCTCCACCCCTAGGGATGGGGGGGGGGTGTCAGGATGCTGTCAGAGGCTCCTGGCTAGTTGCCCAGGAAAGTATAAAGACAAGGGAAAACTTCTTACCACGCTTTTTTAATTCAGCATTTACAGAGAGAGGCTATAGAACCCAGCCTCTTAGATCATAGAATCATAGAATCATAGAATCATAGAATCATAGAATCATAGAATCATAGAATTGGAAGAGACCACAAGGGCCATCGAGTCCAACCCCCTGCCAAGCAGGAAACCACCATCAGAGCACTCCTGACATATGGTTGTCAAGCCTCTGCTTAAAGACCTCCAAAGAAGGAGACACCACCACACTCCTTGGCAGCAAATTCCACTGTCGAACAGCTCTTACTGTCAGGAAGTTCTTCCTAATGTTTAGGTGGAATCTTCTTTCTTGTAGTTTGGATCCATTGCTCCGTGTCCGCTTGTCTGGAGCAGCAGAAAACAACCTTTCTCCCTCCTCTATGTGACATCCTTTTATATATTTGAACATGGCTATCATATCACCCCTTAACCTCCTCTTCTCCAGGCTAAACATGCCCAGCTCCCTTAGCCGTTCCTCATAAGGCATCGTTTCCAGGCCTTTGACCATTTTGGTTGCCCTCCTCTGGACACGTTCCAGTTTGTCAGTGTCCTTCTTGAACTGTGGTGCCCAGAATAATGGTGTTGTCTTGGTGAATCTCCACACCCCGTCTCTCCCACTTCCTCAATCATCTCTCTTACGGGTGCTGCTACATGCCCTCTGTCTTTGAGCTCTTTGCTCTCCTACCTTTAAGGCTCGCCAGGCTCTGGGAGATGGAGGGTCTGGCATGCTTTCTAATGTCAACGTGTCAGCTAGGTGTTGCTCTGGCTCTCCCATGATCTCCCAACTTCACCCCTCATCTGCCTCTGAGCTGTGACCTCCCTCAAACCCCTGTTATAAATCTATACTGTCTTTCTCTTCCTTCTCTCTGGAAGGGTCAGGATGGGGAGGCAGCCTCCACCATTCCTCCGCTGCCCGGTCCCTGACAGCGGGAGACCAGTGGCAAAGCAGAGCTTCTCTGGTGGCAGCAAAAGTGGCAGGACAGGTGGGGTGCTGCATCCTGCATTTCTGCCACCAAAGGCAGCTGCTTCACCCTGCCTTATCTGTGGGCCAGCTCTGGCTACTCCCCATTTTGAAAAGCGTTCTTATTTCCTTCTGAGAAGGGATCCGCTCAGTTGATGCACGGCTGTCCTCATCTGTGCTTCCTGATAGGTTTTTCTTTTTTTCCTCTGTTGGAAGAAACCTTTCTGGGATGGGATTTGAGGTTGCTACATGAGTTATTTGTCCAGTGGACTTTGACTGCTACTTGCCTAATGAACTAAATCTGGGGTAGCTGACCTGCAGCCTTCCGGGTGTCTCCAGTTTTCCTTGACCAGTGGCCATACTGGCTGGGGCTCACATAAGTTGTAGTCCAACAACATCTGGAGGGATCGTACTGGCTACCCTGGACAAATACACAAAGCCTAAATTATCTTGACATGATGGTTCTGCACAAGTTAATTAACTGAGCCTATGACTTTGAGCAAATGGTTAAGTAGCTAAAGCATGTGTGTGCTACAACTGAAGTCTCTTCGTGGAAATTTGCATTTGCTGGCAAAGTGTGGGAACTTCGGTCAATCATCAGTGGGAAGTGGGTGTCATTAAGATAATGTCTAATCCATATGTTGGAGAGGGAAGTGGCTGTATGACTAGACAGTGCATATTTCCAAAACATAGATGCAAAAGTTAGACATCTCCCTGCCTTCCCCCCCTATTTATAGAAGCTTTAAAAAACTTTTCCAGCTATCCCTCTACCTGCTGTTCTTCTTAATGACTTCCCTGGATCCTTGCCCTGCGACAGGCCACAGCTGCTTAGCTACGCAGCTTCTGCAATTTAAGAAATCTTTAAGTATGTGAGCAAGGAAAGAGCGGGATATTAAGCAGTGCTAGTCTGATGTGTGACAGGCGATTGCTATATGCATATTGAAGGATTGGTTTGAGTGCAGCTAGTTGATGTAGTGACACTCTTTATAGGCAGAGTTGATGTGGCTAGATTTCATGTCATCCATATTGGCTCAAGGGGACTCAGGGTTCAAGCATTTCCATGGCAATTTCCTGCTCTGTTTTAAAAACATATCTCATATGAAATGCATTTGCTCCCTGATAAGGCAATGTGCCTGTTGTCTTTGTCCATAGAGTTTTATTGGCAGGGATACTGGAGTGGCTTGCCCGGTTCCTGCTCCAGGTGGATCACATTTGGTCAAAACTCTCCACTATGACCTGTCCATCTTGGGTGGCCCTGCACAGCATAGCTCATAGCTTCTCTGAGTTATTCAAGCCCCTTTGCCACAGCAAGGCAGTGATACATGAAGGTGAAAGAGGAGAGCACAAAATATGGTCTGAAGCTCAACATCTAAAAAACTATGATCATGACCACTGGTCCTAACACCTCCTGGCAGATAGAAGGGGAAGAAATGGAGGCAGTGAGAGATTTTACTTTCTTGGGCTCCATGATCACTGCAGATGGTGACAGCAGTCACAAAATTAAAAGACGCCTGCTTCTTGGGAGAAAAGCAATGACAAACCTAGGCAGCATCTTAAAAAGCAGAGACATCACCTTGCCAACAAAGGTTCGTATAGTTATAGCTATGGTTTTACTAGTAGTGATGTATGGAAGTGAGAGCTGGACCATAAAGAAGGCTGATCGCTTTTGAATTATGATGCTGGAGGAGACTCTTGAGAGTCCCATGGACTGCAAGAAGATCAAACCTCTCCATTCTTAAGGAAATCAGCCCTGAGTGCTCACTGGAAGGACAGATCCTAAAGCTGAGGCTCCAATACTTTGGCCTCCCGATGAGAAGAGAAGACTCCCTGGAAAAGACCCTGATGTTGGGAAAGATTGAGGGCACAAGGAGAAGGGGATGGCAGAGGACGAGATGGATGGATAGCGTTCTCGAAGCTACCAGCATGAGTTTGACCATACTGCGGGAGACAGTGGAAGACAGGAGTGCCTGGCGTGCTCTGGTCCATGGGGTCACAAAGAGTCGGACACGACTAAACGACTAAACAACAACAACAACAAGGCAATGCGTGGTTGTAATATTCAGAGTGATGTGTGCTGACATAGTTTATTGCATTTACTGTTGGTTGCTTAGAAATAGGGTAGGAATAGGTGACCTCCCAATTTATTTTTTTAAGCCTCTCACAAGAAAATAAGCCTTACCTTGAGAAAGGGGAAGGAGGTGGCAGAGGACAGGAGGAGCTCCACAAGGCTTCTTCTCAATGGCAAATGTTACTCCCCACCACTGGAAAATGTTACTTCCCCCTTGATAATGGGGCTTACCTATAAGTCCATTGAGTTTCTCCTTTGTTTCAAATGAAGCACAGAGTGTTCTGCCACATTTCCTGCAAGGGATCAGATCCTGCAATAAATAATGTGCAAGGAATGACATCTGCTATAGAGGAGTGGTTCTGCAGGATTTGTGCTGCTTGCTAGTGAAGACCTGCAAATCTGCTTACTACCAAAATACTTTTGGAGATGGAGAATATATTTTTTCTCGGTCTTTCTAAAGTTATCCAGCTCTATTTTTATCTCCAGTTTGGCTTCTGTCAATGCATGCTACCACCTGATTTTTGCAGGGTTTATTTATGAATTTATGAAATGTCCTCTTCTGGTGAAGGATTTCCTCTCTCCACTCTTTCTTGAAGGGCAGCAGAAATGTGTAGACTAAAACTTTAGTATCCCCTGATAATTTATCCTGAGCTTTAACCCTTTAACATGGGGCTTCTCCTTGGGGCTACGGTATATTGAATCCACGAAGAGCACTCTGAGCTCTTGCTGATTTGATAAGTAACCAATTCTTGTTTTCTGCTAGCTAACATTTGAGTGTTGTAACCTTAGATCAGGTGACAAAGGTATTGAGCTGCAAACTTGCCATCTTGAAAGGGTGGTGGCTGTTAGTTTTTCTCTGAACACCAATGAACACAAAAGGCTGTCAAGCGGTTCTCCGAGAGTTGCATAGCCTAAGGCCAATGGAGGCTGGGATGCAGGCTGTGGGAGACAGACACAGTTTGGATTTTTGGAATTAGCTTTTACTTCTAAGAGGCTGAGCTTGTGCTGCACAGCACAAGACATAGTTTTGGGTATATCATTTGATGTATTTTGCTCTGTTTTTGAAGAGTTCTGGAAGTAAAAGTTTGAAAAATATTTTTATGGGTCTGGACAATGTTTATTTTAAAAGGAGTCAGTTCTTATGAATCAAATCACTTCATGCTGTGCAATATTGATACCTGCAGCAGTTTTTTCATCACCTGAAGAAGTACAGCCTAGGCATAGTTTAATCCACCTCAGTGAGGACTAGGGCCTTGTACGTGCCTAACTCAAGAGATATTCATTTGTAGTATCTGTATCAAACTTTATTTCGGTCACAGACAGCATATGGATGCATTCCATTGATGTTTTCTCACTGCCCATCATAAACAACTAAAACTTGCACCCTCTGTCTCTATTTGATTTGATACTTGGTTAATTACCAATTTTTTCAAGAGCAGAGAGAAACATGAAGCCATCCTGACAGCTAGCAAGTCAAACATAAATTGACACTTGATTCTTAAAAACATATTACTTTGCTATTCAGCTGCAATATTACTAACGTATGCTGCAAGAAGGACTACAAATTTGAAGAGTATGTTCACGGCTCTTATTTTCTATTTTGTGACAAATTTCAGACACATTTAAATAACAGCCAGCCATTTCCACATATAGTATTTATTTGCATTTACAATAAGAAACTTTTTCCAAGACTTGGGAGGGTATCCATAGACGATTACAATTAAGGAGGCATCAAATAATATGCAGGATTGCATAGGACAATAATTACAAATTGTATAAGACAAAATTATTCTCTCCCCCCCCCCGTCCCATTAATTTAATATTCCCATCTGGTATTCAACAGTAGTTGCAATGAAAACTTTTCCACATGGAGGTTTAAAAAGCAACTCCCTGTCTGTTCACTGGGGTGAATTAAAGAGATGTAAATGCCTTATAAAATGCTAAGCAACATTACGGTCTTTGCAGAAGAATTGGATGTATCAGTCCACAAAGAGTTCCAGCTGTGGAGGCTATGCGGCAGGGGGGAATAACACCTCTTGGCCTCAGCATTGATTGTCTGCTTCTGAAGTCCTAGATCAAGCAAGCTGAAGATCTTGACCAGATGTGTTCTTCTGGCCAAACACTCTCCCACACAAGTTCTCCTATCAGCTTGACAAATCCAATAGAAACTAAATTTGTTCCCGATGGGAACAAATGAAGGAAATAGTACATAGCAAAAGGGGAACATTAGAGTCTTTCAAGTCTTCTCAAGTAGCTGCTTTGCCCCTGAAAGCAAGCTGGCCTGTTCTCTCACCACAGGAAGTTTAGCAAAATCAAATTCTTGAAAAGGTCTCTTGCCATCGTGCCACAAGGCTGGATCCCAAAACGCCGTCCCCGTGCAACTCTCTGGCACAGAGCAAAACGTGACGGCAACCGAAGCGCAAACACATTAGGAGAATTTAAGCACCAAGAAGGCCATCTAGCACTGGAACTTTATCTCTATTCTGAGGAAGCAAACACACAGGGTGATGCAGGCACACAAACATGGTGAAAGAGATTTCCAAAACAAAACCCTCTAGGGGGTGTCAGCCTCATATAAACTATTCGAAATTCACAAAATATGTTTAGACAATAAACTCTCTCTGTTTACCCCATCACAAAGAAACAGCTTGATTTTTAGCTCAATTCAGTGTAGAAACGAACAAATACCCTCTTTCAGTCATCCCAGTGTGTTACGAACATTATGAAAAACTCTGCATACACATTCTGGATAGGATTCACCTAACCAGCCCAGTCATCAGAAACACTGTGCAAGGATGTCTGCTTGTGCGGTGGGGCCTCTGCCCCTCTTCTTCCCGGTTTCTGATTTGATCCCAGAATGTCCTGCTTTTTCTTAGGTAAAGGTAAAGGGACCCCTGACCATTAGGTCCGGTCGTGGCCGACTCTGGGGTTGCGGTGCTCATCTCTCTTTACTGGCCGAGGGAGCCGGCGTACAGCTTCCAGGTCATGTGGCCAGCATGACTAAGCTGCTTCTGGCAAACCAGAGCAGTGCATGGAAACGCCGTTTACCTTCCCGCTGGAGCGGTACCTATTTATCTACTTGCACTTTGACGTGCTTTGAAACTACTAGGTTTGCAGGAGCAGGGACCGAGCAATGGTAGCTCACGCCGTCGCAGGGATTTGAACCGCCAACCTTCTGATTGGCAAGTCCTAGGCTCTGTGGTTTAACCCACAGCGCTACCCACGTCCCTGCCTGCTATTTAGAAGTCTTCTAAAATCTTTATCCCAGGTCGTACCTGCCCTGGATCGGAGTTGACTTTATGTCTGTGTTGTTGTTTAAAATTTTCAGTGGAACCTTGGTTGTTAAACGTAGTCCGTTCCAGAAGACCATTCGACTTCTGAAACGTTTGACAACCGAGGTGCGATTGCCGGTCGGCAAAATTCCATTGAAAAGAATGGAGAAACATGCCTCGGAAGCCATTCAACTTCCGAGGTGAGTTCAATAACAGAAGCATTCGCTTCCCGGTTGTTGGTGTTCAAAAGCCGAAACATTCTACTTCTGAAGCGTTTGACAATTGAGGTTCCGCTGCATATGTATTTGTAGTTGCTTTTCAGAATGGTTTTTGCAGGCAATTGTTTTAACTGCTTTATAAATGCTTTTATATTGTAAATCACTTCAAGACGTCATATGGGAAGCAATTAGTTAATAATAATAATAATAATAATAATAATAATAATAATAATAATAATAGGAGCTCAAGAGTGAGACCGGAGCTAAGTTCCCCCTCTGCATTATAATGTTCTTTTTCCTTCCCCAGGTATCCAGATGAATTAGGCATTAAAATCTCCAAGTTTTTTATATGAAGGGTTGCACAAGGCTGCTTCTCTTCGGTTTTCGAGCTACCAAGAGGCATACCATCCCTTACTAATACGCCCCAGCAGCACAGACTATGCTCTGCCACTTCAAAGCCAGCTGTAGTAAATAAAGAAGGGAAATGGCTGACAGGGATAACCCACATTGAAATGCATTTGGGAAGTCCTCAATCTTTAATTCTGTATATATGCATCTGACTTCAAAGCAGAGCTGTGATCTGTCAGATACGCCTTCACCTCAGCAAAGAGGGGAGAGAAAATCCCACTGTCAGTCAACGTGATAATTAGATACCACAGTTGTGCATTCAGCATAGTGCTTGCAATCCTTGATCATATGCTGCAATTAGATGCGCAGGCCACATCACCCCATGTCTTTAATTATGAACCCTATCAGGGGGGAAATGAGAAGAAAAGACACTTCCCGCCCCCCCCCCCAGAGGATGGGAGTTCTGACTGCTTTGGGGGGGAAGGGTTAAAACATTGAGTGAAAATAACAATAAGTCTTAAAACATATCAGGAAGATGAGAAATGTCATACACAAAGTTGCAATAGCTCAAGTAATAAAAGCGAAAGAGCCGTAGCAGGTCTGACTGTTAAACTGCAAATGAGGTCTTCTGCTTTTGTACTGTTTCAGTTTAGTAGAAGGGGGGGGGAATGCATCCATGTAGAAAATATTGGGGATGCGGGTGGCGCTGTGGGTAAAAGCCTCAGCGCCTAGGGCTTGCCGATCGAAAGGTCGGCGGTTCAAATCCCCGCTGCGGGGTGCGCTCCCGTTGCTCGGTCCCAGCGCCTCCCAACCTAGCAGTTCGAAAGCACCCCCGGGGGCAAGTAGATAAATAGGGACCGCTTACTAGCGGGAAGGTAAACGGCGTTTCCGTGTGCGGCTCTGGCTCGCCAGATGCAGCTTGCCACACTGGCCACGTGACCCGGAAGTGTCTTCGTACAGCGCTGGCCCCCGGCCTCTTGAGTGAGATGGACGCACAACCCTAGAGTCTGTCAAGACTGGCCCGTACGGGCAGGGGTACCTTTACCTTTACCTAGAAAATATTGGGAGCCATGCATCAGTGTTGACCCCTGTGGGGTTGTGACATTTGTAAGTGTTGATTTGTAAGTGTAAGACATTTATAAGTGTTGTGACATTTGGCATGGAAATCGGAGACCAAGGGTATTGCTGCCTTCACTGGGATTGTTCTTTTTCTTTGGGCATTCTGGAAATCCTTGTTTCATCAAGGACTCCTCTTAATCAAGTAATCTTACCAAGAGCAAACAGAGGAACAGGACAGATGAACAGATGAAGTCACAGAGGTAAGAGAAACACACATTATGACAAACACAAAACACAACTCTTGGATCTGAATTGCAGACCCTCCAAGTGTCCCCATATTCCAGGGACAGCTCCGGATTTACAGAAGCCATCCTGGTGTATTATTTGATCCCAGAATATCTTGCTTTTCCTTAGGATATCCCTATTTTCATCAGAGAAATGATGGAGGGTATGGTAAAGGTAAAGGGACCCCTGACCATTAGGTCCAGTCGTGGATGACTCTGGGGTTGCGGTGCTCATCTCGCTTTATTAGCTGAGGGAGCCAGCGTACAGCTTCCAGGTCATGTGGCCAGCATGACCAGGCCGCTTCTGGCGAACCAGAGCAGTGCACCGAAACGCCGTTTACCTTCGCACTGGAGCAGTACTTATTTATCTACTTGCACTTTTTGACGTGCTTTCGAACTGCTAGGTTGGCAGGAGCAGGGACCGAGCAACGGGAGCTCACCCTGTCGTGGGGATTTGAACCGCCAACCTTCTGATCGGCAAGCCCTAGGCTCTGTGGTAGGATGCCCCTATTTTCACGGGAGATATGTTGGAGGGTATGGAACTATGCGACTCCCGAGCCAAGTAGATAAGTAACTTTACAGCTTTTAGAAGACATCTGAAGACAGTCCTGTATATAGAAGTTTTTTAATGTTTATGCTTTTATATATGTTGGAAACCACCCAGAGTGGTTGGGGCAACCCAGTCAGATGGGCGGGGTATAAATAATAATAAATTATTATTATTATGGAGTAGGAAGTCCCTATTTTCATCAGAGACATGTTGGTGGGTATGGAATTGAGATGATCGATATCAATGAACATGTGCACAGAATTCAGTTTGCTGGGAAATGCAATTAATGATTTTTTGAAAAAACTATTGATGGGATTAGGAGTTTTCCATTGGTGGAGGAGTTTTCGCCAGCAGTGTGATGCGGCAGCTAAAAAAGCCAATGCAATTCTGGGCTGCATCAATAGGAGTATCGCATCTAGATCAAGGGAAGTAATAGTGCCACTGTATTCTGCTCTGGTCAGACCTCACCTGGAGTACTGTGTCCAGTTCTGGGCACCACAGTTCAAGAAGGACACTGACAAACTGGAACGTGTCCAGAGGAGGGCAACCAAAATGGTCAAAGGCCTGGAAACGATGCCTTATGAGGAACGGCTAAGGGAGCTGGGCATGTTTAGCCTGGAGGAGAGGAGGTTAAGGGGTGATATGATAGCCATGTTCAAATATATAAAAGGATGTCACATAGAGGAGGGAGAAAGGTTGTTTTCTGCTGCTCCAGAGAAGCGGACACGGAGCAATGGATCCAAACTACAAGAAAGAAGATTCCACCTAAACATTAGGAAGAACTTCCTGACAGTAAGAGCTGTTGGACAGTGGAATTTGCTGCCAAGGAGTGTGGTGGAGTCTCCTTCTTTGGAGGTATTTAAGCAGAGGCTTGACAACCATATGTCAGGAGTGCTCTGATGGTGTTTCCTGCTTGGCAGGGGGTTGGACTCGATGGCCCTTGTGGTCTCTTCCAACTCTATGATTCTATGATTCTACCAAAGGAAACACATTATCATCTCTCTGGATTACATGATGAGTAGCTGTTAGAAACAGGTTGCTAGTAGAAAACTGTTTCCTTGATGCTGGTACCATAGCTTGCTACTCCTGTTGCGTCACCCATCAGTACTTGACTTTTCATAGAATTTGTAGAGTTGGAAGGGACCCTAAGAGGCATCTAGTCCAACCCCCTGCAATGCAAGAATCTCAACTAAAGCATCCATGACAGATAGCCATCCAAACTCTGCTTAAAAGCCTCCAAGGAAGAAGAGTCCATCAGCTTCCAAGGGAGTCAGTTCCACTGTTGAACTTGCCGTCAGATAGTTCTTCCTGGTGGTTAGTAGGAATATCCTTTCTTGCAACTTCCTCAATAAGCTATCCTATGCACAAGCAACCCAGCTAATGAATGAGGCACAAGATATGCCCCTTTAAGTAGCAAGGATAATAAACAAACTTCTTGAAATTCAGATTTTTAAGAGCTGAGATCAGGGACTCTGTTGGTCATATTTTAATTTAAGTAGAAGGAGGAAAACAGCCTCACTTTTACTACTGCTAACATACCGTATTTTTCACTTTATAAGACGCACCAGACCACAAGACGCACCTAGTTTTTGGAAAGCAAGAAAAAAAATTTCTGAATCTCAGAAGCCAGAACAGCAAGAGGGATCGCTGCGCAGTGAAAGCAGCAATCCCTCTTGCTGTTCTGGCTTCTGGGATAGCTGGGCAGCCTGCATTCGCTCCATAAGACACACACACATTTCCCCTTACTTTTTAGGAGGGAAAAAGTGAGTCTTATAGAGCAAAAAATACGGTATTTACTCACAGTGTTCTCCAACCACCACCAGGTGCGTTTACTTTTCCTTGTTATAGCATCATTGTTGCATAAGCAATATTTTCAAGACAGGTTCAGTTGAAACTGTGACTAACAGTTCCACTTCAAGTCCTTAAGTTTTTTTTGGGGGGGGGGTAGAGAAATAATATGTCTCCCCTTCACTTGGACCATGGGGGAGTACCTCAAATCAGATTGTGACAAGACTGATGATCTGCGGCAATGGATGCTGCAAGTGAATAACCAGTTTTATAGCCTTGTAAATGAGCATCATATTTTACAGGGTAACAGGAAAATATAGGTCCCTGAAATATGTCTGGGGAAATCCAGATTTCCCATAGCTTTAAAAAAGGCATTTTTTTGCAATTTTGCCCCCCCCCCCAAAAGCTTAACCAGATTATCACTGTTTGAAATATGGCAAGCCTACTTGAGGTCCGTATAGTAAAAGCTATGGTTTTCCCAGTAGTGATGTATGGAAGTGAGAGCTGGACCATAAAGAAGGCTGATCGCCAAAGAATTGATACTTTTGAATTATGGTGCTGAAGGAGACTCTTGAGAGTCCCATGGGCTGCAAGAAGATCAAACCTATCCATTCTTAAGGAAATCAGCCCTGAGTGCTCACTGGAAGGACAGATCCTGAAGCTGAGGCTCCAATACTTTGGCCATCTCACAAGAAGAGAAGACTCCCTGGAAAAGACCCTGATGTTGGGAAAGATGTAGGGCACAAGGAGAAGGGGACGACAGAGGACGAGATGGCTGGACAGTGTTCTCGAAGCTACCAGCATGAGTTTGACCAAACTGCGGGAGGCAGTGGAAGACAGGAGTGCCTGGTGTGCTCTGGTCCATGGGGTCACGAAGAGTCGGACAAGACTAAACAACTGAACAACAACAACCCTTGAGAGAAAGTGATTGGGGCCTACATCCTAGTGGCAGGAGTCAGGGCCAAGAAAAAATAGGTGGAGCAACTTCTCCCCCTCCCTTCATATATTCAGCCTCTCACACCTTTACACACTCACATGCCCACCCCCTTCCCACTTTTAGTTGTCTACCATCTATTCATTTTCAATCATTTTCTCTCTCCTTCTTTGGGTTTGGGGAGGTTTTCCCTGAAGGAAGTGGAGGACCGGATGAGGTATAGATGCCATAGAGGTAGAAAGGAAGCAGGAAGCGAACGTAAATAAGGGAAGAATTTGTGCAAAGTGACACAAATGCGGGTGGTTGGGGCTCTGAGGGCGGGGGGGCAGCGGTTGTCATTTGCTAGTAATCTGGGCCTTCATTTTGACATCTTGCCTGTCATTTCTGTTAAGAAGTCAAATTCCTTCCACCTTTTCTGCTAGCCAAGAAAACAGATTTAAACTGTTTTACACTAATTGGTATTGCTTTGATGAGGGCAAATGGAAGCCATGCCTCCTTTTCATTAACGACCTGTTAAAAACAATTAAATCAGGGTTATGTCTGACGAGTAGGCTTAAAAAACCCCCCCCTAAAAAAAAAGATGATAGATTAAGAACTATCATCTTTTCCCTCCCCCTCTTTCTTTTTCCTTCCTCCTCCTGTGATGAGGCTGCATTTTAATGCTTTAATATTTTAATGTTGTATTTTAATCTTGTTTTTAAGTTGTATTCATTCAACTTGTTTTTATTATTGCTTGTTAGCCACCCTGAGCCCAGCCTTGGCTGGGGAGGGCGGGGTATAAATAAAAATTACAGTGGTGCCCCGCAAGACGAATGCCTCGCAAGATGGAAAACCCGCAAGACGAAAGGGTTTTCCGTTTGCAGAGGCCCTTCGCAAGACGAATTTCCCTATGGGCTTGCTTCGCAAGACGAAAATTGACGAAAAATTTTGAGGGGTTTTTTCGCTCCAAAACCCCTTTTCCTGAAGCGCTAAGCTGCTAAAAGCATTTCAGCAGCAAAACCGCTAATCCCTTAAGCCTTAAAAAGCCATTTTTAGCCCTTAAACTGCCAATAGCGCTAATAGCGCTACTCCGCTAACGAGCTTGCTTCGCAAGACGAAAAAAACCGCAAGACGAAAAGACTCGCAGAACGGATTCTTTTCGTCTTGCGAGGCACCACTGTATTATTATTATTATAACTGGCAGAAGCTCTTCCCAAACCCCAGTTCAAGATGAATTATCACAGGCAAGATTAGTTTCCTTCTCCTGGTGACTCCTTTGTTTGGAGGATAGATAGAGGGACAATTATGTACACAGGTGGTTTCCATAGCTTCTTTTCAGGTAAGAACCAGAAGCTTAGTTCTCACTCAGATGGTCAGTACTGTTTTTGAGAGATGAAGTCTCTCTATCTCAGTAGAGCTGGTGTCCAAGCCAACATATGAATTCACACATCTCCCAATTTTGCAAAGCAGCTCTCCAACAAAAAAAAAATAAAAGGGCACAAAAATGTTTATAGCGCAGGAAAGTATTCGTAAAAATGAATATATACGAGAGGACATAACATACAACGGTGCAGAGCCATGGTGAAGTTGGTAGACCATGTTGGTAGACCATTGGTAATGCTGGAATGGTGGCACTGGTTCCCCCAGTACAACCATGCAGGCCCAACCTTGCCAGTGCCAGGTAAGAAGCACGGATGCTGCTACTGAATAGAAAGCTGATGGATTATGCTAGAAGGACCATTGTCTGAAGATAGGATCTCCCTGTGTTTGAATTTTGCAACATAAAACATGCATCTCCCCGTGTTTGAATTATGCAAGACAAAACATGGAAACCCAAAACAGTAAAAAGCTGTATGGTTCAGGGCTCTCTCTGTTGCTCTTTGGGTTTTGTTTTTTTAGCTGGGCAAACACCACGTTAACCCTGAGCAAAGTTGAGTACCTTCACCAGCAGATCCACCTGTAAATAGATATCTTCAGAGGATGTCCCTTCCTCTGTGCCCAGCAACAGAAGGGCAGAAACACAATGTTTGCTATTGACTCTTGAAAATGCCTACCATCAGCCAGGAAGGCTTGCCATATGCTTGTCAGATCTAGCACTTGATAGTAGGCTTTGGGGCATAGACCTTTTTCCTGCTAGGACAATACCAGAGAACAGAAACTTCCATGTCCCTCTCTCTGACATCCTTATCTATATTTTATTGAGCTCTCACTCCAGATGAATCTGGTTATGAAGATCGAAGAGCAAGGGAAGAGTCATACTAGGAAGTAAAAATGAATTGCACGAACACATAATTTAAAAAGTTACTTGATGCAAAGTTAAAGGTAAAGGGACCCCTGACCATTAGGTTCAGTCGCGAACGACTCTGGGGTTGCGGCGCTCATCTTGCTTTATTGGCCGAGGGAGCGGGCGTACAGCTTCCGGGTCATGTGGCCAGCTTGACTAAGCCGCTTCTGGTGAACCAGAGCAGTGCACGGAAACGCCGTTTACCTTCCCGCTGGAGCGGTACCTATTTATCAACTTCCACTTTGACGTGCTTTCGAACTGCTAGGTTGGCAGGCGCAGGGACTGAGCACCGGGAGCTCACCCCATCGCGGTTATTCGAACCACCGACCTTCTGATTGGCAAGTCCTAGGCTCTGTGGTTTAACCCACAGCGCCACCCACATCCCTTGATGCAAAGTTACTTGATGCAAAATTCCGATAAGCAGAATTTAGTATCCCCTCCACCTCGATGTCATTTTCAGCACAGAATTTGAATAAAACCTGTTCTCTAACTGCAGCTGAACACAGCCTTCTTCTCTACTCTTGGAAAGCATGATTCCTCAGTACCATTTTACTTTTGCTTCCAGGTCTTGTCTTGCAAATTAATTCATCGTAATGAAGTTCATCATGGTTTTGAAGCACTGGCTGAGTTCCTGTATGCATATGTTCTGCTCTGAGTTCCTGGTTCTCTGGCAACTCTGAATGGAAAGGTTTTTCAGAGAACTAATTTTAGCTCTGCTGCTGGTTTTTCCACAGGAGGGCATGGTTTGGTTTTGCAGCGCCTGGGAAACAGTAAAACCAGAAGTATCAGTTCTGTCCATATGGGGATCCATTAAAAATTGCATACCTCAAGCATCCTTAGCCTTTTGCATTAAGTGATCCTTGAGTACTTAAATAGGGTGGAGAGTAAGGTTTCTGAGTGTGGATGCACTTGTCCTTCAATCCTTTGGCAGAACCATTGTACAGAATTGTCAGTTTAAAGTTATTAAAATTTTAATACTGAAATGGGTATGGCTGCAGATCACTTCCCTGACCCCTTTTTGATCACATACTTATGAAAATAGGGATGGTGGGGGGAAAATGATTCAATTTTCATTTAAAGGCACATCTGCCTTTCAAATTCATACTTTTTGAAACAATACACAAACTGAATTTGAGCCACCCTTTATAATTTGCACTTCTGAATTTTGCAATGCTTTGCAAAGAAAGAGAGAGAGAGAGAAATTTTTATTCAGAGAATTTTCTGGTGAATTTTCATTCTGCATTTCACAAGTGGATGTGGAAATGTGAATTTAGGATGGAGGGAAAAATGAGGAACTGAGAGAAATGGAAATTGACACATTTGCCCATGCTTGCTTTAAAATGATCTCAGTACAATACCCAAAGTTGTGATATTTTCAACTATTTGAAAGGCCAGCTGGTTCAACGGCAGGTAGTTCTTTAATCCTAAATCCCAAGGAGTTTTCCTAAAGGGAAGATTGTGATTACAGTGTGGAACAGGACAGGTTGCTGATAGCCAATTCACAAAGGGCTTCTGTTTTACAGGGAAATGCTTGATTGATAGATGTATTTTCTTGTATCAGTGGTTCCCAAACTCCCCACCCCTCACCCCTGCAAAGACCACTTAAGAATGGCTGAGGGTCTGGGCAGACAACTCAGTGATTTTGCTGCATGTTGTAGCATGTGTAATGCCCTATGCTAGATGTGTTATGATTTTTAATTGCATTTTAATTGCTCCTTTTATTTCTTGCACACTGTATTTTATCACATTGCAATTTGAATTCCATAGGATCCAAGCTACTAGGCTAAACTACAATACAGGAACTAAATTAAGGAATAAAAATACAATTAAAAATCAATATGAGCATTTAATGTGATGGATGTGCCGTCTCAACCACAAATCCACAGACATGCCGCAGACCACCTGACTGCAGGTCTGGATCCCCTGACTTATATATTTTGGCTTTGAGTCCCTTAACTGGGAAATCTCCCAGCCAGCTGATTGAAATAATTATAATAAAATCACATAGAGGCTATGTTTCCGAGGCAAGATCTTTGGCAGTTTCTTTGCAAATAACATTATTCCAAAATTTCTCAGAGCATCTCATCTCTGCGCTTGAGAGGGGAAATGTAAGGGATTGGTGACTTGGGGTTAAGTACCAACCACGTTTCCCCTGTGTTACCATGAATCTGGCATAAAGAATCCTCTTTAAGCAGTTGGTGGCTTAATTGCTTTGTGGAGTCTATTGGTGACTTGCAGTGAGGAGCAGGGGCAGAAATTCCAGAGAGGGAGAGAGAGAGAGAGAGAGAGAGAGAGAGAGAGAGAGAGAGAGACCAGGGATCTTAGGAAATAATCAGGGCTTCTAATCAAAACAGAAAGCAAGAACTGGGAACTGGGATAGCAAAGCTTTGCAAGATATTATTAAAGATTATGGAATAATGCCAGTTTAAATCTATTTGCCCTATAACTTAAGTGTGTAGGGGGGAAAGTTTTTTAGTTTCAGTTTAGTTGTAGTTTTAGCTATTTTTGTTGTTGTTGTTTTAAATGAAGTTTTATCATAGTTTTAGTTTCCTGTGGTAACAACATTGTAACAACATCCCTTTTCAAATTGGCTCCCTGGCGGTTTGTCATCTCCAAACGGCATGTGCTAACTCTTTAGTTGCTCCAATTCATTAGAGACATGATTGGCGGGCAGCAAGCAAACATATCAAACAGACACATCCCATATGCTCCAACATTTCTCTAATGTAAATAGGGATGTCCTATTTAATAATAATAGTAATAATAATAATAATGTTATTTTTTTTATACCTCACCCATCTAACTGGGTTGCCCCAGACTCTCTGGGTGGCTTCCAACATATGTAAAAGCATAATAAAACAATAAAAAAAATCTTCCCTATACAGGGCTGCCTTCAGATGTCTTCTAAATGTTGCATGGTTACTTATCTCCTCGGCTCAGGGGTCACATATTTGAATTATGTCATCCTCACTGCAGAGGATAGTTGTTCCATGTCCCAAAAGTCATGGGTGGACAGTTTGACCAGCCTCAGGAGAGGTGGGAAGATGGGTGAGTATGGAAACAAGCTGAGAAATCCTTGTCAGCATCAGGGTTCAAATAATTCTATACATAATGAAGTGTTTGTGCAATATACAGGAGCCAATGTCCTTTTCTCCTTCAGTGAGACAGCAATTATGGGAGGTCATGGTGCCTAGTTTTTCCCAGAATCAAATGGGCAGCATGAGAGCACAACAGCCAGCTTCTGTCCTTCAGGTGAGCAGCATTAGCAGGAGGTCACCACAGCCAGTCTCTCTCACCAAAAGCAGGCAGCAATGCAGGTCGGTGCAATCTCTTTGTCATTGGCAGGACCTTGTGGGGCAGTCCTCATAATATTGGAACCCAGGGTCTTCCAGCAAGCTGAATGTACGATAATTCAGGACAGACACAAGAAAGTGTTTGTGCCGCATTGAATTCTGGAATTTGCTAGCACAAGATGTAACGATGGGTTTAAAAAGGTAAAGGGACCCCTGACCATTAGGTCCAGTCGTGGCCAGCTCTGGGGTTGCAGCGCTCATCTCGCTTTATTGGCCAAGGGAGGCGGCATACAGCTTCCGGGTCATGTGGCCAGCATGACTAAGCCGCTTCTTGCGAACCAGAGCAGCTCACAGAAATACCGTTTACCTTCCTGCTGGAGTGGTACCTATTTATCTACTTGCACTTTGACATGCTTTTGAACTGCTAGGTTGGCAGGAGCAGGGACTGAGCAACGGGAGCTCACCCCATCGTGGTGATTCGAACCACCGACCTTCTGATTGGCAAGTCCTAGGCTCTGTGGTTTAACCCACAGTGCCACTCGCATCCCTTAATGATGGGTCTAAATGAGGATAGCTTTAAATGAGGATTAAACAGGTTCATGGAAGATGAGACTGTCCGCTCTGATGTTCTCTGTCAACTGTTGGAGGCAGTATGTCTTTGAATACTAGTTCTTGAGGAACACAAGATTAAAGAGTTTCGTTGCACTCATGTCCAACCTGCAGGCTTCCGGGACTAGATGGGTCTTTGGCCTGGTTTAGCAGGCTCTTTTCGTGTTCTTACTGAGGTAGGCAGCAAGAATGAGTGAGCATGGTGTCCCCCCGGTACCTTTCTCATTGAAATGGACAGTAGTTCATGAGCAGAGAGAGATGCAGTAGACAAAGGAGAGGAGGCAAGCTGGGAGAATACTACAGCTATTGCAAGATATCTGTTTGCAACCAGTGCCTCAAAGGAGGCTGGGCACCAAAAGGAAAGTCGTGATCATGGAAGAAGGCCCAGGAATGTTAGCTGCTATGGTTTCCTGTGACATTGCAATTTAAGGAACTGTGGTTTATTTTAAACTATGCTTTGACAAGCCAGGATCTGAAATCACAGTTTGAGCACAATGTGTCCTCATTAGCCAATGTTTAAACAAATCACACAAATTTTGACACAATGGGGAATTGTCTTTAGCTGAAAATGGAAAGCTTCTCCTTGTTACATAGGAGACGGTTAGGGGAAACTGATAAGCTTAAGGTTTACTGTAGCTCATCATTGTAGCAGCAAACCATGGTTTTCCAACCGTTCTGTCAATACGGTTGTTAGGTTTAATTACACTATTTCCTACACTTACCAGAATATCTCTCTTGGTGTGTTGGCTTTGTGGTTGCTGTGGTCTGTGTGGCAGTGTAAGCATTAGCCATTTGAAAAGTCAAAAACTTTGCTTTGCTTAGGCTGCTAAGATACCTGCATTAAAATGGCCCTGGTTTCCAACTCTATTTATATTGACTCAAGCCACAAAGTAGTATGTTCGTCATCATTAGTAATTTAAATATAAAGTCACTGGAGGCTTGGAAATGCATGCTATTAATAAATCCAATGCCTGAATTTCATTTATTGACGTGTCAATGTTTGCCCAAGTGGATAGATAGCTACATATGAACTGTGAACTATTCATTTCCTCTAGACCAAGCATACTGGCTTTGAAACAAGTTTTTTTTTTCTGGAAAGGAAAAAAAGAAGAAGAGCTGTTCACCTTTTTACATAAAGGATTTCTTTCAATTTACCACCTTGCTTGGTTACCTTTAAGTTCCCTTTTTCCACCTTGATCTGTTTGCACACCAGTGGAAAGTCTATATAGAGATGGGGGGGGGGGACTACTGTACATCAGTCTTGCAGAAATCCTTTGGAGTGCTTTCGAAGTCGAGGTCAAAGTATGGAAAACTCTCTGCAAAGGGAACAGGGGAAAGGAATCAAGAGGGCACACATGGATATGGTTTTCAGGAGAGAAACTGTGTTCCTGTAATGGGCTCTTAAGACCCCAAATGGGGTGATAATTTCTCTACCTGCTATGGGAGATGCAAGAATCTCTGGTTTGCAAGTGGCCTCATCCTGCCCTGCCCCTGCTCTTCTGAGGAAGAATGTGAACTGTGCATAAGCACAATTCCAGGTTCCTGCCTTTTTCTAAATCTGTACCTCTCTTTTCCATGTGTCCTCCCCCACCCCAGCCAGGGCAGACCCTAAGTAGAAAAGAATTTGTGTTCGTCTTGACTTGATCATTACTTCCTTCTTCGGGAGAAGAGATGGAGGGCAGGGCGAGTCCAGTATTGCACACCTCTGAATGCGTTGCTCCACACTTTGTACGGCGCTTGTTTGGGCACCGCGGTGCCAGATTACCGTTTCTTCCTGCAGTAGAGATGCAAAGCCCATCCCACAGAGATGCATTCTTGAATTTAGAAAACAAGATGCTATTATTAAATTGAACTACATTAACAGCTCACCAGAGTGGGGTGTGTGTGTGTGTGACCTGCGTACCTGTCCATTATCTGGGTGCTAGCTGTAGATTGGGCATCTTCAAGGCCTCTCCTAGAAAAAGAGCCTTCCTCTGGTTCTTTACCCCTAAACTGGACTTAGGCCAGGCAGCGCTTCAAATAGAGGTCTACAAAGTTGGCCACCCTAATTACAACAGTGCTTTCTACCCCCTGGTCTCCTCTGTACTTATATCAACAACATAACACTGCGCATAACCTCCAACATTTCTCTGATGAAAAAAGGGATGTCCTATTCCATAATAAAAAAATTATTCTTTGTGCCCCACACATTTGATTGGGTTGCTCCAGCCACCATGGGTGGCTTCCAATATATGTTGTTGTTGTTGTTTAGTCGTTTAGTCATGTCCGACTCTTCGTGACCCCATGGACCAGAGCACGCCAGGCACTTGTGTCTTCCACTGCCTCCCACAGTTTGGTCAAACTCATGCTGGCAGCTTCGAGAACACTGTCCAACCATCTCGTCCTCTGTCGTCCCCTTCTCCTTGTGCCCTCAATTTTTCCTAACATCAGGGTCTTTTCCAGGGAGTCTTCTCTTCTCCTGAGGTGGACAAAGTATTGGAGCCTCAGCTTCTTCCAGTGAGCACAATAATAAAACATTAAACATTAAAAACTTCCCTATACAGGGCTGCTTACAGGTTGTATAGATACTTATCTCCTTGGCTCGGGGGTCACATAACTCCATCCTCTCCAATATTTCTCTGATGAAAATATGGATGTCCTAAGGAAATGTGGGTCAAATCAGAAACGGAGACGGCTTCTGTAAGTCTGAGACTGTCCCTGGGAAATAGGGACACTTGGAGGGTCTGGTAAAGTGGAAAAGGAGTGGGTTTTACTCAGGGCTTCCCCCCCCCCAGCCAGAACTCACTCAGGTGGTGCCATTGCCATCCTAAGAGAACAAGGGAGGTGTTTGTGGTGAGTTCCAGCACGCCTTTTTCTAGAAAACGCTGGTTTTACTCACTTCCCATGCATGTTTCTTGTTATGTAAAGGGTAAATCTCTCTCTCTCTCTCTCTCTCTCTCTCTCTCTCTCACACACACACACACACACACACACACACACACTTTTTATGTGAACAGGGCAGACATGTGAGCTCTACGCATGTGTCTGTCTGCTCCATTAGGTCCAACTTAGCCCTTAGAAATGAATCTGTATTTGCTGACAAGGCTCACAATCCCTGCTCGGTGCGGCGTTGCGGAAGTTCTTGGAGTGAAAGAAAATGTTAAAGTGGGGGGCTGGGGGAGGAAGGGTTGCCTCGTGTGCCCTTGGGTTCACCAGCCGCTGCCGCTGCCAATGGGTATTTAATTCATAACTATTTTCATGCACTGCCTTTGGCCTCAAAGCTATTTGTCTCCTCCACCTGCACTGGGTTCTGCTCTGTGCCTCAGACCGTTTCTGGAGCAGCCGGCCAGATAACAGCAGGAGTGACACAGAAGCAGCTGTGTTTGTTTGATCTTCCCAGTGCCAGGTCTTTGGTCTGGAAGAGCCTTCGCAAGCCACTAACAGAGGCAGGACTAAGGCAACATACAGAAGAGCTCCAAAGCTGCAAATAACAAGTATAAATAAAGGCAAGCCAGGAATGAAAAAAGCACAAGGCAACTCTGGTAACGAAAATGTAAACACAAACAGACCCTGCGTTGCTATGCAGCCTTCTGAGTTTCCAAAATGTTTTAGGTGCACTGACTTGAGTGTTGTTTTCCTAGTCCGTGACAGGAGAATGTATTAGTCTTTTTTCTCTGTGCCCACCCCCCTCCGTCCTGTGAGTGTGTCTGCTGTTTTTGCAAGATTATGGGGAGGGAAGCAAGCAAATGGAAGGGACAACTGGAAACCGATATAAACGGAGAGTTCTGAAATTGCTGGGAGTTCCAGACACACGTCCATAGAAATGGCTTTCTGTATTGCTTTTAGCAGCACTTTAGTATTCCTCCATATCAAACCCACTGATGTCTTGTTCACACTAGTATTGGACAGCTGGATAACCAAAGCCCTGGGAGAGCTTTACTCCCAGCGTGTGTGAATCTGCTGCATGATGCAGGATTATGTTTCTTAATAATAGCATAAAATTCGTAGGCACCCAGGGTGGCAAGGGATTTTACGCTGAACAAGGAGGTGCAAATTCTGCATGCACTTTTATCTACTCTGAAATCAGCACTTCACGCGAGTAGCGTAAGGGGAATTGAAAATGGGTCATGAAAGTCTGGTCCAAAGGCTGGCGAAGAGGAAACGGTTTTGTTTGGTTTCCCTTTAAGTAATCAGAAAAGCATGGTGGATAAAAATGAATGGTTTAATAAATGAATACCTGATTTGTTATAATTTTTAATTTCTTACAATTAAAAAAAGAACCATTATGGGAAGCCTCTTTTAACAAAAGGGGAAAAACCACATAGCTCAGTTTATTTGTTTGTTTGTTTGTTTGTTAAATTTGTTTGTAATGACTTCTGAATTGAATTTCCAAAGGCAGAGGAAACAGCAGTCTAGGAGCTCAGAATCAGACATCGTAACAAATCATCGTTTGTTCGACTGGGCCTGAATCTTTGCAGTCTTATGATTCTTTTGGGGGGGGAAGTTTCAATGTATGGTGTACATATATCAGGGTCCGGGCCACCTTTGAACTCCTGGCTTGCTATAGCCCTTGTAAACTGGAGCATTTAAATAACTGGAAATTTCAATGTTTGCTCAGGTCTTCTCTTTGGCTGTTTAGTTCTACAGATATTTGAGGATTGTGTCTTTAGAGTTTTATTTTTGGGTTCTGCTTGAGTGGAGTGTTGCTCAGTCCATATTTGGATGACGTCCCCCCCCCCCCCCGGCTGCCCCTGTGCATGTTTATCAGTATTCACCAAGTATAAATAAATATTCATAAACAGTGTACATGGAATGGTTTATACTGTGGAAGTAAAATCACCAGGGTGAGCTCCGAGCTTATTCTAAAAACCGTACTGTGATTAAAAATTAAAAACCAGGCTAAAAATCTGCTGAAAGGACACTTCCAGACACTTGCTTTGACTACCAAATAGCAGCCCAAGTAAGAACCCAACATCTGATCCTTTTGTCAAATCCCCATCATTTTGAATTAGCATTGAACTTCAGTCTCTTTTGGGACGTGGGTGGCGCTGTGGGTTAAACCACAGAGCCTAGAACTTGCCGATCAGAAGGTCAGCGGTTCGAATCCCCACAACTTGGTGATCTCCCGTTGCTCGGTCCCTGCTCCTGCCAACCTAGCAGTTTGAAAGCACGTCAAAGTGCAAGTAGATAAATAGGTACCACTCTGGCGGGAAGGTAAACGGCGTTTCCGTGTGCTGCTCTGGTTTGCCAGAAGCGGCTTAGTCATGCTGGCCACATGACCCGGAAGCTGTACACCGGCTCCCTCGGCCAATAAAGCGAGATGAGAGCCGCAACCCCAGAGTCAGCCACAACTGGACCTAATGGTCAGGGGTCCCTTTACCTCAGTCTCTTTTAGCAATAGAGGTGTTATGTTGGCATCTGTCTCTCCCAAGAAACAGTGAAGTGCGCCTCCAGGAGTGAAGTCAAACTGCTGCGTTAGCTGCATGAAACCCTGGGATGCAGGCCTGGCCAGTGTGTATGGAGGTCCTGGGCTGCCCAGATGACAAGACCTCACTGGTGTGGGCCAAAGGAAAGCAAAGCAGTGTGTTTGGCACCAGCTTGGCTTCAGGAGTTGCCAGAAGGAGGCGTGCAAGGCACCACCCAACTGTCTTAGGGACTCCACTCCAGATTTGTGCAGGGTTTAATCCATAAACTCTTCTTCTCCCAAAGATATCCCACAAGGCAGTGGAGGTTCAGGACCAGAGTGCAGTGGCGTAGCGTGGGTTGTCAGCACCCGGGGCAAGGCAAGTAATTTGTGCCCCCCCCCCGCTGCACTGTCCCTCCCCCAGATAGTCCCTCGCTCTCTCTCTGCACCGCACTGCACGCCTGGCACCCTCCCCTCCACAGTGGGCGGCGACCCGGCGGCTTGGATCGGATTTGCACAGCCAGCACTGCAGTGAGAGAGTGTGAGTGAGCCAGGTAGGGGCAGAGAGCTGTGAGTGCGAGCGCCCCCCCCCCCATGTTGCGCCCGGTGCGGCCGGCCCCCCCTGCACCCCCCACGCTACGCCACTGCCAGAGTGTTCCTACTCCCGGATGGGCTACCTTTCTCAGGTTGGTGTGTCCCTGCTCCCCTTGATGGGAGTAGTGTTTCAGCAGAAAAACTTTGGAGAGATTTTCTTGGCCTGTCCCTAACTGCACTCTTGGATCAGCATTATCAGTGCTCAGAAACTCTAAATGTTAATGGGCTCTTTAAGAAGCAAATAAATACATGAAAATATGAACACAAATCAGAGCCAATAACCTCCAGGATTTCCAGTGATTACAGCACACTTTCTGTGCTTCCCCCTTTATTTTTTTCTCCTTTTTTTATTTTTGGGGAAAGCAGGGTTCTTGCATGGGCTGATCAAAATCTCTCTTCAAGTTAAACAGCAAAGGCCGGCACGTGAGCTTAGTATGAACTTCCGGAAGCAGCTGCAGTGGCTATCAAAACCTTGACTGTAGTCAACCAGTGAGCTCCTCTATCGGAACAAGAGCACTTCTGTTCAATGGGTGTGCTGACCTTTCGCTGCTCTTTCCATGGCAGGCAGGTGTGGGCCCAATACCTGTTTGTTAAAGAGTCGTAAGTAAAAGGCGCAGGAAAGCAAAAATCTGAGTCACTGTCTGCTCGACTCCCAACTAAAATAATTTAATTTTCCAACCAGTTCAGTTTCCCTTCGTTTAATTCTGAAGAAGAAACAACAACAAAGAACCCTATCCTGAACCCCTGACCTTTTGGATGTGAATCCCCCCTCCTCCCGAGATGATTCATCTGTTTACCTTAAGACAATTAAATGTGACTCAGATTAAGTAACCTTTAAAAGCAGAGGAACATGTGCTAAAAACAAACCTCATCCCACCTAGTCCCATGCCAAGGGCTGAGGCAACAGTATCAGCCTGCATGTGTCCAGGACAGTATTATTTGGCAAGGAGGGGCCAGAAGGTGGAGCTGTTTCAAAAGAATCCACTTGTCTGCTATTATGCCCGTGTTCCTGAGTGCTGCAGCGCAGTTCCGTTAGGAAATCTGCTGCTTGTTCACTTAGTAGTGGAGCTGGATGCTTAAACCTAAGGGAGCTAAATTTCGAAGTATCTTAGTTGACAGCGAAGCAGCTACTGGCATGAGGATTGTTGCAGTATTGGAGGCAGGCCCAGCAGCAGCAATCTGTTCCATGAATAAACTGGGCCCGTCATCAGGATTTTAGGTTCTTCGTCGTCGTTTTTGTTTCAGTATTGCTGCTCACAAAATGCTGCAATGTGGGATTTAAAGAATGCTAAGGTGCTGTGCTTTTTATTTAGTTAGAAGAGGCTGAAAACATGCTCAAAGAGCTTTCGGGTGATCGTAGTTCCTTTTGCACGGCACCGTTGCGATCGCGAAATGTTATGCCCGGTGTAATCCTCTGCAAGCTTATGCAAGCCGTTGGATTTAGTCCCTGTTTTCAAAATGTGAAATGTGTTTCCAGATGCACAATGCAATGTTATTATATCCAATAGTAGAATACAAATAAACAACACAACAATGTAGTGCACTGCTCTTGACTCATTGAAAGAAGAGAGCTATGGGAGTTCACACACAAACAGCATTTCCGTTTCCATTGACGCTGATGCAAAAAATGAAATGACTGGGTAATGGGTTTGGCCAGAATTTTTTTCTGAATAGTTGGAGGTTTTACTGCGTCTCTCTGTCATGCTAGAAATGCAGAAATGGGTCTGATACAGTGGTACCTCGCAAGACGAATGCCTCGGAAGACGAAAAACTCGCAAGACGAAAGAGTTTTTTGTTTTCTGAGTTGCTTCGCAAGACGGATTTCCCTATGGGCTTGCTTCACAAGACGAAACGTCTTGCGCCTTTTTAAAAAAACCGCCAATGCATTCCTATGGGAAACCGTCAATACACAGTGGTGCTTCGCAAGACGAAAAAACTCGCATAACGAAAAAACTCACAGAACGAATTAATTTCGTCTTGCGAGGCACCACTGTATGTCCACAAATTTGTCTTGCTTTTGCCCTGCCCACCTTTGTGTCAATTTTTCCACTAGGACAATGGACCAGTAGTCTTATATTGTAAAATGTGCTGAATATTTCCAGTGATGGGGGTGGTTTCTATCTCAGATGCTGCCAGTAGATAAAAGATAAAATGTCATAAACCTCTCCCAGGAAAAAGTGAAAGAAGAGCTAAACCTGGATCTAGATGCGCTGTTTCAGTAACAATTGTTGCGCTTTGTTGAAAGCCAGAAAACTTGCACCACTGAACACAGTCACCACATTTGGAACATTGTGCTAGCCTGATTGTACCCCCATAACATGCTAAGAGGCTGTTTCTATGACCCACCTTTACAGGTGTTATATACCAGTGACATGCCTGTTTAAGCACAATTTCCTTTGGTCTTGTTGAGATGGGTTTCGTTGGCAGTTTTGACCAAATGGTGTTCAAGGTATTTTCCTCAACCTTATAACCTAAATTCCATCCCCATATTTTACACAGTTCCCCTATTGTCCGATTGGACTTAGACATGTTAATTCTTCAAATATTGTTTCATAAAATAGTCTGTCACCCAAATTGGCTAAGACGTCTCCTTGGGACATATCCTGATGCAGTTGCTGGAGGTGTGAGTAAAACTCAGGCATCTTCAGAGCAAGACTTGTGGAGGTTCCTACTTAGATTACCGCAAATATGGGGTACCTGCTTGATTTCAGTACAGAAGTTAATTCCGGAATTTTACTGCATGCTTGACACCAGTGTGACAATTTGGTCCCATTAGTCAGCTCTGGTGGTTCTTCAGACCAACATAGCTGGCAAGAAAGGATAGCTATGACTAATTAGAAGTCAAAGTTGGAGGGCTGAGAAAACAGAGGATGTCTGATTGCTCTAACCAAATAAACCAATCCACCTGAAAACCAGTGCTGGGTTATATTTGTTGGAGACAGAGGTTCTGGCAGAAAACAAGCCCTGGGCACTAGAGTTCTTATTAGCCAGTGGAGTAAAAGAAGCAACCAGGAGAATATTTGTCAATATTAGTGCTAGTTTCATATTTGAGAAATACGTTAGGTGCACAACACAGGGACATTATTTTAAAGGGCCAGATCCTGGAAAAATAAAAAAACCTCCCACCTTCCCCTCCCTTTCCTTCCTTTCCTTCCTTCCTTCTTTCCTTCCTTCCTTCCTTCCTTCCTTCCTTCCTTCCTTCCTTCCTTCCTTCCTTCTTTCTTTCTTTCCTTCTTTCTTTCTTTCTTTCTTCTTTTTTTTTTTTTTTTGAGGAATGGGTGAAACTTTCAAGATTTATTCAGTTTTTAGGTTTTTTGTCTGCTCCCACAGAATTTAATCATTTAATCATTTCCAGTTGGGGCTGGATCCCACTGCTGAGTGATTGTGGTAGTCAGTTTTAAATGCATCCATTTGTATTAATTCAATGACATTTTCATTTACTGCGGGAATAGATCAGAATGTTTGTAATCCTCAAAGCCACATCTCGTGAACTGCATGATATTAGACCTGCATTAGCATGCGTTTCTCATGTGGGAGGTAGTGATACAGAATTTCAGTAAAAGAGATGCCCATGGATTCTTCTCGTCAACATGAAGAGTTTGCCTGAAGCCAAATGCGTTACAACACTTTTGATCCAGGATCTATTCCTAAATCAAACATTCTTGCACATCTAACTCCATGATAACTCCATCATAAACCCCCTGTGGTCATAGTGCATCTGATTACTCATATGTCTACATTTAGACTGCTGTAAGGAACTAGCCATCTCTCCGCTACCTCATCCCAGTATTTCAGGATACTTCAAACCTCTCGGGACAAAAAAAAATAAAATAAAAAATGGGGGAAGATTATATTATAGCATTTGCAAAAATACCATAGATGCTTATCAGAACTGGGCCCTTCTAAGTGCCACTGGGCATATTACTACACAGTTATCTGCTCCTACATGCAGAGGGCCTGGGAATAGCTCCCCCAGGGAATTCATTCACCCTCCTCTCATGCTATTACAGGGCCATATACTTTCCTGTCAGCAACCCTACAGTCTATGTCAGCCTCAGCACCAGCATTATGTCTGAAAATTATTTCAGACTATTTGGTCATCGTCACTTACGCACCATCTACCCCAGCTTTACACCTACGGTTAAGTAAACCGTATAACGTTCGCCCAGTGAGCACATGGCCTAGCTTGCGTAGAGGAACTGCGCAAAATGGTCAAAATAAGGGCCTGGGTTTTGCACGTCCTTGGAATCGATGACACACGTCTAGCAGGAGGAAACCTTTGTTGATCTTGAAACGTGTCCGTTTCGTGTATATACAGGTTGACTGTTCCATATTAAAATAGTCTGCAGCATCTTTATTTGGGAAAAGAGGACCCCCCCTTCTCTTCTTCCTTCTGATACACTTGTACTTTTTTAAAAAAGTATGTGTTTAGTATTTTTAAATGGGCCCCTTTTAGACAGTTTT
The DNA here is from genome assembly GCF_965153285.1 of Podarcis tiliguerta. Lineage (NCBI taxonomy): Eukaryota > Metazoa > Chordata > Lepidosauria > Squamata > Lacertidae > Podarcis > Podarcis tiliguerta. Next base: position 106,668,562 of record NC_139536.1, read on the forward strand.
CCTATCCTGCCACATTCAGCATGCGTTCTCACTGGAGTCGGCAAATAAGCAACTTTCAGCGCCTCCCTTTGAACAATAATTGGGAGGAAATGGGGGAGGAATAGTTTTCTAAAGGGGTTGTATTTGAAAACAGCCTGCTCCGTAAACTCTCCTCCACCTTGTCCACCTCACTTGCGTCTTTGCCTTTCAACTCCTATTATGAAAGGGAGAAGGTCTCTCACAGGGAATATGGGGTTGCTGGGCTGATCTCTTCTTAGCACAATGGCACAGTCATCTGGCATATCCAGGTTTTGGATACTGCAGTTCTGCTTAGTGTAAAAACTAAACCAAGCCCACCTTCTGTCTGTTCAACTTACTTTCTATCCGGAGGGATATTATTATATCAGGGCTTGATGTGCTAACCCTAGACAGTCGAGCTGGTGGGCTTAAGAAGGCAAACTGAATGTGCACCCTGCTGAAAGCAAAGGGCATTGGGATATTACAGTCTGAAGTATTTTGCTGTGCCTGTTGCTTCATGTTTTTGAGTTTTGACATAGGTTCTAGTTACTATTAGGGACGCGGGTGGCGCTGTGGGTTAAAGCCTCAGCACCTAGGGCTTGCCGATCGAAAGGTCGGCGGTTCGAATCCCCGTGGCGGGGTGCGCTCCCGCTGTTTGGTCCCAGCGCCTGCCAACCTAGCAGTTCGAAAGCACTCCCGGGTGCAAGTAGATAAATAGGGACCGCTTACTAGCGGGAAGGTAAACGGCGTTTCCATGTGCAGCTCTGGCTCGCCAGAGCAGCGATGTCACGCTGGCCACGTGACCCGGAAGTGTCTTCGGACAGAGCTGGCCCCCGGCCTCTTTGAGTGAGATGGGCGCACAACCCTAGAGTCTGTCAAGACTGGCCCGTATGGGCAGGGGTACCTTTACCTTTACCTAGTTACTATTTTAATTATGCTTCATCATGATTGTGTTTTGCGTCTCTTGTGTGCCACCCTGGGCTTCTGTGGAAGAGCAGAATAAAAAGCCAGTAAATAATAAGAAAATACACATTGTGGTATATGTTTATTAACTTTTTTAACGTCACAGAGCACCGACTTACTTTGCCACCGGCACACATTCGACTCTGGAAGCAGTGAGCCGGCTTTTCCTCTCTGCTCTAGAAAGAAAAGGACAAATGAACTCTCTTTTGACCATGACCAAAACTGCCTTCTTTCAGAGGTGCATAGCTTTTCCTATAGGCAATTTTACCTTTGACTTTCAGTTTCACCCAGAACTTGTATTTTCTTTCAATAATGTAAATTCATTGGGGAATTTAGTAAGAAGAAGAGGAAGAAGAGTTTGGATTTGATATCCCGCTTTATCACTACCCGAAGGAATCTCAAAGCGGCTAACATTCTCCTTTCCCTTCCTCCCCCACAACAAACACTCTGTGAGGTGAGTGCGGCTGAGAGACTTCAGAGAAGTGTGACTGGCCCAAGGTCACCCAGCAGCTGCATGTGGAGGAGCGGAGACACGAACCTGGTTCCCCAGATTACGAGACTACCGCTCTTAACCACTACACCACACTAGTAAGATAGTTATTTAAGTTGTGCGTGTATTGGTAAGGTAAATGATCCCTGGACAGTTAAGTCCAGTTGAAAGTGATTATGGGGTTGTGGCGCTCATCTTGCTTCAGGCCAAGGGAGCCGGCATTTGTCCATAGACAAATAGCCTTCCCGCCGCAGCAGTGCCTATTTATCTACTTGCACTGGTGTGCTTTCGAACTGCTAGGCTGGCTGAAGCTGGGACAGAACAACAGGAGCTCTCTCTCTCACACACACACATACACACACACACACACACACACACACACAATGTTTCTAAAAGTAAGGCTGAGAGTTTCCATGGCTACCTGGGCATTTCCCCAACCCTCTAGAGCACATTTGGGGACATTGTAGTGGGAGAAGCAGGAAAGCCACATTGCATTAGTGGGCTCTAGTGGGCTTCATTGTGCTGGCTTCTGCTAGCTGCAAAAAGCAGTGACTGACTACTGCTTTTGAAAGCTGCCTTATAAGAAATCTGACCATTGGTCCACCTAGTGCTGCATTTTCTACACTCTCTATAGTTTCGGGCAGAGGTCTTTCACAGTCCTAACCTTGAGATGCCACTGATAGAAAACAAGACGTTCTTCATGACAGGCATGTGCTCTGCCCCGAGCTACAAGCATTTAGGATACTATGTTTGAGAATTCTTCTTTTTAATCCCTTTCCTACAGGGGTTTTTGTGTTCCTACCTGACTCATCCTGTCTTCGATGCTGGTAGAGAGGGTTGGGCAATGTCTAACATGAATGCCAACCTGGAGGAGGCCAGCTTGTGTGATGGTAGGAGTGGACATAGTGCAGGAGAAGCAGACTTGGCATCAATAAAGACCCAACAAACCCTCAAAAGGCTGGTTAATATTAAGATGCTCACTATTTTAGGAGACGCGCTTGTGACGTGGGTGGCACTGTGGGTAAAAGCCTCAGCACCTAGGGCTTGCCGATCGAAAGGTCGGCGGTTCGAATCCCCGCGGTGGGGTGCGCTCCCATTGTTCGGTCCCAGCGCCTGCCAACCTAGAAGTTCGAAAGCACTCCTGGGTGCAAGTAGATAAATAGGGACCGCTTACTAGCGGGAAGGTAAACGGCGTTCTGTGTGCGGCTCTGGCTCGTCAGAGCAGCGATGTCACGCTGGCCACGTGACCCGGAAGTGTCTGCGGACAGCGCTGGCCCCCGGCCTATAGAGTGAGATGGGCGCACAACCCTAGAGTCTGTCAGGACTGGCCCGTACGGGCAGGGGTACCTTTACCTTTTGTGATGAAAACATGGGTCCCATTTGCAGAACCCAAAAGCAATTATTTCACTAGCTAGAGAGGGAAATGCATAAGAAGGGTCTTCCACCACCACCCTTTGCTGCTAGCACTTTGTGATTAAACTGCAGTTCGTACAAGCTAAAAAAACATGCAAGCGTTTCTTTATTAAGCTGCAATGGTAGCCTATTTTCACACATGCTTCCCCTCCCCCCCCCCCACCCAGAGCCATTAATGAGCGGCTAAAATGATCTCCTGCTTTCATTTTTAAGGGCCTAGCCAATAATGACCTCAAAAAGGCAGGTGACAGTGGTGCTTAATGAGATATGGGCGTTTTCAATGTAATCCCTCTGCTCCCAGTAGCCGTTAGGTCAACTAAACATTAACGTGCTGTGTTTATACAGTCTCTGACACTTCAAAAAACCAAAGGAGGATCACAGGCCTTGCATTAAAGCCAAAGGGGGAAAAGTTTGACACAAGGTTGTAATCATCTGTGTCTGAAGGGAGAAGAGCCTCCTCGCCTCTTGTTTCTCAGCAAGTTCGAACAAGACACGGTACCACTTTGTGCGAATTGGGTGCAAGGGAAGGTTCAGAAATGCCACCCTTGTGGTTTAATTAAGGTCTCTCTCTCTGGTGAGGTTCTCGCCAATGCATTGTTATGCCTAGTGGGTTTTTTGTGTGTGTGCTGAGGCAATGGCTGGCTCTCAAGGGGAGGGAGAGGGAAGAGTGTGGGAAGAGATGGGGCCCGTATGGCAGCTGCTAACGACAAATACCATCCTAGCTCATGGCTGCCTGTTCCAGCCCTGTTGGAAAATTACGTCTTAAATAACAGATCATGAAAGAGCAACCCTGACGAGGTCTGTAATTTAGTCTCGAGAGGAAATTCTCCATTCATCAAGCGTGTACCGGAGAACTAAATTAGGCCTCTTTGGAGCGAGACTTCATGGGTTAGTTTTGTGCTAAGGTTGCTTCTACCTTTCTGAGTCGATCTGGCCGCAGGAGATTGGTTCCCCAAGATCGGTTCCCCAAGTTCTCTGGTCTACCCCACGAGTGGAGTGGGGAGAGAAGAAATTGGTCTTCTCCAAGCCAGCTTCAGAGTTGTCAATTTTCATAAGCTGAGTTTGCACACTTTTGACATTCGGCGACATTCCTGCCCAGTGGATGTTGGGTAAGTTCTGTCATTCCAAAGCAGCTCTCTGGTATTCAAGATAAAGTTAGCGTATTTTTCGCTCTATAACATGCACCCGACCATAACACGCACGTAGTTTTTAGAGGAGGAAAACAAGAAAAAAAAATATTCTAAACGAAACAGTGGATGTATGATTTTATCTATAGAAATTGCTGTCTCTTTTTCGTAATAAAATAACCCAAAGGTGGAGCACAATGCCGATAAAGCACAATAGAATAATACAATGAACCAATTAACAATAAAACAGTAAAAACAGGCAAGACTGCAAGAGCAAATACAAACTTAAGGCCTTTCCTCATAACCCGGAGGCTGAGAGGGAGGAAGCATAAGAAGGAAAATGAATCGATATGTATAAATCAATATTAGTATTTTTTATTAATGCAATTTTATACGTAACTGTTTAATATTTTTGTTTGTTGTCGCTTCAGTTTTCTGTACACCGCTTAGATATTTTTTAAAAAATATATTAAGCTGTATAGAAATTAAGCCATCAACATCACAGAGACGTTTTGCTCCATCCCCTTAAACATTTTTGTTGCTCTTTTCTGAATCCTTTCAAACTCCTTTTTGAGGTGCAGCAACCAGAGCAGAGCAGAACATTCAAAGTGTGGCCACACCAAAATTTACGTTACAGCATTATGCGATTGCGGGTTTTATTTTCAGTCCTCTCCTTATTGATCCTTAACATGGATTTTGTATTTTCAAGCTGACATACACTGGGTCCACTTTTCAAGTGTGCTGTTTGTTGTGACTCCAAAATCTCTTTCCTCGTCCATCACAGCCAGTTCAGACCCATATATTGTATATTGTTAAGTTAGGGTGTGTGTTTTTGTGTTCATCACTTTATACTTGCTTACACTGAATTGCATTTGCCATTTTAATTCCCATTCGCCCTGTTTGGAGAGAGCCTCATAACCCCTTTTTGTTTTCACCACCTACAACAATTTGGGGTCATCAGCAAACTCAAACACCTCACTGGCCACTCCAGGTCATTTATTAACAAATTACAAAAAAGCACTGGTCTTAATACCACATATCTTGCCACATTCCACTGTAGGAAATGTCCATTTGTTCCTACTGCCTGCTTCTTGTTCTTTAAGCAGTTTCTGATTCTCTTATTCCATGACGATGAAACTTACTTAGGAGTCTCTAGTGAGGGATCTAACTGAAAGCTTTTTGAAAGTCTCAAGTGCACAATGTTGATGGAGTCACCTTTTTCTGCATGCTTGTTGACACTCTCAAAGAACTCTAGAAGTCTAAACTTTAAAACCAAGCCCACCGGCTTGCCCATCTTGGTTCAGAGGCTTATGAACACTTATAACAGTGTCTCTCCCTAAATGTCTCCAACAAACAGGTAAAGGGACCCCTGACCGTTAGGTCCAGTCGCGGATGACTCTGGGGTTGCGGCGCTCATCTCGCTTTATTGGCCGAGGGAGCCAGCATACAGCTTCCGGGTCATGTGGCCAGCATGACTAAGCCGCTTCTGGTGAACCAGAGCAGCACACGAAAATGCCTTTTACCTTCCCACCAGAGCCTATTTATCTACTTGCACTTTGATGTGCTTTTGAACTGCTAGGTTAGCAGGAGCAGGGACCAAGCAATAGGAGCTCACCCCATCATGGGGATTCAAACTGCCGACCTTCTGATCGTCAAGCCCTAGGCTCTGTGGTTTAGACCACAGTGCCACCCGCGTCCCACGCTCCAACAAATAGGTCTCTTTTAATTGCTATCATGTCTCCTGCAGTGTGCCTGGTTCTATCCATCCCCCAGTTGGACGTTCATACACTATTTTTATCCCTTATGAATGTTCCTCAGCTCCTGTTGGCTTTCCACCAGTGATCAGTATTTTTTATATATATATATATATATATATATATATGCTTTCGTAGATTTTCACGGGTACAGGAATGCAGGTTTTGGTGTCCTCGGGTGTCTTCCCGTGTAAAAGTTGGGGTGTCTAGGCGACGTTTCGACGAGGTCTCACTCGTCATCTTCAGGCTGGTGCTTTCGGCTTCTTGTTACTGGAACAGAGCAGGATCTCAGTGTTTGAGTTCCTATAAATACTGTTGAGGAGGTGTGGTGTATAGCCTCCAATGTTCTGGGCAGAGAGGAGGTTCCCAGGCTGGTGTGCCTTTTCTTCTTTTGTTCCTTAATTACTTGAGGGATATCTTGAGTGATTTCTTGAGTGATTTCCTGAATCCCACTTAGGTGGGTCATTAGGTGTGGATTAGTTGCTAAAGCCTTCGTGTCTTGAACTCTTGAACTTTGTGAAGAGTTTTTCTGAGAAGATGGCTGTACTGCACTTGGTTGTGCTCTGGCTTGGCTTCGTGTATAGGGGCGAGCTGTGGTTTTGTGGCCTGTGCCAGCCAGATCTGTGTAGGGATTGCAGGGGGGTGCAGCATCCGGAGGTGCCACCCTGGTTTGGCTACTGGATGGTGTCTGTAATTTATCTGTGGAGAGGGTCTGGGTTTGGGTCTGGTGTGGTTGATTGGTGATGGCGTTCTGTGTGCCTCTGGATCTGGTGTCAGATTTTGTGGGGAGGGCTAATTTCCAGATGTCTGGCAAGCGGGATGTGTCGTCACGCTTGTTCATGTTGTGAGGGTGTTTCTCTATCTCGATGGCTTCCATGATTATTCTCTTGTGGTGATGTTCCATGTTAAAGAGCAATTTGGAATCTGCAAAATTAATTTCGTGTCCTGTTTCTTTCATGTGTTGGAAAAGAGAGGAAGTTTTTTCTTCTTTTTTGACGGCATTCTTGTGTTCTGCGATCCGTGCATTTATTCGTCTGTTTGTTTGTCCAATGTACGTGGCTGGGCAGACTTTGCAGGGTATTTCATAGACCCCTTGGTTTTCCAACTGAATTTTATCCTTGGGGTTTCTGAGGATATTGGCTATTTTTTGGTTGGTGCAAAAGGCTGTTTTGATATTGTGTTTATGGAGGATTTTGCTAATTTTATCTGTAGTGCCCTTGATATAAGGAAGGAGGGCTATGCCATTGTTTTCTTCTGTGTCTTGGTTTTTGGGGGGTGTTTCTTTTTGGATTAGCTTCGTAACCCTGTTTTGCTGGTATCCATTGGCAATTAACACATTTGAGAGATTCTGTAACTCAGTTGTCAAGTGGTCTTCGTCAGCCAGGCGTTTGGTTCTGGAGATGAGAGTCTTGGCTACGGAGTTTATTTGTGCAGGGTGGTGGTGTGATTGTGCATGTAAGTAGCGGTTGGTGTGTGTTTTTTTCCGGTAGATAGTGTGTCCTAGGGAGCCATCAGGTTTTTTGTAGATTAGGACGTCAAGGAAGGGAAGTTGGTTGTTGGTTTCTATTTCCATAGTGAATTGTATTTTGGGGTGTAGGCTGTTGAGATGTGTGAGGAAGCTATCCAGTTTTTCCTTCCCGTGTGGCCAAATTACAAAGGTGTCGTCAACATATCTGAGCCAAAGTTTGGGTTTGTGTTCTGACTTGTCTAAAGCATTGGTTTCAAAGTGTTCCATGTACAGGTTAGCGATGACTGGTGAGAGGGGTGATCCCATAGGTGCTCCTTCTATCTGTTTGTATCTTTGTCCATTGTGGATGAAGTACGTGTTGGTTAGGCAGTGGTTGGTCAGGTCCAAGATGTATTCGGGGGGATTGTATTTGTTTTGAATGGCTGTCAAGGCTTCATTAATGGGCACTTGTGTGAAGAGAGATACAACATCGAAGCTCACAAGTAGGTCATTGGGTTGTAGGTTTTGCTTCTTTATTGTTTCTATGAACTGGAAGGAGTTTGGAACGTGTGAAGAGATGGATTCTGCATAGGGCTGAAGTTGCTTGGCGAGAAATTTAGCGAGATTTTGTAGAGGTGAGCCTATGGAGCTGACTATTGGTCTGAGTGGTGTTCCTTCTTTGTGTATCTTGGGGAGGCCGTAGAGTTTGGGGCATCTGGATGATTTTTCTCTGGGGATGATTCTTAGCTGGATTTCTTCACTGATAGGAGAGGCTTTTATTTTGGATTTGGTGGTTTTTTCCAGATAGGTGGTGGGATCTGTTTTTATAGGTTGGTAGGTAGGGTCTTGGAGTAGATTTGATAGTTTTGCTTGGTAGTCCGATGTGTTCATCACAACAGTGGCATTACCTTTGTCTGCTGGGAGAATGATTATGTTGTTGTCTTTCCTCAGGTTGGTGAGTGCTTTCTGTTCTTCTTTGTGTAAATTGCTTTTGGGTGGTTTGCTGGAGCAGAGGATGTTGGTGACTTCAAGTCTGATTTTATTGGCTTCATCTGGATTGATTTTGGTTAGGCTAGCTTCGACTCCGCATATGATGTTTTCCGTGGGGATGCGTCTCGGGGCGACTGCAAAGTTGAAACCTTTGGAGAGTACTTTGGTTTCAGTTGAGGTGAGGATCCTGTCTGATATGTTATGTACTGTTTGTTTCATGGGTTGTTGTGGAGGGTGGCTGGGCTTCTGGCGTTTCTCTAGTTTGTGGAGTTTGTTGGTGTGTGTGTCTGTCTTGTGTGAGGTCTCCGTTTCAGCTCTCCAGACGGCTAGTTGTTTGCATTTGTCCCAGAGTGCAGGGTGGATTTTGTTACAGAGTTTGAGGTGAAGAGTGAGTAGATCTTTGTTGGTTTGGTTTAGTAGGTATCTTTTCTTGTGTAGTTCGTTTCTGATTAGAGATAGTTCAGTTCGTTTCAGGATCCTTTCGGTAGCTGGGGTTTTAGAGTGGAATTTAAGTTGGAAGCATGTGGGAATTAAGTTGTTGTCTCGGCAGTTGCGTAGGAACAAGAGATCACATAAGATGGTGGCTCTTCGGATTTCTAGTTTCTCGTAGGTTCTTGTCAGCTGGAAGGTTTCCTCCCCGTAGAGGTGAGATATTTGCTTTCGTAGATTGCCAATGGATACCAGCAAAACAGGGTTACGAAGCTAATCCAAAAAGAAACACCCCCCAAAAACCAAGACACAGAAGAAAACAATGGCATAGCCCTCCTTCCTTATATCAAGGGCACTACAGATAAAATTAGCAAAATCCTCCATAAACACAATATCAAAACAGCCTTTTGCACCAACCAAAAAATAGCCAATATCCTCAGAAACCCCAAGGATAAAATTCAGTTGGAAAACCAAGGGGTCTATGAAATACCCTGCAAAGTCTGCCCAGCCACGTACATTGGACAAACAAACAGACGAATAAATGCACGGATCGCAGAACACAAGAATGCCGTCAAAAAAGAAGAAAAAACTTCCTCTCTTTTCCAACACATGAAAGAAACAGGACACGAAATTAATTTTGCAGATTCCAAATTGCTCTTTAACATGGAACATCACCACAAGAGAATAATCATGGAAGCCATCGAGATAGAGAAACACCCTCACAACATGAACAAGCGTGACGACACATCCCGCTTGCCAGACATCTGGAAATTAGCCCTCCCCACAAAATCTGACACCAGATCCAGAGGCACACAGAACGCCATCACCAATCAACCACACCAGACCCAAACCCAGACCCTCTCCACAGATAAATTACAGACACCATCCAGTAGCCAAACCAGGGTGGCACCTCCGGATGCTGCACCCCCCTGCAATCCCTACACAGATCTGGCTGGCACAGGCCACAAAACCACAGCTCGCCCCTATACACGAAGCCAAGCCAGAGCACAACCAAGTGCAGTACAGCCATCTTCTCAGAAAAACTCTTCACAAAGTTCAAGAGTTCAAGACACGAAGGCTTTAGCAACTAATCCACACCTAATGACCCACCTAAGTGGGATTCAGGAAATCACTCAAGAAATCACTCAAGATATCCCTCAAGTAATTAAGGAACAAAAGAAGAAAAGGCACACCAGCCTGGGAACCTCCTCTCTGCCCAGAACATTGGAGGCTATACACCACACCTCCTCAACAGTATTTATAGGAACTCAAACACTGAGATCCTGCTCTGTTCCAGTAACAAGAAGCCGAAAGCACCAGCCTGAAGATGACGAGTGAGACCTCGTCGAAACGTCGCCTAGACACCCCAACTTTTACACGGGAAGACACCCGAGGACACCAAAACCTGCATATATATATATATATATATATATATATATATATTTCCAGCCCTTATGATTTTAAGCACGAATAGGCTTGTTCCATTTTGATTCAAGTGAAATGCAGCCATTTTGTACAGACCTCACTTGCCCCAAACCTGATAACTGAAAGCACCTGTTCCTTGTTAATCTTGCACAATGTTGCCTTATATAAATAATCATCCTGAAGATTCTCTCTTAGCTTGTTCCTTCTTATCTTTGCGCAATGCTCCTTTATGTAAATGATCATCTTGAACTTGTGCATTTGGCTATTTTGTGTTTTAAATAGGAATCATCACTTAGCCATAGAAATCGCTTTGATGTACTGCATGAAAGGAAAAGAAAAGAAAATAGAGATGGGGTTCAAAACATGAAAAAAGATCCTTTGTCAGCACAGGGAAGTTTCTGGATGTCTGAAGCAACAGCGTCATCACACGCCTCTCCCAATTTAGGGAAATGGCTAGTGACCATGGTGAATGGATTGGTGCGTGCAAATGTACCTTTTTAAAAAGGCTGACATATTTAGGTGGGTGGAGAATACTTGGGCTGATGGTTTCAGAAAATATTTGTCCAAACAAAATATGGGTAGCAGAGCAATGATCATGGTTAGGAAACTGGGTGATGTGAACACTGTTTCACTTACCTCTCACAAGTTTTAGTGACTGACGTTAGAACTTGGAGCATTCCCACCCGGCCAATCTAAATTTGTCATCCTACCCGAAAAGCAAAATAACAATTTGCTTTATAGTGACAGTGAAATTGTTGAAAACAAACCAGTGGAAGAACATTTCAGCCTCCTGAGGGCACTCTGTAGTTGACCTTAAGGTGGCCATTCTGGAACAAAGAAACTTCAAAGGATGAATACAAAATGAAACGGCTGAATTACGGTTCATCAAGATGTTCCTTGTCATCACTTGTAGGTCAAATCGAGACAAAGGATTTTTTTTTAACATACTACATGCATTAATTAGCTGACCAATGCTAGGATATCTATGCTATCATTGACTGTTTAGGTTCCCCACTGCAGGTGTTAACAATAATCTCAGCAACGGCTCCCATTCTGCTTGTTGTTGTTTAGTCATTTAGTTGTGTCTGACTCTTCGTGACCCCATGGACCAGAGCCGCCAGGCACTCCCGTCTTCCACTGCCTCCCGCAGTTTGGTCAAACTCATACTGGTAGCTTCGAGAACACTGTCCAACCATCTCGCCCTCTGTCGTCCCCTTCTCCTTGTGCCCTTTCCCAACATCAGGGTCTTTTCCAGGGAGTCTTCTCTTCTCATGAGGTGGCCAAAGTATTGGACCCTCAGCTTCAGGATCTGTCCTTCCAGTGAGCACTCAGGGCTGATTTCCTTAAGAATGGAGAGGTTTGATCTTCTTGCAGTCCATGGGACTCTCAAGAGTCTCCTCTAGCACCATAATTCAAAAGCATCAATTCTTCGGCGATCAGCCTTCTTTATGGTCCATCTCTCACTTCCATCCCATTCTGCTATTGTAAAAGATTTGAGATGTGCCTGTTTAGCTCATTTTAAATTTCTGATTATCACTCACTGTAATTTTTGCATCTCATTGCCATTCAACTCCCAGCTTACAGTTTTCTCCTTTGTACACCTGCCTTGCCTACTGATTTCACTTTGTGCATCTGACAGGTTGAACTCGCATCTACAAAAACTTATGCAATAATGCATTAGATTGTATTTAAGGTGCCACAGGACCCTCTGATAGCTTGCTTTGTTGCAAGAGATTTTCAGTTTTGTTATAATTAAATGTATATTCTGCCTTTCTCTGCAAAGCAGAGCCGGAATATCTTAGAACAACAGCAACAAATGAGCATCATAATTTAAAAAGACAAAAAAGAGCTATATATTAAAAGAACACAGAGCAGAAAAAGCAATAGAACAAAAAATTCTAAAATATTTTTTCTAAATAAATTGCATAAAAGTTGTTTTTTGTTTATTAAGCAGCCAGTAAATATTGTTAAATGCTTGCAGAAATATCAGTGTCCTAAATGCCTACTTGAAAACTCAAAGGTAAGTCCTATCCTCCGATATAATCCATACCTTTATTCATAAAAGATAAGTTGAAAAAGAAAAGCTTGATTAGTCTGACAGGTGAATGCAGAGGGACATTAAATAAATACAAACACAGGAATGTACTGAGACGTGCTAAGGGCTCGTTTGGAAGAGGCTGGGAAACTATTAATGATCTATTAATGTGATCATTAAATTGAGAGGAATTCCATGTCTCTGTCTCCCCCCCCCCTTTTTTTGGCAGTCTCAGAGTGTGTGCTCACTACTCACTTTTACCTAGTACCTTTTACAGGCCCCAGGGCTGGGCACTTCATCCTAACCCTCCCTCCTCCACATTACATGCCCATGGCAGTGTTAGGATCCTGACTTTTCTCAAGCCAAAGCTCCCCCACTATGGGACGTGGGTGGCGATGTGGTCTAAACCACTGAGCCTCTTGGGCTTGCCAATCAGAAGGTCGGTGGTTTGAATCCCCGTGATGGGGTGAGCTCCCGTTGCTCGGTCCCTGCTCCTGCCAACCTAGCAGTTCGAAAGCACACCAGTTTAAGTAGATAAATAGGTACCGCTCCGGTGGGAAGGTAAATGGCATTTCCGTGTGCTGCTCTGGTTTCAGTCTTCCGTTGTGCCAGAAGCAGCTTGGTCATGCTGGCCACATGACCCAGAAAATCTATCTGTGGACAAATGCCGGCTCCCTCGGCCTGTAAAGAGAGATGAGCACCGCAATCCCAGAGTCGTCTGTGACTAGACTTAACTGTCAGGGGATGGGATGCGAGTGGTGCTGTGATCTAAACCATTGAGCCTCTTGGGCTTGCCGATCAGAAGGTCAGTGGTTCGAATCCCCGCGACAGGGTGAGCTCCCGTTGCTCGGTCCCAGCTCCTGCCAACCTAGCAGTTTGAAAGCATTCCAGTGCAGGTAGATAAATAGGTACCGCTCCGGTGGGAAGGTAAATGGCATTTCCGTGTGCTGCTCTGGTTTCAGTCTTCCGTTGTGCCAGAAGCAGCTTGGTCATGCTGGCCACATGACCCAGAAAATCTATCTGTGGACAAACGCCGGCTCCCTCGGCCTGTAAAGTGAGATTAGCGCCGCAACCCCAGAGTCATCTGTGACTAGACTTAACTGTCGGGAGTCCTTTACCTTTTTACCTTTTTTACCCCCACTATGCTAGTTAGTGTAACATAACATATATAAAATTCCTTTCACAGATTTTATGAAGCTGCATAAAGCAGTGCCACTGAGGAAGCTCTTGGGCTTTAAATTTTATAAAACACTTTTTGAAATCCATTAAAAGCTGCTGCAGTTCTTCCAGATGGGACTTAGTATCACACATAGAGATGACACAACTGAGTCATTGGTAGCAAGGTGGTGGGTTTTTCTAACTTACTGGATTTTCCATGGAAAGGGTAGATCTGGATTAAAGGTGGGGGTGACGACAGGCAGCTGAGGGGCTGGGTAAGCTATCGGTACCTACAACAAACAGCACCCACCTGTCTTGTCTGTTCCCCTGGGGCTTTCAGGTGTGTGTCCCAAAACCTAGCCATTTAATATTTCAGAGGCCTGTGGCAGTGCCCCTTTGGTGTCCGTGAGGCGGTTGGGGTTGAAATAATTTTATTCTGAGGTTGCTTTAATGCTGATTTTTAGATGTGCTTTTGTTTTCGATTCCTAGGGTAGTGTTGTTAGTCAGTTTTATATCATTTTAACTCAGTTGGTAGCATGCCTTGCTTTTTTATAGTGGGAAATCTGTATAGGTGAGCAGTCCTGGAGACTGTGATCTTCTGCCCTCCCCCTAAAATAGTTAGCCTGTTTTCTTTGCTAGGTTGCGGGGCTGATGCTTGCAGTATCCCTACAAGTAAACAGTTCCGTATTCCATGTGCCAATGTGCAAGCCCCAACAATGTCAAATATAGGGATTAGTCCTAAGAATGTAAATACTTCACTTGAGAAGTGCAGTTCTTGGGAAATACTGTCACGAGCCTTTAAAGAGCCACAAGACTCTGTTATGTTATATGTTTCTTGGCACAATCAGTGTGTCTTTTCAGCACATACATGAGAAGTGGCTCATTTCAGCAGCATTGGGGAGCTGCTTGACTTAACTGTTGCATGTTATGGTATATGCAGATTGCTGAAACATTGCATCCAGGTTGGTTCTTGATGAGGATAGCATGAAAGGGGTCATCTGTTGGGCTGCATTCTCTCTCTCTCTCTCTCTCTCTCTCTCTCTCTCTCTCACACACACACACACACACACACACACACACACTGGAGTAAACCAAATTTAATACAGTGACACTTACTTCTAAGCAGACATGCATAGCAGTGTGCTGTTGGTCATTGCTCAGGGTGTGTGTGTGGTTTGCTTGTTTTTTTAGATTCTGAACCCTCATCCGTATATTTTGCTGTGTTTCACCAGCTATCATCTTGTGGTTGTCTGAACTGTGTATATTTATACAAGTACATTAGTCATATGTTGCATATTCCTGATTTATTGTCCCTAATGATTCACTTCTTTCTTGGTTGAGCTGGATGAACTTCTGCGTTTGTTCAGGACCAAAAGATCCCCATACATGCAGGCGCCAAAGCAGTCCTGTGTGCCTTTCAGGACTCCCCCAAAGTCTCCCACTTTTGCAGGAGTGTGTGGCACAAGGTGAGCTGCCTGCTGCGTGCCATGAACGTCAGTATATTCTCTATTGTTGGTATCTGTCTGACTCGAGAGAAAACGGAGTGCACTTCTGGGAGTGAAGTCAAACTACTGCCTTAGGAGCACCAAAGTGACCTTCCATGGTCCATAAGCAGTGTGTATGGAGGTTCTGGGCTACCCAGATGACAAGACCCTCCTTTCAGCCTCACTGATGTGGTCCAAAGGACAGCAGAGCAATGTGCATCCGCTTGGCTGCAGGAGTCCTGCATGATATCCATTTGTAGCTCCAATGCTATGTCATATGTTGCTTCAGAAGATCCTTCTGAGATTTTGAGGGGCATGGAGGCTATAGCAAACAAAGCCCAAGCGCATGCATGGAAACTCCTAGTGTAGTTATTTGAATGTCATCGATGTTTATATTCTCAAATTCAACCCTAAGTATTTTTTTAATGCTAAATATTTTCATAGGAGATACATTGGAAGCATTAGATGTAGCTCTTCAGGAACTAGATCTATGGTTGAACTCCACTTTGGACAGGCATATAGCACATCAGGGGACTGGCAGTGGCCAGGAACTAGGACAGTGAGTTACAAGTCGGGTGGAGAAGGGAGGAGAACACAGAAGGCTAAGTGTATAGGTGAAAATTCCAACCAGATTTTGCCAGTCTTCAGCACAGGCAGTCAGGTGGGAGAGGTGAAAGAGATGGTGTTGAGGAAGAGCTGGCGTTCCAAAAAGGGGAGAAAGAACAGAGTTCCATGAAGAAAGCAGTAAATGTATAGTGGGAGAAGTCAACATAACTCTGAGATTTCTTTGAGGAGCACCAGACACATCAGAAATATGAGTGGGCAAGTGGATGCTGTGGGGACATTCAAGGCTGCTCTAGAGAGTGGGGCAAGGAGGTCAGTAGAATAAGGATGATCAGGGTAAAAGCACAGATAAACAACTTGGAGAGAGGTAGGGAAGAGATAGGGACCCAGAAAGAATGTTCAGGTTCTTTCCTATATACTTTTGGACACATAGCTGCTTGCTTGCTTATTGAAAATGCAGGAAGTTTATTCTCATGGTTGGTTGCTGGGTTGCTATTTCTTTATGGTATTAGTAATATTTGTGCCCTTAATAGCCACTCACCCAAATTATAAATTCTATGTTGAGACATCACCTTGCCAACAAAGGTCCGTATAGTTAAAGCTATGGTTTTCCCAGTAGTGATGTATGGAAATGAGAGCTGGACCATAAAGAAGGCTGATCACCAAAGAATTGATGTTTTTGAATTATGGTGCTGGAGGAGACTCTTGAGAGTCTCATGGACTGCAAGAAGGTCAAACCGATCCATTCTTAAGGAAATCAGCCCTGAGTGCTCACTGGAAGGACAGATCCTGAAGCTGAGGCGCCAATACTTTGGCCACCTCATGAGAAGAGAAGACTCCCTGGAAAAGACCCTGATGTTGGGAAAGATGGAGGGCACAAGGAGAAGGGGACGGCAGAGGATGAGATGGCTGGACAGTGTTCTCGAAGCTACCAGCATGAGTTTGACCAAACTGCGGGAGGCAGTGGGAGACAGGAGTGCCTGGCGTGCTCTGGTCCATGGGGTCACAAAGAGTCAGACGTGACTAAACGACTAAACGACTAAACAACAACAACAACAACAACATGTTATGCTGAGCCAATATATTGGAAGCATTTGATGTAGCTCTGCAGTCCTGAGCCTTCCTATTTATGTTGTCACATTCCGTTTTTAAAATGTCAGAATTTGGAACCAGGCGTCCAAACTCTCATTGAACTTGTTTTGTTGCTCTGGTGTGCTGAAGTAACTAGTAACATTGGGTGCTTCCAGATGGGTGTTTATAGTAGGATCAATGCTAATTGAGCATGCAGATTTTCCAGGGAGTCCACCCAATGTTGTCTGTGTCAAAATGTCAGCCCATGTTCCTCCACCACCATTTAATCCAGATTAATCCTGTTACCAATGGTCCATTTTCAATATCTCAATGACATGTCTGCACATTAAACTACCCATCTTGAAGCCGCCCACTATGTCAGCATGGGGCTGCTTTGGCTAATTTGCCCAAAATGGGCACACCTGATAAATTTGATGGCAACTGTCTTCAGTCTTGTTGGAAATGGAGTATGTACAGTGCAGTTGGGTATAAAGTGATAAACTCAGTTTCTAATATAGCCACTAGGTGGCATTATCTTTTCTGTAGTTGGAGATTCCTGCTCCAGATGTGCTTCCCCACTGACAATGGACTCCTATCTTTATTGATGCTCTCATGCATGTTTGATTGTCATATTTGGTCAGACCATCTTGCACATAACTGCCATGAGGTGCTATGCTACTGCAGGTACACAAATCTATTAAGATTATGTCAACGTTTATATTGGCCAAATTTCTCTAAGGGCCTTTTCCCTTTATTTGTTTTAGTGGCATATGAGTGCTCCTGCAAGTTATTTGGATGGTTGTTGTTGTTTAGTTGTTTAGCCGTGCCTGACTCTTCGTGACCCCCTGGACCAGAGCACGCCAGGCACTCCTGTCTTCCACTGCCTCCCGCAGTTTCTTCAAACTCATACTCGTAGCTTTGAGAACACTGTCCAACCATCTCGTCCTCTGTCGTCCCCTTCTCCTTGTGCCCTCCATCTTTCCCAACATCAGGGTCTTTTCCAGGGAGTCTTCTCTTCTCATGAGGTGGCCAAAGTATTGGAGTCTCAGCTTCAGGATCTGTCCTTCCAGTGAGCACCCAGGGCTGATTTCCTTCAGAATGGATCGGTTTGATCTTCTTGCAGTCCATGGGACTCTCAAGAGTCTCCTCCAGCACCATAATTCAAAAGCATCAATTCTTTGGGGATCAGCCTTCTTTATGGTCCAGCTCTCATTTCCATACATCACTACTGGGAAGACCATAGCTTTAACTATACGGACCTTTGTTGGCAAGGTGATGTCTCTGCTTTTTAAGATGCTATCTAGGTTTGCCATCGCCTTTCTCCCAAGGAGCAGGCGTCTTTTAATTTTGTGACTGCTGTCACCATCTGCAGTGATCATGGAGCCCAAGAAAGTAAAATCTCTCACTGCCTCCATTTCTTCCACTTCTATTTGCCAGGAGGTGATGGGCCCAGTGGCCATGATCTTCGTTTTTTTGATGTTGAGCTTCAGACCATATTTTGCGCTCTCCTCTTTCACCCTCATTAAAAGGTTCTTTAATTCCTCCTCACTTTCTGCCATTTTAAAGGTAAAGGTAAAGGGACCTCTGACCATTAGGTCCAGTCGTGACTGACTCTGGGGTTGTGGCGCTCATCTCGCTTTACTGGCCGAGGGAGCCAGCGTACAGCTTCTGGGTCATGTGGCCAGCATGACTAAGCCGCTTCTGGCAAACCAGAGCAGCGCACGGAAACACCATTTACCTTCCCGCTGGAACGGTACCTATTTATCTACTTGCACTTTGACGTGCTTTCAAACTGCTAGGTTGGCAGGAGCAGGGACTGAGCAAAGGGAGCTCACCCCGTCACAGGGATTCGAACCGCCAACCTTCTGATCAGCAAGTCCTAGGCTCTGTGGTTTAACCCACAGCGTGTCCCGTTTACCTTTTACCTTACTGCAATTGTATGGGTGTAGCTGTGCAGTGTAATGTGCAGAACAGGGCAGAGTGGCGGCATGGGAGCAGTGAACTTGAGTCAGAATCCATGGTGCCAGAACGGAGACCCTTCTTTTTTCGCCCTAAAAATAAATTTCAAGAAAGAGCAGGTAAAATTACATGCTAATAAAAAGCATAGATGCTAGAACCATGATTCTGAGGATCGCAAAACCTGCAACATCTGATTGCAGCATTTGCATCTGAACTCCACACACACCCCCTCCACACATTTGCTTTCAAGCAGTGTGTTATGTACTGAGTTGAATAGGATCCAAACTGCAGCAGTCTGATTGGTCCTAGAACAATAGGATCCAAATTGCAGCAGTCTGATTGGTCCTAGAACAATAGGATCCAAATTGCAGCAGTCTGATTGGTCCTAGAGCAATAGGATTCAGAATGCAGCAGTCTGATTGGTCCTAGAACAATGCAGCAGTATGATTGGTTGGCAGGAACCACCCAATCATGCTCCAGATATAAGTGAATCCACAACCTGATTGGCTTACAGTAGAATTCCAGAATTAGCCAATCATGTGCAGCCCATTGTGTAAATAATGTATATAAAGCAGATACTTTGAGGGGACTTTCATTCATTCCTCCTCACCACTATGAGCTGAATAAAAAGCATGAAATCACTTTGCGATTTTGAGTATATTTCACAGTGCTTTTTTTCTTGGGGTACGCAGTGGTTCGCATACCCCTAAACATTTTGTGAATCTAAGTTTGGCCTCATTGAGGGGCAGTATTTCAATAGGAGTAGGAAAATGAGAGTACCCCTAAACCTTCAAGTACACCAAATACTTTGCGACCGGGTGATTGATTCTGTTGTTGTTGTTTGCAACACAGCAAGCTTGGTTGCCAGCTATGGTTCAGACCAGGGATTGGGAACCTCAGACCCTTCAGATGACGTTGCTGGACTCCACCTCTTGTCAGCCCCAGCCAGCACAGCCAAAGGACAAGGATGATGGGTGTTGTAGTCTACCCAGAAGGTCACAGCTTGCCGTCTCCTGGTTTAGAAGGACACTGGCTTCTGAGAATGGATTAAATGTTATCAGCAATGTCAGTAAGCATGGTGATTAGTCCCTTACATGTGTAATTGCTAAGCAAGTTGTCTGGATATGATGTAGCTGGTGGAAAACATGCTGCAAAGAATTGCTGCTTGTCTCTCTGTCACTGCTGGATTTGCAGCTTGTTTAATAGCACCATGTTGGTGTGGGGCTGCTGGCAGCGTAAGTGTAGGGTACACTCATAGCAGCTTTCATGGCTGATACCAGTAGATGTACGCTGACAGCCATCATGGTTAGGCTTTTGGGTGAGACTAAGATGGTCCAGAGAATCACCATAAGCCAGGAGCTGAGAACATTTGACCCTCCAGATCAGGGGCCCCTAAACTCGGCCCTCCAGATGTTTTGGGATTACAGTTCCCATCATCCCTGACCACTGGTCCTGTTAGCTAGGGATGATGGGAGTCGTAGTCCCAAAACATCTGGAGTACCCAACATTGGCCACACCTGCCTTAAGCCATGTGGAAGCTGCTTTGAGCTCCTTGGCAGATGCAGTGGCGTAGCGTGGGTTGTCAGCACCCGGGGCAAGGCAAGTAATTTGCGCCCCCTACCCCATGGATTTGCGCCCCCTAACCCTAACCCCCAGGTGTTGCACCCGGTGTGGCCGGCCCCCCCTCCACCCCCCACGCTACGCCACTGGGCAGATGAGGAGCATATAAACACAACAAATAACATTGACATGTACAGCCTGCACAGATTGGTTGACATTCAAGTGTACCCAGATGAAGTAAATTTGGTGTTAATTTTGTCAGAAGGTACCCAAGTTTCAATGAATTGGCTCAGAAAATATGCCAGACTCCCCAGACCCCAAGGTACTGTTTAACTTGCCTCATCTTTGTTGACCTAGGAGAAAGACTTGAATATTGGTTTTGTGTATAGCAAGCATTTGATTGTGTCTGTGTAAGGCTAAACAGAATTACTCCTGTCTTGAGTCTGTAATGTTAATCCTTGATTAGTTCTTATAGAATATCACCAGGGTATGGTGGGTTGGTGTTTTTTTTAATGTTCTAGGCCAAATATGCTTAATATACAGACAAAGGTCTTTTCAGAGAAAATACAGTATATATCCAGATGTGAAGGGGTCTCTTGGGTAAATCCCAGAGCTACAAAACAGCAGCCTCCTATAGAATATATATTTTATTATTATAATCATAAAAATTCTCTGTAGTTCTGAATGGGTGCATTGTATGTAACTGCAAGTAGTGTACTTGATTTGAGTGAGACCCTCCAAAATTGTGATATAACCATTAAAGAAGTTGATTAAAAAAAAACCCCACACATTTTGGTACACACATATAGCTACTGTCCATGGAAAACACATCTGGGCCACATTATCCTGTCAAAGCGAAATTCATATAAACTTGACTTTTCTGTTAATCTCAATATCAGAGACTCACGATTCAGTTGGGGAAATATGGCTCAGATCCAAAGAACCATGCGCAGGTCCCTGCTTGGAAAACTGTGCTTTCCTGCCCCTTCCCCCAAAAGACACTCATAAGGGGTTTTTTTGGGGGGGTGGGGGGTTTCCCCAGAACAGCACCTGCACCTGGAGTGGGTGGGGTGGAGATCTGCATAAATGGATGGGGCTGCCTGCCGTTCCCACCACACCCCCACATACAAGGGGAAATGCTTTCTGCCTGCACAAAGGCCATTTTGGATCAAAGCTGATGTTTAATTCCCAAACTTGGCTTTCGGAGGACGCTAGCTTTCGTTTTCACTTGCATGGCGATGGTCACATCTAATACTACAACCAGATGGAGGGGGCAGAGAGGAGAATTCATGTGGAAGGGTGGAGAGTGATCTCGCAGCCATCCCCATGCCATGGTTTTATCATTAAAAACTGAAGAGTGCTAGAGTCACTTCCCCCAGACAGTCCCCAGTGGTTTCCGTGTTGCCTCCTAATCTGTCTTTTACATCAAGAGCTGTATTTGCATTTTAGTTTTTGCCTTCCTAAGAAAGAATCTCTTTGCACCGCCAATGTTAATTATGACAAATAAGTTTCTTTTTTAAATTGCAGCAGCATTTTCGGAGGGAAGGTGACTGAGTGTGAGATGGATATCATCTTAAGCTTGCAAAGCAACATTTGAGATGTTAAGATCCTCTAGTTATTCACACTGCACAATATCTCCCTGGTGTGTGAGTCATAAAGTGCTTGGTATCGCCCTCCTCCTTTTCTTTTTTTGGGGGTTGGGGGGGTTGGGTGGGGTAGCTGTTTCCTCTTTCACCTGTAAGCCACATCAAAGAAGGATCTCTCCTGAAAGCTCTCTCCTGTGGGTTCTGGAGACAGCTCATGGGAATGCAAGGTGATGCTGCTGGAAGCAGAGAGGGAAGTCTTGAGACAGCAGGGCAAGTGAATCACGATTCCTGTCAGTTTCTATAAATTTATATCTTACTCACATTCTTCCCATTCAAAGATGTGTCAAGCTTGAGAATTAATACTGTGTGTAAAAAAAGAAAAGAAGCAAATTGTTCATGAAGGAGCCCAGTACCTTTTGGTAGAGGTAAAGGGACCCCTGACCATTAGGTCCAGTCGTGGCCGACTCTGGGGTTGCGGCGCTCTATGCGCTCTATGTGGGGCTACCTTTGAAGGTGAACCGGAAACTACAACTAATCCAGAATGCAGCAGCTAAACTGGTGACTGCGAGCAGCTGTCAAGATCATATAACACCGGTCTTGAAAGACCTGCACTGGCTCCCAGTATGTTTCCGAGCACAATTCAGAGTGTTGGTGCTGACCTTTAAAGCCCTAAACAGCCTCAGTCCAGTATACCTGAAGGAGTGTCTCCACCTCCATTGTTCTGCCCGGACACTGAGGTCCAGCACCGAGGGCCTTCTGGCGGTTCCCTCGCTGCGAGAAGCCAAGTTACAGGGAACCAGGCAGAGGGCCTTCTCGGTAGTGGCGCCCGCCCTGTGGAACGCCCTCCCACCAGATGTCAAAGAGAAAAATAACTACCAGACTTTTAGAAGACATCTCAAAGCAGCCCTGTTTAGGGAAGCTTTTAAGGTTTAATAGGTTATTGTATTTTAGTGTTTTGTTGGAAGCCGCCCAGAGTGGCTGGGGAAACCCAGCCAGATGGGCGGGGTATAAATAATTTATTATTATTATTATTATTATTATTATTATTATTACAGTAGTACCTCAGGTTACATATGCTTCAGGTTACAGACTCCACAAACCCAGAAATAGTACCTCAGGTTAAGAACTTTGCTTCAGGATAAGAACAGAAATTGGGCTCCAGCGGCACAGCAGCAGCATGAGGCCCCATTAGCTAAAGCGGTGCTTCAGGTTAAGAACGGACCTCCGAAATGAATTAAGTACTTAACCCGAGCTACCACTCTATTATTATTAATATTATGATGATGATGATGACTTAACGCACATGTCTTAGTGATGAGCTCAGGGAGAGCAGACTCAATCGAGGACCACTATTGTTTTGGCTCTTCAAAACACTACGTGAACTATACCGCAAGAGGAGACAATCCAGATGCCTAATTTCAGATTGCTCACATTTCTGGAGTTCTAAAATAAAGCAGCAACTTCCTTCACCTTCCAAAACGGATTCGGTTAAAACAATGGACGGAAACAGTTAGCTGTGGCCTACAAACACAGACAGGTAGGTCTGATTGCTCAGATCCCCGTCGACTCCCTGAAAGATATTATTATTTGTAATGATTTTAAATATTTCTGATCAGATAAAGGGAGGTGGCTTTGCTTTGAACAGGGATGATAAAAGGATGGAAGCAATGCAAACTCGTTCTGTAAATATTTTGAGTACATGGAGCGCTTGATGTCCCATTAGCAGTTGGTGTTCCACTTGTCTCCAGAGCCGTTTCATTATCTACCTATTTCCTTTAACATTAAACAGTGCAGAACTAATCCTAATGACTCAAACTTAAAGATGACTTTAAGTACTTAAAAGGATTTTCCTGCCAAGAAGCACATACCGGGTTCATTCTTTTGACGGCTACTTCGCATCTCTGTGCAAATGGAGAGGAAAAAAGTAATTAACCTGTTTAAACTTCAGGTGGAAAATGCTACTCTTTGCCTTGTTAACAGCTTGGTGGAAACTGTTAACAAGGTAGCACTAGTTCCAATAGTTTGCAGAGGATACATGTTCTTCACATCAATGTGACAGTTGTTTCTGTAGCAATATAATCTACCCTTTTTTTGTGTTGGAGGGGGAGTGATCAATAACTTTGTTGGGAGTCTTTGGAAGAATGTTGAAAAGCCATGATTTTTGAGCCTGTCTCTTGTGCTTCCCAGCCATCATTTTCTTAGATGTGCGGTCTGAATTAACTGGGCATAATTTTTACCTTGTCGCATATAAAAAATAGTGCGTTGCTCACTACAAAATAGCAGCCATAGGCCATGCTGCAATGTGAGAGGTACATGAAAATTATAATTTATAAGGCACCCTGGGTTTTCAAATGTTTTGTAGTCGTTCTTGTACTACCCTCCCCAGAGAGCTTGAAGGTAAATCTTAATTTTGTAATGGTAACTTGTAACAAAGCTACGCAACAAATCAGTGAGAGAGCAGGAATCGACCTTGTGCTGTTGAATGACACTCTGTTGTCCATGTTTCACTAAAATGTATTTTCATTGATTTGACTGTATGATAAGACTCTCCTCTTCTGAGTGTCCCCATGCAATCTTGTACTATTAGCAGTAGGAACAGGAAACTTGGTTGCACTGCCGATCCTGATGTCACCTATGATGTGAAGAAGGTGGGCATGCTTTGGCCCATGGGTTGGAGGTTCCATACAATGTTGTAAGACATTCAGAAACTATGGCACTAGGCCTAGCTGAAGGTTAATCTGGCTTAGCATACTGTTCCAAAAAGAAGTTGGGAAAATGCCTTTGAGAATCCATAAGCAGACCCATAGATCTCCCATGCTGTATGCCTCCAGCAGCTGTTATTCCATAATCCATTGCTTCTGAGCATGGAGGTTCTCTTGAGCTGTCAAGGATAATAGTCAACAGTAGGCCATTGACAATGGGCTTCATTGACCCTTTTCACATTTACAAGTGGTAGGACACAATTTATTATCGTCCACCATCACCACACGTCCACAAAGTTTTCCCTGGGAAATTACTGTACAGCAGATTTGTGGAAACTGTCATAGAATCATAGTCACAGCCCACCATGTTCATAGCTCAGTTGGTAGAGCATGAGACTCTTAATCTCAGGGTCATGGGTTTGAGCCCCACATTGGGCAAAATATTCCTGCAATGCAGTGAGTTGGGCTCTTCCAAATCTACAACTCAATGACTCATAGAATCATAGAGCTGTAGAGTTGGAAGGGACCTGGAGGATCATCTAATTCAGGCATAGGCAAACTTGGCCCTCCAGCTGTTTGGGGACAACTCCCATCATCCCTAGCTAACAGGACCGGTGGTCAGGGATGATGAGAATTGTAGTACCAAAACATCTGGAGGGCCCAGCTTGCCTATGCCTGATCTAGTCCAACCCCCTACAATATAGGAATCCTGCCTACAGCCATCCTTGGGTGGGCTCGAACCACCAACCTTCTGGTTAACAGCCAGACATCCACCCTTTTAGCTATACTAATAATAATTGACACTATTTTTAATGTGCTTCCTCCTGTGTCTGTTGCTAATTGATACTTCAGGCCATCTCACACATTATTCTTCATTTTAAAGTATAATTTTTATGCATGTTGAAAAAACTCTGATGTATTTTTTAATGAATGGTGGCGTGTTGTTTCTTTTGCTACTGACACATGAATCAGGAAAGCAGAACTCCTGCTGGCCTTCTACACCAGGCCATAAAGAGGTATTTGCAATGCCATGCAGATGTTACAAAATAGGGTTGCCATATGTCCGAAATTATGGGACACAGGTGGCGCTGTGGGTTAAACCACAGAGCCTAGGACTTGCTGGCGGTTCAAATCCCCGCCACGGGGTGAGCTCCTATTGCTCGGTCCCAGCTCCTACCAACCTAGCAGTTCGAAAGCACGTCAAAGTGCAAGTAGATAAATAGGTACCGCTCCGGCGGGAAGGTAAACGGCATTTCCGTGCACTGCTCTGGTTTGCCAGAAGCGGCTTAGTCATGTTGGCCACATGACCCGGAAGCTGTACGCTGGCTCCTTCGGCTAATAAAGCGAGATGAGCGCCGCAACCCCAGAGTCGGTCACGACTGGACCTAACGGTCAGGGGTCCCTTTACCTTTACCTGTGTCCAAAATTATAGGGACATACCCAGAATACTACAGTCAGAAGCAGTGTCCAAGCAGAAATCGGCAAAATGTCCAGGAAAATCCGATGTCGGCAGTGTTGTTTTTGCCGACTTCCCTTAAAAATAGCTCAAAAATCTCTCTCTCTCTTTTTGCAATTTGACCAAAAACGCCCAACAGCTTTGGGCAAAACTAATTCACTTTTGGGAATATGGCAACCCTATAAAATGCATGCCTAAGCAGAGAGCAATCAAATAGGAGAAATGACGATGCGATGTGAGCTTTTTGTGGAAGACAAATGCTTTCTTTCCAACAACAGGGTGGATAATTCATGCTTCACCCTGATGATAGCCCTTTCACAAAGGCTGCATCCATTTCCCCATGACTGGGATAAACTGTGCTCTTGAGAGTGCCACTCTTAAGAGGAGCCTGCTACACCAATTGAAACAAGTTAATGAGTTTCTCTGATGTTAAATGCTGTTAACTGCTTTAAAACAATGGTGTTTCAGCACTTGGGGCAAGATTCATTTTAAAAGGACAAAATTGACTTTGAATGCCTGACAAATTCCTCCATTTGTTTAAACTCCTGGCATTTCAGGTATTTTCCTCCTTTCTTCACTTAAGCCCATTGGTCAAAAGTAACAAGGAATGATAAACTAGAATTATCAAAGGCAAGGAATCCCTAAAGGTAGTAACCGGTATGGATCAAAGTCGGAGAGGTGATAAGATCGCTGGATGTTCACTTCTCCAGTTTTATGGAAGCTAGGAGGGCTGGGGAGACAGGACTAGCAACTAATGCAAGCCAAACATGGACAGACCAGAGTTACTTTCTCTTAAAGTTTCTTCTCCCATTTTGTCATTCAGTTCTTTTCTGCCACTTGCGTTAAAAGAATCTGGCGGCAAGCAACTTGGCCTCCTCTTTCCTCCCTTTCACTCACACTGAAATATCTCTCTTCTATTTTGTAGGGAGACTCAATATTCCAATTTTCTGCAATGTTGACAAGAGACAACCTTGGTATATAATCATATAGACTGGGAGCGGCCGCCGAGACCATATAACACCGGTCTTGAAAGACCTACATTGGCTCCCAGTACGTTTCCAAGCACAATTCAAAGTGTTGGTGCTGACCTTTAAAGCCGTAAACAGCCTCGGTCTAGTATATCTGAAGGAGCGTCTCCACCCCCATCGATCTGCCCGGACACTGAGGTCCAGCTTCGAGGGCCTTCTGGCGGTTCCCTCACTGCAAGAGGCCAAGTTACAGGGAACCAGGCAGAGGGCCTTCTCGGTAGTGGCGCCCGCCCTGTGGAGCGCCCTCCCATCAGATGTCAAAGCGATAAACAACTACCTGACATTCAGAAGACATCTGAAGGCAGCCCTGTTCAGGGAAGTTTTTAATATGTGACATTTTAGTGTATTTTTTCATTTTTGTTGGAAGCCGCCCAGAGTGGCTGGGGAAACCCAGCCAGATGGGCGGTGTACAAATAATAAATTGTTGTTGTTGTTATTTATTAAAAAATAAGTAGTAAAATTTAGTAAGAAAATAATAATCCTTTAAAGATTTGCAGGTAGCCAAAGTGGTGCCCTCCAGGTGCTATAAACTTTGATTCCCATCAAACTTTGACTCCCTGCTAACTTTGAGAATGGTCAGGAGCAAAGGGAATTGTGGCTAGATTGAAACAGAACAGTGCTATGAACCTGGACTGCAGCATTTTATACAAGTGCACTTTAGGCAGTGGCGTAGCGTGGGTTGTCAGCACCCGGGGCAAGGCAAGTAATTTGCGCCCCCTAACCCGTGGATTTGCGCCCCCTAACCCTAACCCCCAGATGTTGCGCCTGGTGCAGCCGGCCCCCCCTGCACCCCCACGCTGCGCCACTGACTTTAGGTAAGACCCCTGCAGACCCCCACTTTTCACAACAACACTCTCTCACGCACACTTTTTGCACTATCTGCTGCGTGTGATATTCTAGCCATGCATGCAGACCTCTTATGCAGAGCCTTTCCGATAGGTAAGGTAAAGGTAAAGGACCCCTGGACGGTTAAGTCCAGTCAAAGGCGACTATGGGGTTGCGGCGCTCATCTCGCTTTCAGGCCGAGGGAGCCCACGTTTGTCCACAGACAGGTTTCCGGGTCATGTGGCCAGCAGGACTAAACCGCTACTGGCACATGGAGGACCGTGACAGAAGCCAGAGTGCACAGAAACACAGTTTACTTTCCTGCCACAGTGGTACCTATTTATCTACTTGCACTGGCATGCTTTTGAACTGCTAGGTTGCCAGGAGCTGGGACAGAGCAACGGGAGCTCACCCCGTCATGGGAATTCGAACCTCCGACCTTCTGATCAGCAAGCCCAAGAGGCTCAGTGGTTTAGACCACAGCGCCACCCGTGTCCTTAATGCCCTCCAATAATAGTTTGCCGGCTAGCAGCAGAGGAGGCACCTGCCATTTGCTCCCCTTTCGATGCAATGATGAATTTAGCACAAGCTCTGTGAGATCTCTCCTGTGCGATAAAGTTACTCAGGTTAGAGGAACGTGTGACGGCTAATTTGGCCATCGGGTGCTTATTTCTCATTATCTCTTCTGCCAGGATGATCCTTTATCCGTTACATTCATTCCTGCGGAG
Organism: Podarcis tiliguerta; assembly: GCF_965153285.1. Taxonomy (NCBI): domain Eukaryota; kingdom Metazoa; phylum Chordata; class Lepidosauria; order Squamata; family Lacertidae; genus Podarcis; species Podarcis tiliguerta. The sequence goes on from NC_139536.1 coordinate 106,696,753, forward strand.
AATGGGGTGGGGGGTGTGATAAAGCAGATGGCTGAAGCCCGGAACAATGTCCAGACGGAACAATTACGATGACAGGAGGACAGTTCCACAAAGATGCCAAGTCCAGGACGACGCTTTGTCTGGAAAGGCTGATGATAGTCGTACAAAGCATCTTGCGGCGCAATATTCCCCCGTGAACGACAGGAGAGAGTCCTGTAATTGGAAAGCAATCATCACCAAATGCCATCAATTATGGAGCAGCTTCCATAGCATAAGGGGGATTGATTAATCATGGGCCACGTAGATCCCGTGTCCAGCCTTAATCTGTCTCTTTGTACAGCCCCCTAATGACAGTTCTCGTTGTCAGGCATTGAAGTGGCCGAGGCTTTTGTACCCCTCAGTTCTTTCATCAGTTTTGGCTTGTGAAATTACGCTGAATAATATGCTTATTCAGGCTTTTTATATCCGCACGCCTATTTTATTACCTATCCCGATGCATACAAGGCCCGGATTGGCTTGCAACAGAACAAAGCTAAATTACACCTTTCATTACCTAAATATAGTATAATGACAGAGTGTCATTCAAGGGGTAGCATTGAGTTGAGAAAGCTCATGGCAAGCCAGGACAATGACAGAGGCTATTCAGCCGCACCTGAATCGCTGTAGTAGGTGCATCTTGAACAGTGAGAGAGGGGATTGGGGTTAATAGACAGGTCACAGTGTAAATTACAGTATCAAATTGAAATGGTGCAGCTGTAACACTGCCCTCGTCAAATGCCACTACGCCCTTTTATCTTCCCTTTGGAGTTCTTTCGCTTTTTTTAGAAAACAAACTCGGTGCTTTTGTGATGGTATTAGCCTTGATCATGCCTCCCGGTACTGTAGAGAACCACCCTGTAGTTCTCAAGCCCTAGGTGTGTGATGTGGGCAAGGCCTAATAGTGGATGCTGCGGGCTGAGTCTCTATGGGTAGAATTAGTAGCTGAATGAAGACTGAGCAACCGCAATGCAGGGAATACCTCTCCAGTTGGATTTCCAAGGCAGAGGGAGGGAGGGAAGAGACATAGCTCAATGGTAGAGCATCCGTTTTACATGCAGAAGATTCCAGGTTCAATCCCTGGGATCTCCAGGTAGAGCTGAGAGACAGCCCTTCTCTGCAACTCTAGACAGCCACTGCCAGCCAGTGGAGACAGTACTGAGAGAGCCAGTGTGGTGTAGTGGTTCAGAGCGGAGGACCTGTAATCTGGTGAACCGGGTTCGCTTCCCCGCTCCTCCACATGCAGCTGCTGGGTGACCTTGGGCTAGTCACACTTCTCTGAAGTCTCTCAGCCCCACTCACCTCACAGAGGGGGAGGAAGGGAAAGGAGAATGTTAGCCGCTTTGAGACTCCTTCGGGTAGTGATAAAGCGGGATATCAAATCCAAACAACTACTGAGTTAGATGAACCAGTGGATTCAACTCCTTATTAAGGCAACTTCCTATGTTCCTATGTTAATATTTTAGGATTTATCTGATAGTGGTAAAGCTAGTTTCTTTAGGTAGAGCTGGCAGCTGAGTCATGTTTCCAAACCCTCCAAGTGTCCCTATTTTCCAGGGACAGTCCCAAATTTACAGAAGCTGTCCCAGTTTCTGATTTGACCCTGGAATGTCCCACTTTTCCTTAAAGGTAAAGGTACCCCTGTCCGTACGGGCCAGTCGTGTCCGACTCTGGGGTTGCGTGCCCATCTCGCTTAAGAGGCCGGGGGCCAGCTCTGTCCGAAGACACTTCTGGGTCACGTGGCCAGCGTGACAAGCTGCATCTGGCGAGCCAGCGCAGCACACAGAAACCCCATTTACCTTCCCGCTAGTAAGCGTTCCCTATTTATCTACTTGCACCCGAGGTTGCTTTCGAACTGCTAGGTTGGCAGGCGCTGGGACCGAGCAGCGAGAGCACACCCCGCTGCGGGGATTCGAACCGCCGACCTGACAATCGGCAAGTCACGTTTTACCCATGCTGAGGTTTTACCCACAGCGCCACCCGCATCCCATCACTTTTCCTTAGGATGTCCCTATTTTCATCAGAGAAATGTTGGAGGGTATGTGTTTGCAAACTCTCTCCTTGATGCTGCTCAGGCCTTATCTGCAAGTGACTCTACAGCTCTTAAGTCTTCTAACAAAATTTCCTCTCTATAGATTATAACCCCTTTATAAACCTTGCTTTTCTTCCAAGATGTGACTGATCCTTTCTCTCCCACTCCTTCTTTTGACATGACTCCAACCACACATCTAGCTCTTCTTTTCCCCTTTTGTAATATTCAGCAGGATTTGCTTTGTGTTGCAATGTCACGCTGTTCTGTGTTTCCTTGTTCTCACTCTGTATCCCTGACTGCCAGTGACGCAACAATGCAGAAAGTTGTGACATCATGAAACCATGGATATTCTACAAGGCTTTCAAAAGGAAGGCGGGAGAAGAGCTTAGATGATCTGTTGTGTCACATGTCATTTGAAGGCCTCCGAGACCACGGAAGACCTCAAACCCTTCACCTCTGTTGCTAAATAGTCATCACCAGTGTTTTGTCAGTGGGTGGTCTTAGTGGTATCTTTCTATCCCATATGGATGGGAGGGAGAGGAAACCAAGGACATCACACCCAGTATGAAGAAATAGAACAACAACAACAAAATGCCAAGTCAATGAGCTCTGTGTCCTCTGTTTCCCATATGGGTGAGCAGCAACACCTCTCTATCTCACTTTTAATTTTAGATAGTATACACTCTAAATGTGTGTGTCAACTGGTGTAAACACAGACATCTGGTTGGCCATAATTTTTTTATTTTATTTTTTATTAAAGATTTTCTTGATTTACAGAAGTATGTGTAATGTCTCTTGTATTTTTTCCATGTAACTTTTTTACAAATCAGTTTCATTTGTTGAGGCATTAGGAAGAAAAGGGGTGGAGGGGGGGAAGATGGGTGGGGTCGGGTGGCAATGTTTCTATTTTACTTAATATATGTGGGGTTTTGTGTCAGCGTTGCTCGTACAGGTTCTCTGCTGTTCACTTGTGTTCCTTTGGTGGTGAGAGAGGTTGGGGTTGGCCTAGGGTGTGGTTGTTTGTTTGTGATTGGCTGTGGTGGTCTTTGTTTTCATGTGTGAGTGGGGTGGGTGGGTGTTTTGGATCAGGTTAGCCATATTGATTTGTATGCTGTTGGTGGATTATTGTCATTGTCCTGTTGGGCTGTGTATGTGATAAAGGGGAGCCATACCGGGGTGAAGGTGTCTTCTTCTGTTTGTCCCCGTGTCAGTTTCAGTTTATTAGTTAATTTTTCTAGTAGGGCTATTTCCCATACTATTTGGTACCATTGGTCCATGCTTACTCCTGACAGGTCTCTTCAGTGTCTGGTTATGGTGTTTTTGGCTGCTGAAAGTAGGTGGGTTATGAGTTCTTTGTGGTGTAAATGGGCATTGTTGTCTTGGAAGATGTTTAGTAGGGCCAATTCTGGGGTGATTTCTAATACTTGCTTGGTTATTTTACATCTTTCTCGTTTGACTGTTGTCCAGAATAGTTGGATTTTGGGTCACTCCCACCACATGTGGAGGTATGTGCCTGTGAAGGTGCACGCTCTCTGCTTGGCCTTTACGAAAACAGAATGCTGGACTAGATGGGCTATGGACCTTATTGAGCAGGCATTTCTTATGTTCTTTTCTAATGTGTCTGAGATGATATCAGAAGCTTTCAAGGAAGACTGACCAGTCACATTCATACTTCTCCTGTCTGGGTTTTGGAAGATCCATCCCTCTCATACAGAACTGGTGTGAGTGGCAGGTTCAATGGCCTCCTCTTGCTTTCTCTCTCCCCCCCCCCCCAGCCATGCATTAAACTTTGCCAAAATTATGCCTTGAGCTCTGGCATATAGGTCTTTCATTTCTTTCTTTATCCTGGTGTGACTGGTGTTGCAGCTTGTGCTATAAATGCCGTCTCATTTTACTTAATCTACTCCAATTGCAGGATGCAAATCTTTTCCTCCTAGGACTTGGGTGCTAAAAGAAAGAGATTTTTGAAGAAGGACAGCAGTGTACTCTTTCTGTTGGTGTTCTCTTGTCTGGTAAGTGTACATGGTGGGGTAGTTTTGTATATGATATTCTCCAGTAGATTTGCCTGTTACTAGGCTAGCTCCCCGCTGTGCTTCTGCCTATGAAGCTCAGACTTCTTCATCCTCCATCATTTCAGACGTACTGTCATCATGGATCGCCACATCTCCTCCCGTATATGGATATATCTTTTATTTTATTTTCTTCACTTTTGTGCTGGTGCTTTGCGGAATAAGAACAGTATTTAGGCAGGCACTTGCATGGGATTATATTTCTGGTGCGTATGGACTCAAACAGAAACGGTTGGGGAGAAGGGTGCTGGTGACGAGCCTTTTTCTTTGTCTGACTTTGTTCAAGTACTTTTCACGTACTCTAAAAAGCAACACCTGCCATATGGAGTTTGCTTTCATTAGACAGTGTCCGTACTGCAGCTGTGTACTTGATTGTGAGATGACTTTGAGGTTTATTTTTGTAGGCAGCATCATATTGATGTGATGACCCACATTCTATCAAAATTAAGTAACATGAGAACAGCTCCCAAACATATGGAACAGGGGAAAAGGGCACTTATTGGAATCTGCCACTATTTCAGCAGGTTCTGATGGGGCGGCTTCGGGATAGATGCGTTCAGTGTGGCATCTTATGACCTGAGAAGTCTGAATGGGACCTAGTATGGCCCAGAGATGCCCTTGTGCTACACTGGATGTAGTCACAAAAGTGGATTGCATAGCTTTGAGGAAACCAAAGTCAAGGATCCACCAAGCAGAATTCCATGATATTGGTGGGCCTGTATTGCAACTCATGTATTAATTCCTAGTTATTGGGGCATGTTTGGACTGCACAACGATGACAGCATGACGCTTTCCTACATATGCTGGAAGGAAAAGAGGGTCAATGGCACCAATTTTATTTAGGACTGTGTGGGAAGAAGGAAATCCGTCCCTTTTCTAACAGCTGCAGTGTGGTTCTAAATTAAAACGGTGCAGACTGTAATTTGGTTTTATATTTTGTCTTTTCTTACATTGATGCCGTTTTTAGTGCTCACGTCAGATGAGCGTTGCATAGTTTGGCCACATGCTTCTGAAGTACCGGACAGGATCATCTTGGGGCCAAACCAGATGGGACGCCATTAGTAAATAGCAGAGGCCAGCCCCCACCCCCTTCAGACTGGCAGCCTGAAGGAGAGGGTGGTGCGATGTTCAGAGCCCACACACCTGCTATTTAAACCAGGGGAGCTCGTGAGTAGTAATTGGGGATGATCAGGCTTGAGGATTTTCGGTTATCTGAGATGACGGTAGAGATATGAAGCCATTACTGGCAAAAGCTTACCAAAAGCAGTGTGCTGGGGGAATTGACACCTGTTGTGCATCTCCTTTTTGGCAGCTTCTGTCCTCTCATGGTCATTTATGTTCCTTCATTCTAGTCCTTTAAGCCCAGGGACTTGGTGTTGACTACAGGGGCCTGGCATCACTTAGCTTGTATGTACTTGTAAACAGGGACGCGGGTGGCGCTGTGGGTTAAAGCCTCAGCGCCTAGGGCTTGCCAATCAAAAGGTTGGCGGTTCGAATCCCCACGGCGGGATGCGCTCCCGTTGTTCGGTCGCAGCGCCTGCCAACCTAGCAGTTCGAAAGCACTCTCGGGTGCAAGTAGATAAATAGGGACCGCTTACTAGCGGGAAGGTAAACGGCGTTTCCGTGTGCGGCTCTGGCTCGCCAGAGGAGCGATGTCACGCTGGCCACGTGACCCGGAAGTGTCTTCGGACAGCGCTGGCCCCCGGCCTCTTTGAGTGAGATGGGCGCACAACCCTAGAGTCTGTCAAGACTGGCCCGTACGGGCAGGGGTACCTTTACCTTTTTACTTGTAAACAACTCCTCTGCCGCTGCCCCAAGGCCTGATTCTGCTACTTCTACAACTATTGTGAAGCTATGTGAAAGGTTACTGCGGCCAGGGAACTCCAGTGGGTCTGGCCGTTGATTTTCTCGCACTTGTTTGCCAAGTCTTTATATCAGCAGGGGAAATACCAGATGCTGTGAAAACATGTGATCGTGTTTTGAGGTCCTGTTTCCCTCTCCCCTTTGGGTCTGCAAAAATCTATCTACTTCCCCTTTCTCCTTTCATCCTTATCTCTTGTGATGATTGTGGCTTCATCCTCTGGTGATAGAAAGAATGACCCTGTGACTGTGATCCTTTTGCTCACTGCCTTCCCTCCTCAAAAACATTCCCAACTGTGAGCTTATTGCCTTGGTGGTAAATTCTGAACTGTGGCCAGGAAGTACAGCCGGGATTCCAGCTTCCATCCTCTTAAGTGCAGTAGGATTAACACTTTGGAACATAAGGAGGTTAAACCGCTGCACAGATACCAACTTTTTCAGCTGTCATCTTTTATTTATTCCCCACCCCCACCCCCACCCCCTTTAAGACCACTTGGGGAATAGAGAGCTGAGATGGTGAAGGAGACAGAAGAATAGCATTTATGACAGCAAGGGCAGCCTGCATTAAATAAAGCCTCCATCTTTCATTCTTAAGCTCAGCTCAGGGTGTTTGATGGAGATGGACTTTTCAATTAGACATGCTGTATTTATCCTAAAGTTTCATATATAAACCAGCCTGTTGACATCTCCTACGGATTTATTAAGGAAATCAAATGCTTGTGGGAGTTTTTCATACAAATTATCTAAATTTATCATTTCTACAACTTAAAATTATGGAGATATATATATATATATATATATATATATATATATATATATATATATCCCCATACTGTGAATAACAAGATTGTATGTTAGGAAAGCTCTGTCATGATATAAATCATAACACACATGGAATACATTTCCCACTGAAGACAATATTTCTTTCTTAAACAAATGTTGTGCTCCTTTGCTGAAGTGAAAGGAAGTTCAGGAAGGTTGGCAAAACAAAGTACCCATTTTTAACACTGCGCAGAACAAAATGTATTCTGCTGCCAATTACCTTTGGTAAAAGGGTCAGGAATGGCATAAGAGCTCCTCCATGAAAAGGGATCAGGAAGGAAGGGGCAGCCCACAGGATGAAAGGTAGCAAAGGTAGTGTTTCGGAGAAATGTTGGAGGGTATGCACTATATGGGATGCGGGTGGTGCTGTGGGTTAAACCACAGAGCCTAGGGCTTGCTGATCAAAAGGTCGGTAGTTCAAATCCCCGCGACGGGGTGAGCTCCCATTGCTCGGTCCCTGCTCCTGTCAACCTAGCAGTTTGAAAGCATGTCAAAGTGCAAGTAGATAAATAGGTACCGCTCCGGCAGGAAGGTAAACGGCATTTCCGTGCACTGCTCTGGTTCACCAGAAGCAGCTTAGTCATGCTGGCCGCATGACCCGGAAGCTCCCTCGGCCAGTAAAGCAAGATGAGTGCTGCAACCCCAGAGTCGGTCACGACTGGACCTAATGGTCAGGGGTCCCTTTACCTTTACCTTATGCCCTACATAAGCAATGACAAACCTAGACAGCATCTTAAAAAGCAGAGACATCACCTTGCCAACAAAGGTCCGTATAGTTAAAGCTATGGTTTTCCCAGCAGTGTATGTATGGAAGTGAGAGCTGGACCATAAAGAAGGCTGATCGCTGAAGAATTGATGCTTTTGAATTCTGGTGCTGGAGGAGACTCTTGAGAGTCCCATGGACTGCAAGAATATCAAACCTATCCATTCTGAAGGAAATCAGCCCTGAGTGCTCACTGGAAGGACAGATCCTGAAGCTGAGGCTCCAATACTTTGGCCACCTCATGAGAAGAGAAGACTCCCTGAAAAAGACCCTGATGTTGGGAAAGATGGAGGGCACAAGGAAAGGGGACGACAGAGGACAAGATGGTTGGACAGTGTTCTCGAAGCTACCAGCATGAGTTTGACCAGACTGCGGGAGGTAGTGAAAGACAGGAGTGCCTGGCATGCTCTGGTCCATGGGGTCACGAAGAGTCAGACACAACTAAACAACAACAACAATGCACTACATCTTGTGGCACTGAGTTCCAAAGTTTAACCATGTGCTTCATGTGAACGACTTTGCTTTGTCTGTCCTGCAATTTCCATATTTAAGCTCCCTTGTATGACAGTGGACTCTCCTACACAAAGGACACAAATTTCTCTGTATTGAAATCATGTATACTGTAATGTTAAATAAGCCAATGCCCATGCCCCCTTTACTTGCTTCCCTCCCACAAATTCAAAACACCCAAGCGTTGCAACTTTCATTCACAGAGGATTTGCTCCAGGCATTTGGGCTGACCTTTTCTGCCTCTTCTCCATCTCTGCATTATCATTTTCAAGATGTAGCAATCAGAACTGAACATGCTGTTCCTAGTGTGTTGACATCGCTTCTGCTGCAGGTTTCTATAATCTTAATAGGCATTTGCATTGTTATTTTCAGTCCCTTTCCTAATGATCCCTAGCATCTGCAGTCTGGTTACTGCTAAATACTTTGCATTTCCCCCTGCAGGGTTATCACCTGAAGAGGACTGAAGGAATGTGACCTCCCAAGCTCAGGGACCCTATGAATTTTGAGAAAATAAACTAGACAAAATTTCTAGATGTTCAAAACTGTGGCGCTGAAACCTTGCCATGCTCCCTTTCCCCAAAATATATATTTTTCTTGTGAGAATTATTGACAGAGGTCAAGAGTTTCTATGGTATTTCTCTGGAGACATTAATGCATTCGTTCGTTGACTGGAGCTATTTTACAAAATGCTGTTTGACCTTTTTACTGTTGTTTCCCAACAGTTTCTTTACTTGCCCCTAACAATACACCTTGGGCCAAAACCAAACACAAAGAATGTTAGTTTAAAAGGCGAGTTTTGCAACTGAAAACACCCACAAAGCATGGTCAGCTGGCAACCTCAATACATGCAGGCCTAAAGTTGAAAGCCCTATATTTGTGGTTTAGTTATAAGTGATTTGAGTTAGGCTGGGGTTCAAGTTACAGTCAGCTGAGATCTTTGTAATACTTGGATGGCGGAGAGTTTATAATGCATTTAATTTATAGTTTAATTTTTTTGCATTTCCTTGGCTGAATTCTCAAAGGAGAAAACAGAAGTTAAGAAATACTGCTTGGCTGAGATGCCGCGAAACTTTGCATTTTGCAGAATGGCGTTACGATTTTAGCTGGCTTGTAATGTTCTTGTAATGGCTTGCAAGAGACAAGGGTGGCGCTGTGGTCTAAACCACAGAACCTAGGGCTTGCTGATCAGAAGGTCAGTGGTTTGAATCCCCATGACGGGGTAAACTCCCATTTCTCGGTCCCAGCTCCTGCCAACCCAACAGTCTGAAAGCATGTCAAAATAAAGGTAAAGGTAAAGGGACGCCTGACTGTTAGGTCCAGTCGCGGATGACTCTGGGGTTGCGGTGCTCATCTTGCTTTATTGGCCGAGGGAGCCGGCGTACAGCTTCCAGGTCATGTGGCCAGCATGACTAAGCCGCTTCTGGCGAATGAGAGCAGCGCACAGAAACGCCGTTTACCTTCCCGCCAGAGCGGTACCCATTTATCTACTTGCACGTTGACCTGCTTTCGAACTGCTAGGTTGGCAGGAGCAGGGACCGAGCAATGGGAGCTCACCCCGTTGCAAGGCTTCAAAACACCGGCCTTTTGATCAGCACGTCAAAGTGCAAGTAGATGAATAGGTACCACTCTTGCGGGAAGGTAAACAGGGTTTATGTGCACTGCTCTGGCTTGCCGGAAGCGGCTTAGTCATGCTGGTCACATGACCCGGAAGCTGTACGCCAGCTCCCTCGGCCAGTAAAGCAAGATGAGCACTGCAACCCCAGAGTTGTCTGCGACTTCAATGTCAGGCTCCCCCTCCCCCAACCTGCTTCCATGACTACTGCTTGGTTGGAGGCAAGTGGGGGAGAGAGGAAGGAAGGCAGTAAGGCCCAATGGTGTGTGTGTGTGTGTGCACGTGTGTGCGTTAGGCAAGGGACAGTGGCGTAGCGTGGGGGTGCAGGGGGGGCCGGCCGCACCGGGCGCAACATCTGGGGGGGGCGCTCGCACTCGCAGCTCTCTGCCCCTACCTGGCTCACTCACTCTCTCTCACTGCAGTACTGGCTGTGCGAATCCGATCCGAGCTGCCGGGTTGCCGCCCACTGTGGAGGGGAGGGTGCCAGGGTGCGGTGCGGTGCGGAGAGAGAGCGAGGACTATCTGGGGGAGGGACAGTGCAGCGGGGGGGGGCGCAAATTACTTCCCTTGCCCTGGGTTAGGGGGCGCAAATTACTTGCCTTGCCCCGGGTGCTGACAACCCACGCTACGCCTCTGGCAAGGGATCAGGCCCCATCCCCTTCCCAATTATGTCACCTGTAGCATGAGAGGTTCAATCTGAATCGTTATTAGGTACATAGTAGTTTTTAATGTTTGATGTTTTATTATGTTTTGATATATGCTGTAAGACACCCAGAGTGGCTGAGGAAACCCAGCCAGATGGGTGGGGTATTATTATTAGCAGTAGTAGTAGTTGTTGTAGAACTATTTCCCAGTTTGGAGGAAGGGGAAATAGCTTGGTTGGCAGGGCTCAGTAAAGAATCAGTCTGGTATTTAGATACTTTACTAACATCATAGTATCTTAACAATAACAACAACAATAATAATTTTATTATTTATACCCTGCCCATTCTGGGCAGCTTCCTGCACATATAAAAACATAATAAAACATCAAACATTATAAATGTCCCAAAACAGGGCTGCCTTCAGATGTCTTTTAAAAGGTGGGCCTAGTTCTTGATATCCTTCACATCTGACGGGAGGGCGTTCCACAGGGCGGGCGCCACTACCGAGAAGGCCCTCTGCCTGGTTCCCTTTAACCTCACTTCTCGCCGTGAGGGAACCGCCAGAAGACCCTCAGAGCTGGACTTCAGTGTCTTATCACTAAACAAAGTTCCTACAGCTCAGCTGGTGTTGCAAAAGTATCATTTGATTCAGTGGGCCAAGTCTGCAACCCTATGCAAACTTACCTGGCTGAGAGCAAGACCTGTTGAACTAAATGAGATTGTCTTTTGAATGTTGCTCCCATCAGGCCCAGCCAGCATGGCCAGGTGTCAGGAATGATGGGAACTGTAGTCCAACAACATCTGAAGAGCCAGAGGTTCCTCACCTTTGAACCAAACGGAGCTTTCTTTTATGTAGATATAGGAATACGGGAACATTGGAAGCTCATAGGTCTGAAAGCTGATTACATGTAAGCTGATCATCATGTCTAAACAAGTGTACCTGAAAAGAAATGGTTTAGCGGTTTTCCTATTTGACATTTGCATAGCTGCTTAAATTTGGGCCCCGAATGTGGATAAAACTAGAAATTCTTCAGGAAACATGTAAGTGTCTGCTTACTTGGAAATCAAAAGCTTTACTGTAGCCATGGGAGATGCACCTCAAATTTCATCAGAGTAACATGGGGAAGGAGTGTTTAATGGTAAGTCACAAACACCCACTTCAAATCAATGGAACTTAAGTCAGGCAAGAACTTCTTGATTCATTTAAGAGTACAGAATCCTTGCTTGTGCACCATATTAAAGCAGAGGTCATTTGGAAACGTACCCAGGAGAACCATTTAAATATACAGTGGTACCTCGGGTTAAGTACTTAATTCATTCTGGAGGTCCGTTCTTAACCTGAAACTGTTCTTAACCTGAAGCACCACTTTAGCTAATGGGGCCTCCCGCTGCGCAGCCGCTGCATGATTTCTGTTCTCATCCTGAAGCAAAGTTCTTAACCCGAGGTACTATTTCTGAGTTAGTGGAGTCTGTAACCTGAAGTGTATGTAACCTGAAGCGTATGTAACCCGAGGTACCATTGTACATTCTTGGTGATAGGAATGCAACTTAACAAATGCGATCGAAACCACGTCATCAGTCCTGTGAAAGTATAACCCAGGTTTTCAAAATGTTGCTCATTGTCTGACTTTGGATAAATAGGACAGTTCTTCAGTGGGAAGGGAGGCGTGAGGGAGGAAAAATCAATTCAGGAAACATTGAGTTGTAAACTCCAGCTTGTAAGAATTGCAGATCTGAAAGGTCACATGAGGCTAAATTCTTTGGCTGGAAGCCAAGAGGGGAAAGGTGCATTTTCCCACTGGCAGCATAATCTCAGCTGAAAAGGAATATGCAGACCACATTGTAGAACTAACTCCCCAGAGGGTGTTGCTGTGGCTGTTGTTTTTTACAATTGAGCTGCCACACCCTTATTCTTCCAGGGCTTTCTCCCGTGTTTCAAATGTACAATGAGGCATACTGCTAGGGGCGTTCTCCTTCTGGACATTCATAAGTGATTGCATTCAATGAAAGGATGTCTCAGCAACTACCTAGCTCTTCTATGGACATCTTCCCAGAAATGAAATGAAACTTATCAGAGGGGAAGTGTGTGTGCTTTGAAATGGTTTCGGTTCTCCGGCTCTTGGTGAATAATTAACAAAAGATCAGCTTTGTTCCCTTGATCCAAGGATCTATTTCCAAATCATGATTCCTGGGAAGATTATGGGGGAGAGGCATGAAGCCAATAGTTCTTCCCAGTTCTTTATACTGAGCACCTGCTATTCAGAGGTAGATGTGTGAAAAGATGCTGGCAGATGGAAAACCAAGCAACCACTTAGGGCTTATCTTCGCAATCCAATAAAATACACCCAAGTGAAAATGTACCCATTGTATCAATTGAAATTGACATGATTTGTGCATTTGTTTTTATATTCAGGAGAGATGCCCTTTGTTAATGCAAGGGGAGTCATTGGAGGGTTGGAGGTTGGAGGATGGATGGCGGCTAACAGATTGAGGTTGAATCCTGACAAGACAGAAGTACTGTTTTGGGGGGACAGGAGGCGGGTGTGGAGGACTCCCTGGTCCTGCATGGGGTAACTGTGCCCCTGAAGGACCAGGTGCGCAGCCTGGGAGTCATTCTGGACTCACAGCTGTCCATGGAGGCACAGGTCATTTCTGTGTCCAGGTCAGCTGTTTATCATCTCCATCTGGTACGCAGGCTGAGACCCTACCTGCCCACGGACTGTCTCACCGGAGTGGTACATGCTCTGGTTATCTCTCGTTTGGACTACTGCAATGCGCTCTATGTGGGGCTACCTTTGAAGGTGACCCGGAAACTACAACTAATCCAGAATGCGGCAGCTAGACTGGTGACTGGGAGTGGCCACTGAGACCATATAATACCAGTCTTGAAAGACCTACACTGGCTCCCAGTATGTTTCCAAACACAATTCAAAGTATTGGTGCTGACCTTTAAAGCCCTAAACGGCCTCGGTCCAGTACACCTGAAGGAGCGTCTCCACCCTCATCGTTCTGCCACTGAGGTCCAGCACCGAGGGCCTTCTGGCAGTTCCCTCGCTGTGAGAAGCCAAGTTACAGGGAACCAGGCAGAGGGCCCTCTCGGTAGTTTCACCTGCCCTGTGGAATGCCCTCCCAACAGATGTCAAAGAGAAAAATAACTACCAAACTTTTAGAAGACATCTGAAGGCAGCCCTGTTTAGGGAAGCTTTTAATGTTTAATAGGTTATTGTATTTTAGTGTTTTGTTGGGAAACCCAGCCAGATGGGTGGGGTATAAATAATTTATTATTATTATTATTATTATTATTATTATTATTAATAATTATAAATTATAAATTAGAGTTTGTCCACGTTTCTCCTTGTTTCCTTCTGCCTGTCCCTTGCTCCGCGGCTCTCCCTGGGGAAACCTGCTGTCTACTGCTCAATTGCAACAAATGTCAATTTGCAGAAAACCTTATCGATGTTGTTGTGATTCAGTAGTAAACAAGGTTTCCCTGGGGAAAGCAGCAGGGTCAGCAGAAAACCTTATGGATCTGTGCCTACAAATAACAAGATGGGGGAAAGTGTTGATGAGCCCTTAATTTGTGGAAATAGCTGCAGCAAAATGAAAAGGCCTATGAAACTTAGGGGACGTCAGTAGAGAGATAAGTCTGCTATTGCCATCCACTTTGTTTAAGGAGCTACTAGAGGCTTCTGCAGCTTGAGTAACATAGGAGTTAACAAAGAAGGAAAGTGACTAGGTTATAGGGATTTAAACTTATAGTACTCAGTGACAAATGTTTTTTTGTGTGTGTGTTGTTCCTATAATGGACGTAGCATTAGGCGCCAGTGCCACTCACGGAGCCCCGCTACACAACCCTAATTTCTGCGAAGCCAGAGTTCTCTCCAGTGAGATATTGTTGGTTGAAGACTTGTGTAATGGAAGCACTATCTTGGAGAAGGTTCTGCAGTTCCCCGGCAAGAGATGCTAAGTGCATACTTAGTTTGGTTGGTGAGAGGTTGTGGCCTGGGGAGAGTCTTGAGAGCAAGATAAAATCCTTGAAGCCACCCTCTGTCACTTGGTCTGAGGTCCAACTTCAAGCTAGGATGTCTGATTACTGCTGCCTAGCTCTTCTTTCAATTTTTATCCTTCCTTTTTGCATTTTTGTTGTTGTTGTTGTTTAGTCGTGTCCGACTCTTCGTGACCCCATGGACCAGAGCACGCCAGGCACTTCTGTCTTCCACTGCCTCCTGCAGTTTGGTCAAACTCATGCTGGTAGCTTCAAGAGCACTATCCAACCACCTCATCCTCTGTCATCCCCTTCTCCTTGTGCCCTCCATCTTTCCCAACATCAGGGTCTTTTCCAGGGAGTCTTCTTTTCTCATGAGGTGGCCAAAGTATTGGAGCCTCAGCTTCAGGATCTGTCCTTCCAGTGAGCACTCAGGGCTGATTTCCTTAAGAATAGAGAGGTTTGATCTTCTTGCAGTCCATGGGACTCTCAAGAGTCTCCTCCAGCACCAGAATTCAAAAGCATCAATTCTTGCATTACATCCAAGATAATAAAAATAATCGCATTGCCCATTTCAGCTCTTATACTGCCTACCTAAAGGTTTTGGGAATGTGATTCTTTTCTGTGGAAGATTTCTTCTACGGACACAATTTGGTGAGTGCATTGCACCAAAAGCAAGAAACCTCACTGTACTTTAACAGTGAGAGTTTGATGACTCACCTCTGTTTGATTTGACTGTGTTTCAGGGGCCACCACAATGCTGGCCCTTCATTGGAATAGCTTCTGGGGGTAACCTCTGCGACTCCCGCCCCCCATTGCACCATCAATACAGCAAGCACCTACCCCTGAAATTGATTCTGTGTTTACTCTACTGTTCATAATTTCTGCAGCCTCACAACTACTGGAGTGAGCCAAACAAATTTCAGGAGATTAGGGCACTTATGCAAAGCAGTGTATTGTAGACTTGGTGCTGATGATGCACCCAACTTTTTTGTGTCATCCACATGATGCGGTTCTCATCAAAATAAAAAAAGGTAAAGGTACCCCTGCCCGTACGGGCCAGTCTTGACAGACTCTAGGGTTGTGCGCCCATCTCACTCAAGAGGCCGGGGGCCAGCGCTGTCCGGAGACACTTCCGGGTCACGTGGCCAGCGTGACATCGCTGCTCTGGTGAGCCAGAGCCGCACACGGAAATGCCATTTGCCTTACCGCTAGTAAGCGGTCCCTATTTATCTACTTGCACCCGGGAGTGCTTTCGAACTGCTAGGTTGGCAGGCGCTGGGACCGAACAACGGGAGCGCACGCCGCCGCGGGGATTCGAACCGCCGACCTTTCGATCGGCAAGCCCTAGGCGCTGAGGCTTTTACCCACAGCGCCACCCGCATCCCATGACTCTCATCAAAATGCCCTTCTGTAAATTTCGCCCTGTCCATATAAGTCAGTTTTACCATTTCCACAAGTTGTTGTTGTTGCTGCATTTGTCATCTATTGGATTTTCTATGGAAGCAAAACTGGATTAAAAGGGAAAATAATATGAGACATGACATTTTGATGAGAATGGTGTTGTGTGGATGCTGCACAAATCTTGCAGGCATGAGCAGCTGCCACACCAAGACATGGATCATTCACAAAAATGTAAGCAGGTGAAATCTTGAACGATTCCAATATTCCTTGGGTAATGACACCATTGGATTGACAGCCCCTCACCACACACACTCACACTCCAAAATATAGGACAGAATTGATGGCCCCAACCACGTACTGACAAATCAGATTTGTTTGTGGGGGGAGGGGGAATAGCTCTTTTAAAAAGTATCTATAATAATAATATATTTTTTAAAAACAACCACAACCCAACCCAAGTCACAGTAGGTGCTGGGCACATTGCAAAGTGGAAGTAGCTTGTGTCTGTACTTAATCATTTTCCCCAAAGATAACTTGGTTATAAACATCCTGTTACCATTCATATCATACAGATAAGGCTTGGGGTGAAATCCTATTCCATTCTGGGAGCTTATAAAAGCAAAGACCAGGAATTAAGTATCACTTTCTCCTCGGAGCACACCAAGGAGGAAATAGGGTCAAAAGGGCAGGCTGCAACATGGTAGGCACTTTATCTAGAACATAAACATTACCAGAGTGCATTCTGACCAAATTAACTCTCTCAGATCTGCAGTGTTTGCATTCCGGGAGTACTTAAGAACATCAGCTTTGCTACTCTTCTGGTGAACTTTGAGTTTCGGCTGCCTCTTGATAAAAAAACGCTCTCCTGCATTCGGAGGTTTGCGTGCAATTTGTCAGCTCTCTCTTCCCTGAGCACACTTTATGGATGGCGGTGGTGGCAGCGATATCAGCAAAGGTGTAAGGGTCAAACAGGATGATGCATTAAGTGTGTGATTGTATTTAATGGCCTGTGCAGTCGTTCTCTCAAGCAGCCAGTCATTTTTAATGGTTGTTCTGCCTTGAATTTAAAAGATGCTGTTTTTGTAAATAAATACAGAAACTAACGTTGTGGGCTCTTATTGTATTGAATTCCAGTGAAACGGGTGGGGGTTCAATTGGAATTGGAGCTGTGTCATGCGTAGGGAGGGGGTTAATTCCGCAACCCCAAATTGCAGTCCCAATGAAAATCCTTCTACAGTGGTACCTCGCAAGACGAAAAACTCGCAAGACGAAAGAGTTTTTTGTTTTTTGAGTTGCTTCGCAAGACGAATTTCTCTATGGGCTTGCTTCGCAAGACGAAAAGGTCTTGCGCCTTTTTCTTAAAACCGTCAATGCATTCCTATGGGAAACCGTCAATGCATTTCCTATGGGAAACCGTGCTTCGCAAGACGAAAAATTCACAAGACGAAAAAACTCGCAGAACGAATTAATTTCGTCTTGCGAGGCACCACTGTACTCCTGTAGCTGATTTTCCCACTCATGCATTCCAGTATGGCAGCAGTGGTGGACCCCGGAGTCTCAAATTTCAGCAGTGCCCTGTGCAATGCCAAATTTTGATGCCCTCTGCCTCTTGAGAGCCAGTGTGGTGTAGTGGTTAAGAGCGGTAGTCTTGTAATCTGGGGAACCGGGTCTCCGCTCCACATGCAGCTGCTGGGTGACCTTGGGCCAGTCACACTTCTCTGAAGTCTCTCAGCCCCACTCACCTCACAGAGTGTTTGTTGTGGGGGAGGAAGGGAAAGGAGAATGTTAGCCGCTTTGAGACTCCTTAAAGGGAGTGAAAGGCGGGATATCAAATCCAAACTCTTCTTCTTCTTCTTCTTGCCTTCCATTCCACATCATCGTTGTGATGATCTCAAGGCTCTGCACCCAGTGCGACCAAACCAGTCTGAAATATACTCAGAGTCAAGAGTGGATTTCATGCTCTTTAATCAGCTCATAGTGGTGAGGAGGAATGGAAGTTCCCCCAGAATGTCTGCTTTATATACATTATTTACACAATGGGCCCCATGTGATTGGCTAATTCTGGGATTCTCCTGTAGGCCAATTAGGTTGTGGATTCACTTCCACCTGGAGCTGGATTGGGTGGCTCCTATGGACCAATCAGACTGCTGCATTCTAGACCCTATTGTTCTAGGACCAATCAGACTGCTGCATTCTGAATCCTATTGTTCTAAGACCAATCAGACTGCTGCATTCTGAATCCTATTCAACTCAGTACATAACACAGTCATTCCCCCCAAAATCTGACTCTGATGGCAGCCTTCTTCCTAGAGTGACTGTCAGAGAGGAAAGGGCTTGTCAGAACCACAGCATTGCCAGAGGGTGAGGAGAAACAGATCGACTCCTCTCAGTCCAGACTCTACACTATTTCTGGAGTGGAGTCTGTGTGTCTTGTGCAGCTGCCTAACGCTTTATTTTGGTTACATGTCCACATCAGTCCACGCATGTTCAGTGCTTTTTTTTCAGCTGGAGCTTGCTGGAGCGCAGTTTCAGGTGGCTGCCATTGCAGGCTGGTGCTCCCCGCCAATACTTCTTGCCTTTACGTACTTCTGAGAAGTCAAAACATTTCAAGTCAAAACTAGCCAGCTGTCATGGGCTAGGAGTTGGCTTCACCTGCTGAACAGCAACCTGAAGGAGCAGAAGGTGAAGTGACTCCACCTGATGCTGATCAACCTTCTTGCTCCTGATGAGAACCAGCTGGCTCCAGCTTTCTTAAGCAGGGTTTCCAGCCTCAATCAGTTGCTGGAAACAACATTCGTTGTTCCTGAGCAGACCTTGCTGCTTCTTGTGACCCTGGACCCTCGGCTTTCTTGACCCCTGGATTGTCTGACTACATGAACTGAGATACTCCTGATCTTAGGACAGGACTGGACCTTGTATACGGACTCTGCCTCCAGGAACGTACCTCTCTGAGACTCAGCTGGTTGGCTGACTTCTCCCTCCAGTGAGCTCTCCTGTGGCTGATAGCACAGGACTACAACACCAGCATGTGTGAGTCTACACTTTTTTTCGGTTCTGTGACTCCATCTAGCTCTTAACCACTCCTGGCCGCGATTGGTCAAGGTATGGGGTGAGGCCAATTTGCATTTCCTTCAATCCATCTCCCCTGTAGTGGCAGAGAGCTTTAAGCTTTCCAACCAGGCCTCTACCATTGCATGCATGTGTGTTTGCATGAGGCCCCTTCCCAGCTGCCCTAGCCATCTGCCTGAATCTAAGAGAATGAGAGAGGCGTTTATTTGACCTGCACCAGAACCAGGGGCACCAGCATCTTATATATATGATTTTTAAATTAAATGTTCTGTTTTATAATTTCAGATAAACCTTTTGCATACTTAAAATATCAATGATTCCCTTCTTCTCTTTCCATGGTTCATTTTGCATATTTTTTTGTCCCTGCATATTTTACAAAAACTATAGCAATTGGTTTTCCATTATTACATCCATCAAAAATTATTTGCACTGTTGAATTTATCTTAATGCTGCCAGTGTTTTTAGCTGTACAGTTACTTTCCATTTACTCAATAAGCGTTTTCCAATCTTCTTTAAACATACGGTATGTTCTTCTTGTTCTCTTATTCTGTATGTTAAGTTTGCAAGTTGCGCATATTCTGTCTATTTAAGTTGCCAATCTTCTATATTTGGGACCTCGCTCGTTTTCCATTTGGGGGCTAACAAAACACAGGCCACAGTTGTTGCATACATAAATAACCTTTTCTAACACCTGGGAATTTCATTGAGTTTATCCCCAATGGAAAGGACTCTGTTTTTGGGGGAGGGGGGAGTGATTTTAAACATTTTTTTTCAATTCATTATAAATCATTTCCCAATACTCCTTTACCTTTTTACATGTCCACCACACATGAAAGAACGGTCCCTCCACCTCTTCACACTTCCAGCACTTACCTGATTCCGTCTTGTAAATCTTAGCAAGGCTTCTCAGAGTTACATACCATCTGTATCTCATTTTCAGATAGTTCTCCTTCAAAGAATAACATGCTGTAAATTTCAAGTTGCTTTTCCAAAGATTCTCCCAGAGGTTAAAATCTATATTGTGTCCTATATCCAGTGCTTTTAGTTTTTCTAAAAAAAATGTTTAGGGACACTCTCATTTTCCTACTCATATTGAATGAGGCCAAACTTAGACGTACAAAATGTTTATGGGTATGTGTACCCCTGTGTGTCCCCCCCCCCCCATAAAAAATGCACTGCCTATATCTATTGCTCCAGGGGCACCAGAATCTGTTCAGGGCTGCCCCAAGTTGCCCAGCGAATTACTGTAACAACTTCAGGGGGAGTTCCAGCTCCTATTTTTCTTGTGGGGGGGGTGAGTGCTGCACGTGGCCATCTAAAAGGGCACTGGAGCGGTACCTATTTATCTACTTGCACTTTGATGTGCTTTCGAACTGCTGGGTTGGCAGGAGCAGGGACCGAGCAACGGGAGCTCACTCACTGCTGATTAGGATAGCTAAAATGCAACAAATTCAGTTGAAGGAAGTTCTAGGTTCAGGGATTCTGAGGGAATTATGGGAATGGAATGCGAGGCTGTCAATGGCTGTGAGTCACAATGGCATCCTTACATCTTCAGCACCAGTATCTGAAGCACTGTGCCTCTGAATTTGAGTTGCTTGGGACAGTGGCGTAGCGTGGGGGGTGCAGGGGGGGCCGGCCGCACCGGGCGCAACATCTGGGAGTTAGGGTTAGGGGGCGGAAATCCATGGGTTAGGGGGCGCAAATCCACAGGTTAGGGGGCGCAAATTACTTGCCTTGCCCCGGGTGCTGACAACCCACGCTACGCCACTGGCTTGGGATGTGTAGAAGAGTGGGGTGCTGCTCTGCTTGTGGGCTTCTCCATGAGACCATTTGGGGAACAAAATGCTGGATTGGGGAGGCAATTGCTCAGGCACAGCAGGGCTGTTCTCATGTTCCCTGGAGTAGTAGTATGTACTGTAGCTCAAGGTACCTTGCATTCATATTGATAAACTCTAAAAGTTTTTGATAAACATCAGCAAAGCATAAATAAGCATGGCAGTATTTTTCAACCAACAGGGCAAACTCAAGTGGGGAGACTTTAAAAGTCAAAATTGGAGTGGCTGGGGGGGGGGATGTTTTATCCTGTGGCTCTTGAAAATTTGTCAGCTAAAATCACCCCCGCTGGTTTTTCACATGCCCGGGGAAGGACATAAAATCTCTGCATTTTCTTCCCACTGATTGTTTTTTTTAAAAGAGCAAAGTGGAAGATGCTTTTGATCTGGAAAATGACCAGGTTAAGCATTGCCGTTTTTTCCTTTCCCCGATTTTCACTCTGCCCAGATTGATTTTGCCTTTTAAAATGTAAAGCAGGGAAGCCATGGAACTCAGAATTATCTGTAGTTTGAGACTAAAAGCCTCAGTTCAGTTTTCAAAGCTCAGCCTTCACATTTTTCTCCCTGCCCAACATAACAGTCATGTGTGTGTGTGGTGTGTGTGTGTGTTATTTGCATGTGAATACTGGTGTGTATGGGATGCGGGTGGCGCTGTGGGTAAAAGCCTCAGCACCTAGGGCTTGCCGATCGAAAGGTCGGTGGTTCGAATCCCCACGGCGGGGTGCGCTCCCGTCGTTCGGTCCCAGCGCCTGCCAACCTAGCAGTTCAAAAGCACTCCCGGGTGCAAGTAGATAAATAGGGACGGCTTACTAGCGGGAAGGTAAACGGCGTTTCCGTGTGCGGCTCTGGCTCGCCAGAGCAGCGATGTCACGCTGGCCACGTGACCCGGAAGTGTCTCCGGACAGCGCTGGCCCCCGGCGTCTTGAGTGAGATGGGCGCACAACCCTAGAGTCTGTCAAGACTGGCCCGTACGGGCAGGGGTACCTTTACCTTTACCTTTACTGGTGTGTATATATATACACAGTGGTACCTCGGGTTACATACACTTCAGGTTACAGACTCCACTAACCCAGAAATATTGCTTCAGGTTAAGAACTTTGCTTCAGGATGAGAACAGAAATCGTGCTCTGGCGGCACAGCAGCAGTAAGAGGCCCCATTAGCTAAAATGGTGCTTCAGGTTAAGAACAGTTTCAGGTTAAGAATGGACCTCTGGAATGAATTAAGTACTTAACCTGAGGTACCACTCTCTCTCTCTCTCTCTCTCTGTGTGTGTGTGTGTGTGTGTGTATGACCTGGAATATGGGAATCTTATATTTTTCCTATTAAGCCTCAAGTGTTCTTGGTAAAGAAACTCTTATTTCATTCTTTTGCTTAAAAAGAAAAGGGGGGGGGGGGAGTTTTGATAGAACTACTTGATCCATCCTTACGGCTCTTTGAAGCTAGCTCAGCCAGGTCAATTTACACCATGAAAACCATACAATGAAATAACAAAACTCTTCAGGGCTTCACACTTGCCAGCTAACAAAGCGGTTAGTATTCAGTCAGAATCACAAACTGTGTGTTAATCCCGCACAGGACTCCATTCAGTACAAGATCTGTTTTCTTTCCAATAGGTTCCTTTCAGTTTTCTTTTCAAACCACAATCAAACTCGCTTATATTTTGTTTTAGATTTAAAACAGCTACTACTTCATTGAGTTCGCATAAAGGACTAGTTGTGTACTGCAATGTATACCTATGAAATGACTAAGGACCAGATCATTCCTTCCTGTACTCGGGTCTCTGCAGTGGGAATAAAGAGTTTCCACTACATCCTTCTTTTGGCAGTAAGGAGAGATGGAAAGCTTTTGATTCCCTATACCTGTAACAAATTGTCGACACCCTGCAAATCCTGCGATAGCCACTCAGAGGAGATCTGGAGAGGAGGCAAACCTATGCCTAGGGTATCCTGCTTCCATCATGCTTTTTCCAGCGGGCCACAAACAGAGGGAACTTATCAAGTTCAGCCTCTGAGACTCTGCTTCATCTACTGTAGACTAAGGAAAGGAGCTAGGCTAAGCTGCAGAGTTCAACATATGGTTTCCATCCCACTGTCTTCTCCAATGTGTTTTAGTGATCCAACAGGCATAAATATGTTCTCACTATCCCAACTGATTGTGAATACTATGCCAGTTTCGGTGGGATGCGTCACTTGAGAGATCAGTGGTTTTCACACTGGAGGGGTGGATTGTTAGGTAATCGTAATAGCGAATTAATTCAGGCACGACACCAAACCATGGGTTATGTTAATGATAGTTTTACTCCAAACCATAATTTGCTTTCCAGATAATACAAGCAAACAATGGATTGCTTCCTCTTTTCCCCACCTTCCCAGTTGCAAAGTGACCTCTGAGGACTGAGCAATGTCCAAACCATGGTTTGTTGGCTTTTCTGATAGTGATGGCACATGATGCACTCAAGTTCTGTAGCCACTGACCATGCTTGGTCTTCATCCGGCTTTTTGTGTTTTGTGGGTGGTGTTGTTTTGCCTCCTTTGGTTTTCTTGTGAAGATCCCCCTCCCCTTCTGCCAACCTTGGGTTTTCCCCAACCATGGTGATACCACCCTATTGTTTCCCACCTTGGCTACACTGCCATCATAAATCAGCAGCTGAGTTTGTTGTTAGGTTCCTCTTCCGATGTATACTTTTTCAGCCCAAAGGCCACATTCCCTTTTGGGCAGTTATCCCAGGCAGTGGTGTAGCCCGGGTTGCCAGTGCCCGAGGCAGCACAGAGGGTGGTGGTGAGAGGAAGGGAAACAGACAGGGTATGCATGTGCGTTCAGCAGCCTTACAGCATCTGTGTCACCCAGGAGATTGCAGTCGCAGAGATAAGAAAAGAAGAGTTGCTCCATTGTGTGGAGAGGTCACGTCCTGGTTCACATGCTGTTTTTAACGGAGCCCGGCAACACAGCTGTATTGAGGCAGCACCGGGTGTTGAAATTTTGTGCCCCCTAACAATTTGGCGCCCAGGGCAGTGCCCTCCCTACACTATACCACTGATCCCAGGACTGTATGCCATTGGTGGGTGCAGGCAAAAGTGGGTGGAGCAATAAATGCAAATTCTACCTTTTACTGAGCAGGCTAGTTTCTACATAGTCACCAACACCACAAAGTATCCTCTGTCCAGGCAAGCAAGAGTTCTGCGTTTAGCCAAGCAGAAACGCTTGAGAATACGAAGCAGGGACAGCGAGAGGTGTGGCCTGAAGAGAGCCACACGTAGAGGACTAGAGGTCCACATTTGAGGTTTCCCACCACTGTATACATGATAGTGTGCCATGATTGTTCTATGAAGCTAGTGCTCTCCAAACCACGTTTATTTCATTGGTGATGCCATTTTTGTTTCACCGGGAAGGTAAAGGGGAGTCCGTTTTCCTTGGCATCCCTTATCCTTTCTGCTTTAGCGAAGAGAAATGTAGAAGCTCAGTCCATGGCTGGAGCCTGGGAATATTGCGTAATTTATCAGCAGCAGTTCCAGAGGGGGGGGGAGGCAGAGAAGAGGGGGGAAGCATTTAATGAAAAGATAATTTACTTGAGTCAATAATGTAAGCCGAAATTTAAGCAGAGAAATCCCTTTTGGCAGAATTTGACAGCCCCCTTCATTTTCATCACAAATCTGCTTTGAAAAAGGGTACTGTTCTACTTCAAAAGGGGAGAAAATACAGGAAGGCAGTGGGGAGGAAGGTGGAGACCCCGTGATGTAAAAAATCATTCACTGCGATATTTTCTGGGAAGTCTACCTGCTCTGAAGTCCAAGTTGAAAGGGCTCCTTTGAGAATACTAGGGAAACATTTATAGCACATCTTGCTAGGTTCACACATGATGGCTTTGACTCAACTACATTGATTTTTTATATATAAAAAAATCCATGTGTATTTTGGTAAAGAGAAGGGTTGGGCCAAGACAGCACAGGAGTGATTTCCCCTCCCCACCTCCCAAATACTGTTTCCACATTCTGAGCTACAAAATATTTTACCAACAGTACTTCAAAATGTGAAGCTGGTAATTGCAAGGAGATTTTTAACCATATAAGGGGCATGAAACATGTTTACCCCTATTCATTTGTTTCTGATCTTTCGTCAAGTAGATCAGTTGTGCCCCATGTTCTGACTTCAGACTGTGAGCTACAAGGCCCAGTTCTGTAGTTTTGTGGCCATCTCACTTGCTTCTCTGTGTGTGCTTTCCTCCCCA
Source organism: Podarcis tiliguerta (assembly GCF_965153285.1). NCBI lineage: Eukaryota > Metazoa > Chordata > Lepidosauria > Squamata > Lacertidae > Podarcis > Podarcis tiliguerta. The sequence continues at coordinate 106,721,596 of NC_139536.1, forward strand.
ACCTCGCCTACAGCTCCCAAAGAACTCGTGTTCTTTACATAGTTGTGGATTCTGTGGGTTGATTTGCTGCTTCTGTCTGCATTCCAGTTTCTGACTCATTCTCTGTAGTCACAAAGGGGTGGAGAAGGATGTACCTTCCCTTGGTCACACCTCAGGTCCAGTGGCGTAGCGTGGGTTGTCAGCACCCGGGGCAAGGCAAGTAATTTGCGCCCCCCCTGCTGCACTGTCCCTCCCCCAGATAGTCCCTCGCTCTCTCTCCGCACCACACCGCACGCCTGGCACCCTCCCCTCCACAGTAGGCGCGACCCGGTGGCTCGGATCGGATTCGCACAGCCAGCACTGCAGTGAGAGAGAGTGAGTGAGCCAGGTAGGGGCAGAGAGCTGCGAGTGCGAGCGCACCCCCCCCCAGATGTTGCACCCGGTGCGGCCGGCCCCCCCTGCACCCCCCACGCTACGCCACTGCTCAGGTCTGTCACTTCTGTCCGAGAGCTCAGCGACCATTTACTTACCCTCATTCAGAATGTGTGAGGCCCCTCCTCAGTTGCCCTTCCCAGCTTCCTTTCCCAGTCCATGTCCAGCACAAACTCATTGTCCATCCTTTAACAATCCCCATGGTCTTGCTCCATTCTCTTTGGTATCCTTGTTTCTCCTTATATCCCTGCTCAGTGGTGTGAAGTCAGTGGACTAGGGGAACTGGGCTGGTCTCCCTGACGCCACCTCCCCCCAAACCCATGAAGCTTCATTCTGGTTTAGGGAGGGAGGTGCGATGCTCACTTGCACAATGTCAGGATGTTGTGCCCTCACAAGCTGGTGCCTCTAGCCCTAATTGTTCCCCTATGAAAAATTTCACCACACGCCACTGTCCCTGCCTGTCATTTTGCTCCTCTGAATAATAATCTCCTGCTCTGCAGATCATTTTTCCTTTGCTGCCCCTCATGCCTGAAACCACCAGTCCCAGAAGACCTGCACACATCACGACTCTCTTCATTTTCCAAATCTCTCCTTGAAATTTGCATATTTTTGTCAAACTCTTCAGCTCAGCAGAGACCTTTGGGCTTGCACTTCCCTCGCAAAACCCGTTGAATTTCCCATGGTGTGTGTGGTGTGTGGTGTGCAATTCCACAAAGGCTGTGCAAACTGAGAAAATCTTCTCTCGTGGAACAGTGTATCTGCACTTTCAGAATCTACTAAAGAAAGACAGTCCTCTTCATGAGAGATCTTGTTCCATGAATTGAGAGAATACAAGTTAGAAGCACATCAGCATTCAGTGGGTTGGGTCCAAAGAACTATGAGAAGAAAATACCGTATTTTTCGCTCTATAAGATGTGCCAGACCACAAGACGCACCTAGTTTTTGGAGGAGGAAAACAAGGGGGAAATCTCAGAAGCCAGAACAGCAAGAGGATCGCTGCGCAGTGAAAGCAGCAATCCCTCTTGCTGTTCTGGCTTCTGTGATAGTTGCGCAGCCTGCATTCGCTCCATAAGACGCACACACATTTCCCCTTACTTTTTAGGAGGGAAAAAGTGAGTCTTATAGAGCAAAAAATACGGTAACTGCTGGTGCTCTTCTGCAAAAAGGTTGTAGAACAGTTCTGTAGCAGCTCTCATAGGAGCAATAAGTTGTCTTATACATCTCGCTCAGGGTGGTCCAATGCACTGCCTGAGAGTTGCATGCAGCCCTCAAGGCCTTTTTGGTAGGGCCCAGCAACAACATTTGATGCCCCCTAGCCCTGGAATTGCCATCCCAAAGCTGAGTGAGTGAGGCACTGGGCTTTGGGATGGAGGCATGAGGGCTCTGACAGGGTTCTAGAGTCCTCCATCTTCCCCCAATCCTAGTTTGCACTTTCCCAGTTTTTGGAAGGTGATGGATGAGGGCTGGGGGGGGGGGAGCTTCAAATTTGGGCCTTTCGTCCCCACCCCCTCCAGCACACACGACAAGGTAGTGTGCAGGCCACAGGTTTTATTTTGAAGTACTCACTTCATATAAAAAGTCGGACCACCCTGATCTAGCTCGTTACTCTATCAAACAAGCTACAGTGATTGACAGGTGCTCCCCAATGTTCTAGAATATGATGAGTTGAGATGTTTCAACTCATCTGGAAATAGTCCAGGGCAACCGGAGCTCATTCATGTAAATTTGATTGAGCCTACTATGTTTGGGCTAAGGGACACAGGTGGCGCTGTGGATTAAACCACAGAGCCTAGGACTTTGCCGATCAGAAGGTCGGCGGTTTGAATCCCCGCGCTGGGGTGAGCTCCCATTGCTTGGTCCCTGCTCCTGCCAACCTAGCAGTTCGAAAGCACGTCAAAGTGCAAGTAGATAAATAGGTACCGCTCCGGCGGGAAGATAAACGGCGTTTCCGTGCGCTGCTCTGGTTCACCAGAAGCTGCTTAGTCATGCTGGCCACATGACCCGGAAGCTGTACGCTGGCTCCCTCGGCCAATAAAGCGAGATGAGCGCCGCAACCCCAGAGTCAGTCACGACTGGACCTAATGATCAGGGGTCCCTTTACCTTTACCTTTTACTATGTTTGGGCTACCTCACTAGCAGACCATGGCTCATTGCCTATACCAGTTTGCTCCTTGTTGCAATTGCATTTCATTATAGTACCCTGAGCTTTCAGACAGCACATGTAGATACCTACATGGTTGGACATCATTGTTCACTAATGCAAGGGGAGGTCTCCAGGGGTGTGGGGAGGGGTGAAGTTGGTTTGAAAGTGCCCACCTTAGAAGGTAAATCCTCCATTGTCACCCGGTTGATTAAATTCCTGTCTTAGTGATGCAGAACATATTTTCTCCAACTTCTTTAACCTCCTGCTCTCAGTTGTGATGTTGGGTGCTACAGGCTTCCTGGCATCCGAGTTGAATGAATAACTTCTGGGCCAGAATTGAGCATGCAAAAATTCTTCGAAAAGTTTGGCAGGGCTTATCATTGCTGGCAGTAGCAATGTGACATTCTTTTTTAATGTTATTTTATGGAGTGCCTATATTTAGCACGGCTTGTGGATCAGGATGGAAGGTCCTCTTGAAAGCCACCATTTCTCATCAGAATGCCCTGGACATCATTTCAGGTCATTTGAGGTGACCTGGGGAAGAAGCCACTGAAAGTGTAGCTTTGCTGTTGCAGGTGATGGTAATAAATGTCAATGTTTTTCTTGTAAAGAACCATAGTAAAGCCCCCAGACCTTTTGAAGAACGCTCCCTGGGTAGTAAATTTTTGTGGGGGGGCATTTTCACTCAGCTCTGTGTTTCTGGTGGACTGATTTGTGCGTTGGGACAGAGGTGTCCATGTCTCACTTTTCCCCTGACACCATCACTTGCTCATCTAAGCATATTTCATCCGGCCCAGTGGAGTCCCCTAGCTCTGCAGAACATGGGTAGAATGAAGGGTAGGACTGCGTCAAGGTTATGTGTAGTAGAGTGTGTATCTGTGGAAGAGGGAAGAAAACTTTCCAGACTATTGAGACAACTGGTGCCAACTACTAATCATTTCTTACTGAGCATGCCCAGCCTGAAGTAGCTTTCTCTATATTGGGGGTTTCTATCTGAAACAGGAATCCTGGTTCCTGGATTCAGGAACAGGCTAGCAGAAATCACACCAGGCTTTCCTCACCCTTTGACTTCACTGCAGTTTCGTGTACCTCCTGAAAAGCCTTCCCTGGGGGATGGAAGTACCTCCAGATGATTGAGGCGTCCTTCTCAACTTCGGTTGGCTGTGATCTTCCATTGCTGTGTGTCTTGAGTTGAAAAGAAAAAAGGGAGTCACTGATTGTCATAGCGATGCCAGGTGGCTGACAGTTGAGCAGCCATGCTCGCCTGTCAAAGTGGGTCTGTCCTCTGGGCTGAAATATTCCCCATCCCTGAAATGGGATGTAGTACAGCAGGCCATTGTAGAAAGCAAATACAGTGGTACCTCAGGTTACATACGCTTCAGGTTACATACGCTTCAGGTTACAGACTCCGCTAACCCGGAAATAGTGCTTCAGGTTAAGAGCTTTGCTTCAGGATGAGAACAGAAATCGGGCTCTGGCAGCGCGGCAGCAGCAGGAGGCCCCATTAGCTAAAGTGGGGCTTCAGGTTAAGAACAGTTTCAGGTTAAGAACGGACCTCCGGAATGAATTAAGTATTTAACCTGAGGTGCCACTGTAATGAAAATGGATGGAAGAACCGTGTATGAGCAGATGAGCCTTCCCCTTACGCAAGGGACCTTTTTGATCTGAACTATAGTACAACACCCCTCCAGCTGATGTATATTAAGTTGATTAATAGTAGCAGAAGATTTGGCTCACAGACTATGTTGCTGTTTTTACACCAAGTGATAGTGTAACTTTGCAGAAGTTTGTTATTAGGAATCAGCAAATTGTTTTAGATAAAATGATGGCGGGATAACAAAGAACCTAAATAACTTGGGTTTGTGTTTTTTATTCTTAAGCTATAAGAGCATAAAATAGCATTTGACATTGAACTATTTATTTTTGCTAAGCTTCAGATGAATTGGCCAAACCAATTGTTTCCAAATTCTGTTAAAAATATTGTACTTGGGTAGGGCGCTTGGACAGCAGCTTTTCAGCCCAGAAGATCCTTTATGGCTGAATGACAAATCTTGTGGAAAGGAAAGAAGGATAAAAAGGAATACAAGCTCAGCTGTTAAAAGCGTGAACGACACTGCAGATGTCATTAGCAGAACTATTTTCTGAGAATTGTGCAGGGAATGGCTGCTTGGAGGAACCAGGCAGCTGCTGTTTGTACCTTCCGAAGACAGAACAGAGGAGGGGCAGTATTGCTAGCCATTTGTAGGTTCACACTTGGCATTACTTATATAGTCATGGAGATTGGTGGCCAGAGATTGGGCCTCTGGTTTATTATGTAAGCAAGTATCGTCTTACTCTCCTTTTTTACTGAGCTTTCTCAGAAGGCACCAGAGGTACTTTGGTCAAGGACAAGAGATGGAAGTCTTTCTTGCATTAGGCGCTAGTGCCCGGTGTAATTTGGCAGAATAGAATCCTTATTATTCATCCACATTGCCCAATGGAAGCTGTGCAGTTCTGTAATGGTTCTGGGGTTGCTCGTGCGTAAGTTGCCGTTACTCCTGGCTAGGTTCCCTTGTTGAACCCTTTCTGTCTGGACAGCCTCAAGTTCTGTGGCTGCCTCAGTTGCTGGCAGAATCCGTCAGTGGGCGTTTCTTGAACCTCTTCCAGCATAGAAGCTGTTTGACGCCCAGTCTTCTCCTACTTTGCCTGCGTGGTAGTCTTCTGTGCAAAGTGGGTGTGGGCAGCGGAGTACTCGCGCCCTCTCCGCTGGTCTCCGGTGAAGAGTCCTGGAGCCACCTCTCCGATTCCCCCATCTGCACCCCTTCTCCACTGGTGTTACGCTGATTTCCTTCCCCAGCAGATGGGCTACCTCTCTCCCTACTGGGACCCTCTCCGCCATCCTTCTGGAGCCTCCTCTCCGCCTCCCGCTCCGATGGCAGTTCCCTGACAAGTTCCTTCAAGAAGTTTCAGTGGACTAGGATGGTTAGACATCAAGAGTTCATGCCTGACTTTTGTTTGCCAATGGATCTTAGTTGGACGTATACCAGAAAAGATGCTAGGTTTTGAAATAGCACGATTTTGAATTTTACATTGCTACAGACGTAAACAGGTGCAGTACCTGTTTTCAGTTTACACTGTGCTAATTTTAGCTATTGCACATGTTATGTATAAGAGTTGCAATACCATTTACAGTACCTTCTCTTATCCCAGAGCAAATCAAACCTGTTCTCCAAGTGAGATGTCATGGCATCCTTTTGAGCAGGGCCGGATTTTGGTGTGATGAGGCCCTAAGCTACTGAAGGTAATGGGGCCCTTTATGTGTCCAGCTGTCCTTTGTCAACAACAAATTGACGCTTTTTTGTGTTGAATGTATGCTATATGGTAATTTATGGACCTAGTAGGTATCTAAAGCCATTTGCACGTAACAAAGTATGTATTTTATCAAAGTAATTGTATTATATTTTAGAAATGTACATCCAGGTTTTTTTCCTTTAAATTTTTTTGGGGGCCCCAAGAGAGTGGGGCCCTAAGCTATAGCTTGTTTAGCTTATACGTTAAGCCAGCACTGCTTTTTAGTGAGCATGACTGAAAGAAATGCAATGTCATCTACTTCTGTGCCCCTTCATGATGTTGTTTAGTCGTTTAGTCATGTCCGACTCTTCGTGACCCCCATGGACCAGAGCACGCCAGGCACTCCTGTCTTCCACTGCCTCCCGCAGTTTGGTCAAACTCATGCTGGTAGTTTCGAGAACACTAACCAACCATCTTGTCCTCTGTTGTCCCCTTCTCCTTGTGTCCTCCATCTTTCCCAACATAGGGTCTTTTCCAGGGAGTCTTCTCATGAGGTGGCCAAAGTATTGGAGCCTCAGCTTCAGGATCTGTCCTTCCAATGAGCACTCAGGGCTGATTTCCTTAAGAATGGATAGGTTTGATCTTCTTGCAGTCCATGGGACTCTCAAGAGTCTCCTCCAGCACCATAATTCAAAAGCATCAATTCTTTGGTGATCAGCCTTCTTTACGGTCCAGCTCTCACTTCCATACATCACTACTGGGAAAACCAGAGCTTTAACTATACAGACCTTTGTTGGCAAGGTGATGTCTCTGTTTTTTAAGATGCTTTCGTCCCAAGAAGCAGGCGTCTTTTAATTTCATGACTGCTGTCACCATCTGCAGTGATCATGGAGCCCAAGCAAGTAAAATCTCTTCATAGCCCCTTCATAGTTCCTTTAATTTCACTGTAGCCTGTTTTGATGGAACACGTGGTGGCTTATGGGACATTTGTGGGTTAAGCCCCAAGGGGCAATATCCTTCCACAACTTTAGACAGACGTCTACTCTTAAATATACCATAAAATCTCTTGTTCAGCTTTTAAGCTTTTCCTTGGGAATTTGCTTGGCCACTGTGGGAAGGACTCGATAGCAGGATCCTTCTTATTTTCTTAAGCAGTTCTCAGTTCATTCTTTCTGCTTCTAAAGAACTGATACTCTGGATTTGATTTAATTGTGATCACAGTCCTGAATTCCCATTATGAAACAGAACCCATTTCTATGACTGTGGTCTTGGTCAAGTTCTTATTAAAACTGGCAGCCTTTAACAGAAAGACTAAAAGTTGGCTGTACGAGAAATGTAGAAAAATAGGTGACTGCTGTTTCTGTCTGCTATGCATTTTATAGCTCACAGCACGGTGCAGAAAGTCTAACCACTTGGCTAATATATCTGTTGTCCTGCAATGTACAGCAATGTACACTATTACACTGGGGCAAAGCTCTCCTCTTGTCTTTTTGCAGATGCTAGGAAAATCGCTTCAAGTAGCAGCATCAATCCAAGAAAACATTCCTTTTAGGCAGCTGGGCTTTCTCTACCACCTCAAACTCTGCACTGCATTGGATCCCTTGTTGTCCCACTCTCATATGCAGAAATGTTCTAGGATTTGAATCTCTTGTTTTCCAGGGTGTGCACCACAAGACAGGAAACAATGATAAGTGCCACAGAGGTGAGAAGAGATTTAACCTGTGGTGAGGGGCCATAGTTCAGTTGTGGAGCGTGTGCTTTTTGTGCAGAAGGTTCACTGTTCAAACCTTGGTGTAGAGCAAGTGCTGTTATGCCAACAAGTGCTATTATGCTCCACCAACAGTTGAGCTGGAAGCACTATAATAGTACCCCTCTTTCCTTTGCCAGAAACAGACCTTGCCATTCAATCTTCCTTGCTAACTTTGCGCGACAGTTCCCCTTAGAGCTACAGGCAAAAAGTGGTGTTGACCTAGAAAACAGTGTGGCCAGTATACAGTAGTTTAATCCTAGATCCCTCGTGCAGAATTCTCAATATGAAAACGTCATATGCATATCGTTCTGCAGAACAGAGTCGGCTTGAAGCTAAGTTACAACCGAAGCCTCTGTTTAATCAATCAACTGCTCCTTTTAAGTCTGACAGCGTTTGTACACAGGAAAATATCTGCTACATAGAATATTTGAACCTGTGGAAACGAACCCACTGGAAACACGAAATGTCTGTCCACACATCAAAATGAACCAGGCTTAAAGGAAGTTGAAAACCAAAATCCACCGAGGAATTGTAAGATGGAAAAATGGAGACTTTGTTATTAATTCCCATGGAATATTGGCTAATTAATTTCTTGGGTTAGTATAAACTAACCGAAGGATATTTGGGAGCTGGAGAGAATGAGGTAACCTCCCTCTTTTCCTGATGAGTGGCAGCTATGGAAACACTTTCAGTGAGGGCCCCTTATTTATGAACTTCCATGGTTATCCATCTAATAACAGTGATTTCCAAAAGGAGTTTTAGATTAGCGCTGCATCTCACCTGTTACAAGTGACCCTTTGTCGCTTTCTGTAGCTGTTGCTCTCGGGCTCTGAGTTCAGCACCGCTACTGCTGGAGGAGCCAAACCTACACGTAACAAAATGAAAGGGTAACAGGGAAGCACTTTTCAAATATTTATGGCACCTGGAAAACAGATCCTCCTTGTAGCACTTTTTTCTAAAAAAAATCTGAAATGGCATTCACCTAGTTACGGTGCGCATTACACCATTTATTTCTTTTAAAAGTTTTTGACCCGTACAGTTAAATGTGAGCTACTGTGATACGCACATTTAACCTGGGAGTTCCTTTTTCTCGACTCCACGAAACTTATTTCCGAGTGCACACAAACAGGGCTAGACTATGAGAGCCATTGTTTTCTGTGGGATTTATTTGTGGAGATGAATATTGCTGGACTTATTTACATTGTCTTGTGTGAAAAATGGTTGCCTATACATTACGATGTCGCAGAGACACTGCTTCGGGGGGGGGGGGATTGGTGTCAGTTTGCACTTCCGTCTGTTTTGTTAAGCGAAGAGTGTTGCCGCTCCAACCAACTATGATAAAATCAACATGTTTAATATTCATCTTGGAGTTGCATGACTGCCTGCCAGAGAAAATGGTTTTTCTTCTTCTGATGTGTCACTCTGTGGCAGAAAGATTTATATTCCAAAGGTAACATGGGTATTTTGGGGAAAGATACAGTTATAAATACTTGCTCTGTCTCAATAAATCTGTTTATTGTCTGGATTGACAGTAAGAGATCTGGGGATATCATTGGAGGAGAAGAGCTGGTTGGGTTTGCCCATAGGTGCCTTATCCAAACTGGTACCATCCAGATGTTGTGGACTCCAACTCCCATAACTCCCGGCCAGCACAACCTAAGATTACACAGAGTGTAAAGGCAATGGGTTAGGGATGCGAGTGGCGCTGTGGGGTTAAACCATAGAGCCTAGGACTTGCCGATCAGAAGGTCGGCGGTTCGAATCCCCGCGATGGGTGAGCTCCCATTGCTCGGTCCTTGCTCCTGCCAACCTAGCAGTTCAAAAGCACGTCAAAGTGCAAGTAGATCAATAGGTACCGCTCCAGCGGGAAGGTAAACGGCGTTTCTGTGCGCTGCTCTGGTTCGCCAGAAGCAGCTTAGTCATGCTGGCCACTTGACCTGGAAGCTGTACGCCAGCTCCCTCGGCCAATAAAGCGAGATGAGCACCGCAACCCCAGAGTCAGCCACGACTGGACCTAATGGTTGGGGGTCCCTTTACCTTTACCTTAAAGGCAATGGGTTGGTGGGTTTCCCCCTTGAATGCACTCAGGACCCCACAGATCCTTTGGTATATGCTGTTGCCTCTGTCAAGCTCAGTTAATCTGCTTGGCTCACACATCGTGCCTCTATATTGTGTGAATGTTCAGAAGCTGTACATCAAGCCTAGGGAGGTAGGCAGAAGATGGGAAGAATTTATTGTGCATAAACACACACACGCACACTTTTTACTATGCATTTGTGTGCATCATCGCATTAGCATTCCTTTCTAAGGCCAGAATCCAAACAGTAGATGATGATTCGGAGCAAAAAGGCAGCCCTGACCTTTTAACATTTTGTGTATGCGGTTACCTCCCGATGCTCTTGTGTCTCTTGGTTACGGTTTTATACAGCCATCTGTAATAGACCTTTTAAATTCCCATTATGCTGCCTGACGTCATCAGATGACTGCACACACCTGTTCAGTTATTACAGCAGCTGGCTTTTCAAGGAGGAGGACTCCTCTACAGATGTCCATTTCGCTATGAATAGAAGAATTCATTAAGCATCAAGCTCCTTAATTCATTTGGGCTAAACATCCATTTACCTCACACTGTAACTGTTAATAAGTGATCCACTGACATGAAAATGATGAGGTACGGCTCCCCGGAGGGCTCTATAAATAAAAGTTCTCCTCCCATTCTGAAAGGCTTGCTGAAAAATGTTTATCTATACAGGTACTCAAAACGAATTCCTTTCCAGTAGCTTGACAGCAGTGTTTTCATTCTGAAGAGATGAAAGTTCTGAGTGAGTTCACCTCTTTTTACAAGTATCGTTTGGTAATGGGCTCTTGCATGAGCTAATCGCAGCAACTTGGAACATTAAATAAGAGCATTCTCGTAAACAGGCGGGCAGCTGCTTTCAGCAGCCGTTCTGGAGGTAGCCAATACGCAGAACTCCCTTTTAGAGAAAGCAACTAATTCTAAAGCACAGCTTTGGTTTGGCTTTATGAAGAGCCAGAAACATTAACTTTACGTAAACCACTAACTGAAGGCCAAATGACATGTTGTGTTGGAGTTTCATGTTTGGAGAAAGGTTGAGTTGAAATTTCTTAGAAGAGAATCTCCCTGGGAGTGGGGGAATCTGGGAATTTTCTCTACCGACCTCGCCCCCTGATAAAGACAGCCGTTTTGCAAAATATCCTCTGCCATTGTGTGTAGTAGCTGTTATTCCCCACTGACACCACCCTTCCCTAGAACAATTCTAGGTCTGGAGCACTGGGTTTGTGTTTGTGCAAAGTGCTGCTTGCAGATGCAACAACTTAAAAAAAGAGGAAAGAATTCGTGTCTCTCTGGTGATGGACAATCTCATCCCCATACAATGGTTGGAGAATTTCTCCTCCTGGAAAATATTTTATGACGAGGCATTTCCAGTTTCGCTGCCTGAAAATCAGGTGGAGAATTTAAGGAGGTGTTTTTGCTTAACACTGATTTGTGACTCTCAATGTAATTTGCTTTTTTTGTAAAACAAACAATCAAACAGCTTTGTGGGGCTCTGACTTAGAGTGGTGTCCCCACTTCTGACTGTATGACTCTTCCAGGAACTGCTCTTAGATGCAAAGGTGAAAACTTGCAGGCTTAACAATTTAAGCCCACAAGTTGTTAACTGGTTATAGGTCCTATTGCATATGGAAGTCAAAGAGGCTCCTATCTAGTACTATTTAAACTGATGTAAGTATTTGCCAGGGACGCGGGTGGCGCTGTGGGTAAAACCTCAGCGCCTAGGGCTTGCCGATCACATGGTCGGCGGTTCGAATCCCCGTGGCGGGGTGAGCTCCCGTTGCTCGGTCCCAGCTCCTGCCCACCTAGCAGTTCGAAAGCACCCCTAAGTGCAAGTAGATAAATAGGTACCGCTTTATAGCGGGAAGGTAAACGGCGTTTCCGTGTGCTGCGCTGCTGCTGGCTCGCCAGAGCAGCTTAGTCACGCTGGCCACGTGACCCGGAAGTGTTTCCGGACAGCGCTGGCCCCCGGCCTCTTAAGTGAGATGGGCGCACAACCCTAGAGTCGGACACGACTGGCCCGTACGGGCAGGGGTACCTTTACCTTTAAGCATTTGTCAGTTTTCAGATGCTGGGTACAGAGAAGGTTTCACATACTAAAACTGTAGTGGTTGTGTTCAGGACCTAAGACGTGCGAGGATAACATTGTGTTTATGAATGTTTATAGATTAAATGTGGTCTTGTGCTTCTGTCTTAGATTGACATAGCTTGGAGGAATGAACCTGGTTTTTGAAATGTGATCATGTTGGTAATTCTGAATTGAAAAGGGATTTTGTCAGTTTATGTATGGAAGTGATACAACTAATTCATTTAAGTACAGTGGTACCTCGGGTTAAGTACTTAATTCATTCCGGAGGTCCGTTCTTAACCTGAAGCTGTTCTTAACCTGAAGCATCACTTTAGCTAATGGGGCCTCCCACTGCCACCACACGATTTCTGTTCTCATCCTGAAGCAAAGTTCTTAACCCGAGGTACTATTTCTGGGTTAGCGGAGTCTGTAACCTGAAGTGTATGTAACCCGAGATACCACTGTATAACTGTAAGTTGTTACTACCAATGGAATTCCACTTCGTTTAATAGATTGAACTATTATTTCACACCTGGAAATTTTGCTTGGCTTGTTTTTGAAGGCTTACTTGGGCTTAAGGAATCGGAAGGACTTCTTGCACATGTGTTAATTATTCATCTTTTGGTTTAAAACTTTCCACATTGAGCTAGGTGCAATTATGCTGTTCTGATGCTTTGTGGCTACTGAAATGTGTAAAAATTACTGCTTGGGCTTCCAAGAGTAAAACTGATTACATTAGGAATACAATTTGAGACAGAATTGTCTTTTAATAGTATTGGGGATTTTTTGAGAAAAGTTGAGTGTAACTAAAACAAATATACCAAAACCAAAGATCAGAAAATGTGTGTGTGTGTGTGTGTGTGTGTGTGTGTGGTGCATTCTGATTTACATAATCTTTTGTCTTGACATATCTTTCATAGGCCTTTCAAGCTTGCCTCTAGAAGTAATTGCCTGTATCGGAAGGTTTCTCTGAACAATTTTGTCAAGCTCTCTCCATAAAGAGCAAAACCTCCATAGAGTTTTTACATTTCAATTAGTTGACTGTATTGGTATGATTATATCACAGGTGAAAGATTTGTCAGGTTTCATTTTTGGATCCATAAATCATATTAAGAATCATCTGTTTTGTCTAAGGCAAGGTATCATTTCTTGTTTTCCTTTAGATCATGGGATCAAGCAATTAAGCATGTTTTTGGCTATGATTCTAGCCCGCTCAAAATGAATTTGAGAGTTTTGTGGTAGAAAAAAATGTACACATGGTAATATACTATGGACGTATTTCTTTAGTAATTGCTTTGGCTTGGCAGACAAGTTGCTGAAACTGTTTTAAACTATGTGAATTTTTGTAAATCCAGTGTAATCATGTGTTGATATTTCTCTGCTGTTTGATACTTTTTGCATGTTCATTCTGTAGGGTAGAATAGTAGAATCCCAGCCTTCTGTAGAGCGGAGTTTCAATTGGGGAACTTCTACTTTTAAATGGGTCAAAAATTAGGAGAAGTCTTGTTCATAGAGATGAGTTTCTGATACAGTTGATTTAGTCAGGTGGTAAATTATGTTTAATTAAGAGAGTGCCATTAAAGCAGATTAAGCTAAATTTTTTAAAAAATGTAGTGAAAGTTCTAAAGGGGTACAAATCTGCTGAAATTATCTTTGCCAGGGGAGATCAGCTGTTTACCCTGAAGGAATTTGGATAATTAGAAGCATGCCGACACAGCAGTTTTTCCACACACTTGGTTCAGTAGGTTGGGAACTGCACCTCAGACAAGACAGCATGCAGGACTTTCTGCGCTGCATGAGTGCAGATGCCGACAGATTTAGAAGTTGTCACTGAAAATGTGTTTATTTACCGAGCTAGGTTAGGAGGTTGTAAATTCCTCTTTGCAAGAGGGAAGCCTCTTTGATAGATGCAGCAGCAGCAGCAGCAGTGACCAGATCACTCCTCAAAAATCTGAACCTGGTTCTGAAGAATGCTACTATCTATAGGCTGGTTGCAAACACACCCTTTATTTTTCTATTGTTTTTAATTTAACAATATATTTACCGTATATATCACTTGATTGTAATAAAACTGATCTAAAGCAAAATGTTTCTGATGTATATCCAAATAGGGTGTAAGTGGGCCGCAAATTCCCAGCTGTAAAATAGGGCAGTTCGATTCCTAGCATGCAGGGCAAAAGAGGGTTGCCATATGTCCTCTTTTTCAAGGGCACATCCTCGTTTTCATGGGTAGAGTCGTCATAGTGATCCATAGTTAAAAGTAAAGTTAAAGGGACCCCTGACCATTAGGTCCAGTCATGGCCGACTCTGGGGTTGCGGCGCTCATCTCGCTTTATTGGCCGAGGGAGCCGGCGTACAGCTTCCGGGTCATGTGGCCAGCATGACTAAGCTACTTCTGGCAAACCAGAGCAGCGCACGGAAATGCCGTTTACCTTCCCGCCGGAGCGGTACCTATTTATCTACTTGCACTTTGATGTGCTTTCGAACTGCTAGGCTGGCAGGAGCAGGGACCGAGCAACGGCAGCTCACCCCGTCGCGGGGATTCGAACCGCCGACCTTCTGATCAGCAAGTTCTAGGCTCTGTGGTTTAACCCACAGCAGCACCCGCATCCCTTCATAGTTAAAAGTAGAAGTTGGCAAATGTGCCCTCTTTTTTTGCTCTTCAAAATATGGGAACCCTAACAAGCACATGGACTCATACATAGATTATATGAAAGATTGTGGCTTTGCTTTGATGTGATTTTGTTTAGGATAGAGGAACTGTTATCAATAACTGGAATGGGCATTTAGCAAATAGAATCAGTTTTATCTGATCCTCTGCTCTGTTGAAGTGCATGAAAAGAGTGGCTTTCTTTGATGAGCATTGCAATTAGTAGACAGGAAGTTTCTGAGATGTTAGCCTTGTCTTACTGTGTCAGCTGTAATCAGGGCCAGGTTAGGTTTGATGAGGCCCTAAGCTACTGAAGGTAATGGGGCCCTTTATATGTCCAGCTGTCCTTTGTCAACAACAAATTGTCACTGTTTTTTGTGCTGAATATATGCTATATGGTAATTTATGGACCTAATAGGTATCATAGAAGCCTACACAACACAAAACACTGTTGCTGTGTATGTAGGTTTTATTTTATTTGTTTTTTATCTTATATTTTGAAAATGTGCATCCAATTTTTTTTCTTTAAAATTTTTGGGGCCCCCCAAGAGACTGGGGCCCTAAGCTATAGCTTGTTTAGCTTATATGTAAATCTGGCACTGGCAGTAATTAACCAATATCAAGGTTCTGTGTTCCATAATTTTGCGGGCAGTTCAGTCAGCCCCCAGCTGAGCCACAAGAAAGACAAGGATGGAATAGTGGCAACAGTTGTATGCCACAAATAAGGGAAATCTAAGCCAAGAATTAAATAAATCTTTCTGGCATTAAAAACCAAGGCAAGGATGCACAGCTAATTCAAAACAAAGCAGGAGTAGCTCACAAAGCCTAGGATGAAAAACACAGCGGCAACAGTAGCTAGAAAAAGGCTCCTAAAAACAGAAAAGTCTTCACCTGTTGATGGACGCAGGATAAAGTAGGAACCTGGCAGTACTTATTGAGCTTGGCAGGGTCAGCAGCAGCACCTGGCTTCCTTGGGCAGCTGCCAGGGCCCTAGCACTGTGGCTGGACCCAACTCTGATGCCTGCCCTGGCCTTTTAAAAAATGGACTGGCACTCCATGCTGTGCCAGGCAGCTGGGTCTGTTTGCCGTTTTAATTTCTACCAATTCCCCAGAGTGACACTCTGTTGGGGGGATTCTAGGAAATTAAAGTGGCAGCTAGACAGAGCTGCTTGGGGAGCTGCTAATGTCGCCCAAGAAAGTTTGCCAGTTTGCACTTGAGAGAGGAGGACCTATCAAAGGGTCCTCTGCTGCAATCTCTTATTATATGCAACCACCGCAGCTAGAGTGGTACCGTATTTTTCGCTCTATAAGACGCACCAGACCACAAGACGCACCTAGTTTTTGGAGGAGGAAAACGAGAAAAAAAATATTCTGAATCTCAGAAGCCAGAACAACAAGAGGGATCGCTGCACAGCGAAAGCAGCGACCCCTCTTGCTGTTCTGGCTTCTGGGATAGCTGCGCAGCCTGCATTTACTCTATAAGATGCACACACATTTCCCCTTACTTTTAAGGAGGGAAAAAGTGAGTCTTATAGAGCAAAAAATACGGTATATGTGAAAAAAATGGAAAGAAAAAGAGATACCCAAGGAAGAAATCTGGCAGAATAAATTGATAGAATACACAGAATTAGTAACTATGACCATGAAATGAAGAAATAAGGATGAGTCACGGATAAGAGATGAGTGGAAGTGCTTCGAAGTGTATCTTAGAGGGTATAATAGTCCATTTAACCTACGAGCAGGAGTGAACATATGAGCAGTAGATAACGCTAAATAAAGGAAGATTTGAATCATAGAATCATAGAGTTGGAAGAGACCACAAGGGCCATCGAGTCCAACCCCCTGCCAAGCAGGAAACACCATCAGAGCACTCCTGACATATGGTTGTCAAGCCTCTGCTTAAAGACCTCCAAAGAAGGAGACTCCACCACACTCCTTGGCAGCAAATTCCACTGTCAAACAGCTCTTACTGTCAGGAAGTTCTTCCTAATGTTTAGGTGGAATCTTCTTTCTTGTAGTTTGGATCCATTGCGCTGTGTCCGCTTCTCTGAAGCAGCAGAAAACAACCTTTCTCCCTCCTCTATGTGACATCCTTTTATATATTTGAACATGGCTATCATATCACCCCTTAACCTCCTCTTCTCCAGGCTAAATATGCCCAGCTCCCTTAGCCATTCCTCATAAGGCATCGTTTCCAGGCCTTTGACCATTTTGGTTGCCCTCCTCTGGACACGTTCCAGTTTGTCAGTGTCCTTCTTGAACTGTGGTGCCCAGAACTGGACACAGTACTCCAGGTGAGGTCTGACTAAAGCAGAAAATTTGAGACGAAAATGGATGGAATAATAGAATATGCAGCCAACAAGACTACCTAGAATGCCATGGAGAGATGGACTGGGAAGTCCGGGGATAAGAGATAATGAATATTCTATGATGTGTGTATATATATATATAAGCTGTAAAAATGCATTAAAACAAAAGGTCGTCTGCTAAGAGCACTCTCAAACCTGGAGTTGGTCCCGGAGCAGCGATTTCCAGAGTATAGATTCCACTATACCAGACCCTCCAGATGTCCCTGTTTTCCAGGGACAGTCCTGGATTTCTGAACTGATCCCAGAATGTCCCTATTTTCATTGGAAAAATGTTGACCCATAAGTCAAGGAGATAAGTAACTATACAACCTTTAGAAGACATCTGTATAGAGATGTTTTGTAACATTTAATGTTTTATTAAATGCCTCGCCAGAGTGGTGCATGCTCTGGTTATCTCCCGCTTGGACTACTGCAATGCGCTCTATGTGGGGCTACCTTTGAAGGTAACCTGGAAACTACAACTAATCCAGAATGCAGCAGCCAGACTGGTGACTGGGAGCTGCTGCCGAGACCATATAACACCGGTCTTGAAAGACCTACATTGGCTCCCAGTATGTTTCCGAGCACAATTCAAAGTGTTGGTGCTGACCTTTAAAGCCCTAAACGGCCTCGGTCCAGTATACCTGAAGGAGCATCTCCACCCCCATCGTTCTACCCGGACACTGAGATCCAGCACCGAGGGCCTTCTGGCGGTTCCCTCACTGTGAGAGGCCAAGTTACAGGGAACCAGGCAGAGGGCCTTCTCGGTAGTGGCGCCCTCCCTGTGGAACGCCCTCCCACCAGATGTCAAAGAGAACAACAACTACCAGAATTTTAGAAGACATCTGAAGGGCAGCCCTGTTTAGGGAAGCTTTTAATGTTTGATGTATCACAGTATTTTAATATTCTTTTGGAAGCCGCCCAGAGTGGCTGGGGAAACCCAGCCAGATGGGCGGGGTATAAATAATAAATTATTATTATTATTATTATTATTATTATTATTATTATTGTTGTTGTTGTTGTTGTTGTTATATGTGTATGTTGGAAGCCTCCCAGAGTGGCTGGGGCAACCCAATCAGATGGACAGGGTATAAATAATATAATTACTACTACTACTATTGAAAAGGACATATGTTTTCATTGGAGAAATGTTGGAGGGTAGACTATGCACAACACTTTGCCTTGGGCACCAATCAAATCTCGCTTCTGTGAAAGGGTACCGCGATGCATGTTTCTGCCTCCTGATCAGAGGTGTAATATGGGAGAAAGTATTTCCCTAAGGGAGTTAGAGCCTTCATTCTTTCCAGATCCAGGGCACCTCACCACAACAGATATCATGGGATGTTCCCCACTCCAAGGGAGAGCAAGGCTCTTACAACAGCGCAGAGTCAAGCAGAGCAAACTACTTGAAATATACTCGGAGTCGAGTGTGGATTTCACGCTCTTTATTCAGCTCATAGTAGTGAGGAATGGAAGTTCCCTCGAAATGTCTGCTTTATATACATTATTTACACAATGGGCCCCGCATGATTGGCTATTTCTGGGATTCTCCTGTAGGCCAATCAGGTTGCGGATCCACTTCCACCTGGAGTTGGATTGGGTGGCTCCTGCGGACCAATCAGACTGCTGCATTCTGGATCCTATTGTTCTAGGACCAATCAGACTGCTGCATTTTGGATCCTATTCAACTCAGTACATAACACTACTATTTTGTTTTTATGGATGAGTTGCCTGCTGATTGTTCTGCTTCATTGTGTGTGCTTTGGTTGGCAATTTTCTGTTATTAAAAAAAATAATCTGTGCCATTTTGAGCTTTTTGGAGAAATGGTCTAAAAATAGGGGAGAGAGGGGAGATACTGGCAAGGGGTCTGAATACCACAATTCCCAAGAAGTGTAACTGCCCTCTCAAATGTAAAAGGGGTCTTTCCGTCCCCCTCCTCCAGTAACCTAACCCAGCAGAGCTTTTCCCATGTTGACATGCGGAGGAAACATGACTCACGACATGACAAGTTCATTCCAATCAGAAGCTTCTCCAACCTGGCTTGCGTATATTTATCCTTTTGATATTACGATGTTGGTGACGGATTGATTGTGAATCCCCCGCATGTGAACATGCTGCCGTTCCATAAATTTCCTCATTCAAACCTGAGCTTAATCGTGAACAAATGTGTTGAGGGTTGCGCCCCGTGTTACTAAAAATATTTTTGGGACCGTTAAGGATTGATTAGTTCAGCAGCTCTTCACAAAGCAGCGGCCAAACCTTAACATCTTTTGGGTTGTGAGAAGCCCTTGGCAAGCTGTCCTATTAGGGAAAGGGGAGGCGAAAAGGGATCTTTCAGATGGATCCCTTTTGGAAAACAAAGACCCCCAGGAACATTGTTTGACTGTAATCAGTTACATAAGCTTAATAGCTATAAATGGTTTCAGTATTCCATTTGCATTTTAAATCATAAAACCATATGGCGGTGAGGTAACATCATAAGGAGATAATTCAAGGCAGGGAACTGTTACTTTGTTTTGGAATTAGATTAAGTCATAAATAAGTACTACTTTGTCTTGAGTAAGAAAAACATTCCAAGCCAGCATTCTCTTAAGACATTTTCCACCTGTTAAAGGATGTGTAGTAGTTTGAGTCTTTCATAACAGTGGAAACTGGCTTAAAGCTTTCAGTGGGTCTGTAAAAAAATAAGCCAAGTTTGATTTATGAGTTGAGGTACAACAGGGAACATGTAAGCAAACAAAAACAAAGGGCTGAGATGGCGTTGGGAGGGAGGAGTAGGCTGTTGATATGGCACCGCATGAATCACACGGTCAGTCTACAAGGGTTATGTAGGAGCCCAAGCACAGATTGATGGACCAGTGAAGGAGATGTGATCTGTGGCTAATGAAAATGTGAGGGGGGTCTTGCCTGATGCCCTTGACCCAAAGGTAGCTTGCAGTAAAATGATCCATTTTGACTCGGCAGCGTTATTTAAAACAATCCCCCAAGCTCAAATGTCGCCTATTAAAATAAATTCAGGAGGCGAAGGAAGAGGTGATCATGGGTTTTAAGTTCTGAACTGTTTTCTAAGCAGTTGTGAAAAGCTATAAAGCCCCCTGCACCCCCATGAAACATTGGGAAGAGGGCAAAGGACCTTCGGCCAAAGGGGGGGAGGGTAGGATAACTTAAAGGTAATGTGAGAACTTGTGAAAGGTGAAGGAAAATTGTACTCTTTCCCCCCTTCCCCACCTGCTCTTACTTTTTCCTTTGTGATCCTTGGAAAAGTAATAAAAGCTTGCAATTTCCTATTTATGATGGTTGAAACTCCCAGCTGCTTCGCTGAAACCCATTCCACATACAACTTTATTGTTTCTGGAAAATAAAAGCTAGGTGTGGCATATTATCTTTGATGTCCAGTGTCACCCTACTAGTCACAGGTTCCTCATCCCTGCAAATTCTTCCCCATGTTTAATGACTGGGAAATTTACAGGTAAGGGTTTTTTTTCCCCCTGTTTGACTATCCCTGATCTGGTGATCTGATTGGCTCAAAAAAATGACACAAAATATAGCAGGGGGTGGGGGCCGGATTGCAGGAGCTGAGAAACTGCACATTAGAGCCTGCTGAAATAGGTTCCTGCTGACCCCAGAATTGCAAGGGGGTCGACGTTCAGAGGAATCATTTTCAACGGCTTCAGTTGACTTATAGGGTTGGAGCGCAAGCTCTGACGATGACAGCATGTCCAGCGCCGCTTCCTGCTTTTCACGCGTCTTTCTTCAAACTTCGAATTTCTAAATCAATTCCTGCCAAATAGCTGTAAAAGTTCCTTTCTTAGGAGGGAAGCTATCCAGGAAAAGACCACATAAATTCCCCAGGAGTGGTGAAAGACGAGACAACAAAATGAATTTCTACTCAGAAGGAGGCCGCTGGTATACAGTGGTACCTCAGGTTACATACGCTTCAGGTTATAGACTCCACTAACCCAGAAATATTACCTCAGGTTAAGAACTTTGCTTCAGGATGAGAACAGAAATCGTGTAGCGGTGGCGCAGTGGCAGCGGGAGGCCCCATTAGCTAAAGTGGTGCTTCAGGTTAAGAACAGTTTCAGGTTAAGAATGGACCTCCAGAATGAATTAAGTACTTAACCTGAGGTACCACTGTACTGAAGTTGCTGTTGAATAATGCAGAAGTTCCTCTCTATTGAGTGTGTAGCAGGCAGCCAACTTTAATTGGGTGGCGTGTGCAATGGAGGTACAATATTTCGGGTTGTGCAGTTGGTTTACCATTGTATGGGATGAGTTAGGTCTTTCCTCCAGATAGGCCCATTTTATAGGCTGTGGTGGCAGCAAGTAAGGATATAGAAGCCTTATTTCTTGGGTTGGCTGGTTGTTTTCAATATTTTCTGTGTTCATTGGAATGGTCGGGGTTGCTGAAACCCAGGCTAGAATCCCCAGAAGGTGAAATTGTGGGATTTAAACACAGGAGCATTCAATGACAACATTCCTAGAGTGTACATGTTAGAACATGGGGAGGGATGTCTGTCTAGCAAGTAGGTAAACTTCCTGGGGACGGACATCCTCTGCATGTGACCAGAGGTGGGTGTGGCCTCACCTGTGCAGGTAAATGATAAAAGCACAGGGCAGGCAACCATATCTCTCTCTCTCATCTTCATCTTCTGAAGGAGCAACATGCCCTCTTGGCTCTCAGCCAAGAGAGGACAGTACTATCTTCCTATAAGATAGATTCTGAGTGTATTTTACCATTTTTAAGCTGCCTGCCTTCTGGGATCATATTGTGAACAGAATGTGAGTAAACTCTTTTATACTTTTATAAAGACTGTGTCGTGTCTTGTATTTTAAGAGGGAACAAAGGGGAAATTACCAGAGTAATTATTATAGAGGTTCTAGCGAACCTGTGCAGACGTTACCGTTGCGAACTAAAAGGGGAATGTCATAAACTCTGCTGATATTTTGGGAACTTGTTAGCACAAGTTGGATTAGGATATAATCTCACAATATATCCTCTCCTGCACCCCTGAACATTCCCACAGAAATAACAGTTGCTCACTGTGATGTGGTTGCTGGTTCTTTGCTTATAACAGGGGTAGGCAACCTAAGGCCCATGGGCCAGATGCAGCCGAATCGCCTTCTCAATCTGGCCAGCGGACGGTCCAGGAATCAGTGTGTTTTAACATGAGTAGAATGTGTCCTTTTATTTAAAATGCATCTCTGGGTTATTTGTGGGACATAGGAATTTGTTCATTTATTTATTTTTCAAAATATAGTCCGGTCCCCTATTAGAAAAATTAACCGATAAACTGAAACTGACACAGGGACAAATAGAAGATGATACCTTCAGCCCGGTATGGCTACCCTTCATCACATACACAGCCCAAGACGACGACAAGAATCCACCAACAGCATATGAATCAATATGGCTAACCTGATTCAAAAACACCCACCACCATCCCACTCACACACGAAAACAAAGTTCAACACAGCCAACCACAAACAAGCAACTGCACCCTAGGCCAACCACAATTTCTCTCACCACCAAAGGAACACAAGCCGAATAGGAAAGAGAACCTGCACAAACAATGCTGACACAAAAACCCACACATACATTAAGCAAAATAGAAATATCGCCTTCCGACCCCACCCCCACCCACCATGGCCCCCTTCACCTCTTCTCTCCTTTTTCTTCCTAATGTAACCCTAATGTCTCAACAAATGAAACTGACCTATGGAAAATGTAACTTGAAAAAAGAGACATTGCACATACCTTTGTAAACCAAGAAAACTTTAATAAAAAGAAAAGAAAAGAAAAATATATTCCAGCCCACCACATGGTCTGAGGGATGGTGGACCGGCCCATGGCTGAAAAAGGTTGCTGTAAACCAAGAAAACTTTAATAAAAAGAAAAGAAAAGAAAAATATATTCCAGCCCACCACATGGTCTGAGGGATGGTGGACCGGTCCATGGCTGAAAAAGGTTGCTGACCCCTGGGTTCTAAAAATGTTGCTCAGATTCAGTCTGATTTTGAAGGTGGTCATTCATTTATTTGGGGGGGGGGGGACACACACACACACATCGTACTCCTCCTAGGGTAGCTGGTCCACCTTTGGTCCTCATCCTGTACTGAGCTCTCACCTGTGGCTCCTAGAAGCTGTCACCCTGGGAGTGTGTGGAATACTAGAGTTGCCATTCTTCAGCTTTTAGCTCCCACTCCACCCCAAGATCTCAAGAAGCATAGTGAGTGTATATTGGTTCTTATGCATTCTTACGCATTTGCAGGCAAATGTTGCTATGCACTGAGGCACTATTTGATGTCTGCCATTTCACAGCCATGTCACACTGGCCACGTGACCCGGAAGTGTCTGCGGACAGCGCTGGCCCCTGGCCTCTTGAGTGAGATGGGTGCACAACCCTAGAGTCTGGCAAGACTGGCCCGTACGGGCAGGGGTACCTTTACCTTTATTTCACAGACAGTGAGGCTTATTTTGAACTGTTGACGACACACTACGGAACACTTTGTTCAGTGGCGTGCAGTCTCTTAAATGTTCCCCTGGTGCCTCCTACCCAAAGCCTAGGAAACTTCTTCCCAGCTTAGGGAGGGAGGTGTGATCCTCATGCCCACAGCATCAGAACGTTGCAATATCACACATGTGTCGACCCTTGCAAGCTGGCACTTCTGTCCCTAACTGTACCCCTATGAAAAATTTCGCCACACACCACTGGTTTGTTTTATCCAGTACCTCTTTAACTTTCACCTTGCTTTCAGAAAGCTGCACAGTCTGGAGCATAGTCTATAGCAGGCCTGAGATGAGCTTCTGAGGATACCTCTTGGGATAGGTAGAAGGTGTGTGTGGCCAGTGGTGTAGCGTGGGGGGTGCAGGGGGGGCCGGCCGCACCGGGCGCAGCATCTGGGGGGGGGGCGCTCGCACTCCTAGCTCTCTGCCCCTACTAAAATCCACAGGTTAGGGGGCGCAAATTACTTGCCTTGCCCCGGGTGCTGACAACCCACGCTACGCCACTGTGTGTGGCTCAGGTGTATAGTCCTTGGTCTGAGATTAGGGGTTTTCAAAACACTCAAGCATCCCTGTTTATAACAGCTGAACCTCAGAGGGTATCTGTACACAAGTACACGGCACACACAAAAACGTGTGTGATTAAGTCTCTGTGAGGGCAACGTGTGGCCAAATTTGCCCAAGAGCAAAGGTCATGTGGGTCAATTTCCTCACACAATCATACCCTGGGTAGTTCCTAGGAGTTCTCTTGCACTGCAAATAATAAATAACAGACTTAACTTGTATGACAAATTAGAATTTGGTGGTTTTACAGCTAGCAGTGGAAATCTTTTGTCATACATCTTTGCTGCAGCAGACATACAGCTGTTGGCTAGGCTTTAGGTACTTTTTTCCCCTCCAGGCTTTGTTTGTACAGATGGTTTTGCCCAGTCCTGTCATCAAATAGGTGGGGGATATTCAGGAGGAGGAGAAAAAGAAGAAAAAGTGAAGTGACCAACAAATTGAAAAAATTGCTAATAAATCTGGCACTCACTAAGCCAACACAAATAAGGTGTTGAGTTTGTACTTTTCAGGTTTGGTTTGAGGCGCACATAAATCCCCAGCTATTTTTAAACCCACCTTCAGTGGAAGGGGCAGGGTGCATGGGACACAGGAAAAAGTTGGATTTTCACTGTCGCACTACATGTGTCCTTGCACTTCTTATGTTTCGTCTTTCCTGGCAAAATGCTTAATCAGAATGACAAAAACGGTATCACTTGGTTGGAAATACGGGAAGCTAAAAGGCTGGACTGGGTGAATCCCAAACCAGAATTAAGATTGCCAGAAGAAATATCAACAACCTCAGATATGCAGATGACACAACTTTGAAAGCAGAAAGTGAGGAGGAATGAAAGAACCTCTTAATGAGGGTGAAAGAGGAGAGTGCAAAATATGATCTGAAGTTCAGCATCAAAAAAACGAAGATCATGGCCACTGGGCCCATCACCTCCTGACAAATAGAAGGGGAAGAAATGGAGGAAGTGAGAGATTTTACTTTCTTGGGCTCCATGATCACTGCAGATGGTGACAGCAGTCATGAAATTAAAAGACACGTGCTTATTGGGAGAAAAGTGATGACAAACCTAGACAGCTTCTTAAAAAGCAGAGACATCACCTTACCAACAAAGGTCCGTATAGTTAAAGCTGTGGTTTTCCCAGTAGTGATGTATGGAAGTGAGAGCTGGACCATCAAGAAAGCTGATCGCCGAAGAATTGATGCTTTTGAATTCTGGTGCTGGAGGAGAATCTTGAGAGTCCCATGGACTGCAAGAAGATCAAACCTATCCATTCTGAAGGAAATCAGCCCTGAGTGCTCATTGGAGGGACAGATCCTGAAGCTGAGGCTCCAATACTTTGGCCACCTCATGAGAAGACTCCCTGGAAAAGACCCTGATGTTGGGAAAGATTGAGGGCACAAGGAGAAGGGGACGACAGAGGACAAGATGGTTGAACAGTGTTCTCGAAGCTACCAGCATGAGTTTGACCAAACTGCAGGAGGCAGTGGAAGACAGGAGTGCCTGGCGTGCTCTGGTCCATGGGGTCACGAAGAGTCAGACACGACTAAATGACTAAACCACAACAACAAAGTAAAATCAAGTTGTGTGCAGCAGTGAGAAGGGAGTGTGCAGAATTGGACAGAAAGAGGCATTTATTTACATATTTACTACATTAAGTAAAGGTAAAGGGACCCCTGACCATTAGGTCAAGTCGTGACCAACTCTGGGGTTGCGGCGTTCTGGGGTTGCGGCCGAGGGAGCCAGCGTTCAGCTTCCAGGTCATGTGGCCAGCATGACTAAGCCACTTCTGGCGAACCAGAGCAGCACACAGAAATGCCGTTTACCTTCCCACTGGAGTGGTACCTATTTATCTACTTGCACTTTGACGTGCTTTTGAACTGCTAGGTTGGCAGAAGCAGGAACCGAGCAACGGGAGCTCACTCCGTTGCGGGGATTCAAACCACCGACCTTCTGATTGGCAAGTTCTAGGCTCTGTGGTTTAACCCACAGCGCCACCCGCGTCCCATATTTACTACATTAATAAATGTAACAATTTCCTCCAAGGAGCTTAAAATGGTGTGCATGGTTCTCCCCTTCCAATTTTATCCTCACAACATCCCTGTCAGGCAGGTTAAGTTGAGAGGCAGCACCTTGCCCAAAGTCACCACCCTATGAGCTTCCTGGCTGAGTGGGGATTTGAAACCTCTGAGGTGACATGCACTGATATAGCAGATTCTCCACTGCTCCTCTGCTTTTGTAGCAAATTTGCTCCCAATCGACACAGAACCTACATTGGCTCCCAGTACGTTTCCGAGCACAATTCAAAGTGTTGGTGCTGACCTTTAAAGCCCTAAATGGCTTCGGCCCAGTATACGTGAAGGAGCGTCTTCACCCCCATCGTTCTGCCCGGACGCTGAGGTCCAGCTCTGAGGGCCTTCTGGCAGTTCCCTCACTGTGAGAAGCCAAGTTACAGGGAACCAGGCAGAGGGCCTTCTCGGTAGTGGCGCCCGCCCTGTGGAACGCCCTCCCATCAGATGTCAAAGCGATAAATAACTACCTGACATTCAGAAGACATCTTAAGGCAGCCCTGTTCAGGGAAGTTTTTAATATGTGATATTTTAGTGTATTTTTTGTTTCTATGGAAGCCGTCCAGAGTGTCTGGGGAAACCCAGCCAGATGGGCGGGGTACAAATAATAAATTATTATTATTATTATTATTATTATTATTATTATTATTTATTATTATTATTATTTATTATCCAACCCAAATAAGACATTTGTGAATGGTGCGTGTGCCCAAGCTAAGACCTGGGAGGGGATCTTAAAATCGACTGATGAGACCCATCAGCCGAAGCCCTGCACAAGGACGTTTCCTACTGCAACACGGATTTCCCCGCTCCTACTCCCATGAACCCCCCATGCCCTTGAAATTGACTCTTGGGGGAGGTGAGAACCTTCATAACAATGGACAGTGAGAAAAAGAGGGTCATTCCAGCCAGCAAGCTGATGCGAGTATCACCTTAGTGTGACGTTGAATCCCTTGCTTAGACATCATCTGCTTCCTTATGGGGGGAAAGCAAATCTTAGTCCAAATACGACACAGAAGGGAATATCTGACCTCCACAGGCAGGGGGTGGGGGAAGCTGGATGGTACTACTATTGCTATGGGAAGCATTCAGCTTCCTGTTCCCCCCCCCCTCTGTTTTCTGTTCCTACTTGCCTTTCCTTATTTCAAGCTTCTCTCCTTAAGTACAGTGGTGCCCCGCAAGATGAATGCCTCGCAAGACGGAAAACCCGCTAGACGAAAGGGTTTTCTGTTTTGGAGGTGCTTCGCAGAACAAATTTCCTATGGGTTTGCTTTGCAAGACGAAAATGTCTTGCGAGTTCCTGCGATTTTTTTTCGCTCCCCACCCTCTTTTTCTAAGGCACTACGCTGCTAATAGCCTTTTAGCAGCTAATCCGCTAATCCCTTAAGCATTTAATAGCCGCTAATAGCCGCTAAACCGCTAATAGCGCTAATCCACTAATCCGCTAATGGGGTTGCTTCGCAAGACGAAAAAACCGCTAGACGAAGAGACTCGTGGAACGGATTCTTTTCGTCTTGCGAGCACCACTGTACGCACTTTGCCTTCACTATGGGGCACTCTTGTGTGCCTCCCTTCCCACTTCTCTGGACCAAACCCTTGTCTCGCCCTCCCCATGATGCCATCTACTTTATCTTCCTCTTTTAGCATTGCACCACGCTAGCACCTCTTTAGGAAATTTACAGAACGTGCCTGACATTACATGCTCCTCTGCCAGAGCATTCTGCACCTTGTCACAACATGCGTCTCTCCCCAACTTTTCCACCTTGCCACTTCTTTTTCTAAATCTTCTGGGAAAGGGGATTTGCTGGAGGATAATGGTTACTAGTTATGATGGCTAGTAATGTTACCCCCAGGTAAGAAAGGAAGTTTAGGATGCATATCAGTTGCTTGGATCCAATAGCAGAAGAGCTCTAACGCTTTCATATCTCACTTATGGGCTTTCCAGGGGCATCTCTTTGGTTCCTGTGGGAAGCAGGGTTTTAGACTAGAGGTGCTCTGGTCTAAACCAGAGCCTAGGGCTTGCCGATCAGAAGGTCGGCAGTTCGAATCCCCGCGATGAGGTGAGCTCCCGTTCTTCGGTCCCAGCTCCTGCCCACCTAGCAGTTCGAAAGCACATCAAGTGCAAGTACAGTGGTACCTCGGGTTACATATGCTTCAGGTTACATACGCTTCAGGTTACAGACTCTGCTAACCCAGAAATAGTTAAGAACTTTGCTTCAGGTTAAGAACTTTGCTTCAGGATGAGAACAGAAATCGTGCTCCGGCAGCGCAGGAGGCCCCATTAGCTAAAGTGGTGCTTCAGGTTAAGAACAGTTTCAGGTTAAGTACGGACCTCCGGAACGAATTAAGTACTTAACCCGAGGTACCTCTGTAAATAAATAGGTACCGCTCTGGCGGGAAGGTAAGCAGCGTTTCCATGCACTGCTCTGGTTCGCCAAAAGCTGGTCACATGACCCGGAAGCTGTCTGCAGACAAACGCCGGCTCCCTTGGCCAGTAAAGCGAGATGAGCGCTGCAACCCCAGAGTCGTCCGCGACTGGACCTAACGGTCAGGGGTACCTTTACCTGTGCCTTTGGCCTGATCCAGCAGGGCTCATTATAAGCTGTTGAGCAATTCTGTTGCTGATTCAAACTCTGCCTTGATATGTTGTTGTTGCTGTTGGCATCCAACTGTCTTGAGAGACAATGGAGTGCACCTCAAGGGGTGAAGTCAAACCACTGCATTAGCAGCACCAAAATGACCTCCCCAGGATGCAAGCCTGGGCAATGTGTATGGAGACCCTGTGCTGTCCAGATGACAAGAACTCTCCCCCCCCCCCTTCTCGGCCTCACTGATGTGGTCTAAACTCTAAAGGAAATCAGAGCAGTATGTTTAGCATCAGCTTGACTACAAGAGTTGCCAGATGGAGGCATACAAGGCACCATCCAACCTTCTTAGGGAATCCGTTCTGGGTCTGTGTAAGGTTTACCCCCTTTCCCCCGCCCCCCCCCCAAAAAAGTATTGGGTTTTCACAAAATTAAAAAAACACACTAACAAATAAACAGGCAAACAAAAATCATAACCTTATTAGAACTAATCTTCTTGACATTGTCAAGTGTATCCCCTTAGTTGGATTTCAATGAATATCATTTTAACGGTTTTCCAAATCAAAGTTCTTAAAATCTTAACTTAATCACTTAACATCAGTCATTCTTCCCAATTTAGCATTAAACATAGTAATTCCTCGCATTACTTATTTAAGTCCTAGGCCTAACTGGTAATTGCAAGCTTTTCCCAATTAATTTAACTTGATGTATTTAGCTAAATAGTCATTACATTTCTTCCATTCTTCTTGATACTCCTCCTCATTCTGATCGCGGACTCTTCCAGTCAGGTCAGCTAGCTCTGAAAAGTCCATCATCTTCATCTGCCATTCGTAAGGCTTACCCCTTAGCCTTGTCTTCTCCTGAAGATGTCCTTCAAGGCAACTGGTATGGATTTTTCCTCGAGGTATACTCCTGAAGTCTTTCTCACAGATGGTAAAGGTAAAGGGACCCCTGACCATTAGGTCCAGTCGTGGCCGACTCTGGGGTTGCAGCGCTCATCTCGATTTATTGGCCGAGGGAGCCGGCGTACAGCTTCCGGGTCATGTGGCCAGCATGACTAAGCCCCTTCTGGCGAACCAGAGCAGCGCACGGAAATGCTGTTTACCTTCCCGCCGGAGCGATACCTATTTATCTACTTGCACTTTGAAGTGCTTTCGAACTGCTAGGTTGGCAGGAGCAGGGACCGAACAACGGGAGCTCACCCCGTTGCGGCGATTCGAACCGCAACCTTCTGATCAGCAAGTCCTAGGCTCTGTGGTTTAACCCACAGTGCCACCCGCGTCCCTTTCTCACAGATGAGTATAGCCACAAATCAGTAGAGGTTTAGGATCAGAGTTCTCCTTCTCCTGGATGGGCTACCTTGCCTGGCTGTCAAGCACCATCTGCCCCTCTATAGCACGGGCAGAAACCGCCTTCTTGACCATTGGACCCACTATTGGTCTCATCCGTTCAATGCTCCGGAGCCTGTCTTTGTATGGAGGAGAATTCCCTAACCCATCAGCTACCTTCACGTGATTTAGCCAGTCAATCAAAGCCATTCCTTGGGGGTGTTGCCAGAGCAAAAACACCCACCCAATCCACCCGCCAGGTTTTGAAGCTGTCCAGGAGGGCTGGTGGGGAGGGAGATTTTTTTGGCAACCCCCACTCCATCATTATGCATTCAAAACAATTCCTAGAACACACAACCAAAAGAGAGAGCCTTACAATGTCATGTGGTGTTGTGCTTTGTTGAGCACAGTTTTGAGTCTTCCTTGAGCATTTTTGATTCCTTTGCACTCAAGGAAGGTGCAAAATATGGCTGGCGAAATAGAAAGTCCCAGTTCCCAACAGAGAGAGTACTTCATCCATCCCATGGGTCTGAGATCCTCCGTTCCTGCTCTGCTTTGAGGCTGTGGTGCATTTTTACTACCGTATTTTTCGCTCCATAAGGTGCACCTGACCATAAGACGCACCTACTTTTTTTTGGGGGGGGGGGAATCAAGAAAAAAAAAATATTTAAAGGGAGCGCTGAGCAGAGCCTGTATGCATCCCAGGCTCTGCTCAGCGCTCCCTTTCATGAGCCACATGGAGCGTGTGTATGGCTCTTGGGAGCTTTTCCCCGAGGAGGGAGAAGGGCAGCCCAGAGCTTGTGGGGCTGGCAGGGGAAGCCCGGGTTTCCCCCCGGATTTCCCCCAGCCCCAGGGACCACACATTCGCTCTATAAGACGCACAGACATTTCCCCTTAGATTTTAAGTGGAAAAAAGTGTGTCTTGTGGAGCAAAAAATACGGTATATCCTGGACTGTCCCTGCCACTATTGCCTCCTATGACAAACCCACCCATGCTGGGAGGAGTGAGGGAAGCTCATCAGCTTCTAATCCTTTCTGCACACGCTCACACCCCCATTATGTCATGGGGAGCATGCTGGGGAATCATGAACACCTCCCCAGTTAGCTACTGGTCTTTTAAACTGATGAATGTTGGATGTCAATTGGACCTCCTTTTAATCAGTCTTTAATGGGTGAATTAATTGGACTCCAAGCAGTGTGTTGTTGTTTAGTCGTTCAGTCGTGTCCGCCTCTTCGTGACCCCATGGACCAGAGCACGCCAGGCACTCCTGTCTTCCACTGCCTCCGCAGTTTGGTCAGACTCATGTTTGTATCTTCGAGAACACTGTCTAACCATCTCGTCCTCTGTCGTCCCCTTCTCCTTGTGCCCTCCATCTTTCCCAGCATCAGGGTCTTTTCCAGGGAGTCTTCTCTTCTCATGAGGTGGCCAAAGTATTGGAGCCTCAGCTTCAGGATCTGTCCTTCCAGTGAGCACTCAGGGCTGATTTCCTTAAGAATGGATGCGTTTGATCTTCTTGCAGTCCATGGGACTCTCAAGAGTCTCCTCCAGCACCATAATTCAAAGGCGTCAATTCTTCAGCGATCAGCCTTCTCTATGGTCCAGCTCTCACTTCCATACATCACTACTGGGAAAACCAAGCAGTGTATCTTGCCTGATTTCCCCCATGGTTCTTTGCTGTACTCATTTACAACAAGTCTTTGGGACGGGTGCCTTTCCTTTCCTTATGTTTGTCAGCAGCCGGAACCTTTCTTAATAAGCACAACTAGTTTTAGATAATGTGCAGGTATTTTAGCAAAAGAAGTAGGTGTTGGGGGGGTTTTTTTAGCCACGATTTATAGAATGAAATTATCGTTTTCCAGCTGGCATTAGATTAGATTTTGGAATTGAGGAAGTTTGTGGCTAAGGAAAAGCTGGACAAGTGTGGGTGACCTTTTTATACTTGACAACTGATAATTCATCACTGAAGCAGTTCTAGTCAAGAGTCAACATGAGCTTTCTTGGAGGATGTGGTATTCCTATTCCTATTTGATTTACAGCCGCATGATTTCATTAAATGAAAACGTAATAAGGGGGACTCCTGCCAACCTCCTTTACTTCGGACCACAAATCCCAAAATGGCACTGCGGGGAGGGGGGGGGGAGGAATTTGGTTCTGTCTTTTCCTGCAGATGTCCCTTTTGCTCATAGATACATTTTTTTATATACGCATGTAAAACTGTGTTTATGTTCTCATATTAGATCATGACCTTTGAGTTTTCCATTCGATGTTATTGCAAAGATAGCCTCATCTCACTAATAGCAACTTGAGAACAGAATGCGTTTACTAGATGCCCAGCATTGTTTGAGCTGGTTTCAATTACACATCAGCGCCGCTTGGAGGCTGCTCTCCTTGCTTCCTGGATACACCCATGTAGACAACATTTTCTCCCTGGTGCTCAAAGATGAACAAGACATGTGTAATGTGGGGTTTCCCCTTTAATTAGGTGACAAGGAAATGGTGTTATCTCTGTGGCGAGGAGCTAAGTATGAAGGGAAAGTACTGCAAAATGGCTCCACTGTGTCTGGTAGGTGACTTCAGGAAATTCACTAGAGATGTCTAGATTTCAGTAGAATTTTCTTACACCAGTACTGGTCCTAGCCAACATTTATTCTAAAGCTACTGAGGTATTGGACAAACCAATGGTGTTTTTTTCTATTAAAAAAAAATGTTTAGGTGTATTCTCATTTTCCTACTAGTATTGAAATACTGCCCCTCAATGAGGCCAAACTTAGATTCATGAAATGTTTAGGGGTATGCGTACCCCTGTACACGCCCCCCTGAAAAAAGCACTGGGACAAACTGTTACCCATATTCACTCCAAGCTTTGTGAAATGGTTTGCTGGGATGGGGAAGACTACACTCTTGATACAGTGATTGCACAGCATTTTGACAAATGTAAGGTAAATTTGTTTTTAATTGATTCTACCTGTAATTTAATGAATATTTTTCTCAGTGGCGTAGCGTGGGTTGTTAGCACCCGGGGCAAGGCAAGTAATTTGCGCCCCCCCCCCCGCTGCACTGTCCCTCCCCCAGATAGTCCCTCGCTCTCTCTCCGCACCGCACCGCATGCCTGGCACCCTCCCCTCCACAGTGGGCGGCGACCCGGGGCAAGGCAAGTAATTTGCGCCCCCCCCCACTGCACTGTCCCTCCCCCAGATAGTCCCTCGCTCTCTCTCCGCACCGCACCACACGCCTGGCACCCTCCCCTACACAGTGGGCGGCGACCTGACGGCTCGGATCGGATTCGCACAGCCAGCACTCCAGTGAGAGAGAGTGAGTGAGCCAGGTAGGGGCAGAGAGCTGCGAGTGTGAGCGCGCCCCCCCCCCCCCGATGTTGCGCCCGGTGCGGCTGGCCCCCCCTGCACCCCCCACGCTATGCCACTGATTTTTCTGTTGCTTTATTCTAAACTGCTTAGAGGGTTTGGTTGATTAAAGCAGCATAGAAATCCTTGTGAAATAAATAAATGAATTTTGGGTGAAATGCTTTCCCATATGTTGCTCTGTCTGTGAGGAACAGCAGCAGCTCGAAAAATGTATGGCGCATAGTTTGCCAATAAATAGATGGTAGTACCTGTGAGTTTTCATTTTGCGATTTCCCGCAGCTGCCAGAACAGCCCCTCTTGATTTTTCTACTTCCCTCTCTCTCTCTCTCTCTCTCTCCCTCTGTGTGTGTGTGTGTGTGTGTGTGTGTGTTTTGGAGGGCGGGTCTAACAATTTTGTTCATGCACAAAGTACAGATTGCTTATGTCTTGTATGAATTGGCCTAGTGCCCTTTCAACTAATTGGCAATGCTGGTTCATTGCCTGGGAAAGTGGGATTTGTTTGAGATTAATGACAGAGCACTGGATCACAGCTGATGTTGAAGCTTGGAATTCCCTGGCTGATGCAAAATAGGCGCACAGCATGGACTAGACTCCTTCTCTTATCCAAGTGGTGTGAAAATGTGGTTTTTGAGCAAATGTGTGGTCATAACGATTGCAACCCCAGAAACATAACTCTAAACTCAATCCCAAGATGACAACACCATTGCGAAAAGATGGCAAGAAAGTGGACTGAGCAATGGCATAGTGAACGTGGCCTAGTTTCACAGCTGTAAGGCAGTTAAACATCTGCTTCACCATGAGCCCATTGGCTCCATGCCCACTGTTTCAGCAAAGCTGAAAAGATGAATGGATGCAAGCAAGCAACATTTCCTATCACCATAGCGTCCTCACGAGCGTAGGCTTTGGGGAGGTAGTTCTGTATGGCATTCTGCAATGCAGCAAATGGTGTAGGCAGATTGTGGTTGAATCTTATGTCTCAGAGTGACAAATCAAAGCTTGACTGATGCTTAGGTAAAGGTAAAGGGACCATTAGGTCCAGTCGTGACCGACTCTGGGGTTGCAGCGCTCATCTCGCTTTATTGGCCGAGGGAGCCGGCGTACAGCTTCTGGGTCATGTGGCCAGCATGACTAAGCCGCTTCTGGTAAACCAGAGCAGCACACGGAAATGCCGTTTACCTTCCCGCCGGAGTGTTACCTATTTATCTACTTGCTCTTTGACGTGCTTTCAAACCGCTACGTTCGCAGGAGCAAGGACCGAGCAACGGGAGCTCACCCCGTCGCAGGGATTCGAACCCCCAACCTTCTGATCAGCAAGTCCTAGGCTCTGTGGTTTAACCCACAGCACCACCCACGTCCTACTGACTGATGCCTACTGTAGGGCAAAGCCTTAAGCTGGGTGTGCATCACCACTTAAAATGCAGCCAATTAGGTCTTTTACTCAATTCAGATTGAAGCTGGTTTGGAAGGAAATGCATCAAATGCAGTATTTCATGAGAGATGACAGAACAGATACAGGGTAGATATGGACTGTGGCTAACGCATGTGCACATGTCTTCGCAAACCAGTGGTGGGAGCACACTGGATGCAGAGTAAATGGGAATGTGTACATGGTCTCAGTCCAGCTTCGTTACTGAATTGTTTCAGCTTCATGATTGTGTGAAAAGATGTTTGAAGACCAATAATTTGGGGCGGTTTACATTGGAGAACGGGACGCGGGTGGCGCTGTGGGTTAAACCACAGAGCCTAGGATTTGCTGATCAGAAGGTTGGCGGTTCGAATCCCCACAACAGGCTGAGCTCCCGTTGCTTAGTCCCTGCTCCTGCCCACCTAGCAGTTCAAAAGCACATCAAAGTGCAAGTAGATAAATAGGTACCACTCCGGCGGGAAGGTAAACGGCATTTCCGTGCTCTGCTCTGGTTCGCCAGAAGCGGCTTAGTCATGCTGGCCACATGACCCGGAAACTGTACGCCGGCTCCCTCGGCCAATAAAGCGAGATGAGTGCCTCAACCCCAGAGTCAGCCACGACTGGACCTAATGGTCAGGGGTCTCTTTATCTTTTACATTGGAGAACATGCAACTTGCCTGCAACTTGCCTGCAACTTGCTTAATTTTTACCCTCTTCTGATGGGAATATACAATAGAGCTGAGCATCTGTATTGGTCCTTGAAAAACATAACAGGAAAGAGCACTTGCTGCTTGGGATGTTTCCATCTGTAAAATCTGGAAGCACCCTTGTATATTCTGTGCCAACCAAAGTTCAGAAAGCCTCTTGGCTTGACTCAGAGCTGACTGAAAGAAACACCTGCTTGCTTTTAACATCAGTCAATTTTTCTTTTACTTTCCTTTATGGGCTGTCAGGATTTGGCTTGGGCTCTGTAAAGGGAGCTTGGGCTCTGTAAAGGGAGCGGTCAACTTGATCCCTTCCACCCCAGGCTAAACTTCAGCAACATGTCTTAAGTGTTCTGGTCATTGCCCCGGTAATTGTGTTTACATCATCTGAGAGAGATACCAGTAAAGAGACAAAATAGCCAAAACAGTTTAGTGATTTTTGGCTTGTTGTTTGAATACTTAAAGACATCTGCATCTGGAAAGAATTCTACTAATTTGTGACTAGCGCCAATATATCAGTTCCATGAGTTCCCAAGTAAGTAAACAGATGTCACTGTAGCTGCCATGGAGGGAAATCGGTGAGGCTAGAATGTGGTCAAGTGAAGGAACAGCGTGGTACAAATTAATCCAAGAAGGAAACATCCACCCAGATGGGTCGAGGGCAAGGGACAAATTGTCCTTAAGACCTCTTCAACTTGGACTGTAATACATTCAACCACAACTGGGCTATAAACAGTTCTGCTAACATACTAGATTCAGTGTACAAAAATATAGCATAGGAGGATAAAGCAGGGTGGGTGGAGGATATTTCGCAACCTAGAAATCAGTTTCTCCAGAATTTAGTTAAATTTAGTCTAGCAGTTCCACTATCCAAGGTCATAGTTAAAGCTGCAGACTAATGGAGCTGCATCAAAAATGGATTGAAATAATACAGCTACAGTGGCGTAGCGTGGGGGGTGCAGGGGGGGGCGGCCGCACCGGGCGCAACATCGGGGGGGGGGGGGTGCTCGCACTCGCAGCTCTCTGCCCCTACCTGGCTCACACTCTCTCTCACTGCAGTGCTGGCTGTGCGAATCCGATCCGAGCCGCCGGGTCGCCGCCCACTGTGGAGGGGAGGGTGCCAGGCGTGCGGTGCGGAGAGAGAGCGAGGGACTATCTGGGAGAGGGACAGTGCAGCGGGGGGGGGGACGCAAATTACTTGCCTTGCCCCAGGTTAGGGGGCGCAAATTACTTGCCTTGCCCCGGGTACTGACAACCCACGCTACGCCACTGTACAGCTATCTTGAGTCCTGCAACATGAAAGCAATGTGACAAGTGTATACTGTCCCTATTTTCCAGGGACAGTCCCAGAATTACAGAAGCTGTCCCAGTTTCTGATTTGATCCCGGAATAACCCCTTTTTTTCTTTTTCCTCCCCTACACGTCTCAGAGAACTATTAAAAGTGGTGTGTGTGTTTGTGTGTGTGTGTGTGTGTGTGTAGATGCAAAAATGGAATCCTGTTTATACGGAAAATAAAATTCCTGCACCAAATGAAGGAAATGGTCAAGCTGGCTTAGGAAGCCGTTCCCATAATTTTGAAGGAAAATGTCACCAATCCACTTCAAATTCGTTGATTGCAATGCTTCAGCAGCCAACCATGGAGTGCTTATTCCTTTAGTGTAAAATGAGCCTTACGCTGTCTCCTGGGAAGCAAGTCCCACTATATTCAATGGAGCTTACTCCCAGGTAACTGGGTAAAGACTGTGCAGCCTTACACTGCAATCCTAAGCATTTTTACTCAGAAGTGAGTCCCACAGAGTTCAATAGTGTTTACTCTCTGGTATGTTCCTGACCATTCTCACTTCTTCTTCTTCTTCTTCTTATTATTATTATTATTACTACTACTACTACTACTACTACTACTACTAATTTAATCCTGCCTTTTCCCTCGACAGGGACTCAAGGCAATTTACAGCTCAAAATTTTATTTTATTGCATTTATTTGTTGAAGGTTTCGTAGACGATCCCTCCCCTTGCACGTTTTTCCTTTACAACCACCCTGAGAGGTTGCAATTGACTCAAGGCAATAGATGCATATGTGTATATTATGTATATATGTGCAGTGAGATCAAACACGGGAGAAGCTTCCTGATGTAAAATAGGATGTTCCTATTTTGATCAGAGAGATGTTGGAGGATATGGAAGGGTGAACTATATTAATGATAACATGATAGTTATCATGTAGATAACTATCTACATGATGTTTAAGGCAATGGGTAGTTGACTAATATTCGTTAATTGACCATAACAGATCCTCTAACCCAGTTTAAGGTATTGCCTTTAAATCTTTAAAGGGATTACCTTTAAATAGCAATGCACGCTTTGAAACCCCCAACAGAAGTAAAAGAAATACAGCAAGTCAATCATCCAAACAATATAAAGCAGAAAAACAAAACACCTAAACAGTGAGCAGGCCAAAGTATAGCAATCAGGTGACCTAGGACTGTCTCCAATGTCTTTGACTCCAGCCTTCAACCCAGTAGTCAATATCAAACTCTTGCTCAGATCATAACCCCACTTGCTGGTCCCCTTACTGTTATGTACTAAGCTTGGATCCTAGAACAATAGACAAGTAGGATCCTAGAATGCAACAACTGATTGGCTTGCAGGGGAAGACCAATCAGGCTCCAGGAGGAAGTTAATCAGCCTATTAGGCTTGTAGGATTGTAGAATGCAACAACTGATTGGCCTGCAGGAAAAGACCAATCAGGCTCCAGGAGGAAAGCAGAATCAGCCAATCAGATGGGACTCATTGTGTAAATAATGTATATAAAAGCCTAAGGTTTGGGGGGCAATCAAATCACTGTTTTACAAGCTGCAATAAAGAGCATGAAATCACTACAGGACTCAGAGTATATTTCACTTACCATTCCATTACAAGACCCCAACAACAAGCTTCTCTTTTGTTTTCAACAGCCTGGATAGCTCAGTTGGTTAGAGCGTGATGCCATCAAGGTTGCAGGTTTGGACAGCTACATATTCCTGCATTGCAGGGGTTGGACGAGATGATATTCAGGGTTCTTTCCAACTCTACAATTCTATGATCCTTTTATTGTTTGGGCACCCCCACCTCAAAAATAAAGCAATGATGATGTCTGAGATGTCTGAACTACTGTATTTTTTGCTCTATAAGACTCACTTTTTCCCTCCTAAAAAGTAAGGGGAAATGTGTGTGCGTCTTACGGAGTGAATGCAGGCTGCGCAGCAATCCCAGAAGCCAGAACAGCAAAAGGGATTGCTGCTTTCACTGCGCAGCGGTTCCTCTTGCTGTTCTGGCTTCTGAGATTCAGAATATATTTTTTTTCTTGTTTTCTTCCTCCAAAAACTAGGTGCGTCTTGTGGTCTGGTGCATCTTATAGAGCGAAAAATACGGTATATGGCAATGCAAAAGAGTTAATCTGATCTTAGAAAGAAGAGCAAGGACAAAAGGAAGGGGAAAGATAGGGAAAATCCCAGGTCCAAACTATGCAAATAAATAAATAAATAAATAAATAAATAAATAGCAAGGAGATTGTGAGAGAAGAATGTTTTAATTTAAAATCTGCTTATGAAAGAAGGGCATGGCAGGACTTGACAGGAAGTCCCAGCCCATGATTATAACTCAGATCTCAGATAAGGAGGAGGGGATTAAGCAGACCCCAGGGACAAACCCTCCTCCCCACTGCACAGCTGTGGGGGAATCCTCCCTAGTGTGGCTGCCTCTATCAAGGGTAGCTCCACAGATGTTGCTGGACTACAACTCCCATCACCCCTGACCACAGACCCTTCTGGCTGGGGCAGGTAGGAGCTGGAGTCCAAGAACATGTGGAGAGCTATTGGTTCCCTAACCCTGCTTTAAATGTGTGCTTCCAGATGATACCCACTGCCTGGCGACAGGGTTGGCATCCTATCCCAGCTGTGGCTCCAGGGCGTACAAAGTATGTATATCAGGGTGGGGAAACTGCGGGCTCCCAGATTTTGCCCAGCAAAGCCAGTGGTCAACGATTTGGGGAGTGGGAGGCCAACAACAACTGGAGGGCCACGGATTCCCCGCCCCTGATGTATTTGCAGAACATTGCATGAGAGGACACATATTATGTGGCCGACCTGGCCACAGTGATCCATGCGACGGTCACCTCCAGGCTTGACTACTGTAATTCTCTCTACCCTTGAAGCTGTCCCAGAAACTCCAGCGGGTGCAGAATGCTGCAGCAAGGCTCCTCACGGGGTCTCTGCCATGGGAGCATATTCACCCAGTGCTTTTCCAGCTGCACTGGCTCCCGGTGGAGTTAAGGGTCAGATTTAAGGTGCTGGTTTGGACCTTTAAAGCCCTTCACGGCCTAGGACCCTTGTACCTACGGGACTGCCTCACCCGGTATGCCCCACGGAGCGCCTCAAGGTCCATAAATAGCAACACCCTCGCTTGGAGCCAATTTGATTCCCTCCCCCTCTTTCTTTTTTCTTTTCCTTTCTCCTGCTGCGATGAGGCTACATTTCAATATTTTAATGTTGTATTTTAATTTTGTTTTTAAGTTGTAATCATTCAACTTGTTTTATTATTGCTTATTAGCCACCCTGAGCCCGGCCTTGGCTGGGGAGGGCGGGGTATAAATAAAAATTATTATTATTATTATTATTATTATTTGCAGGGGCCATGCAACCAGGCGCCCCCCAAAACAGGCGCCCTGGCAGCTGAGTCATGGTGGCAGGTGGGTTGGTCTAGTGGGCAGATGGACGGAGACAGCGGGCAAGGAGCCTGTTAGAAGCAGGCTCCGTTCACCCTTCACATGAACCCCTTGCACAAGCCCCCACCCTAGCTGTCCAGTCCTGGGGGGGGGGCAACACTTGTCTCACCCCGGGCACCAGCAACCTATGCTATGCCATTGGGTATATGGTAGCATCAGCCAGTGGCAATCCACCTCTAGGTTGTCCCCAGTTTGCACTGAATTTGAACCTCTGAGTGGCTTGGATTACCTTATTACTGTTCCTGTGATTCAACTTGCTCCTCAGAGTGCTCTGTGATTTTATTATGGTTGCAGAACATACCCAGTCCTTGTGTTTCGTGTCGGACCAGTGGTAAGCCAGGCTTTGATTTCCCCTGTAGTCTTATGCTTTCTTTAACCTCACACACATGCTGGCATATATAAAACTATGTGTTCACCCTTTTTTAAATTAAAACTGAAAGTCCACAAGGGAAATTATGCAATGGGAAATAGCTGCTCCAATAAATCTGAGTCACACATTTTACTGATTATGGTAAATTTAATTATTCCATTTAAACTTGGTTCAAAAAAAAAAAAAAGTATCAATTTCTCAGCGCATGTTTCTTCCTGTTTGTATTACTCTTTCCTGGCTGGAGAAATGCCATTTTGAGTTCTGTTTTTACAGGATGGTATTCTAGCATTAGGTTGTTTTTCATCCTGTAATCTACAGATAAACACACACACATACACAAACAAACAAACACAGTCCTGCACTTTGAAGGATAAATACAGGCCTTTATCCCTGATTTTTGCTAATTAATAATTCTTAATAATTATAAGGACCACTTCTCCAGGGTGAGATTCTCGATTTTGTGGTAGGATTAAGGATCATTTGCCTTAAAGATCCAGTAAACACTTGAAATGTTTAACACATGCTTAATACATTTATTTCAAAGGTATACCTTGTTATGGAAAAGAATGCTATTACATTTTATACACCCACCCACACACACATTCACATTCTAGGACGGGATTTCTCCCCTTAATTGGCATTCGAACAGAGGATACCATGTCAGTCATACTCACCATCTTTTATTTCCCAGACGTACTCCTTCCACCCATCTAAGCTACATAAGGTTACACAATACAATATGATTAAATTATTGGTTTATGTCCACCATGGAGTACCCCTGAACTTTGCGCCCCAGCCTGATCTCCCAACCGCACTTAATTTTTGAGTTAGCTGGTACCACTCAAAATTTGGCAATACATTAGCTTTCCTATCAGTTTTTGAACTTGGCCATGAGATCTTTCTGTGCAACCGCAAAAGATGTTAAAGAATTTCAAGAGTTCTTCCCCTTTCTTACTGCCAATTGCAATCTCTTGCTCCAAGCACCTATGACCTTAGGAAGCTTATGCTACACTGATTATCTAAACAAAGTACCGTATTTTTCGCTCTATAAGACGCATCAGACCACAAGACGCACCTAGTTTTTGGAGGAGGAAAACAAGAAAAAAATTACTCTGAATCTCAGAAGCCAGAACAGCAAGAGGGATCGCTGTGCAGTGAAAGCAGCAATCCCTCTTGCTGTTCTGGCTTCTGGGATAGCTGTGCAGCCTGCATTCGCTCCATAAGACGCACACACATTTCCCCTTACTTTTTAGGAGGGAAAAAGTGAGTCTTATAGAGCAAAAAATACGGTATTTCGAAGATCCCTAGCAAGCATTCATCAAAGCAACACACTTGGTTATTTAGACATATCTGAAGTTCCTACAACTTGCGGCATTGCATGTGCTTGACCAAACTATCATGGTACTGTTCTGATATAGGGACACTTCAATAGTCAGGTTACTAGTAATTCAGTTCAGAAATGTTTAAAGCCTAGCCATTAAAAAAAAAAAAGGTTCTGTACATAGAAAGCAAGCATGGCAGGCAGAAGTCTTCTAATCTAGAATCCTAGGTGCTATTGACCACATCTGCTCCATCTCTTACTTGCAAAAGCAATACTGCAATTTTGTGGGAACTTATTTAAATGATGCTGCTCATCAAATGCACAACTGGGCATTTATTTAGGGCTGGGTTGTGGGACCGTGGAAATACCTTCAGATTTGTTTCAGAAGGAGTATGTGACCTACAGTTTGAGAGCCACTGACTAAGAACAAAGTCCCGAACTGTAATTGAATATAGAGATGATTTCCTGTGGCCTTAAGTGGGGATTTCAGCCTTGCTTTACTCTCTGAAGTAGGGAACTATGAGCACTTCCCTATTGTAGCTTGCTGTAGAGATTAGCTAATGGTTGCTGTGCCCTTTCATGACAAGGGCTGTGTAATGGTCGTAATAACAACAAATCTTTAATGAAGTCTGGAAAGCAGTTTGTGTGGTTTTGGAACTGTATAAAGTTCGTGCCCTTTCCTGTGAATGGATATTTATTTTTTGGAGATCTTTCTAAGGAAGAACCTTCTAAGAAATACTTCTGATTGCATTGCAATAGCCTCTCCTTAGAAGAGCCTGGTCCAAAACACACTAGCTAGGACTGCTGGGGGTGGAATCCCAAACATTTGGAGGGCATCACTTTGGGGATGGATGCATTAAAATACAAGGTATGACCAGGAAGTTCAGTGAATGGTCACAGAAATCAGACAGCAAGAAATAGTTGAACATACAGTGGTACCTCGGTTTACGAACTTAATCCGTTCCGGAAGTCCGCTCTAAAACTG
Organism: Podarcis tiliguerta; assembly: GCF_965153285.1. Classification (NCBI taxonomy): domain Eukaryota; kingdom Metazoa; phylum Chordata; class Lepidosauria; order Squamata; family Lacertidae; genus Podarcis; species Podarcis tiliguerta. Next base: position 106,764,263 of record NC_139536.1, read on the forward strand.
AAATCGTTCTTAAACTGAGGCACGCTTTCCCTAATGAGGCCTCCCACCGCCAATGCCCTTCCACCGTTCAGATTCTGTTCTTAGACCGAGGTAAAGTTCACAAATCAGGATGGACTCCAGCAAAACGATACCAGAAGAAAATAACAAGTGCAGACAACTGCTGGAGATGTGGGAGTAAAAATGCGAACTTACTACATATGTTGATTAACTGCCCAATGATAAGATCATTTTGGTGTGAGGTGAGGATATTTATGTTGTTGTTGTTGTTTAGTCATTTAGTCGTGTCCGACTCTTCGAGACCCCATGGACCAGAGCACGCCAGGCACTCCTGTCTTCCACTGCCTCCCGCAGTTTGGTCAAACTCATGCTGGTAGCTTTGAAAACACTGTCCAACCATCTTGTCCTCTGTCGTCCCCTTCTCCTTGTGCCCACAATCTTTCCCAACATCAGGGTCTTCTCTTCTCATGAGGTGGCCAAAGTATTGGAACTTCAGCTTCAAGATCTGTTCTTCCAGTGAGCTGATTTCCTTCAGAATGGATAGATTTGATCTTCTTGCACTCCATGGGACTCTCAAGAGTCTCCTCCAGCACCATAACTCAAAAGCATCAATTCTTCGATGACCAGCCTTCTTTATGGTCCAGCTCTCACTTCCATACATCACTACTGGGAAAAGCATAGCTTTAACTATATGGACCTTTGTCGGCAAGGTGATGTCTCTGCGTTTTAAGATGCTGTCTAGGTTTGTCATCGCTTTTCTCCCAAGAAGCAGGCGTCTTTTAATTTCGTGACTGCTGTCACCATCTGCAGCAATCATGGAACCCATGACAGTAAAATCTCTCACTGCCTCCATTTCTTCCCCTTCTATTTGCCAGGAGGCGATGGGACCAGTGGTCATGATCTTAGTTTTTTTTTATGTTGAGCTTCAGACCATATTGTGCGCTCTCCTCTTTCACCCTCATTAAGAGGTTCTTTAATTCCTCCCCACTCCAGTAGCATTTAATTAGGAGCTTGCTGTCTTATCACTGCCATTCGTGACCAAGAAGGCCTGGTTGATGAGAGAGCTGTTAGCTTAAGGAATGTTTATCTTTTTATCGTTTATTAAAATTGAATACCACCCTATGACCAAAGGTCTCAGGGCAGTACACAACATAAAATCACAATATAAAAATGAAAAATTCTTAATAAAAATAAGAACAAGAACAACCCAATAATCTCCCTCCTTCCCCAGTGCACACCCTTGGCTATTAAGGTTCTCAACCCCACCGCACACTAGGATCTAAAATCAGAAGTAAAAGGTAAAGGTAAAGGTACCCCTGCCCGTACGGGCCAGTCGTGTCCGACTCTAGGGTTGTGCGCCCATCTCACTTAAGAGGCCGGGGGCCAGCGTTGTCCGGAGACACTTCTGGGTCACGTGGCCAGCGTGACATCGCTGCTCTGGCGAGCCAGAGCCGCACACGGAAACGCCGTTTACCTTCCCGCTATAAAGCGGTACCTATTTATCTACTTGCACTTGGACGTGCTTTCGAACTGCTAGGTGGGCAGGAGCTGGGACCGAAAGACGGGAGCTCACCCCGCCACAGGGATTCGAACCGCCGACCATACGATCGGCAGGTCCTAGGCACTGAGGTTTTACCCACAGCGCCACCCGCGTCCCTTAAATCAGAAGTAGGCATCTTTAAAGAAAACTGCTTCATAGGGGATAGTTGGGGGGGTGAATAGATTTATCCATTTCCTCCTACTGATCTTCCCCTCAGTGACTTTCTTCCTCCTGTTCTTTTTTCTTCAGCCTTTGTTGGGAAGGAAACCTTTGGCCTGTAGGCTACGATGAGATATTATGACTACAATATATAAATTCTGATCTTAACTTACAAGGCAGCATATCAGTTCTCATTGAGGTAAGGATCATTTCTCTGGTGAGGCTAGGATTTTTCCAGATGTGATGACCTGAAGACTAAAACCAGGAAAATAATGGCAGCGACCTAGTGCTGGGGGAGGGGGGAATTCTTCTACGTCCTTTTGGCTGGGACAGTTTCCACAACGGTTCTGGTGGACTGCCCAGAAACATTGGCATCGCCTTCATGACTGAGCACAGGGGAGGAGTGAAAAATGTTCAGAGGGCCATATGAAGGAGTTTTATGGGCACAGTATGCTCCTTTTTACTCTTCCTTATTCCTTCACAGAAGAGTTAATGTCTTTCAGTAGCTTTTCCCATAACTGAACAGAAAGGAAATTGTTATTACAGATGAGCAGTCATCGCCATAACAGAGAAGCAGAAAAACACAGTGGTACTCCAGAGTTTGATACTGCAGTTCATTACTGCAGTGTTAATATTAATGTTTCTGAAATAACAAGGGTTGGTTTGTTGTTGTTTTTAAAAAAATGTAGAATAAAAAGCTGAATAGAAGGTCGAGCTGAGCATCACTTGAACATATGTTGTTGCCATCTTGGCTGTGACTGTTGGTCCATCTAACCTGCTCCTCTGTGTACTCTGATTTGCAATATCTCCACAGGGTCTTCAGAGGAGATCTTTGCTGCTTAACATTCTGCAATTGGGAAGTACCAGGGACTGAACCTGGGCTGTTGTTGCATGCAAGGCATTTGCTTATGATTGAGCTGTGTCCTGCTGCTCATCCGTTTATGACAGTCCATTTTACTTCTTTATTTCTTCATGTGGGGAGGGAATGGGATGTAAAGGGGGTGGGATGTGATTGGGTCAGTGTACAACCGAATGTCTGATTCAATCATTGCATTGAGATGTAAGGAAACATTCATTTTTAAAAATATTTTATTTTTTATTTTTTACCAACCACCAAAACACAAACAGTGAAACCCCCTCCCCCAGGCGGCTGATACATTGGGTATACAATATTCAATAATATACATATTCAATAATAACATATTCAAATCAACCATATGTACACTTATATCTTCTCAAACCAATCCTCTTTCTCACTGACCTTAAACCCTTTCTCACTGACCTTAAGGAAACAGTCATAACCATACATTTAAAGCACCATGATGCCCCTTTAAACCATCATGGCTTACCTCCCAAAGAATTCTGGGAGCTGCATTTTGCAAAGGCTGCTGAGAGTTGTGGTGGGAGACCCCTATTCCCCTCACAAAGCTACCATTCCCAGATTCCCTGTGAAGAGGGATTGTTAAACCAGTCCAGGAATGGGAGCTATGTGGGGGAAATGTAGGGGTCTCCTAACAACTCTCAGCACCTTTAACAAAGTACAGCTCTCAAAAGTCTTTGGAGAAAAGCCATGATTGTTTAAAGTGGTACCCTAGTCCGTATAGTTAAAGCTATGGTTTTCCCAGTAGTGATGTATGGAAGTGAGAGCTGGACCATAAAGAAGGCTGATCGCTGAAGAATTGATGCTTTTGAATTATGGTGCTGGAGGAGACTCTTGAGAGTCCCATGGACTGCAAGAAGATCAAACCAATCCATTCTGAAGGAAATCAGCCCTGAGTGCTCACTGGAAGGACAGATCCTGAAGCTGAGGCTCCAATACTTTGGCCACCTCATGAGAAGAGAAGACTCCCTGGAAAAGACCCTGATGTTGGGAAAGATGGAGGGCACAAGGAGAAGGGGATGACAGAGGACGAGATGGTGTGACAGTGTTCTCGAAGCTACCAGCATGAGTTTGACCAAACTGCAGGAGGCAATGGAAGACAGGAGTGCCTGGCGTGCTCTGGTCCATGGGGTCACAAAGAGGCGGACACGACTAAACAACTAAACAAACAAATAAAAGTGCTTTAAATAAATGGGGTGACTGTGGCCTTAGCTCTGGTTTGGTACTGAATTTCCCCTTCACCTGCTTTCTCTTCTTACACGAGTGTAACCTTTGTTTCGTAGGAGGCGCAGGTAGGCCTACTGCTATTGTACTAATAGTTTAGCTGCTTTCAGGAGCTCAGGTCAACCTGAGGTTTAATGGTAAGCATTTAATAGACTAATATATACTCCCTGCTGTGGATAAGCTTTGCAGCATGCATAGCTAAGGTGATGTGATCGGGAAGGTGAGCAAAAGCTCCCTTGGGAGATGGTCTATTTTTAATGCGTTCAAACCTCTTAGAGAAATTAAAGTGAAATGTTTTTTAAAGGGAAACAATATTGCTTCAGGTTTATTTGTTCCAGCTACTTGGTTACAACTCCACGTGGACACAATTAATGGAGGAAATGGCGTATTTTACAAGCCCAGGACTCTCGGTTATTCTGTGGCCATGTGAAATTCTTTATCTTAATCACCACACATTCCAGATGGGAAGGTTCTGTTCAGACAAAGGAACGTGTCTCGTTTTCTCCAGAAGCCAGTGTCCATGAGTCACTGGCAGATCCAAACCCTGACGACGAGAGGAGCTAACCCGATCAATTTCACAGCGCTCTCCAACTGAGCATTTGAGGACATTTTCATAATCGCATCTGCACTACAATTCTTTTTAGATTTTGCAGCTGCTTGGTTTCCTAAATCCTTGATAAATAAATATTATTGGGGTAAAGGTAAAGGGACCTCTGACCATTAGGTCCAGTTGTGACCGACTCGGGTTGTGGCGCTCATCTCGCTTTACTGGCCAAGGGAGCCAGCGTACAGCTTCCGGGTCATGTGGCCAGCATGACTAAGCCGCTTCTGGCGAACCAGAGCAGCACACGGAAACGCCGTTTACTTCCCCACTGGAGCAGTACCTATTTATCTACTTGCACTTTGACGTGCTTTCGAACTGCTAGGTTGGCAGGAGCAGGGACCGAGCAACGGGAGCTCACCCCGTCGCGGGGATTCAAACCACCGACCTTCTGATCAGCAAGTCCTAGGCTCTGTGGTTTAACCCACAGCACCACCCATGTCCCATGATTGGGGTACCAAACACATTAAGCTAAAAAAAAAACTAGGGCTTTCCCCACTGATTCACTAGGGTGCTTATACAATGAGATGGAATTACAAAGTATGCAGGAAATGGACACAAGCTGTTTATCTTCTCTTGCCCTGTTAAGTTGTAACTATTGATTCTTCTCCTGCCCAGATCGTAGATGCTTGTTGGCCCATTTATAGGTTGTGGAACTAGCTCACTGAACTATGCAATTTTTATTCTCTCCACAAAGCTTTTAAACTTCTTGGTGAAAGTTTTCTACCAGAGAACGTGGGTATATGAAAGCCTCTGAGTGATGAGTGGGAGCTTTTGGTCTTTCAGATGTTATTGGACACTGGCTCTCTTCAGCCCCAACAAACATGACCAGTGATCAGAGATGCTGGGAGTTGGACAATTGGACAGTTTACAGCTTCTCACCCCTGCTTCAAGAAGTTTCCATAAAAAGCTATAGTCCAAATCCATTAACAGGTCGTCTTGTTGTCAAAGTAGAACATTATCTTGTTTCAGGTAGCACTATGTTAGTGCAAAAGGGATGCGGGTGGCACTGTGGGTTAAACCACAGAGCCTAGGACTTGCCGATCAGAAATATATATATTTATAATGCTAAGCATTGCCACTTAGTATATTTTAAATTTGTCTTCTTGGATATTTTTTTATTTTGGAGTTGCAGGTTAAGGCTGCCCACTGTCTGAACTCCAGGGCAGTGTTGTTGTTGTTTTTAGCAAGCGGCCATTCTTGTTGACCCTACTGGAATATGTATACATCCAAGTGCAACAAGAGGCAGTAAAAATGCTGCTGTTTCTCCAGTTCCTGATTTGCAGAGTTCCAGAATCCCTTTGACATGCCCTTGTTTACATAAAAAATAAAGGCAGCCATAAAGCAGAGGGACGGGGCACTCTCCAAAATCCACAGCTGGGAAATACCTTTATTAGGACTAACCCAAATTGTCACAAAATAGTTTGCAAGTTTTCAAGTTGTCTAGAACTCTCCTGCCAAGCTAGCTGAGGGTGGTGGAGGTTATGAGAGGGAAAACACAAAAATTAGGCTAGATGTTGAAGCCTTGAGGTTTACATTTGAGTTTCTCCTCAAACATCCATCGCCACTTTTCAACTATTTACAATCTGGAAACTAATTTTCTACCCCTTAAGCCCACGGTATCCTTTCTCATAACCTTTTTTTGTCCTCCGAGGTATCATCTCCTTATCAGTTCATCATACACCACTAGTGGAAAGAAGGTTTTGCTGGACTGTGTCGCACTAGTCTAAACATGTCATGGCTACTGTAGGCAGGAGAAATGGTCTCGATGTTTATGCAATCCAGCTGCTCCCACTTCCCTCCTTACTCCCACCACCAATAAATATAGCTGATTGTATATATTACACTTCAGGGTCATGTACTAGCAGTGAGATCCCATTAGGAGGGCAAGGGTGACTGACTTGTGACTTCAACAATCCTTCAGAGTTAATCCAGCATTGTAGGAGCAAAAATTAAATACGCTGAGCTCCAAGTGTGATGAAAAAAAACAGCCCATAGCTGGGTAGCAACCTATAAAGGAAGAATTTAAAATGGCAATAAAAACTTTGTAATCTAATTACAGCAGTAAAAGTGAAAGGTGAGGCATTCACAGCATGGTTCACGTGCACTACGGCTAACCCCTGACATCTTGAATATATTATGTGGTTTCTTCCCTGCAGAAAATACTTTGTAAAGATCAGCCAGCCAGCCTTGCATCTCATTTTGTTATGTGTGCTTTTGATTCTATGTTTCTGCAAATGTGGATAGTGGGTTCTGGTGTTTAAGCTGATTTTCTGGGTGGGTGGGTGTCTCTGTGCTGCAATTTTGTGTGTCCACTCCTGAGAATAAAATCCCCCCCCCCACCTCCCAAAGATAATTTCAGAAAGATGCCAATTTGCATTTGGCAAATTGACCCTCACGTTGACATACCCTAGAAACAGTCCGCACATGTTGTAACCAAAGAATTATCCATTGAAATTCATCAAAACAACCGAGCAAAGATCTATCAAATGTAAAGCTGGAAGGGATAAGAAAAATAATTCCCTCTGTTTCCAAAGTTTGAAGGTGAGTGTGGATACTTAAATTGCTGTAACGGACACTGTCCATACATAAGAGGCTTGTTGGAACCCCAAGATTTACAGAAATATAAGCAATTCTTATGGGATGTGGGTGGCGCTGTGGGTTGAACCACAGAGCCTAGGGCTTGCTGATCAGAAGATCGGCGGTTCGAATCTCCGCGACGGGGTAAGCTCCTGTTGCTCGGTCCCTGCTCCTGCCAACCTAGCAGTTCGAAAGCATGTCAAAGTGCAAGTAGATAAATAGGTACCGCTCCGGCAGGAAGGTAAACGGCGTTTGCATGCGCTGCTCTGGTTCGCCAGAAGCAGCTTAGTCATGCTGGCCACATGATCCAGAAGCTGTACGCCGTCTCCTTCAGCCAATAAAGCGAGATGAGCACCGCAACCCCAGAGTCGGTCACAACTGGACCCTAATGGTCAGGGGTCCCTTTACCTTACACTTAAGGAAAAGGCTTTTGCAAAGCTTAGGAGGTGTGAGAGCCTCTGCAAGTGTAATTTGGCACATCAGTATTGAAAATCAGTACAGATACTTAGAATATTTTTTACCGTATGGTTGGTTTTTACTTTATTATTTTATTTTTGGCTATGAGATGGGACGTATTTTAGAGCAGTGTTTCTCAAACTTGAGTCTCCAGCTGTTGTTGGACTACAACTCCCATCATCCCTAGCTGGCAGGACCAGTGGTCAGGGAAGATGGGAGTTGTAATCCAGCAACAGCTGGGGACCCATGTTTGAGAAGCACTGCTTTGGAGAAATAAAGTACAGTCAATTGAAAATGTTGACCTATGCTTTTCAGGAAAAAGGCAGCCATAGAGGAGTATAAAAGGATGCCACTTGAATGTATATCATCCATGCTATTCCTTGACTCCAGAATGACTGATCTGTTTCCAGATTCCACTGTCCATAATTACCAATCCTTGGCTATGTTTGCTGGGGCTGATGAAAGTTGGAGTCTGACAACATCTGGAAGACCACAGTTTAGCCACCCCTGCTTTTTACTCTGGTGACGTGATGGATAACAATAACTCTTTGTAGTTGTACAAGGGGAGGCAGCAAGAATTCACAAGTCTTAGGACCACTTCCAATGTCAGTATGTGAATTTGAAGAGTAAAAAGTACAGATTCCGCAGGAGGAAAATCCAAAAACATACACTTTGCAGAACTGCTTTGGGACTTCTGCACAGCACATGTGTCCGGCACATGTCAGGCACATGCGTCTAATTGTTCCAACATTACGTACTTGGGTGTCCTGCTGCTTTGTACTTGAATTTTGTACTTGTGCCTTAAAACACTTGCATTACTGAAACTGAATAACAGGAGCCTGCCCTTAGAAACAGTCCGGTGTCTAGTTCCTCAACACTTATCTGCAGATGTGTTGGGGTATGTCCATGAATGCAATTCTCCTGGAGAGCAGACCTGAAAAATTGAAGACAACCAGGCTTAAGGTTGAGCCGAATCCAGGAAACACATTATAACATTCCTGACACAGGCTAATTGCATGCAAGAAACGTGCTTTTTGAAAAACAAACGCCAGCAGTCCTGTTGGTCCAGGTTTCTTTTTTCTTTTTTTGCAGAGGGGGAGGGCAATCAAAACAGAAATAATTTTATTAGGACCGATTAAAAGTTGAAAAGAGGTAAGTTAGCTTCTGAACTTCACAGAACTCTTCCTCGGGTTAAGCAACAAGAAGTGCAAAATTGGGAGGGAGGAATAAAAAAGTTGCTGGTTAGAGGACTGCAGTCTTAGGATGTTTCAGGCTAATTTCTACTGGCTAGTTAAGTTATTTTGTACTGAGTTTAGAAGATCACAGGTTGTACCAATATAACAACAACAAAGCAAGGGCCACTTTCTCTTTGAAAATATGAGGCTGATGTAACACCTAAGAACGGTTAAAAATAGGAGAGCCTCCAACTATAGACATTGCAGCAATAGTATTTAAAGACAATGGAAAATCTTCCAGTTAAAATGGCATGATGCAGGTAGATGTGAGCAACTTTCTCGGATGCTTTTTCGGGGACAAAATGGTCCTAATTTTGGGCCAGAAACCATCAAAATGCCATTCTACTTTGTACTCCACTTGCATTATGGCAGGACAAAATGTTCTGTATAGGCAACTGTGGTGGCAATGCTTGCTTTTGTTTGTGTGCGTTTTGTATATATTGTAAAACTATTCGTTTGCAATTAGTATAATGTGCACAAACATGTCATCTTCCTCTGTTAGAGGTGACCGAACTGACTAGATCCTACATTACATGGACAGAACCCTAGCATGAGAAAGCACCTGCTAAATGTTCGAGAAGCTTTTAGGATAAGTATAGATATATGGAGTAACCAGCCTTTGAATTAGGTTAGAGACGTAATACAGCTACACAGCGTGTTATTACAGAGTGCAAAGAAGATACTGCTGCATCTTTACCTCTGAAGATTGCCATGATGCAGAGGGATGCATTCTGCATGTACCTCCGAAACAAGCATGCAATAAGTACATCAGGGACAGTGTGCAGCCCTCTAGAATGTTGGGAGGCTGCCAGCTTCCATTAGGCCCAGTCAGTCCCATGGCCAGGGACTATGGGAGTTACGGGACACAGGTGGCGCTGTGGTCTAAGCCACTGAGCCTCTTGGGCTTGCCGATCAGAAAGTCGGCAGTTCGAATCCCTGCAACTGGGTGAGCTCCGATTGCTTCTGCCAACCTAGCAGTTTGAAAGCACGCCAGTCAAGTAGATAAATAGGTTCCATTGCAGTGGGAAGGTAAACAGCGTTTCCGTGCGCTCTGGTTTCTGTCACGGTGTTTCATTGCACCAGAAGTGGTTTAGTCATGTTGGCCACATGACCCGGAAAGCTGTCTGTGGACAAACGCCAGCTGCCTCAGCCTGAAAGTGAGGTGAGCGCCGCAACCCCAAAGTCACCTTTGACTGGACTTAACCATCCAGGGGTCCTTTACCTTTTTTACCTTTTCTATGGGAGTTGCAAGTCCAACAACATTTGAAGAGTCACAGATTTCCCAACCCTGCAGTGCATTGATCCAAGTGCAGACACCAATGCTTTGGTTTTGAAATATTGTTCACGTCAAATGTTTCAAACATATCGTTTCATAGTTCTAACTATTATAGTTCATTAAATATACTTGTTTCCTACATTCAACTTTGCAATTCTGAGTGGTGCTTTTTGCTTCACAATCTCGTATTAGAATTAAGAGTTCCGGTTCATCTTGGAATCCTCGGCTCCGACTCCCCTGTAAACACTTCCTTAACTATGGCTGGTTGCTGTACCAGGTGTGCATTTACACTTCACAAAACAAGAGGGAAAGCATCACACACACACAAAAAGGAAAAAAGTGGACACAATTCTGCACACCCTCATTTATATGGTTAGGTGCCCACTTTGAAATATTAGTGTAATTTAAGTTGGAATAAAATATATCTCACTCAACCTGCATGCCTGCTCAGTCTGCCAACTGTTGATAGACAACTTCAGGGTCCCTGCTGTCCTTACTTATGGTTCTTTACCATTACTCTGGATGCAGAAACATAGAACTGTAGAGTTGGAAGAGACCCTAGGCGTCATCTAGTCCAAAGATGCCTTCAGATAGAGGCCTGTCCACTGTACAGCAGTACATGTGGTGGAAGGGTGTGTCATTTTAGGGAGCGAAATGTATTTTTTTGCAGATTTCTCCAGTGAGGGGTCTTCCAGTGTTACCTGTCCACTTGCTGTTAGACAAGGTCTTCCCATTGAGTACTGTGATCAAGTGTTGAAAGGGTAACTCGTTGGTGTGGAAGGCACAAACCAACCAGACCAGCTTACAACCAAGTTTAGGTTCTATCGCAACACATGGTACCACCCTTCCAGCCAGTGTAAACATTTGTAAAATCTCCCCCAGTGGCCTGCAGGCTCTAACCAATGCTCTTCTTCTTTTTGAAATCTACAGGGTTATTAGTAATAACTCTAGCTGGTTTTTCTGTCTTTGCGCCTTTCTCTGGAGTGAAGTGGTAGAGATATATTACACCTGGCCCACTGTACAAAGAATAAGGCTGTTCTGCGATTTTGCTGGGGAGCTGCTGATCTGAACTGTCTGCTTTCAACATATCTTTAGTTGTATCTTCACGGCCATCAAAGAAGATGGGTTCAGTTTCACCCTTCTGACAAAGAAAACCAGATTCCTTATCCAGGGATTTCATAAAATTTTCTTGGGTCTGCTTGACTTTATTGAAGTCTCTTGTCTTCTTCAGTGACAAGCCAGCATCCATAAAGGCAGCAGTGGTGATGGCAGTTGTGGTTTTGTTAAAGTCCCCGGTAAACCTATCAGGTCCTAAGAATTTACCTTTTTTCAGTCATTTAATTGCACCCTTTACTTCTGTTTCAGAAATGGTGCTTTTCAAAAAGGTCCTGAGGTCATCAGTCAAAGTTGGCAATCCAGTTCGTAACAGGTAAGAATCAATATAATCCTTAGATGGATCTGTAGATGTGTAGAGGTTCTGAAAGAATTGTTCAAATTCTTGGCTGTTTGATGATGAGTCATAGCAGAGGTAGTCTTCAGGGTTGTGTATGCATTGAATAAAGATTCTCGTCCATCTTTAGTACTCATGCTAACCGTTTGGAGGCTTTGTTTCAAACTCATAGTAGATTATTTTGGTGTATGCTAGAGCTTGGACAATGTGATCTGTCTCTAGAGATTTCAGCTGTGCTCTCTTATCTCATGGAAGTTCGAATGTGTTGTGTTGTCCTCGGGTTAAATACAGGAGTTACAAATCCCAAATTTCCTTGTCTCTTTTGTGCATTTCCTGAACAAGGATTATATCAGGGTGTTCTTTTGAAAGATAGATTCCACCCTACAGCATTTAACAATTGAGCCCAGCCCTTTGACCTTGAGAGAGATAACTTTGAAGGCTGGTGGCATTATAGACATGGGACATTGTTAAGCATGCATGCTGTGAGTTGAGTCTTGGTGTGGGTGTTGAATACACGGCAGATCTCAAGTAAAGCAGCTGCACTGAGTAAACTTGAGAGAACAAGAGACATAGGAACACATAAATAAAAACATAACTATCTGTCCATGGTGAAAATGATTGAGTCGTGACAGGGAAAGCTGTGGATAACTTTACACTGGACCACCAGGAGATGAAGGAGGGGCTAGGGTGGGGGATTGTTTTAGTGCTCCACACATTCTCCTTCCTTGGGAAGTCATAAAAGCCTGAAGGCTTTATAATGAATGCCTTCAAGCCTTAGGCTTGAGAAGCATAATATTAACGAGCAATGCCACTATCTTTTTGAGTCATCCATATTGAGGAGAAAAGGGGACAGACCTTTCCCTTTGATGTAAATACCGGGATGGTAATTTCAAGATTATGCAGAATATTTTCCATTTGTTCACCATCACTGGCCCCAAGGTATTTACCATTCACTTGCACCAATATCTTAAGAACACTGTAAGTAGTTCCTGCAGCTTTTAGTGCAGCAGTGTAGTATTTGAAAGATCTGTGATGGGCCAGGGTCTCCAGGCATACATTCAGGAACACCTCCATAACTGAGGGTTCATATTTAAGCTCATAGAAGTTGAGTAGGGCATTGAGGATGGAATTTTTGATCTGCTATCTTTCAAATGCAACAATGTACCTAGGTGTGTCTGAGGCCCTTGTTTGGTGGTGCTGTGGGTTAAACCGCAGAGCCTAGGCCTTGCTGATCAGAAGGTCGGCGGTTCGAATCCCCGCGATGGGGTGAGCTCTCGTTGCTCGGTCCCTGTTCCTGACAACCTAGCAGTTCGAAAGCACATCAAAGTGCAAGTAGATAAATAGGTACCGCTCCAGCGGGAAGGTAAATGGTGTTTCTGTGTGCTGCTCTGGTTCACCAGAAGCGGCTTAGTCATGCTGGCCACATGACCCGGTAGCTGTACGCTGGGTCCATCGGCCAATAAAGCGAGATGAGCGCCGCAACCCCAGAGTCGGTCACGACTGGACCTAATGGTCAGGGGTCCCTTTACCTTTTGTACTCTGTGAGCTCATTCAATGTCAGCGGAAGTGAGGGGGGTGGTATATTCAAACCACCAAATTTAAACTAAATTTAAAATAAAAACAATCCCCCCCCCCACACAGCATCTCTCATTCCAGAATCCCACATGCATGAACATTTTTCCAGCTGTCATTATGAGACTGATCCTCAGTCTTTAATTCCTGATCTTCACTTGTCATTTTGAGTAATTGCAGTTCAGATTGAGTGGTTAGGCTAGCATTAAGCGTTATTTGCCATTTGTGTTACGTCAGCTATGCGATCAGATAACATCTCAGTGCAGAGCATCAGTCCAGTCATTTGCTAGAGCCTGCCTTATTTTGGCAACAAATTTCTCTGAATCTCTCTCCTCCTTGGGGCCATTAGTGGCTTTTGTGCCCTTTTGCCTACAAGTGCCAGATGATGCCATGTCTTCCTCATGAGCTCCGTCCAACAGCTCTGAGAAATCAACCTCTAGAGCAGCATTAGAGTGCTCAAAGAGGTAAGAAATAGCATTTTTGCAGATGTTCAGAGCAGTTCTAATCCCGAGGATAGTGGAGACTCAAAATCCAGCCACCATTAGCCAGACATTGGAGAGACCTGTCAAGAGTAAGCATGGACCAATGGTACCAAATAGTATGGGAAACAGCCCTAATAGAAAAATTAACCAATAAACTGAAACTGACATGGGGACAAATAGAAGAAGACACCTTCACCCTGGTATGGCTCCCCTTTATCACATACACAGCCCAACAAGACAATGACAATAATCCACCAACAGCATACAAATCAATATGGCTAACCTGATCCAAAACACCCACCCACCCCACTCACACATGAAAACAAAGACCACCACAGCCAACTACAAATGAATAACCACACCCTAGGCCAACCCCAACTTTTCTCACCACCAAAGGAACACAAGCGAACAGCAAAGAACCTGCACAAACAATGCTGACACCAAACGCTACATATGGTAGGTAAAATAGAAACATCGCCACCCGACCCCCACCCCCACCCATCTTTCCCCCCCTCCATCTCTTTCCCCCTTTTCTTCCTAATGTCTCAATAAATGAAATTGATTTGTAAAAATGTTACATGGGGAGGGGGGGACACGAGGGAGAGACATTGCACACTTTTGTAAATCAACAAAATCTTTAATAATAATTTTAAAAAATCCAGCCACCATTTGACAAGCACACCCCGCCCCCGCCCCAAGCCATCTTGAGCTGAAGTAGATATGTGAACCAGCCAGAAGAACTAGCCTTCTGCCCCATCATCATCAGCTATCTTCAACATAATGAACCCTAAAGTTAAAATCCGTCTTCATTTCTTTGACGCTGTTCGTAGCCACACACTGGTGTTCCTGGGAATAGAGTGCAAATGCCCCATTGATAAATATTCATGTGCATGACATTAATTCATGCTGCCAATATTTTGCATGCAATTAATTAAGATGTGGGCTGTGACCCTGAGCTGACGAGCACTTTTGAGCTGAAGTCCTGAACAAGCAACCCACACCCTCTGCAATGGGCGCTTTGGCCTCATTAGGAGTATGGGGATTCCCACGCAATCTTCTTAAATGCTTGCTTAAGTGTCACGTTTTCTGTCAGTGTATAAGTCGTGGGAAAGCGTGTTCTCCCTCATGGAGAGCGTGTGTTGCGGTGGGGTCCACCAGGCCGCCCCTCTGTTGCCAGGCAGGATTACTAAGGAAGCCTGCGGCAACGATTGGATGACTGGGTTGCTGGGGTAAATCCTAGGTTGCAATTTGGTGGGAAGGATCAGAGGTTTTAAATCCTGGGAACGCAGCTTGGAGCTTTCTCTTTCGCTGTGTGCAACGGAGCACCCGCCCACCCGCCCTAATTTTATGGGTTTTGTGTTGACCTTGCTATACCTGTCATGGGGTCATCTGCCGTTGAGGCAGGGGCCTGGTAGGAATTTTGACCATCTGGCTGATCGGCTGGTGCCATTTGGTTTTTGCCTACTGCGTAGCAAATCGTCACAACTTATAAGGTTGCGGTTAGGCATTGGTTATCAATTGGTTGGAGGAGGGGTTAGGATTGGCTGGGCCTGCCCCTCCAAGGTTGCTGCGGAAAGGGAATTCCATTAAAGGAATCCAGGGCCTTGCCATCTTTTCATCCGAATCCCTGGAATGGGGCTAGGGCCGTCAAGCCCTGGGGAGCATGCGGGGAGAGGTGAGGGCCTGTTCCTCAGCTCCATTTCTCCCCAATATTGTTTTCCCTTACTGGCTTTTGGTGGTGCCCAGAAGTCAATTCTGTCCCCAGGCAGGGGGACAGATAGTCTTAACCAATGCCTAAACAACCACTCACATTTATGTATTTCAATAAAGTTGTGGCCAAAATTATGCCAAAAACCTTAAACCAAATTTATGTGTGTGTTGTGAGTTATTTGAGGTGTGGCTTGGGGACCTTGACAAGCAACTGGATGAATCGGGGAGGCAAGGGAAGACTATGCAAGGAAGCATGAGAAGAATGCATTGGAACTAGGCCCAGGGCCTGTCTCCATTTGCCCTTCATTGCCTGCATATACTCTCATGGTTCAGAATATCCTAGCACTGCAACTTCACATGGGGGCTGCATCCCAGAGAGTTTACTTGAGGTGCACCCAAGGGCTTGCACACACCCAGAACTTCAGCAGGGAAAGCATGCACACACCCTGCTTTTATTACAAGCTGCTTTTGAAATTCTTCTGAGATGCTGAAGAGTAGCATGGGTACCTACTATTTACAAAGCACGCATATAAAGCCCTGGGGAGTGCATGTCCTTATACAGTTCTCTGGAATGTGGCTGAGAAAACTGGGGTGGGGGTGGGCAGAGCCACATACACAAGAGAAAGTCAGGGCTTTTGAGTATACAAACTATACTAATGCTGCTAATTAAGGGCTTGCCCACATTTCTGCATTATTTAGCTGTTCCCCCACTTTCCCCCCATTTGAATTAGACTGGAGTTGTCCACACCCACATGTATTTGGATTTCTATGTGAGAAGCAATTTTGGTCGTCCCCCTCCCATACATGCCAGTAAGTGTTCCCTTTTGTGTTATCCCTGCCTTCTCAATTGTTGATTCTATGATGCCTATTAAGTTCCAACACGGCAGTGGTGGTAGTAGGGGTTAGGGTTTAATCCCTTCTTAAGAAATGTGCAAAAATACACAGCCAGGCAGTTGTAAAGTGTCAGTGCACAGCTTTGCCATTTTCTGGTTTTGGGCAAATCTGAGGTATCAAAACATTTATAGACGTGCTCCTCTGTTCAGGAGTATGCTGGAAATAGTTAAGAGCATAGGTGGAACAGAAATGAAAAGCAGACACTTTTCAGATTGTTGCACAATGTCTGGTGTGGAAATCTTTAACATGACTTGCTTCTGCAATTTTCTGGTTTTGTGCAAATTTGGGGGATTGAAAGAATGAATAATATGCACGCACACAAACGCACAGACTCCTCCATTCCGGAGTGCTCCAGAATAGTTGGGAGCATGGACGGAAAAGAAATGAAAGCTTTGAGGAAGTAATGGGTAGGGAAAGGAGAGCAATAGAAAGTGATATTTGATCCACTCACTGAAAAACACCAAAACAAATCATTTGCAACCCTGAGTGGAGTGGTTTGGAGTCCCATTTTCCTCAACTGACTGGACTTACCCTCATATCATGAAAACCCACATTTATAAGGGTCATCCAGATTAGTGCTGTTTGAGGTTAATGCCATGCAAACTACTCAAATTATATGGGAACGCAAAGAGCTGTAAACACAATAAGCTCTGGCGTGGACAGGCCTTGATTTTCTGGTGCAGAGGAAGATCATAACGATTGGCAGTCACATGAGCTGGGTTTCGTGATCCTTGGGGAATGGACTGTGGTAGTGATGAGGAACCAGTGGCCCTTTAGATCTTGCTGGAATACAACTCATATCATCCCTGACCATGGACCATACTTGTTGGGCTTATGGGAGTTGAAGTCCAGCAGCGATTGGAGGGCCACCAGTTCCGCACCCCTGCCTGGCTTCTAATTTACTCAATATCCATTGGACATTATTCCACATTAGTTTTATTTGTAATGCAGCTGGGCCTAACCCTGCAAAATATTTATGTTTAAGATTCAAAAATGAGATTATGACTAGAAATGCTTAGGGCTGTACCTGTGCTAAAGTAAAGTGAAGTTTCAGGAATTTCACCAGAAGGTGCTGGGTATCAGCTTTTTATGTTTTGGAAACAATGCAAAGTTTATAAAAGTTTACTATTACAAAATGACTTTTTATGAAGCATTTCGATTCTGTGTTTGGGCTGGGAGCTTACTACTTAATATTGGAATTTATACTTTAGATTGTATGCAAATTCCATGCCTTCCCTCATTTACCCAGTTAAGTAGTTGGATTACAGGTGCATAAATAAACCTTTAATTAGTAGTTATTAATTATGCAAGGTCATTTCAACTCCATCAGCAGTCAAGAAATGTGTTCTTGAGACATAGCCCTTTCCCGCTTTGACCAAGTGATTCAGTTCACAATTGCAAAACTTTGACTACAGACCATAATTTGAATTGAAGTGAGAGAGAGAGAGAGAGCATTGTGATCCAGAATTTCGTTTCAGGAGTTTAGACATGGATCATTTGGTTTGTTTGTATATTGTAAATACTTTCATACCGCCCTTCAAATCCTATTTCCAATGAGGTTTACAAAATAAAGAAAGCAACACATAAGACTAGAATGTAGCCTTATTGAAAAGTCCAAAGACAAAAATAGCTTAAATGCTGTCAGTGAAATGTTGGCACTCTCTTAATTTCAAGGAAATACAGTGACATTTATTGTTAGTCAGGGGCAGCTGGTGTAGGCTTGGTAGGGTTGGTTGTCAGCCAAGGTTGCGTAGGCTAAGCCAAGAAGGTCCCCATCTTCTTCCCTTGCAAAGGTACCAAAGATGAATAAGCAGTGCAGTTATACAATTGCTTAGCATCAAACCAAACTGAATAGACACTTACCTTGGTTCAGCAGGGCTCCCTGAGAGAAAAGGTGGGCAGTGTTGTTCAGCACCCCAACCTCCACTTCTTCAGATGTTTGGCACAGCACCTCTTCTTTTCATGCTGCCATCTTGTATGTAAAGTTCATCTAGTGATCCTTCTGTCATGCAAAAAGTTCAGTGTTCCTATGACTGAAATTTGGTGTTTTCTTGATCTTCTATTTCCCAGTCGGCTGCATTGCCAAGGCAGTGACATAGTGTTCCATAGGAAAATCTTAATCCTCTTCAGAGCCCAGAATATCCACTCTCCTTCCGCAGTTGTCACAGGAGTGCTGATGAGGATTTTGAGCAATTTCATCATTTCTTCCATTGCTGGCTCCAGATTGCTAGAGTATGGAAGCATCCATGCAGATGTACAGGTCTTGACTCCAATACAGGATAAAGATATCTATCTTCACCCTCCAGCATAGGCTTCTAGAGTTTCCTTAAATCTGTTGTGGAGATCTCTGGCTGTGCGCCGGAAAGAAAGTCCCTTGTACCAGCAAATTGGATGCAAATTGCTCATTTGCATGTGTGATGATGATGCCACAGACTTCTGATGCCACTTGATCTGAGATCTCCTCTCATTTGCTTCTGGGCAGCTGAGGTTCCAGAAATATCTCAGAGAACAATTTTCCAACTGACTCACCAAATTGATGGCATTCACAAAGTGATGCTGTGGAATCGATGGCTGTTCTTCAGTTGATTGAAATTCCCTGGCCTCAAGGACTGAGTTCTTATCATACGCCCAGTCTCACATTTGAGGAATCCTATTTCAAACACCACATTCATTGTGTGGATGTTGAGGTTCCAGCGTTTTTAAGACACTCTTATGAGTGCACAACTGACTTGAGTACTCGACTGCTTTTTGCACTGTGGGCAAAATAAAAATTAAAAATTAAAATGATGGGGGAACCAAGAAAGATCTGAAAACAAAACTCTTCCTTCCTTGTTTGAGGATACTGCTTGGTAATTTCCGCTGACACACGTAACCATGAACATACTGGACACTGGGAAATGCATCTAGGATCTTCTTTTCCATTCCTGTGTTCTTAATATGCATCACAGTCACCCCATTGTAGCTCAAGGAATGAGTTTCTCTTCTGCAGCAAAAGCTCATTCAGCTACAGAAGCAAGGCTGCCACGGTGGTTTCAGCCTGAGAGTCTTGCAGCCGTGTGAATCCATAAAACCTGACCACCATCAAATGTGTCATCAATCAGTATATCTTGGCGGTGGGTGGCAGCATCTGTGGTGTCATCAGCTTCAATGGCAACAGAAGGAGCGTATTTCATCTGTTGTTTAATATGATCCTGGGCCATAGTTAACATGAAGTCAAGCAGAGTAGTCTTTGACAGACCTGTAAACATGGTTGCACACTGCTGATGAACTTTCATTGTGGTCCATTCTTTATGCAAGGTGAAGCAAGCGCTTCGGGTATCAGATTCAACCCCATTCCCCATCGTTTCTCTGCTGCCAGCCCTACCGGGGCTTCACCTGCACCACAAACACAGCCTCGTTGCCCTCACCGCTGGTGCTGTGCCACCACGTTGTAGTGGCAAAGTGGGCACAGCCGCAGGTGAGGCTACAGCTGTGGTGATGATGCTGGTAGTTCGGGTGCAACAACAGGGGCAGGGAGGGTGTGGAGTGGGAACCTGGTTCCACAGGGAATAGCACTGAGAGGGCATTGTGTTTTGCCTACAATGGCAAAGCATCTTGGGCCATTCCTACTTATGCCCCACTGTTCCTGAGGAGCCTCCGTTATTTATCTGAAAAGCTATGCACTCAAATAGATGAGCATAGTGTGTGGCTTAGCTGGAAAATCAATACCGTACACAAACCAGTCTGTTACTGTCATTAGAGCATCTTCTTGCCAGCCTTCACAAATGATATACTGTTGTTGCACAATATGTCAAGCACAACCCAAGGCTGGTGCAGGTGTGTTGGCACAAGAACAGGCAGCTTCTCTTGTCCCTGTGAAAGCTTTCTTCTTGGATTTTTTTTTTTTTAAATCTTTCCTTCATCCAGAAAACCCAGAACATGTGGGAGGGGGAATCCCACCTTTAAAACAAACTGAAAAGAGCTTAAATAAGTGAGTATTTGCCACATTGGTCTTTCCTTCAAAGCTTGCAAAATATGCACCAGATTCCCCTACAATAATTCTCTTTGGAAAGAGTGGCAAATCTAACATGGCCTCTTACTGAGTTACATTACCATGGTATGTGCCTCTCGGGTATTTGCACGGCCCTGTTCTCTCTGAGCTGATCAACCTATGCCTGGGCTGCACTACTTCAGATTGTAGATGTGCTATGCGCTGTGTTGGTTGTGGGTGTATGGCATGGCTAAATGCTTCTCCACCTAGAAACCTGGCGTGTCAGAGTCTGGGAGAAGATTAGACTAGAACTCTTCTCCCTGACAACTGCTATGACATTGTGAGACTGATTCAGGATGTGCCCTTTTGGCCAATTAAAACACTTATGAGGTTGCAATCCTATACACATTTATCCTAGAGTTCTCAGATAACTCAGTGGGGACATACTTCTGAGGGGGGAAATGTGCACAGTTGCATTGTCAATCCATGAATCTTGCTCATGGCTTTTCTACCACTTGATTGTAGAAAACAAAAACCCTCAAAGCGGCTGAGAAAAAAGATAAAATAATAAAACTATCACTATTTTTTTTTACCATAATTTAAAAATACAGAGACAAACCTAGACAGCATTTTAAAAAGTAGAGACCTCACCTTGCCAACAAAGGTCCGTATAGTAAAAGCTATGGTTTTCCCAGTAGTGATGTACGGAAGTGAGAGCTGGACCATAAAGAAGGATGATCGCCAAAGAATTGATGCTTTTGAATTGTGGTGGTGGAGGAGACTCTTGAGTGTCCCATGGACTTCAAGAAGATCAAACCTCTCCATTCTTAAGGAAACCAGCCCTGAGGGCTCACTGAAAGGACAGATCCTGAAGCTGAGGCTCCAATACTTTGGCCACCTCATGAGAAGAGAAGACTCCCTGGAAAAGACCCTGATGTTGGGAAAGATGGAGGGCACAGGGAGAAGGGGATGACAGAGATGGTTGGACAGTGTTCTCGAATCTACCAGCATGAGTTTGACCAAACTGCGGGAGGCAGTGGGAGACAGGAGTGCCTGGCGTGCTCTGGTCCATGGGGTCACGAAGAGTCAGACACAACTAAACGACTAAACAACAACAAAAAATACAGAAGGTTAAAACCATAATAAAATAGACTAAAACAGAAGGTTATACTATCTCTACATGGTTGTGGCTGTGGGTCAGTAGAAATACTGTGTTTAGAGTTGCTAGGTGAGAATTTTCTATACAGAACAAGGAACATTTTTACAAAGGTGGTGTCATTTGCCTAATACAGGTGAATGAATGAAGGAGCTGGGATGTGTTTAGCTGGGAGCAAAGTTTGCAATTTTATTGTTCTCTGAAAAGGATAACCAACTGTTTTAGGGCCACTACAGAATAGATAAGCAATGCCATCGAAACTGAACAGATGTGAGATGGGTATCAGCCTGTGCCGCCTAGCTGAAACTGGTATAACTTTTTAGAGCAATCCAGGTTGGTATCTGGAATGCTGGACTCTTGAGAAGCCTTCCATTGCAAGCTGTTGAACTAGGTGAACCCTGAGGTCCCTTGCCAGTTCGGAAGCCATGCCTACAACCACCCAAATGTCACTACTTATACTTATGATAATGGGACGTGGGTGGTGCTGTGGGTTAAACCACAGAGCCTAGGGCTTGCTGATCAGAAGGTCGGTGGTTTGAATCCCCACAATGGGGTGAGCTCCCATTGCTTGGTCCCTGCTCCTGCCAACCTAGCAGTTCGAAAGCACGAAGTGCAAGTAGATAAATAGGTACCGCTCTGGCAGGAAGGTAAATGGTGTTTCCGTGCGCTACTCTGGTTTGCCAGAAGCAGCTTAGTCATGCTGGCCACATGACCCAGAAGCTGTACGCTGGCTCCCTCGGCCAATAAAGCGAGATGAGCGCCGCAACCCCAGAGTCGTCCACTATTGGACCTAATGGTCAGGGGTCCCTTTACCTTTACGATAAACGAAGCAGTTTGATCAGTGATTCAAGATAGCATCCTCCCAGTGGTTCCGTACCTGTGTGTTAGCTAGCTGTTTGTGGATTTGTGTAGGTGGGGGCTGGTTTAATAATAAGAATAATGCAATGAACTGCTTTAGTTCATCAGGAAGGTTTTACTGACAAATTGATGTAGCCAGGCTGCTTTCATACCTGTAAGTAATGTATCTTGTTTGAAGTACATTTAATGGAACAGATCTTGCCCAAAGGAGGGATGGGTGTGGTAGATACTCAGATTTGTGAAGATGCCATGTGCATCACTCATTGTTTCCCGGATTTCTCCCACAGCCCAGACACATTTTCTTTGCTCCTTTCAATGCCAGCAGACAGCCTTCTGTTCAAGTCTGTGGGAAGGATATGGAGGGTTTTAGGAGAACTGAAAGCAGACTCTCTACTGCGTTTGCCTTAGTTTCTTTTCCAACTCCTCAAATTACATTCTGTTATTCCCTGTAAGGGTTCATACATACAAAGCCCAGGTTCAGTACTTGATATGTCCAGTTAAAAAGAACTATCATGTGGCAGGCTGGGTGCGACTTTCGACCTTGGAGAGCTGCTGTTGTTGTTTAGTTGTGTCCGACTCTCCGTGACCCCATGGACCAGAGCATGCCAGGCACTTATGTCTTCCACTGCCTCCCGCAGTTTGGTCAAAAACCAAACTTGGAGAGCTACTGCCAGCCAGATTGGTATTCTTCAAATTTGGTTCCCTAAATACTGTTGGACAACAATTCCCATCATCCCCAACCAGCTTAGCCAGTGGTCAGGGATGATGGGAGTTGGTAGTCCAACAAAAACCTGGGGACCCAAAGTGGGAGAGTACTGGTGGCTTCACAGCAGGGAAAGTGTTGAGCTTCTTGCCGATCCAAATAATGCCATAGGTACCTTTGAATAGGAGCACAATTTTTAGCCTTTAAGAGGACAGAATACAGAATCTTAAAGGTGAAGGTAAAGGTACCCCTGCCCGTACGGGCCAGTCTTGACAGACTCTAGGGTTGTGCGCCCATCTCACTCAAAGAGGCCAAGGGCCAGCGCTGTCCGAAGACACTTCCGGGTCATGTGGCCAGCGTGACATCGCTGCTCTGGCGAGCCAGAGCCGCACACGGAAACACCGTTTACCTTCCCGCTAGTAATTGGTCCCTATTTATCTACTTGCACCCAGGGGTGCTTTCGAACTGCTAGGTTGGCAGGTGCTGGGACCGAACAGCAGGAGCGCACCCCGCCGCGGGGATTCGAACTGCCGACCTTTCGATCGGCAAGCCCTAGGCACTGAGGCTTTAACCCACAGCGCCACCCGCGTCCCTTGTACAGAATCTTAGGCAAACCCATAATGATCTTAGTTTACATGCCCATGATTTGTTACCACAGAAGCCAGAGTATAGCCCTTATGTTCTCTCTCTTACATTTCTTCCATACAAGCTTTCTTCCATAGTGAAACTCCAGAGGGGATTCCTAGGCAGTCCTACAGACCCCTTCACTAATGTTGCTGCATCACGGACCTTGGGAACCATATCAGAGCTGCTGGATTTTTGAAAACAAAACAAAACTCGTCTTCTGAACCTGTAATGATTTCTTGTTAGGCTTGGTTCTACTCTGATTTAGGAAGAAGTAAAGGTTCACTTTCAGGTTTTTGGTTCAGATTTGGTTGCATGCTTTCAATTATTCCTTTTGGGTAATGTGTCCTAGTCACCCTGTTGCAGATTCAAAATTCCTTTCAGGCTTGGCCGTGTGAGACTGACCTTATTTGGCCAGCAATCAGCTGTGACTTTCTGTAGGTTCTTCCTTCCTTTGAAGACTGCTGCTAATACAAACTTGAGGTGCGAATAGTGGTTTGAGACTGATTTCATGCATCATCAGATGGACCTTGTGAGTAGGTTCTCACTTCTGCCGAAATCTGGCTGAATGATAGCCCCAGTTTACTTGCGTTCTTGGTGTATACATGGAAACAGAATATTACATTAATGTCCCTTAGGCTGATCCAGCAAGGCTAATATTATTTTCTTAAAGTGGGGATGGGGAGCTTGTTTGCTTCTAACACAACCTATAGCAGTCTGCAATGTGCAGCAATTGAAATCATAATAGGTGAAGTGTTTTTTAGTTAGTACTTGTCAATTTGACACGTCAAGACTTTGGCATTTTGAATTGGCAATTTTAAAAGTGACTTTCTCCAGTAATTATTATGAATGCTTTTAGCATCAGAATGAACTCTTTGAAATAACTAATATAATGTAGATACATTTGCCTATGCTTTTGTAGAAAGACTCTTGATTATCTATTATCAGAACACCCACTGTGCTGAGATTTCCTTCCCACTTAATATTATTGCATAGACCAATTATGTTGCTAAATTAAGCATTGTAATATAGAGTGGAAGTAGTGAAATACCTGGGCAGGAACTCCTAATTCATTCCATGAATAAATTACAATCTAATGATTAGCTGCTTTTAAGTGGCTAGTATTACATTTATTTTTGGCATACGCTCCCCAGGTTTTTTGAAGCATGCTTTATGAAGCAAGATTCCTGCAGTCTAACAAAGATTTGGTCACTGGTACCTTGGATGCTTCCATGGATTTGCTTATTATGGACCATCTGCTCCTAATTCATGAAACTTTTGTGCAGTGTCCACAGTGTCCACAAAATGCACCCAGTCCACAATAAACCACAGTGTGGAGCAACCCTCCTGGTCCATGTAGGAAAATGTAAATATGATTCACACCGCTGTGCCAATTTGCAAAGTGGGGTGTGGAGCAAGTGAATGGGTCTGACCTGATATGACAGCCAGCGCTAACCCATGAGTTATACAGAGCACATAGCAAATTAAAATATCTAGAACATTCAGTATTAAATCTGTAACATGTTCTTAATTTGTGCTGCCTAATTACAGTGGGTTGCATCTTTCATCCTTGAAGCCACAGGCTTTTGTCCTGCCTTCCAATTCCCAGCTCTTTAAGATGGCACAGAACAGAAGCCGAGACAAAACCATAACAGTGATGGCTTTAGATGTTCATGATTCATTCTGGCTGGGTAGTGTCTTGCCATATCATAGCTGGGCTGGGCTTTTTAGCTGTTTCCCTTTTAGCTGAATTATTATTATTATTATAATTATTAAAGCCCTAAACAGCCTTGGCCGAGTATATCTGAAGGAGCGTATCCACCCCCATCGTTCTGCCCAGACGCTGAGGTCCAGTGCCGAGGGCCTTCTGGCGGTTCCCTCATTGCGAGAAGCAAAGCTACAGGGAACCAGGCAGAGGGCCTTCTCGGTAGTGGCGCCCACCCTGTGGAACACCCTCCCATCAGATGTCAAAGAAATAAACAACTACCTGACATTTAGAAGACATCTGAAGGCAGCCCTGTTTAGGAAAGTTTTTAATGATTGATGTTTTAATGTATTTTTAATTTTTGTTGGAAGCCACCCAGAGAAACCCAGCCAGATGGGCAGGATACAAATAAATTATTATTATTATTATTATTATTATTTATTTGAGGTCAATTTTAGTTAATGTTTGGCTAGCTCCCTTCAACATCCCCCTTTCTAAAAGTATTGTTTGTTATTTGTATCTTTACAACTACAAAATGCACTCTAATCATGACTGTACTAGTATCCCGGCTCGTTTGCCTTAGGGCAGATCTATACTTCATGATAAATACATGGGGCTCCCAATCCTTTATTTTCCCAAGAAAGCAAACACAGTTGCCAGAACCCAGAGGATATGTGCTGGGGAGAATTAAAAGGACGGATGTTTAACCATTCGACCTTCAAGTTCAGGAGGCCAGCAACTTGGGATGTGGTCCTGGCCGTGGGGCCAAGATAATTCACAGGAGAGATGTCTAACCTGCACCCCCCCCCCACGCCTACAGATTCAATTCCACAAGTACCCTTTCTACCATCATAGCCACGTTGTCTTGGCAAACACAGCTTTGGGAAAACGCATTTGCCAAAATAAGGCATAGTGCTACGAGAGGCGGAAAGCAAAAAGAGAGAGAGTTCTTCTATGGTTTATTTTAAAATGTCAGGTGATGAATTAGTGACATTACCATACATCTGTAGCTGACACTCCAAAGCTATCTGAAAAACAAGTTTTCTAGAATACCAACAATACTTTATAAAGGTCCCTTTCAGTTTATCGGTGCTAGAATAATATTTATTTTGAGCTTGTCTCTGTGCCAATTAGCTTTGCTTCAGCAAGATGAAGCAGTCTTCTAAGGTTCCCATCTATCGCATTAAACTACTAGATGCTTGACTTCATTGAGGGACTGCTTTAGAAAAGTAATTCAGGTTGTGATTCTATGCACAGCTACCATAGAATTGTGCTGTTGGATTCCAATACCATTTATTCCATTTCTCTCTCTTAGCATCATATAAAGTGCTTTCTATAGCCACCTATTTCTTGAGACCTTATTATAGAAACCTAGTGTTATTTTCCTGCTTCATAATGCATTCCAGCTTCTGACCCCCGGTATTTTAGTTTTGCAACCACCAAGTTTCACTACAATATAAATCTTACTCACAGAGCTATTGTGGTGCAATGACTAAGTATCTATGAGATGGGAAGTCCCTGATTCGAATCTTACCTCAGTTACAACTCACTAGATGGCCTTAGGCAACCACTGTTCTCTCACCCACAGTGCCTACATCTGTGATATGGGTATAATAGGATTTGCATACCCATCTTTTCTCTTAATACAGCTGTCATTTAAATGTGTTTGCATTAAGCCAGGGCCTGTATCCTTTTCCTATCCTGTTTTTCTGAATCCTCAAGTGTCAATCATTAACATCAGCAGCGAAGCTCCCCAGTTGCTCCAACCAGGATCTAAGCTATTACAACAACCTTGTAAAATAGGTCACCCTTATATGCCCAAAGGCATAGTCTGAATGACCATGCAAACCTTGGTTCAATCAGTCCCTGCATGATAGTCCACATGGAAACACTGTCTTGAGTTACACAGTGGTGCCCTTCAAATCTTGTTGGATATTAACTCCCATCCACTCCAGCCAGCATTTCTAATAATCAGAGATGATAGGAGTTGTAGTCCACCAACAATCTGGTGGCAAGCTATGGCTGAGATACTAGTTTGCCAACGGTTGACTTGTGACAGAAGTGGTTAATGCTCAATTCTGCCGTTTAAAGAATTCTTTTCTGGTTTTAAATGGTTATCTACCTCAAACATCTTGTGGGGGGTTAGATAGACTTTGATGCAAAGAAATGATTAAATAATTCAAAATGGACCTTGTTTAGTCTTCGTCCCTCAAAAGGAGCAAATTACAAGCCTTATCACACAGGAAGCCCAGCGATGCATCTCTAGTTTCAGTAACCTCACGGAATAAGGCGCAACCGTCAAACCTAGTGTTTTCCAGAAAAGCCGTTGGAAAAGTATAGATTTCTACAAATCCACTACTTCCTCCAGTGCTATTTTCAGGTTGTTTTCTCAAATTAAACATTAGGCTTAGCAGCATTCAACTCGCGTTAGATTAAAGGGGCCATCTAGCTCCATAAAGCTTAGGTTTACTGTTTTGGCCTTGAAATAGCCTTTCCCTGGCTGGGTGGGCCAGGTAGAAGACTCTGAAGTGATGGTTGCCTGGCGTTCTCCTTAGCAGTCTCCTTGAGAACTGGAATTCATGATGAGCTCAATCTTTGATCTTTTTCTTCTTCTTTTTTGGCCTAATTCATTGTTATGCCTTCTGCCTTCCTAACTTAACTCATTTGTATATTTGGACTTTCCTGTATGCAGAGTACTTTAATGAGACCATAAGGACGAAACTCTCTTTCATGCAATTACAGCGAAAACCAGCTTAGTCACCCTGTATAAACGATCTGAAGTAGCTCTGCCAGAGGCTTCTCCCTTGAGATGTGAGGAGACCTAACTAAATGAGGCAGGTGCATAGAGGAATATTAGTCTGCTGCTGAGGAATAATCTATGTGGGAGGCTTTCATTCCACCTCAATCCAATGCTTGCTGTGCGTCCAGAGGAAAGAAAACTGAAAATAAGGGGATAGGGAAAGGTTTGCAATGAAGCCTGCAATCCTAACCCCACTTGCCTGGGAGTAAAGGTAAAGGTAAAGGGACCCATGACCATTAGGTCCAGTCGTGGCCGACTCTGGGGTTGCGGCGCTCATCTCGCTTTATTGGCCGAGGGAGCCGGCGTACAGCTTCCAGGTCATATGGCCAGCATGATGAAGCCGCTTCTGGCGAACCAGAGCAGCGCATGGAAACGCCGTTTACCTTCCCACCGGAGTGGTACCTATTTATCTACTTGCACTTTGATGTGTTTTCGAACTGCTAGGTTGGCAGGAGCAGGGACCAAACAACGGGTGCTCACCCCGTTGCGGGGATTTGAACCGCCGACCTTCTGATCGGCAAGTCCTAGGCTCTGTGGTTTAACCCACAGCGCCACCCGCGTCCCTCAGCACCTGGGTGTAAACCCTACTAAATTCATTAGGATTTACATCTGAATGGGGTGTATCGGCTGTTAGGGGAGGGGTGGTACCTCCAGTGAGGGGGCTCGTTGTGTTACATCTTGGGTAGTTTGATCACCTGTGGTCACCCTGTGCTCAACTCTCACCCATGGCTCCTAGAAGCCGTCAGCATATGACAGCAGCCACACTTCAGAAACAGCTTTGACTGGCTGGCTAAACCTGGTGAGGCTTGTTGATAGTTCTCAAACCCCTAGTGAGTCAGGGGCTTGCCCTGTATGTGAAGACAGGCTCTGGAAGATTGAGCAGACAAGACCAATAGTGGGTTCCAACGGTCAAGAAGGCAGTTTATGCATGTGCTGTAGAGGGAAATGAGGGGGCAATAGGACTACTCAGTCTAGGAAGGCAGCCCATCTAGGAGAAGGGAAACCCTGATCCTAAACATCTGTTGCCTTCTAGCTACACTGATTTGTGAGAAAGGCTTCAAGAGTAAACCCCAAGGAAAAGTCCATACCCACTGCCTTGATGGACCTCTTTGGGAGAAGAAACGGTTAAGGAGTAAGCCCTACACAAAGCTGGAGTGGAGTCCCTAAGATGGTTGGATGGCTCCGTGTGCCATTTCTAGAATCCTGAGGTTGGCTGTTGCACTTCAATAATCATAGAATCATAGAGTTGGAAGAGACCATCGAGGGCCATCGAGTCCAACCCCCTGCCAAGCAGGAAACACCATCAGAGCACTCCTGACATATGGTTGTCAAGCCTCTGCTTAAAGACCTCCAAAGAAGGAGACTCCACCACACTCCTTGGCAGCAAATTCCATTGTCGAACAGCTCTTACTGTCAGGAAGTTCTTCCTAATGTTTAGGTGGAAACATTAAATTGTGGAACTTTGTTAGAAACAAAAGGTAGGGAGAAGGCAGGCAGAAGGACAAAAAGGAATACAGAATACGATACGATAATCTTTATTGTCATTGTCCCATACAGAACAACGAAATTGAAAAAAATCTACATTGGGCATTCAAAAACCAACAAGCCTGCTACCCCAGCTATCCCAGCCTGGTTAACCCCCTAAAAACTCTGATACCCCATAATCAAATATAATATACTCCCACAGAGACTACCTTACACATTTGGGTAAAAACTGCTTCTCAGGTGGCTAGTCCTAGTCTTTATAACCCTGTACCTTCTTCCAGAAGGCAGAAGCTGAAAGACATCATTTCCGGGGTGTGCACTATCTCTGCAGCTTTCTTATGGCACCTGACAGCATAGATTTGATCCAAGGTGGGAAGAGTGCACCCAATTATTCTCTCTGCAGTCTTTACAACCCTGGACAGCATTGTTTTTTCCCTGACCGTGCAGCTCCCAAACCACACACACAGACCGTAAGTTAATACACTCTCCACAGTACAATGGTAAAATGCCATCAACAGGTCCTTTGAGAGATTATTTTTCTGGAGGATTCTAAGCCACCTCAAGCGGCATGCTCCACAGGGACGGCAGATCCGGCCTCCGAGGAATGCATCTCCTGCTGATTCTGCTGTGGTGGCAATGTTGTGGTGGCAACAACAGCTGCAGCACTCTCTATAGAGGCCGGATCTACTGCCTCCTTGACAGCTCGCCCCCATGCCGCCTCAACAACAGCCTCTTGGCAAATAGGAGGCCCTGCTGGTCTCCTCCCACCCTTGTTCCCAATGTCAATCTTGATTCCCCTTCATTCCTCATGTAGATCTTCACTTAGCCCTTCTTCCCTGGTGCCATTTTGTGGTCCACCTCAGGTGCCAAAATGTCTTGAGCCAGCCCTGTGCCAAAGTTAACAATCTGTCAGCAACAGCTTGCTATTTTCTTCCTCTTATAGATGGGAGAGAAGTTGCACTCTTTGTAAGCTGTGGGCACCATCCTAGCCTAGGTGTAATGGTTCTAGGGGTTGCTCGTGCGTAAGTTGCCGCCGCTCCTGGCTGGGTTACCTGGTTGAACCCTTTCTGTCTGGACAGCCTCAAGTTTCGTGGCTGCCTCAGTTGCTGGCAGAATCCGTCAGTGGGCGTTTCTTGAACCTCTTCCAGCATAGAAGCTGTTTGACGCCCAGTCTTCTCCTACTGTCCCTGCGCGGAAGTCTTCTGCGCAAAGAGGGTGTGGGCAGCGGAGTACCCGTGCCCTCTCCGCTGGTCTCCGGCAAAGAGTCATGGAGCCACCTCTCCGATTCCCCCATCTGCCCCCCTTCTCCACTGGTGTTACGCTGATTTCCTTCCCCAGCGGATGGGCTGCTTCTCTCCCTACTGGGACCCTCTCCGGCATCCCTCTGGAGCCTTCTCTCTGCCTCCAGCTCCGATGGCAGTTCCCTGACACTAGGCATTCTCTCTTTTGTGAGATAGGAGTAATGCCCCTTTTAGGATGGTGTCTTCCAAGAAAAATCTAAGTATTTGTATTAAAAATAATTACCTTTTTTTTAAAAAAAAAAGCCTGCTGCATGATTAAATGAGGAGAGCTTTTTAATCAAAAAGTGTTATCTGACTAATGTAGCCCATTAATCAATGAAACACTGCAGCCCTGATAACGGCTTGTTTATTTTATCTTTTTAGAAGACTTGTAAAGCACTTAATCAAAGAGCTTTCTAAGTGATGACAAACAAAGTTGTAGATAAAATACAGCAGAAATCCACAAAACAATTAAAAAACAGATATACCTAAAAACATTGTTGTTAAAACACAGATAAAATCAGTGAAACTATTTAAAACAAATGTAGGTTACGAGATACTGCTGCTGGTGGTGATATATTTATAAGGTGCTTATTTTGCTAGTTGGAAGAATGCTGGCGTGTTTAGTTTGGAATTGTGTGACCACGAAAAATATGCAAATTTGAGGTTGCTAAATATTAACATGTGATTTCCAGGTATTAATAAATTATATATGGCACTAACAATATTTTAATCTGTAGTGTTTGCCCCCAGCCCCCTATGAACTCAACATTAACAGAATGAATGCTAAGGATATGATAAAAAATAAGTCATAGGATGATTATGAGTCTGTAGCAAAAAGTTGGCCATATTGTAGAGTGGATTGCCATAGTCATTTTCAGTTATCTGAGCCACAGAATTTATCACTCTCAGGACTGAACTGTGAAGATAGAAATATGTCTCACATTAAGCACCTGGCTATATGAACCACTGGGGGGGAAACCAAGTATCCAAATGCTGATTTGGTTATTTATTTTAATTCTAGTTGGAGAACTGCAGTAGTAAAACTTTATACTAAACGTGGAAGTTCCATATATTGGCTGGCCTGGCAGACATCCAAAAATGTCCAACCATCTGTTGGGATAAGATAGATTTTATTTAACATAGCAATGACATGGAGTCTATATGTCACCATGTGATAAACAGTGTATCTCTCGGGTTACATACGCTTCAGGTTACAGACTCCGCTAACCCAGAAATAGTACCTTGGGTTAAGAACTTTGCCTCAGGATGAGAACAGAAATCACACAGCGGCGGTGCAGTGGCAGCAGGAGGCCCCCTTAGCTAAAGTGGTGCTTCAGGTTAAGAACAGTTTCAGGTTAAGAACGGGCCTCCAGAACGAATTAAGTACTTAACCCAAGGTACCACTGTATCTGCATAGAAAGAGTGTGTGGTTTATAAAGCTCTTAATATACTCACACATCTTGTGGAACAGTGGGACAGCAACAGGTGTTGCTGAACTACATTGATTTTTCTTGATACAGAATGATTTGTCCGATGCAAGCACGTTCCTTTGAACTCAAGATTTTCTCAGGTGTTGCTTAAAAGTCAGATAGCAATTCCATCCTGGTCTCATATGACACCAGTCAAAGTTGCTTGGAGTCGGACCCACCGGACGTGAGCCATACAGGGTCTCTCAGCTACAAGCCCAGATCTAGCTTCATCTATCTGCTCCCATGTTCTTATAATTTTCTGTTGCCTATGCAATACATTTTTTGCCGACTTCAAACAGAGTCCATCTGTGCCAAGTTCCCCACCACCCCCTTAATTAGGGAAATAAATCATTTGAAAAATGAAGTCAAAGCCGAGCGAATTCTTTCTGCTCTGCAGAATGCTGAGGACCTGAGCAACTAATATTTAATGAAAGAAGGAGGCGCTCAACATTTTGCAGGATTGAGCCCCATGGGTGGATATTTAATGGGTGCAGTTAGATACCATCTGTTAGCACACAAGCCATGCCTTATAAAGTAAATTGTGCTACATATAGACTCTAATGAGGATTTTCAAAGAGACCCACCTTAGAAACATTTTGTTTAATAAAATAACTTAATTAGAGAAAAGCTTCTGGAGCTGCGGTTGGGGTGGTGAAAACTTTCCTTTCTCAAACCACCTTTCCTTGGTTGATCACACGTAATCCTTGTGCCAGTGTGAACCCAACCTCTAGGCAAATTACGCAGTCAGAGAATTGTAAGTGGTTCATTTGTCATTCCAATTAAGAGAGCTGTTTACATGTCTTAATATAAGGTATGCATGCAGTTTATAATATATATGTAAAACATGTGGTGCACAGCACAGAGCAATCATGATATTGAGGGTTTGCTGAAAGGATCTTTGTAGTTGTCACCGGCAAAAACCTAGGGATGACTTTTGCAATACTTCAGTGCTCTGGTGCTCTTTAAATCCTGTTGGTAGAACCTGTGTGCCCTGATTTACCCAGGAAGCAATTCAAGGTGGATGAGTCCTGAGGTGGAAGAATGGAGTGAATCACTCCGGGTTATAAGCGGGAAATGCCGCTTTGGAATACTCTTGTTGTTGTTTAGTCGTGTCCGACTCTTCGTGACCCCATGGACCAGAGCACGCCAGCCACTCCTGTCTTCCACTGCCTCCCGCAGTTTGGTCAGATTCATGTTTGTAGCTTCGAGAACACTGTCTAACCATCTCATCCTCTGTCGTCCCCTTCTCCTTGTGCCCTCCATCTTTCCCAACATCAGAGTCTTTTCCAGGGAGTCTTCTCTTCTCATGAGGTGGCCAAAGTATTGGAGCCTCAGCTTCACGATCTGTCCTTCCAGTGAGCACTCAGGGCTGATTTCCTTAAGAATGGATACGTTTGATCTTCTTGCAGTCCATGGGACTCTCAAAAGTCTCCTCCAGCACCATAATTCACAAGCATCATGTCTTCGGCGATCAGCTTTTTTTATGGTACACCTTTCACTTCCATACATCACTACTGGGAAAACCATAGCTTTAACTATACGGACCTCTGTTGGCAAGGTGATGTCTCTACTTTTTAAGATACTGGAATACTCTACCTCCCCCCAAATACAGTGGTACCTCAGGTTAAGTACTTAATTCGTTCCAGAGGTCCGTTCTTAACCTGAAACTGTTCTTAACCTGAAGCACCACTTTAGCTAATGGGGCCTCCTGCTGCTGCCGTGCCGCCGGAGCCCGATTTCTGTTCTCATCCTGAAGCAAAGTTCTTAACCTGAAGCACTATTTCTGGGTTAGCGGAGTCTGTAACCTGAAGCGTAGGTAACCTGAAGCGTATTTAACCCGAGGTACCACTGTATATCATATGGTGCCATGTAGACTCCATGTCACTGCTCTGTTAAAATGACTATCAGAGAACTATGGACAAATTCTAAGGAAGCAAGAGCAAGAGGTCACTCTCTGGGCTCACATTCTCCATCTCAGCCTTAATCACACCGTGATAAATGGAGAGGCTGGGACGGTCTGCTGGTTATTGTCCACAAAGTTTGTAAGCATGTTTAGAGGGGGTTCGCTACAAGAAAGCATCAACAAATGAAATACTTTCAGGGGCAAGGACACCATTTCAGATTTCGACAGGGGAGGCCGCAAGAGATTTCAGGGCCAAGGTGCAGGGACTAGCTATCCCTAGCTACTATCGGAGGCAGTATGCTCCAAATGCCAGTTGTTGGGGACCACAAATGGGGAGAGAAATAATAATAATAATAATTTATTATTTATACCCTGCCCATCTGGCTGGGCTTCCCCAGCCACTCTGGGTGGCTTCCAAAAAAATATTAAAATACTATAATACATCAAACATTAAAAGCTTCCCTAAACAGGGCTGCCTTCAGATGTCTTCTAAAAGTCTGGTAGTTGTTGTTCTCTTTGACATCTGGTGGGAAGGCGTTCCACAGGGAGGGCACCACTACCGAGAAGGCCCTCTGCCTGGTTCCCTGTAACTTGGCTTCTCACAGTGAGGGAACCACCAGAAGGCCCTCGGTGCTGGACCTCAGTGTTCGGGTAGAACGATGGGGATGGAGACGCTCCTTCAGGTATACCGGACTGAGGCCGTTTAGGGCTTTAAAGGTCAGCACCAACACTTTGAATTGTGCTCGGAAACGTACTGGGAGCCAATGTAGGTCTTTCAAGACCAGTGTTATGTGGTCTCTGCGGCCGCTCCCAGTCACCAGTCTAGCTGCCGCGTTCTGAATTAGTTGTAGTTTCCGGGTCACCTTCAAAGGTAGCCCCACGTAGAATGCATTGCAGTAGTCCAAGCGGGAGATAACCAGAGCCTGCACCACTCTGAAGAGTGCTGCCACACTTCAGTTTCCCTTGCCTGTGGGTGTCCTATAGGAGTCTGTTTGGCAACAGGTGGCTGGACTAGAATGGGCCTTTGGCCTGATCAAGCAGATCTCTTTGCACGTTCTCTGTATATATATGTTATGATTGACAGCAAGGTTCAAAAGCCTGTTCTTGGGCCTTTTCCAAGATTAAATTGCCCCCAATCAGTGTGAATGAAGAACATTTGTTGTGGTTTGTGGTCATACCTTAGAATAACAACAGCTTGGGTGTGCTTTTGGATTCCATGCTGCTTCTTGATATTCAGGTGGCAGCTGGTGCCAAGGATGCCTTTAACCAGCATAGGCTTGTTCGCCAACTATGCCTGTTCATGAAGGGAAACAACCTCGTCTTAGCAGCTTGTGCCTTAATCACACCCAGACTGGACGGTTGCGATGCAGTCTTCCCGCATGACTCAGCAAAGAGAACCAGGGAGTTCAAGCACTGCAAACATGCTAGATTCTCCCATGTCAATATTTTTAGTGCTTGGGGAGACCTCATCCTATGACGCTACTCTGCCTTCTTACTTGACCTCATGACTTGAAACCTGACATGCCTAAATTCAAGACACCAGAATGGCTTGCAGGACCATATTATGTGTGAATTTGTTTGTTTCCAGGCTGTAGATGCTCACCCAATCATTGCAAGGATCAAAAGTTGAGGAAAGAAGCAATATCTGTATTTTCCCTCCTTTTTTATATGCTGTAAGCCGCGCAGAGAGGCTGGGGAAACCCAGTCAAATGGGTGTGGGTATTATTATTATTATTATTATTATTATTATTATTATTATTTCCTACTTTTATCTTGTTTGTTATATTGAATTAGTCCCCCCATTGCCTCCAGAAAGAGGATTCGGTCAACCCCAGCTACTATAGATTTAGGGAACAGTTTGGGGCAAAGGGAAGGTAGAGGGTAAATTGGGAGAGGTGGGGGTATGAAAACCATAAGCCAGTAATTATTTTGCACTTCATTATATATCAGTGGTTCCCAGACTCTCTTCCCCTGTGGACCACTTGAAAATCAATGAGTCGCTTGGCAAACCCCTCAATGTTTGGTGGGTTTTCCCCCCTGCCAGTAGTAGCAATTGTAATTCACCGTGCTAGATGCTGTATGATTTTTCATTGCATTGTTATTTTTATTTTTATTTTTTTAAAACATCATTTTTAAGCATTGCAGTTTGAATTTCCTGTGGCGCGATTTTATGCAGTAATAAAATACAATATAAACAATAAGAGAAGTAATTTAAAAATGCAGTAAAAAAAAAAAAAGCAAGATGAACATTTGAAACAATGAATATGCCTTCTCCTATCTTCCAGCACAAATACACAGAAACACGGCGGACCATTTGAACGAAGCTCGTGGACCACTGGTAGTCTGCTAGGGTTTCCCCGGACATGTCCTGTTTTGGGGGACCAGCATTTCACTACACCACACTGCCTGAGGCTCCTGGTTGCCAGTGCCGGGGGTGGCGCAAGAACTTTGTCCAGATTTTCACTTTGGGGAATATGGCAACCCTATAGTCTGCAAAACACAGTTTGGGAACTCTGGTTTTATGTGATTAAAAAAAAGAACACTGAACTTCCAATCACAACAAAATCTCAGAAGTATCTGCATAATAATTGGGAGCACAGGGCTAGAGAGTCTAATTGAGATGGGCTTCCCCCAGAATAAAGCAAAGATCTAGCTCTGAAAGAGGCCTAAGCTTCGTGTAGCACTTCTGAGCATTCAAAGTGCTTCAGTGCATATTGTCTTGCAGACCATTCAATATCAATTCAGTTAATGTGTGTCCTTCTCCCCTCTTCTGCATTTTTAGTGATGTACACAAATGCATTGTTCAAACATGCACTGAGGTGATTGTATGTTCTGTGCAAGAGTTGCCAGGGCTCAGCAGCACATGCACACCCACACCAGAAAAAAGAGAAAAAGGTTGTGTCCGACTCTTCATGACCCCATGGCCCAGAGCATGCCAGGCACTCCTGTCTTCCACTGCCTCCCGCAGTTTGGTCAGACTCATGTTTGTAGCTTCGAGAACACTGTCTAACCATCTCGTCCTCTGTCGTCCCCTTCTCCTTGTGCCCTCCATCTTTCCCAACATCAGGGTCTTTTCCAGGGAGTCTTCTCTTCTTATGAGGTGGCTAAAGTATTGGAGCCTCAGCTTCACGGTCTATCCTTCCAGTGAGCACTCAGGGCTGATTTCCTTCAGAATGGAGAGGTTTGATCTTCTTGCAGTCCATGGGACTCTCAAGAGTCTCCTGCAGCACCATAATTCAAAAGCATCAATTCTTCGGCGATAAAGCTTACTGGTTGCCTTTCTGCAGTTTTTTGCAATCTGTGTATGCACATTTATCAACATAATTCTTATTAGAGTGGGAGAGGCACAAATTAACTGAAAAATGCAGCAAGCAGCACACATTCCAGTTCCAGAATTAATGCTAAAGATTCTACTTCATCAAGTAGCAGCAGGAAGCAGCACGGAGTGAAATTCCAAAACAATATTGGAATTCAACAGGGAAGATCTGCATAATAATATCCCCATGAGTTACTTTCAAACATGTTCTGATGTAAACCAAAGTCAAACTGCTCGCTCCATCTCTTATTCTTTCTCTCCTACATATACAACCACACACACACAAACCACAGGG
The DNA here is from genome assembly GCF_965153285.1 of Podarcis tiliguerta. NCBI lineage: Eukaryota > Metazoa > Chordata > Lepidosauria > Squamata > Lacertidae > Podarcis > Podarcis tiliguerta. Next base: position 106,801,886 of record NC_139536.1, read on the forward strand.
ACATAGTTGAAATTTAATTGTATATTTCAGCATGTTCGCTTATCAGAGGTATGTCAATTAGGGAAGTGTGGGGCATGCAGAGATGGGTGTGCCTATGGCAGTGATGGCCAAACTTGGCCCTCCAGCTGTTTTGGGACTACAATTCCCATCACCCCTGACCACTGGTCCTGTTAGCTAGGGATTATGGGAGTTGTAGTCCAACAACAGCTGGAGGGCCAAGTCACTATGGTATGCTTAAACTGGTCAACTCAGGTAGCATGTGCTAGAGCAGCTATTGCAGAATGAAGCCACTGTGTAACCACAGAGTATTTTAGCTTGTATTTATATGTATCGTTACACATATCTGTGTCCCAAACTTACTAAGTTTTGGGAGAAAGTGCTGAACTACATAAACAAGACACTACGGAGAAGAAAAAAAGATTTTTGGAGTTGTCTATGCTCTTGAACTCTGTACTTGCTGTGTGGAAACTGACAAGAGAACAGCAGAAATGGATTCTGCACAGCCTAATGGTGACCAAGAGACTGATACTGATGACTTGGAAGAATAGAGATAGATTTCCCCTTAATGGCTTGACAGCAAGACAACATTGGCAATATATGAACAGACAGCTTGCAGACTTTCTTTGGATAAATGCAGTGATATTTGGAATGAGTTTACACTATAGTTACTGGCAATTATACCTGCATTAGGATAATAAGAATAGACACATCTTACCATATTAATATATGGTAATGTGGCAGTATTTTTTCCCCTTTCTTTCATTCTCACTCACTTTGGGGTCCCCCTTCACTCTGCCATTTAAAAAATGAAATTCTCTTTTTAAAATGTATTGTTGCGCTCGCTGCTGCTGTAGTGAGAACCTACATACAGCTGCTGATAGTTTTGTGCTTTCTTTGTGGGAAAAGAACAACTGCGGAATAATACGCATTTGAGGATTTTGAGTTGCAGTCAGCTGAGCTGACCAGAGGGCGTGCTCCAAACTCTGCCTTGTGTGGTGTTCTGGAGCACTGTAATCTGCTTTAGATGGAGGGCAGCCTTTCTCAACAGAGGGTGAGGTTTTTCTTTTCTGGTAATCATCTCCATCTTTATCTGGGTGGAGTCTAGTGTCGAATCACAATGAGGTGGCTACAGCTAGCTTTGGGAGGACCTATGATATGCCTTACCACCAAGTATCAGGAAGTGGGCCAAAGGTGGAAAGGAGTGTCTCCTACTACTAGAGTATAGTTCATGAGTTTTGTGTCTTGTTTGTACAGCTAGTATGTGATTAGGGGGTTGAGTGGCTTTTTTATAACTTAAAAATGTAGTTCCACTCGCAAGGCTTTCCTTGTTTGCAACGGGTTGCTCCCCAGCTGTGAAAACAACTTATTCTTTCCTTTTCACTCTAATGATGCTCTGTCGTTTTGGGTCCCCATCAATATGATTTCAGTTTCCTTCCCCTGGGAGTCTGCTGTACAGGAGTTCCTGTTTGAACAACTGAAACACAAAGAATTAATTTAAAGAAGCTAGGGGGTGGAGGTTTCAAATCAGTCCCAAATATTTTGACTTTTTCCAGATCTCTAAAAGGGACCCCTGACCATTAGGTCCAGTCGTGGCCGACTCTGGGGTTGCGGCGCTCATCTCGCTTTATTGGCCGAGGGAGCCGGCGTACAGCTTCCAGGTCATGTGGCCAGCATGACTAAGCCGCTTCTGGCAAACCAGAGCAGCGCACAGAAACACCGTTTACCTTCCTGCCAGAGTGGTACCTATTTATCTACTTGCACTTTGACGTGCTTTCGAACTGCTAGGTTGGCAGGAGCAGAGACCGAGCAATGGGAGTTCACCCCGTCGCAGGGATTTGAACCGCCGACCTTCTGATCGGCAAGTCCTAGGCTCTGTGGTTTAACCCACAGTGCCACCCGCATCCCCTAAAATCATTACTATGCATAAAAACAGGGAGAGATGTCCTTTAGGCTATCTTACGCATCCATGCAGGCTTTTAAGTAACTGCTCACCTATGGCAAGGAAGACTTGCCTCAAGGCCAACAGGAAGGGATTTCTCTGTAAAATGGGGTTTCTTTTTTTCCACCACAGTTTCAGATCTGCAGTTTCCCATATGGCTGAATAGGTGAGATCATTCTGTCCAGTAGGTGAGATCATTCTGCCAGAACATCAGGTTCAGCAGAATATTAATTTTGTGGTCTCTGTCCACAACCGGGAAGGTGATAGGAATAGAGGGGGGACTGGCTATTCATCTCAAACTTAACTCCCAGAATAAATTGCCATCTGTGATGATACTCTCAGAGTTGGCTTTTATTCACAAGTTTCTAATCTGCAGTGCTCTTGGCTCAACAGACTCTGTGGAACACTTGCTAGTGACACTGAAATAATGCAGCGATCCCTTGTCATGTGACACTGATCAATTTGCACGTCAGGGCTGCTGAATCCCCTGCAAAGCAGCTTATGGCTTACGGCTGTCACCATTTCAGCCACGGGTGGCTGTGTGGGCAGGTTCACTGCTAGGTTCATTGTGGAGCCTTCTCCTCACAAGATACCTGCAAACCGATGACATCATCAGCGTGGCAGAAACTGTTCATACTTAGTTTGCACACATTTGAGTTTGTTTTTGTTTGTTTCCAAAAAAATTATTAAGTTTCACGAAATTATACACAAACAAAACACACAAACAAACAAACATAAATCATAACCTTATTAAAATTACACTTATTAACATTGTTAAGTGACTTCCTCGCTTCCCTTTGGTTGAATATCCATGCATATCCTTATAACGGCTTTCCAAATCTTAATTCTTATAAACTTAACTTAGTCCATTAACATCCTTATATCTTTTCAGTTTGAAATTGTACATGTTAAACATCACTTAACTTATATAAATTCCTAAGCCAATCTGTTGCCTGCAAGCTATTTCCAATTAGTTAAACTTAACAAATTTAGCTAAATAATCGTTAAATTTTGTCCATTCTTCCTGATACTCCTCCTCCTTCTGGTCGCGGACTCTTCCGGTTAGGTCGGCTAGCTCCGAAAAATCCATCATCTTGAGTTTGAATTGATATGAATCAGAAAGGCAATTTGTTGTAAGAACTAAGTAATTACAGAGGAGAACCAGCACTATAAATTCAGTATCTTCTACTCACTGCAACCGTTTGACCTTATAACCTTAAGGCTACAACAAAGGTCAGCCACAGTGGGTGGTGGGGCTCAATTACCCATACTGACTTGGACTAACCAACCAGTTATTTGGGTCCAGGCATCTAATGGTTTGTTGTGTGGTTTTTATGGTGTATATGGTTTGCTTGACTTTTCAAACCTAGACATTCTGCCTCTTCAGAGTTGTATGGGTGCACGAGGAGGGAAATCTATGAAAAGTGGATAACTGAATCACTTCATCTATTTTTAAAAGACTTTTCAGTATGCAGGGAAAGGGTAGGTAGACTTCCAAGCCCATTGGCTCTTACGATAATGGTTCAGATAACACAGCATAAAGTAGTAAAGCAAGTTCATGCAGGCATCTAGTGCTCTGTTGACTTCTGCTAAGCTAATAAATGGAGAAGTCTCTCCTCTTTTAACTCTGGGTGGCGAGTTTACTATAAATTCCTTTTGGCTCACAAGCAATTTGTGGTATTTTATCTCTGTAGCTACTGGCAATCCTGAGGTTGCCGTTGGTGCTGTGCAGATCGCTTTGCAAAGCACCAGACAGCCACAGAAACCTGCCCAGAGTGAGTGAGGAGGAGTAGATTGGGCCGCCTTCCCTGCACAAGGAAGTATCTCCTTGTTTAACGAGGGTTAAAACATTAATTACTGTAATTAACAGATTCATTAATCTGCAGATGATTACAAATTTTAAATAGAGATCACATGAGGATATAAGAAGAACCCTACTGGATTAAAACAAAGCCCTTTCTAGTCCACCCTGGTTCCCACGGTGGCTATCAGCTGCCTATGAAAAGCCTACAAGCAAGGCATGGGCACAACAGCACTCTTCCTTCTTATCCTGGAAGTAAAATACACAGTTGTTAACATATCAAGTAGCCATATAAAGTCTTGCCCTCCAGGAATTTGCTTAATCTCCATTTATAGCCCTCTAAGTTGATGGCCATCAACACATCTTGTGGTGGTATTCAGTACAGATAGCACCAACACATCTTGTTAACATTTGCATTAAGTGAGAAAGGACTTCCTTCCACCTGTCCTGAGTCTCCCATCATTCATTTCACTGGATGGTCTTGGTTTCTGGAATTATGAGAAAAGGAGATAATTTGTAGTTTTGTCAAGGATATAGCTTGTTGTAGCTTTGACCTCAGTTCTGAGGATTATTTGGGGAAAACCCATGTGTTTTAAATGTGTGTTGGATATGCTTTCAGTGTATGGTGTAGATAAGACCATCCACAAGATAGTGTACTCTACTACTATTGGATGCGGGTGGCGCTGTGGTCTAAAACACTGAGCCTCTTGGGCTTGCCAAGCAGAAGGTCGGCAGTTCGAATCCGTTCAACGGGGTGAGCTCCCATTGCTCTGTCCCAGCTCCTGCTAACCTAGCAGTTCAAAAGCATGCCAGTGCAAGTAGATAAATAGGTATCGCTGTGGCGGGAAGATAAAGGGCGTTTCTGTTCACTCTGGTTTCTGTCACAGTGTTCTGTTTTTCCAGAAGTGGTTTAGTCATGCTGGCCACATGACCCGGAAAGCTGTCTGTGGACAAACGCCGGCTCCCTTGGCCTGAAAGCAAGATGAGCGCTGCACCCCATAGTCACCTTTGACTGGACTTAATCTGTCCAGGGGTCCTTTTCCTTTACCTTTCTTTGTAAGACCGTAGTCCATCCACAAGATAGTGTACACTACTGGTATTGGTAAGTTACAGTACTACCATGGATATTTTGAGTTCTAAGTGCCCTTGAGTGGGCCTACTGCACCTCTGTAAATAGGGAAATCTAGCCATTCAAGATGTCCACATGGCAGAATTGTGAGTTCACAAACAATCTTGGGTGTGCAAGCACAGTAGCCAGAAAAAGGCAGTGTGGCCTGCAAATGCCTTGCAGATTTTGATGTGAGGTATCCAGCATTTTGGGGACGCGGGTGGCACTGTGGGTAAAAGCCTCAGTGCCTAGGGCTTGCCGATCGAAAGGTCGGCGGTTCGAATCCCTGCGGCGGGGTGCGCTCCCGTTGTTCGGTCCCAGCGCCTGCCAACCTAGCAGTTCGAAAGCACTCCCGGGTGCAAGTAGATAAATAGGGACCGCTTACTAGCGGGAAGGTAAACGGTGTTTCCGTGTGCGGCTCTGGCTTGCCAGAGCAGCGATGTCATGCTGGCCACGTGACCCGGAAGTGTCTCCGGACAGCGCTGGCCCCCGGCCTCTTTGAGTGAGATAGGCGCACAACCCTAGAGTCTGTCAAGACTGGCCCGTACGGGCAGGGGTACCTTTACCTTTTTATCCAGCATTTTGGAAAGAATACATTGAGGTGTTTGCAGAATGCCAACATACTGGTTTTCAAGCTCTCATGGAGAAAATCATGCCCAGAAAAGATCCTTAAACCTTCAACTGCTCAGGAAAAAGGGTCATCACCCTCCCCAAGTTGAATTGCATTGCCCAGGACAAATGCAAATATTGTAGCCCTACTGGTAAGGACAATTATCCTGGGATCGTCTTCAGCATGATTGTCTAAAGGTTTATTTACTTCAGGAATAGGGACAGAACATGGATAGGTGGACAATCTCTTTCCCAAATGAGCCACAAGTTTAAATGTGAATCTGGACTCACAATCAATTGAGAGCAATGGCAGCAATTCCTGATTTAAAGTTATGATAAACATTCAGTGGAGTTTTTGTGGGCGTCAAAAGGCAAGACATAGACAACTCCACAGATATATAGAGACCGGATTGACAAATCCCTAGAGATAACTATTCCAATATAGTGTATCTCCCACCCCCATGGCTTCAAGCCACGGCACAAAAAGCACGAAGAGTCAGGCCTAGAGATCTTGAACCCCATAAATTTGCAATTGTTTTAGCCACTGAATGTTGATAGTACTAAGAGAAGGAGAGGCATTCAGTGCTTATCGCTTAATGAATTTAATTACTATCTGCACCTGCTCTAATTTAGCAAAGGCCTAGGAGATATTCTTAATAACTTTCAGGCATAGAGCAACTTTCATCCAACATTCTCAAGGACTTCTCCTCCAAATTTTAATTAATGAAGACTCTCTCAACATGCCAGGAGGCATGTGAATATTAATAATCTTCTGCATCCTTGATGGGTTCATGAAGGTATGGAGGTCAAGTTTCTTCCCATATGGCCATACAGGTGAATCAGCAGAACTGAACAGAACTGGCTGATCTGAGAACTTGTGTTGCTTCAGCAACTAAATAGACGTCCAGCACTTTAAAGGGGTTACCAGCATTCCGCAACCTGGTGCCTTCCAGGTGTTGGTAGAGACCAACTCCCATCAGCCCTAACCAGCATGGCCAATGGTCAGGGTCAGGAAAGTTGTAGTTCCAAATATATGCAAAGCAACAGGTTGAGGAAGGCTAAGACAATCTATTTTTCCATATCTGTGAAGAAACTGGAATCTAATAGAAACCAGAAACCTGCAGCCAGAGCACTTCAATATGTAAAAGTATTGGTGCTGACCTTTAAAGCCCTAAATGACCATAGCCCAGTGTCTCCACCCTCATCGTTCAACCCAGACAACTGAGGTCCTCCTCCGAGGGTCTTCTGGTGGTTCCCTCACTGCAAGAAGCAAAGCTACAGGGAACCAGGCAGAGGGCCTTCTGGGTAGTGGCGCCGTCCCTGTGGAACGCCCTCCCATCAGATGTCAAGGAGATAAAGAACTACACAACTTTTAGAAGACATCTGAAGACATTTCTAATGTTTGATGTTTTAGTGTGTTTTCATATATGCTGTAAGCTGCCCAGAGTGGCTGGAGAAACTCAGCCAGATGGGTGGGGTTTAAATAATAAAATTATTATTATCATTTATTAAAATTTGGCTTTATCACCTGCTGTTTCTGGACCTCAGTTACCCCCTTAAGGGTTGCCAAGTCACAAAGTTGCATCCGAAGCCGAAGCCTCAGCTAAGGATGAGCAGAACCTCCTGGTTTTCTCCAATTTACATTAACCAAAAGGAAATAATCTCAGTGGTTGCTTCACCGACTGGCTTCTCAGTCTTCTCTCAGGGGGGCAAGGGTCTACTCATTAGAAAGCAAGTCCTCTGAGAAATGCTGTGCCCTCAGAAAGACAATGCTCATTGGCCTTAACCACCTGAGCTTGATGCATAATAGAACCAGCTAGGGCAGTTGGCCTTCTCTCTCCTGTTGCTGCACTTAAGAACATAAGAAGAAGTTGCTGGATCAGGCCAGTGGCCCATCTAGTCCCACAAGCAGAATGTGAGCACAAGAGCTGTCTCTCCTGTGGTTTCCAGCAGATGGTATTCAGAAGCATTGCTGCATTACCAGCCATTGTGGCTAGTAGCCATCAATAGCCTCTTCTCCATAAATTTGCCTACACCGCTTTTAAAGCCATGTAGGTTGGTGGCCATTACTGCCTCCTGTAGGATCGAGTTCCATCGCTTAAATATGCACTGCTTTCTTATATCTGTCCTATCCCTCGGCTGTGTGCATTCCTTTCTTCTATGGCTTCATTGCCTCGGGTCAAGTCAAATATCTACTCTGATCTGATAGCTTGCAAATGTGTGTGCAACATTGTTGAAAAAGCATTAGGTCCTTTGGATTGGTGATGGGATAGAGGGTGCTCTTAGCCCTCTGGCACTGACTTGTTTTGTGCCATGTCAGATGCCTGGTGCTGTTTGGGCTACCTGTTCTAGGAATCCATTTTGATGTGCTACCCAATTGGTGTTGAAAGCTACACTACTGGGTAATTTAAATTAAATGTAAATACCCAGAAGAGCCATGGGATGCAGGTGGCGCTGTGGGTTAAACCACAGAGCCTAGGACTTGCCGAACAGAAGGTCGGTGGTTTGAATCCCCACGACAGGGTGAGCTCCTGTTGCTCCTGCCAACCTAGCAGTTCAAAAGCACGTCAAAGTACAAGTAGATAAATAGGTACCGCTCCAGTGGGAAGGTAAACGGCATTTCCGTGCGCTGCTCTGGTTCGCCAGAAGCGGCTTAGTCATGCTGGCCACATGACCCGGAAGCTGTACACCGGCTCCCTCGGCCAATAAAGCGAGATGAGCACCGCAACCCCAGAGTCAGCCACGACTGGACCTAATGGTCAGGGGTCCCTTTACCTTTACCTTTTTTACCCAGAAGAGCCATTTATAGAAGAAAGCGGTAAATGCAGCCTTTCTAGATTTCCCTCACACTTTTTGAGAATTTTGGTTGCTTGCCTAGGTTTCACAAATCATGTAGTGGATCCATATAGGATTAGGAGATAACAGTGTGGGCAACCCTGCAATCTCAACGGTTGCTTTCTTCTGAGGAAGGAAAGGGGATCCATTTGGACTTTGCATAATTACACAACATAAAAATGTACGTAAGTGCTAATAAAAAAGGGGGTTCTCCATACATCTGTATATTTATTTACTTGCTTAAAAATGCTTATCCCCTGTTTTGGGGTGTGAGGCCTCACAAGGCAACTAACAAAATTAATCTTAAATAAAATAAAATAAGCTATTTCAGAAAACAATGAGCAAATCAAGGCACAGGAGTTAGAGGGCCAGGTAGCATCTTCCTCCCTCCCTCCTTGCAGAGCCAATTCTGCCATTCCAGTTTCTCCTGTATGTATAAGGTGCATTCAGAACTTCTCACACCAACTCAATTGAAGGCACTGGCTGGACTTGGTCTCACAGAACTTGATTTCCACATGAAAGCGAGAGCAGTGTCATCTGCATACCGCATTGATAAGCTCCACACATACTCATACATACGGCTTCTATCTCCACTTAACAGTGTGTACTTCCTATTGTGTAACAGAGGAGGTAAGCAAATCTTTTTAAAAAACAAAAACCCATTCTCAGCTCCGTGCCTGTGGAAGTTTGCTTTCTGCATTTTTTTAGATGTAACTTTAAAAGCATGTTATTCAAACAGGCCTTTGCAATGTGAATTTCTTCAGCCAGTACTTACTGGTGTTTTAACTGATTCTTTTATTGACCTTGCACTTTTGTATGCTGCGTACCACCTTGCTGTGGTTTTACGAAAGCGCTGTCTATAAACATTTCAATAGATAAAATTATATGCAAATGCACATACACACACGGTTAACTGTTAGATTAATAGTCTAATCCTGTCTCTCCTCTACCACTCGGGTAGCTTGTATCTTTCTATTCTCGCCACCACAGCAATATCCTGTCCTGCCACATCTCTGTCAGTGTTAGCTAAAGCTGGCAAGGGATTTGCCTCTAGTCTAGACTTCAGTCTAACTGTAGTGTTAATTGTAGGTTGCAAGAGGCTGCATTCTGCATTTGCCATAGCTCTGGCCACTGACATCGCTTTGATCTTTATCCTTGGAAATCACATTCATTGAGAAAAGCTAAAACAAATTTCTCCCTCAGAGAGCTACCATCAAAGGCTGTGCTCTTTCAACTTGAACATTATCCCTGAAGCTTTGAGACTGCAATTAGAAATCAAATGCTGACTAATGTTCATCTGCTCTCAGTGTCTTGCTGCAGAAATGTCAAAGCACCACAGGGCCTTACTCAGGGTACAATGCTGAATTTCATATCTACGTGCCAGGTTTAGATAGCTTTTAGAAAATGTAGGCTTTAAAGGGGAATAGCAGGAAAACATAGTATTTTATGGTTACGGTAATACTATGATCACCTGACACCGGAGGGCAAAACCATGGCATAAAAGAAATTAGCTGGCATTTGACTGGCATATTTATAACTGACGCAGTTGTTTGAAGGGGTGCCTAGAGAATTTTATTAAGGTTTCATTATCCCTGGCGTAGTGTGGATCTTGTCCTTACATCTTTCTTTTTTTAAGCTTTTTAGCGTTTATTAAATTCACTGTAAAAAATCTGACGCACATAAAACCAATGAGAGATAAGGAATGGAAAGTCACCCCACTGAAAGAAACTTTACAGTACAAATTTAAATCCATACAATTTAAGCTTGAACAGCAACTTAATCTTAAAGGTAAAGGTACCCCTGCCCATACGGGCCAGTCTTGACAGACTCTAGGGTTGTGCGCCCATCTCACTCAAAGAGGCCAAGGGCCAGCGCTGTCCGGAGACACTTCCGGGTCACGTGGCCAGCGTGACATCGCTGCTCTGGCTAGCCAGAGCCGCACACGGAAACGCCGTTTACCTTCCCGCTAGTAAGCGGTCCCTATTTATCTACTTGCCCCCGGGGGTGCTTTCGAACTGCTAGGTTGGCAGGCGCTGGGACCGAGCGACGGGAGCGCACCCCGCCGCGGGGATTCGAACCTCCGACCTTTTGATCAGCAAGCCCTAGGCGCTGAGGCTTTTACCCACAGCGCCACCCGTGTCCCTCGAACTTAATCTTAATCTTGGCTTAATCTTGAAGTGTAATCCAATGAGACTGAAAACAAGACACTCGAGGTCCTGGACAAGGTAGTAAAACACTCTTAGACCTTCTGGATCCTTGGACTGATTTACATCAATAAGAGAACCAATTTTTGATGGTGTAAAAGAGATGTTTTTGTCACCAATTACAATTTCAAGCTCCTGCCGGCCAACTCTGTCAGGAGGCGGCCATAACACATCATCTTCTTTCGTGATTTCACTGTCATCGATTATCCTCTTTAGCTCTTCCATCACACATTTGTGTACGTAGGCTTCTTTTCTGATCATGACATCATTTTTATAATTGCTGTTGTTTGCCTATCTCAGTTTCCCGTCAGGGCGGAACTCGAGAAACTTGTGGCTGAATTTCCTCTTGTGCCCAACGTAATAACACAGATAGAAATCGCTCACCATGGCCGCATATTCCCCACAGGCCCGCCCGAGACCTTGTCCTCACATCTTAAACATGAAGCTGAGAGTTCATTAAACCTCAGGACCCTTTGGCTTCTAGAAGCCCAAAATGAAGCCCATAGCCCTCACACCACTGCAATAGTTTGCTTGTGTGGTTTTAGAAATGCCTAAGGCAAGGTAAGGGACGCGGGTGGTGCTGTGGGCTAAACCACAGAGCCTAGGGCTTGCTGATCAGAAGGTCGGCGGTTCGAATCCCCATGACGGGGTGAGCTCCCATTGCTCGGTCCCTGCTCCTGCCAACCTAGCAGTTCGAAAGCACGTCAAAGTGCAAGTAGATAAATAGGTACCGCTCTGGCGGGAAGGTAAACAGCGTTTCCGTGCACTGCTCTGGTTTGCCAGAAGCGGCTTAGTCATGCTGGCCACATGACCCAGAAGCTGTACGCCAGCTCCCTCAGCCAATAAAGCGAGATGAACGCCACAACCCCAGAGTTGGTCCCGACTGGACCTAATGGTCAGGGGTCCCTTTACCCTTTACCTTTAAGGCAAGGTAGCAGTGAATACCAGTAACTGGGAGACCACAGGAGGGAAGAGTGTTCTTCTACTCAAATCCTGCTTGGGAGTTTTCCACAGGTATCTGGTGGGCCACTATGAGAACAGGATGCTGGACTATGTGGGCCTTTGGCCTGATCCAGCAGGCACTTATGTCCTTATGGTGAGCTCCAGATGTTATGGGTCCCTATCTCACATCAGTCCCGGTCACCATGGTGAATGGTCAAAGTTGATAGAATATGGAGTTGCGTGTCGAGGTCCCCAAGCCACGCCAATAAAACACAATTCACACAGAATTTTTGTTTTGGGCATAATTTTGACCACAACATTATTAAAATACAGAAAATGTGACTGGTTGCTTAGGCATTGGTTGCGACTATCTGTCTCCACCCAGGGCAGACTGACATTCGCACGCCCGCAAAAGTCAGAAAGGGAAAACATTTTGGGGAGAAAGATGGAGCTGGGAACCATGCCCTCCCCTCTCCCCAAATGCTCTCAGGGACTCTTGCATGGCCCTAGCCCCTTGACAGGGGTTTGGACAGAAGCATGGCGAGCCCCTGGATCCCTTTAACAGAATATCCTTGCAGCAGCAGCATTGGAGGGGCAGGCACAGCCAATCCATGCCCCTCCACCAACCAATTCATGAAAGCCAATGGCTAACTGCAGCCTTACAAGTTGTGACAATTTGCTACACAGTAGACAAAAACCAAATAGCACCAGCCAATCAGCCAAATGGACAAAATTCCTACCAGGCCCCCATCCCAAAAGCAGACGACCCCATGACAGGCATAGCAAGGTCAATGTGAACAACCCTAAATATAGGGAGGGTGGGCGGGTAATCCGATGCACGCAGTGAAAAGAGGAAGCTCAACGCTGCGCGCAGGGAATAGAAAATTTCTTTGGCTGTAAAATCATAAAATGGCAACATCAAATTCTCACCAACGACAAAGAGGAGCCCAATCGCAATGGTGGCCAACTACCTTTACCCGCCCAGCAACAGTGGGATGTCTTGCAAGACCCCACCACAACACGTGCTCTCCATGAAGGAGAACACGCTTTCCAAAACATCTGGAGAACATTATGTTGACTACCTCTGGTGTAGGTGTGTACCTAAACAAAGCCGTTTTTTAAAAAAAAAAAAAAGATTGATCGTTTTATAGTATTACTGTCAATGCAGAAATCAAAGAGAACTAAAAGACAGTCTTAAATTTAAGCTGGTCTGAGGCCATATGGCCAGTCTTCCAAGGAGTGCATGAAATGCATTCTTAGGAAAGCTGGTATATACCGTATTTTTTGCTCTATAAGACTCACTTTTTCCCTCCTAAAAGGTAAGGGGAAATGTGTTTGCGTCTTATGGAGTGAATGCAGGCTGCGCAGCTATCCCAGAAGCCAGAACAGCAAGAGGGATTGCTGCTTTCACTGCGCAGCGATCCCTCTTGCTGTTCTGGCTTCTGAGATTCAGAATATTTTTTTTCTTGTTTTCCTCCTCCGAAAACTAGGTGTGTCTTGTGATCTGGTGTGTCTTATAGAGCGAAAAATACGGTATATATATATACATATATATATATGTGTGTGTGTGTGTGTGTATATATATAGTATATATATATGCAGGTTTTGGTGTCCTCGGGTGTCTTCCCGTGTAAAAGTTGGGGTGTCTAGGCGACGTTTCGACGAGGTCTCACTCGTCATCTTCAGGCTGGTGCTTTCGGCTTCTTGTTACTGGAACAGAGCAGGATCTCAGTGTTTGAGTTCCTATAAATACTGTTGAGGAGGTGTGGTGTATAGCCTCCAATGTTCTGGGCAGAGAGGAGGTTCCCAGGCTAGTGTGCCTTTTCTTCTTTTGTTCCTTAATTACTTGAGGGATATCTTGAGTGATTTCTTGAGTGATTTCCTGAATCACACTTAGGTGGGTCATTAGGTGTGGATTAGTTGCTAAAGCCTTCGTGTCTTGAACTCTTGAACTTTGTGAAGAGTTTTTCTGAGAAGATGGCTGTACTGCACTTGGTTGTGCTCTGGCTTGGCTTCGTGTATAGGGGCGAGCTGTGGTTTTGTGGCCTGTGCCAGCCAGATCTGTGTAGGGATTGCAGGGGGGTGCAGCATCCGGAGGTGCCACCCTGGTTTGGCTACTGGATGGTGTCTGTAATTTATCTGTGGAGAGGGTCTGGGTTTGGGTCTGGTGTGGTTGATTGGTGATGGCGTTCTGTGTGCCTCTGGATCTGGTGTCAGATTTTGTGGGGAGGGCTAATTTCCAGATGTCTGGCAAGCGGGATGTGTCGTCACGCTTGTTCATGTTGTGAGGGTGTTTCTCTATCTCGATGGCTTCCATGATTATTCTCTTGTGGTGATGTTCCATGTTAAAGAGCAATTTGGAATCTGCAAAATTAATTTCGTGTCCTGTTTCTTTCATGTGTTGGAAAAGAGAGGAAGTTTTTTCTTCTTTTTTGACGGCATTCTTGTGTTCTGCGATCCGTGCATTTATTCGTCTGTTTGTTTGTCCAATGTACGTGGCTGGGCAGACTTTGCAGGGTATTTCATAGACCCCTTGGTTTTCCAACTGAATTTTATCCTTGGGGTTTCTGAGGATATTGGCTATTTTTTGGTTGGTGCAAAAGGCTGTTTTGATATTGTGTTTATGGAGGATTTTGCTAATTTTATCTGTAGTGCCCTTGATATAAGGAAGGAGGGCTATGCCATTGTTTTCTTCTGTGTCTTGGTTTTTGGGGGGTGTTTCTTTTTGGATTAGCTTCGTAACCCTGTTTTGCTGGTATCCATTGGCAATTAACACATTTGAGAGATTCTGTAACTCAGTTGTCAAGTGGTCTTCGTCAGCCAGGCGTTTGGTTCTGGAGCTGGAGGCCCAAGGTTGGGGAACACTGGTCTAAAGGGTTGGAGTAAGGCTTCAGTCATATACCAGTATATGGAGGCCCTAAATTTTAGGGGAAGCACCATAGCTCTGTGGTAGAGCATCTACTTTGCATGCAGAAGGTCCCAGGTTCTGCTCTGAGCATCTACAGTTAGGCTGTAGATTGGATTCATTGGTCCATTGAAACTCTGGAGAGACACCGCCAATGTACACAATACAGAGCTTGATGGACCAATGGCCAGACTCAAGGAAAGGTAGATGCCTATGTCTTCGCAGTTAAAACGATGCGTGTGGCACAAAGAATTATAGAGTTGGAAGGGACCATAAGAGTCATCTAGTCCAACCCCCTGCAGTTCAGGAATCTTTCAACCAATATGGGGTTCAAACCCACAACCCTGAGATTGTGTCTCATGCTCTATCAACTGAGCTATCCGAGGTTATAACAACATATACATCAGAGGGGTTTTATTCAGCCCCTTTTTATCATTTCCTCTTGAATTATTTGGCTTCCATTGCTTCTATGAATTTGGCTCACCAGGATTCAATAAGTGGACTGTTATGTACTGAGTTGAATGGGATCCAAAATGCAGCAGTCTGATTGGTCCTAGAACAATAGGATCCAAAATGCAGCAGTCTGATTGGTTCTAGAACAATAGGATCCAAAATGCAGCAATCTGTTTGGTCCTAGAACAATAGGATCCAAAATGCAGCAGTCTGATTGGTCCTAGAACAATAGGATTCAGAATGCAGCAGTCTGATTGGTCCTAGAACAATGCAGCCGTATGATTGGTCCGCAGGAGCCACCCAATCCAGCTCCAGGTGGAAGTGAATCCACAACCTGATTGGCCTACAGGAGAATCCCAGATTTAGCCAATCACATGCAGCCCATTGTGTAAATAACGTATATAAAGTATATTTCATGGACACAAAGCATACAATAGAAATCTGTTGGCTACCTCTGCTAAATAACATCGATATCTGTCTATCTCGGGAGACAATGGAGGAGCATGCCTTTGAGGGTGAAGTCAAACTGTTGGAAGGTTGCAGCACCTGCTGTGGCTGTGGAGACTGTTGCCGGAGTGATCATCTTTTGTTGCAGCTGGGGCAGATGAAGGCATCTGGTTGTGCTGCTGCAAATGCACCATGGCGTTTCTTCTCCCTGCACTCCTCCCAGCTGTCATTCCTGCTCTGGTCACTGCTATGGATGTACAACCTGACTATCTGTCTCCAAGCACTGCAGTCATCTACAAAGGATTCCCAAACAGTGGGGTTGATGTTGCCAGTGTCTATGTCACATATGCAGAAATCTTTGTAACACAGACTTGGTGCTTGGAGCCAGTTCCCCGTAGAGCGGATCCTGCCATCTTCCATTCTGTAGACATGACCAAGCCGCCATAGATGTCACTGAGACAGGAGTGCAAACATGTTGGGAATGTGGACTTGGGAGAGCACATCTTTGTACTGCCGTGTGATACCCAACATCTTCCTGACACAGCCCATGTGGATGGTTTGAGGCATTGCTCCTCACAGTTGTAAGTTGCCCATGACTCACTTCCATAAAGCAGCATGCTCAACACACAAGCCTAGTAGACCTTCATCTTCGCATTGGACATTAGTATCACATTCTCCCATACCCTTTTGGAGACGTGAGCCATTGATGGACAGTGGTACCTCAGGTTAAGTACTTAATTCGTTCCGGAGGTCCATACTTAACCTGAAACTGTTTTTAACCTGAAGCACCACTTTAGCTAATGGGGCCTCCTGTTGCTGCCACGCCGCTGGAGCGCAATTTCTGTTCTCATCCTGAAGCAAAGTTCTTAACCTGAAGCACTATTTCTGGGTTAGCGGAGTCTGTAACCTGAAGCGTATGTAACCTGAAGCGTATGTAACCCGAGGTACCACTGTACTTGAGTTGCTAATACACTTGTCAGCTTCGATGGACAGGCTGCTCTATCAATAAATATTAGATATGAACAATTTGAGTGTAGCTACTAGCCTGCTGCACCAACATAATTTGCTTTGCCAATTTTGGCAATCGGGTATGTTTCGCAATGATGCACTGAGCATTTATTCTGTTGCTTAGCCATCCTGTATTTCTCCTGATGACGGACTCATAGTGAACCTCTACATGTCAGATAGGCAAAGTCCATGAAGATCAATTGGGCAATCAAAAATGCAGTCTTCTTGCCTGCTGCATGCCTGCCATCGTATCTCCACCCTCAGCTTTTTATTTGCTAAAAGGAACAAATGGGAAAGGGGAAGCAATTAAATTTTGTAGCTTTTAAAGCTGGCCTGTGTATATGGTAAGAAAATACCATAAATGTTTTTTGACTTTTTGCCAGTTGTTAGCAATGTGCAGCCCATATGAATTCCTATATAACAAGGATGGAAATAATGTCAAGAAAACCCGTAAAGGCTTTTGTGGCCTGAATTGTAATGAATGTAGTTTGATACAAAGACTTTCTCACAACATGGCAAAGTGAATCATAAAATACTGGACCTTGAAAGTTAATGCATATTTTTTTTTTAACAATAGCCCAGGGACAGTTTACGTAATGAATTGTAATTAACCCACCTTCAGAATCTTTTATGAGTGTTTTGCCAATTAGCTTTGCATGCTTGCTAATGACTCATAGCCTGCGCATGTCTTTACAGAGCACACTTGTTGCTAGTCTGTTAAGTCAGCAGAAGTATGCAGCATGCTGATGTAGCTACAGGTAAGAGCCACCCGATACTAACAAACTTTAGCATTCGCCACTCAGAATGCATTTGCAAGGACTGAAAGCCCAAGATAATTGTAATGTATAGCAACGGCAAGAGGCTTTTGGTTTCTGAAGGATTGCGAGGAATGTACTGGGCTCTGGTTGAAACATCTGTTGTTACTTAGTACTAACATATATAATATTGCTAATTGCTGAGACATCTTTGTTTTCCTTACTTAGCACTAGGGTTAGAATGGTTTTATTTTTGTGGCTCATGGCTTCCTGCCATTTGCAACACAAGTTCTACTCTAAAGAAAATAAAATGGCTTGCAGGCTGCCTACTTACGTGGTGTACAGGCTTTCTATTTTTAAGAAAAATTAAAGAGGATTAGTGCAATAATGCAGAGCATACAGAATTGTTTCTTGCCAGCCTTGTATGAATATTTACAAGCGCCCAATTCCTGCCCTCCCAAATACTTCAGAAGCAATTAAATGGGGAAATGCAGTCAAGTGGCCTTTATATTGCATTTCCTGCTAATTTGATCTGTTGGATTAACTGATGCTAGTGAGGTACCCATAAAATTGTGCAAACACACATTGTTCCGCCTGTTGTTGTTTAGTCATTTAGTCATGACTGACTCTTCGTGACCCCATGGACCAGAGCACGCCAGGCACTTCTGTCTTCCACTGCCTCCCGCAATTTGGTCAAACTCATGCTGGTAGCTTCAAGAACACTGTCCAACCATCTCGTCCTCTGTCATCCCGTTCTCCTTGTGCCCTCCATCTTTCCCAGCATCAGGGTCTTTTCCAGGGAGTCTTCGCGTCTCATGAGGTGACCAAAGTCTTGGAGCCTCAGCTTCAGGATCTGTCCTTCCAGTGAGCACTCAGGGCTGATTTCCTTCAGAAGTGATAGGTTTGATCTTCTTGCAGTCCATGGGACTCTCAAGAGTCTCCTCCAGCACCATAATTCAAAAGCATCAATTCTTTGGCGATCAGCCTTCTTTATGGTCCAGCTTTCACTTCCATACATCACTACTGGGAAAACCATAGCTTTTCTATACGGACCTTTGTTGGCAAGGTGATGTCTCTACTTTTTAAGATGCTGTCTATGTTTGTCATTGTTCCCCCTAACCCCCAATAATAGTCATGATGATAGTATGAGGCATGGACACCTGCTTTCTTAACTTAGCAAAAAGCAGCAAAGGGGATAAATATGTTGGAAAGCTACCAACCCTCCAGCATAGGTACCTGATATGAAGAATACCCATTTCACTATTTATCTGACATGGACCATTCCACTCTGGCTCCAAGTGCCAGAAAATCTGCTGACTGATCTGTGTTTGTCTTTGCCAGCACCCCTTGAAGGTTTTGCTGAGGAGACACCTGATCACCCCATGTCATCTGGACTTGCCAGCCACAGATGTAATGAAATGGACAGGGTGTGAGATATCATTGGGATAAGGTCCCCTTATCAAAGAGATGCCTCAGGAGGTTCCCCAGGTTTGCCTCTTTCCCTGCGCCTAACACCTGTAACTGTGTTACACCAAATACTATCACACTGAATGAATTGATTCTTCCCCACAACTTCCATAGTGTGGGGTTGGTGCTCTCAATTTGCCAGTTGTGAGGTTATCGAAAAACGGTCCTACTTCACCCTGCAAATGGTGACTGGTGAATGTCATGCTACAACATCATAAAGGGTGTGTGTGACTGGGGGCTACCATTCAGAAGGGGGGTGGGATAATCCTCATTGAGCCTTGAAGTTCACTGAGAGGGTGAATCTTAAAGTGTGTGGGATCCAAGCCAGTTAGAGCTTAATAGTTCAGAACCGGCACCTTGAATTTTGCAGAAAAGGTCATAGTGAGCCTTTGCAGGTGCTGGAACATGGATGCAGTGCGTTTTCTTCTCGGGAGGAGGTCATTATGCACCAAGCAAGCAAGGCCAGTCTTGCCTAAAATTCATCATCTGTAATCTAACCTCAAGATTGCAAAGCCATTAATTGCCATTGCTAGATCTGAATTGGACAAATCTCACCAGGTTCGTCTGATGAAAATGGCTCCTTGCTCATCTCCATAACCTGTGTTTCCATGTATAATTAGGAGCACTCAACAACCACCAGTCTGAGGGAAGGTGAACACTACCTATTATGCAACTCCAAATGATGAGTCTATCTGACCATTAATGCTTCAGTCTTGACTGAGATTCTCTCTCCTTCTCTTTTGACTCGCCTACATCCAGTTTCATGGCATGATCAAACAATGGATAAGAAACCAGATTATAGGACCCAGGGGCAGGGGAGAATGAGAATGTGAGTAACAGCTATGGGTTATTTAGCATATGGTATGACACCTAAGGCTCTACCTCTGGATGTTGCCGAACAACTTCGTATATTCATTAAACACAACTGGGGACAAGATGGCACTTTGAATAGAGAAGTCTCGGAGGATGAAAAGCCAACCACCCATTGTTACATTTTAGGTCTTCTGGTGGGTGCTGATGAGTGAAGTGTGGGATTTAACCTCTGCTAAACCACTGTGTGGTCTAAACCACAGAGCCTAGGGCTTGCCGATCAGAAGCTCAGCGGTTCGAATCCCCGCGATGGGGTGAGCTCCCGTTGCTCGGTCCCTGCTCCTGCCAACCTAGCAGTTTGAAAGCACATCAAAGTGCAAGTAGATAAATAGGTACCGCTCCAGTGGGAAGGTAAACGGTGTTTCCGTGTGCTGCTCTGGTTTGCCAGAAGCAGCTTAGTCATGCTGGGCACATGACCCGGTAGCTGTACACCAGCTCCCTCAGCCAATAAAGTGAGATGAGGGCCGCAACCCCAGAGTCGGTCATGACTGGACCTAATGGTCAGGGGTCCCTTTACTTTTAAGAGGACCTTTAAATGTTACTTTACATAGTTGGGGCAACATTCATTCATTTATTCATTCATTCATGACATTTATACCTCACCTTTTATTCCAAGGAGCTCAATATGCTATGCCTGGTTCTCCAGCCCCCCATTTCATCACCACTATAACCATGTGAAGTAGCTTAGGCTGGGAGTGTCTGCCTGGCCCAAGGTCACCCAGTGTGCTGAGTGAGGACTTGACCCTCTTTTTACCAGGTCCTAGTCTAAGACTCCAACCACTATTCCACATGGGCTTCTATTTCATGCTGGAGTGTGACGGAATGCTGTTACAACTAGAGCCCTGTATAATTTTTTTTGGGGGGGGGAGCAAACAGACAGATTTGTGAACAGGTAGCAGACACCACCCCAGCCCCAACTTATGCATATTCATTTGATGTTTGTGGGGTGTTATTCAGTGTAGGTAAAAAATCCCTGGATGGTTAAGTCCAGTCAGAGGCGACTATGGGATGTGGGTGGCGCTGTGGTCTAAACCACTGAGCCTCTTGGGCTTGCCGATCAGAAGGTTGGTGATTCAAATCCCCACGACAGGGTGAGCTCCCGTTGCTCTGTCCCAGCTCCTGCCAGCCGAGCAGTTCAAAAGCACACCAGTGTAAGTAGATAAATAGGTACCACTGCGGTGGGAAGGTAAATGGCGTTTCCGTGCACTTTGGCTTCTGTCACGGTGTCCCGTTGCACCAGAAGTGGTTAAGTCCTGCTGGCCACATGACCCGGAAAGCTGTCTGCAGACAAACGCCAGCTCCCTCGGCCTGAAAGCAAGATGAGCACTGCAACCCCATAGTCACCTTTGACTGGACTTAACCATCCAGGGGAATAGGTGTACTGGCTCTCACTAGGACAAATATGTAGCTGACTGTGGCCCAGAATATTTAAGTGACTGAGCTATACTAGTGGTGAGTGAAGCACAGACAAGTGAGGAGTGGGAAATCCCCCTGCCTGTTGGAAGGTTTATATCAGTGGAGAGGAACCCTTTTCAGCCTGAGGGGTGAGCCTTATTCTGAATGAAGCAAAATTTTTATCTTTGTACAGTAGGCCAGTTTCTTGTAACACACACACACACACACACACACACACACACACAATATTGGTAGCTCAGTTGGTAGAGCATCTCAGGATTATAGCTTGAAGTCCCATGTGGGGCAGAAGTTTCCTGCATTCCTGCAGGAAGTTGAACCAGATGAGCCTTGTAGCTCTACAATTCTATGATTCCATCCTCCATCTAGACAACTAAGAGCCAATATCAGAGTGCAACATCTCAGCCAGGCAAAAATATTTCAGGTGCAAAGCTAGGCCAAAGCAAGAGTAGTCCCAAGGGCCAGACAGCGAGAATCAGAGGGCCACATCTTCCATCACTGCTCTCTTTGTCAAGCTGTATTCTAGCATGTATAGCTGTATGTAGGAGGGTATGAAGTTTTTCCCAGCAAGAGGTCATTTTCTGACTAGGGCATAAGTTACCCTGCGGAGGATGTGTCTCCAGCATATCAGCCTTGGTCCAGTCCTGGGGAAGGGGCCAGCTCAAAGAAGACTGCATGAATAGTGGCGTAGCATGGGGGGCACAGGGTGCAAAATCTTTAGGGGGACAAAATTTCTGGTGCTGCCTCAGTACTGTTAGGATATTTCCGTTCCACCTTAAAAGGGAGCAGGGTGTTTGTGTCACAGCCTGCGTATTTCCTGTTCACAGGATGTTTCTGTTGTGTCTTTTGCTTTCGTTTCTCTCTCACTGCCGGAACTCTCTCTAGCAGGCAGTCATGGTTTTTCTTTGTTCTGATCAACACTGAATAAACTTGTAAATCATGCTCTCCTGGGTGCATCTTTTGCTGTGCATATCTGCTGATAGAGTGTGCAAGAGCTCTGGATCTTTGGCAAGCTATTTCTGGAGCTCCTGTCGCTAATTGCTGATACTGCGTGTCTACGGGAGATTGATGGACATCCGGAGACGACGTGGAGTCAAGATGGACTTTATCTCCCTGGCAGTATCCCAACAAGTACAGCTGTGTACCTCCATTGCTGGGCTCCATTGAAAACAGCTTCTCCATGCAAACCAGGAAGTGATCTCTCCAGACAATGGAATGCCTCTTCTTTTCTTATCTCTGTGGCTGTGATCTCCTGGGTGACGCAGACGCCATTAGGCAGCTGAATGGGTATTCCATCCGTTTCCCTCCCTCCCTCTCACCCATCCCTCTGTGTGGGTACTATGCCAACATGCATGAAAACTGTTTCAGTAGCTGAAGAGACCAGCATAGGACCGGATTCCTAACATATGCTGACTGTTTGTGTGTGTGTGTGTTTCTCATTCAGCTTTCTACTCTATAAGGATGTCCCAAAGGTCATGTGGGAAAGTGCCAGTAAAATCTTGCTCAGCATTTATATGGATTACTCTAACACTGCAGTGTTAAGAGATCAAGCATGCCGTTGTACTTCATTTACCAAAAATATGTGTGCTTCTTTGCTTTTTGAGCAGTCCGGTGAGATGAAGCAGATTGGGTCAGCTGGAAGAGCTGCGCTCTCCTGGCAGTCTGAACAAACACCAATTCCACCTCATTAAAGATGTGGTGTGTTGGGTGATGATAACCGGAAGATGGTGTCTGGCAAAAACCACCATTCATATTCATCGTTGGATTTAAGTGAATTAATAACCAGACGAGGGTTATTACTGAAACAATATTGTGCTGAAAATTTGATCTCTTTTGTTTATTTGGGTTTAAAAAATAATAATCCTGGTATTTCCAACAGATCTGCTACTTTTACTATTCATTTTGTCCAAATCATGCGAAGGACTTGGCATGCCATTTCAGGTGATCAGGGTTTGACTTTTCATCACTTCATTTAGCTCAGACGAGTTGACTAAAAAAAAAGTGTTGACACTTTTTTTTATAAATAGAAAGCATATGGTTAGTTAATCATTTAGAATCACTGAACACCTACCCAGAGTGGTCATAATTATAGCAATAGTCACACAGTATGTGAAGCCCTACCACAGATTTCTTGGATGTTGCTTGAACTGCTGTGCTTCTATGTCTGGACGACTAATTTGGATGGTGCTTCGTCAAGTAATGTAATCTTCAGAGGTTGCAAGTGAAAGGAAAACCCGAGGTGTCCTTTATGGTGTTACATGAACAGGAAGGAGCTAGCAGACGTCAACAACTGCTTTCACAATTGCTGTGCTCCTGTAAACTTCTGGGGCATGAAAGCAATTAACAACTAATATACCGTATTTTTCGCTCTATAGGACGCACCCAACCATAGGACGCACCTTGTTTAAGAGGGGGAGAACAAGAAAAAAAAATCTCCCCCTCTCTGCTCAGCGCCCCTTCAGCAAAGCGGCAGGAGAAACGGAGCCCCTTCCATTTCTCCTCCCGCTTGGCTGAAGAAGCACTGTGCAGCTCTCCTTCTCTGCTGAAGCCGGGAGAGTCTTGCTCTCCCGGCTTCAGCGAAAGGAACCTGAAGCCTCCGGAGCGCAGCGGGAACTCGCGCTGCACTCCGAAGGCTTCAGGCGGCTATCCCTGAAGCCTGGAGAGCGAGAGGGGTCGGTGCGCACCGACCCCTCTCGCTCTCCAGGCTTCAGCGAAAGTAACGTGAAGCCTCCGGAGCATGGAGGGAGCGCTCCCTCTGCACTTTGGAGGCTTCACGTTGCTTTCGCTGAAGCCAAGGAGCCTGCATTCGCTCCATAGGACGCACACACATTTCCCCTTAATTTTTGGAGGGGGAAAAGTGCGTCCTATAGAGCGAAAAATATGGTAGGTCAGGTAGGACTCGTTATTGGAAATTATGCAGTTTCTGCTCAACAATCCTTCTGGGAAGTAGACCTAAAGATATTAGAAAAAATACTAGTTGTTCTCAACTAGTGCTTGGTCATGCATACCTGGCACATAAACAGTCCCTCCAAACTGCTTACCTTTCCAGGTGATCTCCAGATTTTGGAAAGTTGAAACTCTCCCTCTGTTGGTGAATTGGCTCTCTGATACCTGGGATCCTTGAAGAAATGTTGCCAATTTAAAGTGGCCAGAGGTTTCGACAAAGCAGAGGTCTTCCTCTCAGTATGGCTCTCTTTCATGTCGAATTGAGAGGGGGTTAAATAAACCTGAATGCTATCTTCTATCTGTACATCCTAAGATGTTTAATAGTGTACTTTGGCCTCTGCTACTGGCCAAGAGTGACTGTACCTCACTCCTCTAAGGAAGAAGATCATGGCAAGAACTTGGCCCCATCCATTGGCCAGTGAAGGAGCAGCTGAAGGAGGTTGGCTTCCACTCTTCCTGCCAGGAAGAAGAGTCTGTTCCAACTTCCAGTTGCCCTGGGACTGCAGAGCTAAAATGAGATTCACTCTGGCCCCATCAGTCAGTCAGAGGACATGGGGCTGTGGGGTGGGAAAGGAGGGTTCAGGGTTGTTGTTGTTTTTTGCATTATTTGTTGCTTGTAAGCTGTTACGATAATAGGGTTGAAAAACAGGGCATAAATCTTCCAAATTAACAGAAGTATTGTTGTTTTAGCACTATAGCAATTGCACATTATTCGGCTTAATAAGCACAATAGATGAAGCATTAAACTATGGGACGTAGAGAACTCCAGATGTTGTACAAATTCTGTTCACACATCCAAGAGTGTGCTTGGGTTGGGCCCACCCATTACTGCCATGCTGCCTCCAGAAAGTTGGCCAAATTAAGTCACAGTACTCTAAAATACAGGGACGTGGGTGGCGCTGTGGGTTAAACCACAGAGCCTAGAACTTGCCGATCAGAAGGTCGGCGGTTCAAATCCCCGCGACGGGGTGAGCTCCCATTGCTGGGTCCCAGCTCCTGCCAACTTAGCAGTTCGAAAGCACGTCAAAGTGCAAGTAGATAAATAGGTACCGCTCCAGCGGGAAGGTAAACGTCGTTTCTGTGCACTGCTCTGGTTCGCCAGAAGCAGCTTAGTCATGCTGGCCACATAACCCGGAAGCTGTACACCGGCTCCCTCGGCCAATAAAATGAGATGAGCACCGCAACCCCAGAGTCAGTCACGACTGGACCTAATGGTCAGGGGTCCCTTTACCTTTACCTGCTGTAAAATGCATCAGTGACAAGACATTGAGAAGAAAGCATAAAATGCCAGATTCTTGGCAGGCAACTACCTGCCAGAATAAAAAAAAAATATGTATTTACCAGAGATAGAGAGGACCACCTGTACTTATTTCACGAGTCAAGGTGTGCTGCAAAGAGCCTTTTCATTCTCTCTCTTCATCTTAGATGCAGTGTTGTGGGAGGAAAAGGAAAAAAGAAGCCCCCAAAGTCTGCCGAACTAACTTCGGCTCCGAAAGGAGCCACCTGTACAAATAGGAAACTTATGCTCCAGTTTCATTTTAATGAACCTCCTGAAGAATCCAAGAACCTTCTTCCTCCTCTGTAATGGAAGGCCTTAAAAACTGACATCCATGTATGATAATAAGCTATGTGCTTTAAAAAATAATAATCTGCTGTATCCCAGAGAAGTGTCACCACTCTATGTGATTCTTAGTGTGGGTCTCAGAGAACCCACTGGATAACACAGCTGAATCCAAAGGCTGAACTAAGTTGAGAGCTCATGATTTTGGTGACACAGCTGCCCAGGCAGAAGTGCCTGAACCATGTACAGCGGACGCTTGGGTTATCATAGAAACATAGAATCATAGAGTTGGAAGAGACCAGAAGGGCCACTGTCGAACAGCTCTTACTGTCAGGAAGTTCTTCCTAATGTTTAGGTGGAGTCTTCTTTCTTGTAGTTTGGATCCATTGCTCCATGTCCGCTTCTCTGGAGCAGCAGAAAACAACCTTTCTCCCTCCTCTACGTGACATCCTTTTATATATTTGAACATGGCTATCATATCACCCCTTAACCTCCTCTTCTCCAGGCTAAACATGCCCAGCTCCCTTAGCCGTTCCTCATAAGGCATCGTTTCCAGGTCTTTGACCATTTTGGTTGCCCTCCTCTGGACACGTTCCAGTTTGTCAGTGTCCTTCTTGAACTGTGGTGCCCAGAACTGGACACAGTACTCCAGGTGAGGTCTGATCAGAGCAGAATACAGTGGCACTATTACTTCCCTTGATCTAGATGCTATACTCCTATTGATGCAGCCCAGAATTGCATTGGCTTTTTTAGCTGCCGCATCACACTGTTGGCTCATGTCAAGTTTGTAGTCAACCAAGACTCCTAGATCCTTTTCACATGTACTGCTCTCAAGCCAGGTGCGAATGTGATCTGTGCAGGATGCATGTCCGCAACCTGCAGCGTTCGCACAAACGCGGGTTGCGATTCGGTGCTTCTGTGCATGCGCAAAGTGTGATTTAGTGCTTCTGCGCATGCACAACCACCGAAACCTGGAAGTAACCCGTTCCGGTACTTCCGGGTTTCGGCAGTCCATAACCTGAAAAAACGGAACCTGAAGCATCTGTAACCTGAGGTATGACTGTATTTAAACAAATCACCAATATATACTGTATGAGACAACAACACCAAGGTGGCCTCAGGCTCCCTGCCCTACCCAAGGCCATCCAAGTCAATGGAGCTAAAGAGGGTGATTTTCTGCTTTTCCCCATTCAGCTCAAGGGCCAGGAATGCCCCTTTAGGATGAATTAGCCCAGGTTTTCACTCATCTGGTGGTCTGCAGGGAGTAAAAATTGTTTTAGGGGAGTCAGTTCAGTATATGCTATCAGTGACCCCCTTCCACCTACCAAATTGCCCACAAACCGCTTTCATCTGTGATCTGATGTTTTACATTGCATTCTACCAAATCTTTTTTTTTTTTTAAAGGGAGGGAATTCCTCCCCCCCCCCAACATGTAACTTGGTAAGGTAAAGGTACCCCTGCCCGTACGGGCCAGTCTTGACAGACTCTAGGGTTGTGTGCTCATCTCACTCTAGAGGCCGGGAGCCAGCGCTGTCCGCAGACACTTCCGGGTCACATGGCCAGCATGACAAGCTGCATCTGGCGAGCCAGCGCAGCACACGGAACGCCTTTTACCTTCCCGCTAGTAAGCGGTCCCTATTTATCTACTTGCACCCAGGGGTGCTTTCAAACTGCTAGGTTGGCAGGCGCTGGGACCGAACGATGGGAGTGCACCCCGCCGCGGGGATTTGAACTGCCAACCTTTCGATCGGCAAGTCCTAGGCGCTGAGGCTTTTACCCACAGCGCCACCCGCATCCCTGCATTCTACCAAATCTAATGTTGTTAGGTTATCCCACGGGCCACATGAGCCTGTGGATGTCCTGGGAGGTGGCTTCTCATTTTAGGTCATACAGGTAGAGCAGAGTCAGAATGGAAGGGGAAGGCCTTTGACAAATACTTTCTCCCACTGTGAAAAGCACCACATTTGCAGGGAGCTGCAAACCACTGATAACTGTTTTGCCATTCAGAATGAGCAAATGGCTTCATGACCTCACTTTGAATTTTCTTTGTGATGTCATGATGGAGCCAGATTGGACTGGCTACATGGCTTCATTTTATCGTCATGGAGCCAAATCCATTTGGTTTTGTGATACTGTTGTGCTACCTACATGATCTGTGATGGGCTGGGATCATATATTAACAAAAAGAAGATGGCAGTGTGTGTGTGTTTTTTAAAAAAAAGTATTCTGATGTCACTGATGCCAAGAGGCAGCAAACAGGTACCATATTTTTCGCTCTATAAGACGCACCAGACCACAAGACGCACCTAGTTTTTGGAGGAGGAAAACAAGAAAAAAATATTCTGAATCTCAGAAGCCAGAACAGCAAGAGGGATCGCTGTGCAGTGAAAGCAGCAATCCCTCTTGCTGTTCTGGCTTCTGGGATAGCTGGGCAGCCGGCATTCGCTCCATAAGACGCACACACATTTCCCCTTACTTTTTAGGAGGGAAAAAGTGAGTCTTATAGAGCAAAAAATACGGTATTTAAAAGGCACAAAAATGGTGAGCTTGGACAGGAGATATTTGGAAGGTCCTGGCGTGCTCTGGTCCATGGGGTTACGAAGAGTCGGACACAACTAAACGACTAAACAACAACAACAATTACAAAATTGCCAATTGCAAAAAGGGAAAAAGAGTTTGCTAACAAATGTATCACAGCATGAAAGTTTTCACTGTATTCATCTGACCCTATTAAGATTAACAGTTTAAATTTAAAGTATAAAATACCCCTGTATCAAACACGAAAGTTTGGTTGTGCTTAGACTAACCTTGTGAAGAATACAGAGAATACAAAGATTAGATGGACTATGAAAGAATTTAAGGAACGGAAGTGACTGAAGAGCAGTTGTAAAGGTGAATTAGATAACCAAGAGACGTGTGGTGAATGCGGTGGAAGTCTTTTATAATATTTTAACTAGGATTTAAATATTGTTATGTTTGAAGTATGAATTTGGAATAATTGATTATGAAAAGTATTTTTTCTTTTCATTTTTTTCTTGTTTCTTTCTTTTATCGTTTGCCTTTCTTCTTTTCTAGTCTGCATTCTGGAAAATTGTGTAGATAAAATGTTTTTATGTATGGTTATGTATTGTTTCTATTTTTTTTTCTATTCATTTTTTTTGGTAACATTTAATAATAATAATAATAAATTAAAAAAATTAAAGTATAAAATACCCAAATCCCTTCTGGATGAATTAAGTTTCTGGTTGTTGAAAAATGAGTTTACCATAAAAATTAAAAACTAGCTTTTCACTAGAACGACAGGAATGTGTGGTTCTCACAAGCAAAACCCTCCACAACTTGGAGCTAGAGATTTTGCGGATTGAAGAGCTAACCTGTTAGATTCTAAATGCAAGGCTCTATGTCTTTTGACAAAAGCAGATGATGATACAGATATAATATAATATAATATAATGGGAAGACACTCGTGGAATAGTTTAAAACATGCAATGGATGGAGCCCTGCTTGATCTAAGGTCAAGTCTGTTAAAGTATAGTGCTAAAGGTTTACCAAACAACCCTCTAACTTTTCCTCAGAATAACTTGGAAACAACACCAGCAGACGGTTTCTATTTTTATGTTAAAATGGAAACTGAGATGGCAAGGATCCGTGGAATTTACTAAGCGAGGGGAATGCTTCTTCAATCTTAAATTCAAACGGAATAGAAATTATAGCCTTCCAGTGTTGTGGCGCTATAATATTAGCCTTCCTCTTTCCCAGCTGCTAGCAGTTGCAGGAATTGGAAGCTGGAAGTATATTTCCTAAATCGACCTAATTCCTTTCAAAGTCTTTCTATGTGAACTACTACACCACTTGGCACAATTCATGTTATTGATTCTGGAGAAAGAATACCAGTTTTGTAATATTTTTTTGCAGATAAGTTACAGGAGAAACAGGGACAAATAAATTAAACAGTTGGGGAGTTTCAAACAGCATTGTTTTCTTTGCCCTCTGGCTTTCTCTGCCCTGAGATATTTGCAGTGCAACATGTCTACTCAGAAGTAAGTTCCTTTGTTTTCAATGGGGTTCATTCCCAAATAACTGTGTATAGGATTGAAATCTTAATTTATTTGTAGCTGTTGCAGTAAGAAAGAGTTTGCATTCGTGAATCCGAACCACGTGGCATGAGGCTTCCACAGATTTTGTTGTGATTGCATCTTTCTCCCAAGAATTTTGAAAGGCTCAAATAATGGAGAAGCGTTTATGATCTAGCCATTACTCTCTGTTAATGCAAATATCAAATACATTCAAACCACTTGGGTTTGATGTAAAAGTTATGGGAATGTTATATCATGAGCTTTGAGTAATAATATTAATAATAATAATAATAATAATAATAATAATAATAATAATAATAATAATTTATTATTTGTACCCCGCCCATCTAGCTGGGTTTCACCAGCCACTCTGGGCGGCTTCCAACAAAGATGAAAAATACACTAAAATGTCACATATTAAAAGCTTCCCTGAACAGGGCTGCTTTCAGATGTCTTCTGAATGTCAGGTAGTTGTTTATCGCTTTGACATCTGATGGGAGGGCGTTCCACAAGGAGGGCGCCACTACCGAGAAGGCCCTCTGCCTGGTTCCCTGTAACTTGGCCTCTCACAGTGAGGGAACCGCCAGAAGGCCCTCGGAGCTGGACCTCAGTGTCCAGGCAGAACGATGGGGGTGGAGACGCTCCTTCAGATATACTGGACCGAGGCCCAATAGGGCTTTAAAGGACAGCACCAACACTTTGAATTGTGCTCGGAAACGTACTGGGAGCCAATGTAGGTCTTTCAAGATCGGTGTTATATGGTCTCGGCGGCCGCTCCCAGTCACCAGTCTAGCTGCCGCATTCTGGATTAGTTGTAGTTTCCGGGTCACCTTCAAAGGTAGCCCCACGTAGAGTGCATTGCAGTAGTCTAAGTGGGAGATAAGCAGAGCATGCACCACTCTTGCGAGACAGTCTGCAGGCAGATAGGGTCTCAGCCTATGTACCAGATGGAGCTGGTAAACAGCTGCCCTGGATACAGATTTGACCTGTGCCTCCATGGACAGCTGTGAGTCCAAAATGACTCCCAGGCTGCGCACCTGGCCCTTCAAGGGCACAGTTACCCCATTCAGGACCAGGGAATCCTCCACACCTGCCTGCCTCCTGTCCCCCCAAAACAGTACTTCTGTCTTGTCAGGATTCAACCTCAATCTGTTGTACTGCGTTGTTTCAAATGTTGTAAAAGTTATTGTGGGCACAGGTGAGCACTGGGGTACGGGGGACCTGTGGAGTGTTTATCTCATAGCCTGCCTAGAGAGAAGTAGCATGGGAAGAATAATTTGCTATTAAATTACCATCACAAAGGTTTTTAAAAAAAGGTAAAGGACCCCTGGACGGTTAAGTCCAGTCAAGGAGACTATAGGGTTGCGGCACTCATCTCACTTTCAGGCCGAGGGAGCCGGCATTTGTCCACAAACAGCTTTGTGGGTCACGTGGCCAGTATGACTAAACCACTTCTGGAGCAACGGAACACCGTGACAGAAACCAAAGTGCATGGAAATGTCGGTTATGGTACCTATTTATCTACTTGCACTGGTGTGCTTTCGAACTGCTCGGTTGGCAGGAGCTGGGACAGAGCAATGGGAGCTCACTCCTTCAAGTGGACTTGAACTGCTGACCTCACAATCAGCAAGCACGAGAGCCTTGGGGGTTTAGACCACAGTGCCACCTGCATCCAGGACCTGTAATAGATGGATTGCCTTCTTGCCTGCTCTTTGTCTTTCCTGCTGCTTCTCTGTCCACATGCTGCTGCCCATTTTGGTGAGATGACCACTACACTCATACATCTGCTGACCACCTCACTAAGAGAAGAACATACAGGGCCCACCATCTGCTCCCAACTAAGCCCACCGCACTGAGAAAGAGATTGTGCTGACATGTACCTGCTTTTGGCAGCTTCTGCAAGAGAAATAAATATTCTGTCCACATGCTACTGCCTGCCTGAGTGGAAGAGGAATGAAGATGAATGAATGCCACTCCCCACAATATGATGCTCCCTACCTGAAGGACAGGGGCTGCCCACTGTGGCCCATACTAGCCACCTGAGGGAGAAAAACTGGCCACTGTGATCTCATGCTGATGCTGCCTATTTCACAGACTGGCCACTGTGTTCTCACACGGATGTGTCCAACCAGAAGGAGAGACACAGGCCATTGTGATGTCATGCTGATGCTGAAGGAGACAGAAACTGGCCAATGTACCAGCCCACAACTGCTGTTCACCTGAATAACAAGGAGACACTGCCTGGCACGCCAACACATTGCTCACCATGTTCATGAGAATTAGGTCCTTTTCCACAGGATGAGGAAGTGAAATCAGTGATGGTTAAGTGGGCCCAAGACCTGGGTCATAACATAATGTTTGCTGACTGGGAACGGTTATAGACCACTGGTATGAAATTTACGGCATCTAATGCTCTAAGAGAGAATATTATGAAAATGATATACAGGTGGTACACGACACCAGTCAAGCTTGCAAAAATCTATCATTTGCCCGATAATAAATGTTGGAAATGAAAAGAGGTTGAAGGTACATTCTTTCACCTTTGGTGGATGTGCCCAAAGATCAAGGCATTCTGGGAGATGATTTATAATGAGCTGAAAAAAGTGTTTAAATACACATTCCCGAAGAAACCAGAAGCCTTTCTCCTGGGTGCCAACAGGTGCACAAGAAGGATAGGACATTTTTTATGTATGCTACAGCAGCAGCAAGAATACTCATCACACAGTATTGGAAGACACAACAGCTACCCACGCTGGAAGAATGGCAGATGAAAGTTACCGACTACATGGAATTGGCAGAAATGACCGGCAGAATCAGAGACCAGGGAGAAGAGACGGTGAAGGAAGATTGGAGGAAATTTAAAGACTATTTACAGAAACATTATAAGATAATGAACGTTTGATGACATCGGATTGATGGTGAATGGTTATTAGTTAAAAAGTGAATAGAGAAAGATCCAACATTTTGTCAGATTTAAGGAAATGCAACTATCTATTAGACTTTGAGATTATTAGAAAATCAAAATATGGTAGAGGGAAAGAATTTGCAGACAGAATATTTGATTTGGAACACAGAGAAGGGAGGTCTGGGGAAGTCGGAGAAATAAGTTAAAGCAAAGAATATAAGGAGACAAAAATTGTTTTTAATATGTTTATTTTCTTTTTTGTATTTTGCTGTTTTGCGTTTGTGTGTTGTAGTGCCCTTTTTTCTATTCCTTTGTTATGATGTTGTTTGTTTACTGCTGTTTTATGTTCATTGTAAAA
The DNA here is from genome assembly GCF_965153285.1 of Podarcis tiliguerta. Classification (NCBI taxonomy): domain Eukaryota; kingdom Metazoa; phylum Chordata; class Lepidosauria; order Squamata; family Lacertidae; genus Podarcis; species Podarcis tiliguerta. The sequence goes on from NC_139536.1 coordinate 106,834,488, forward strand.
CCTAATAAAATATTTTATATATATATATATATATATATATATGCAGGTTTTGGTGTCCTCGGGTGTCTTCCCGTGTAAAAGTTGGGGTGTCTAGGCGACGTTTCGACGAGGTCTCACTCGTCATCTTCAGGCTGGTGCTTTCGGCTTCTTGTTACTGGAACAGAGCAGGATCTCAGTGTTTGAGTTCCTATAAATACTGTTGAGGAGGTGTGGTGTATAGCCTCCAATGTTCTGGGCAGAGAGGAGGTTCCCAGGCTGGTGTGCCTTTTCTTCTTTTGTTCCTTAATTACTTGAGGGATATCTTGAGTGATTTCTTGAGTGATTTCCTGAATCCCACTTAGGTGGGTCATTAGGTGTGGATTAGTTGCTAAAGCCTTCGTGTCTTGAACTCTTGAACTTTGTGAAGAGTTTTTCTGAGAAGATGGCTGTACTGCACTTGGTTGTGCTCTGGCTTGGCTTCGTGTATAGGGGCGAGCTGTGGTTTTGTGGCCTGTGCCAGCCAGATCTGTGTAGGGATTGCAGGGGGGTGCAGCATCCGGAGGTGCCACCCTGGTTTGGCTACTGGATGGTGTCTGTAATTTATCTGTGGAGAGGGTCTGGGTTTGGGTCTGGTGTGGTTGATTGGTGATGGCGTTCTGTGTGCCTCTGGATCTGGTGTCAGATTTTGTGGGGAGGGCTAATTTCCAGATGTCTGGCAAGCGGGATGTGTCGTCACGCTTGTTCATGTTGTGAGGGTGTTTCTCTATCTCGATGGCTTCCATGATTATTCTCTTGTGGTGATGTTCCATGTTAAAGAGCAATTTGGAATCTGCAAAATTAATTTCGTGTCCTGTTTCTTTCATGTGTTGGAAAAGAGAGGAAGTTTTTTCTTCTTTTTTGACGGCATTCTTGTGTTCTGCGATCCGTGCATTTATTCGTCTGTTTGTTTGTCCAATGTACGTGGCTGGGCAGACTTTGCAGGGTATTTCATAGACCCCTTGGTTTTCCAACTGAATTTTATCCTTGGGGTTTCTGAGGATATTGGCTATTTTTTGGTTGGTGCAAAAGGCTGTTTTGATATTGTGTTTATGGAGGATTCCTGTACCCGTGAAAATCTACGAAAGCATATATATATATATATATATATATATATATATATATGAATTAGGTCCTTTGCACCTTGAACCAGACTGGGGGTTCTTAACTTGCTTTTACTCTCCTGTCCCTGCATATTAGGTTCCCTTACCAGAGGTCTATAATAACAAGGTAATGAATCAACCCCATTTATCTGTACACAAAAGGTAGGTAAAGGTAAAAGTTAAAGGAGCCCTGGACGGTTAAGTCCAGTCAAAGGCGATTATGGAGTTGTGGCACTCATCTTGCTTTCAGGCAGAGGGAGCTGATGTTTGTCCGCAGACAGCTTCCCGGTCATGTGGCCAGCATGACTTAGCTGCTTCTGGCGCAACAGTGTCTCCAGTTGATTTTGAAGATTACGATCATGGCCTCAAAGAGGTGTCCACTTGGTCTATATGCATCTCCCATTGTTCTAATCAGGAAGAATACAAATTTGTTGATAATCGTGATGGACTAAAGGCTTCTGAACAGTTTAGGCATGAAGAATGCTTATCTTTTACCAGGCATGGAAGGAGCCTGAATTTGACTTGAAGAGTGAATGTCATGATTGCAGTAGGAAAAGAAGAAAGACTCAAAACATCATCTATTACTACGGTGGGTATTTGGCAGTTTCCTATGATGATGCCACAGGGATTGACAAATGCTCTGGCAGTCTTCCAAACAATGGTGGAACATGTTAAGAATGACATCAGTATCACTGAAGTCATAGGATTCTTGGATTGCTTAATATTTTCAGAAACCGCTGATGATCCTTAAGCAAGATGTATGAAGGTTCTTCCATGTTTAGTGGAGCAGGATTAAAACTGTCAGTTCCCAAGTGCAAGTTCTTCAAAACATCTGCTAAATTTTGGAATGTGGAAGGGTGCACTCTGGTCTTTAAGGAGGAAGATGTTGCAGCAGTTCCAGCCCAGGGTGAGTTTCCTTGGGATGAAGATCACTGATGGGGTTTACGCAACACAAGGTTTTTATTGACACAATGCATACAGGCTGAGCATCAGATGGAAGCTTCGTAGCAAAGTCAATAGCAATATCTAATAAGTTCCTGCCTGAAGACTTCCAATCTAACAGGCACAATTCAGAAGGGGAAAGAGTTGGAGAAGGAGCAGGAAAACAAGCAAATTCAGGCAATAATTCCTCATAAAACTGCACAAATATTTGATGACAAGATGGAATGGCTTCTAATCGAAAACAGGACTGGGAGTGGAAAAGTCAAATATCGGCTGGTCCCAGATGAGGAGTTGAAGTTGCAAGTGTATGATATAACCCTGACAAGTTATCAGCTTTGAAGGACTGTTCAAGGTTAAAAGCAGCAAGGATGTTTCTGGGACCATTGTAGAATGGTGTGGTTACTGATGGAGATGGTCATCCTGTGTCTGGGCTGCACTACTTGAGAATGCAGGTGGAGGCTCTTCCTACTGAATGTTCCACTAAGGGGGAAATATCCCTGCACTTAGAAAACTAGCCTGTCAGGGTGAGAGGTTCTATTCTAGCCTTCTCCTTGATTTGCTAGTTTTGCTTGTTTATGGGTTTTCTCCATCGTGTCCATTCTCAAGTGGTACAGTACAGACAAACATGCAGTGTCTGAGTTAGAACTAGGCTAGCCCAGAGGTTCCCAGACTTTATTCCCATGGACCACTTGAAAACTGCTGAACATCTTGACAAATGACTTAATGATTTCTTTTTCTGCCTGTTGTAGCAACTGTAAATACACTGTGCTAGGTGCTGGATGATATTTAATGGTAGGTTTTTGGCTTATTTTATTTCTTATATACAGTGGTACCTTGGTTTACGAACTTAATCCGTTCTGGAAGTCCGTTCTTAAACCAAAGTGTTCTGAAACCAAGGCGTGCTTTCCCATAGCAGCGGGGGACTCAATTTACAAATGGAACACACTCAACAGGAAAGGAAACATGTTCCTATTCCAAGGCAAAGTTCACAGACCGAAACACCTGCTTCCGGGTTTGCAGTGTTCTTATTCCAAGGTGTTCATAAAATAAGCTGTTCTCAAACCAATGTACCACTGTACTGTATTTGATTGTATTCCATATAATTCAACTTGTAATGCAATAAAGTAAAATTCAGTTAAAACCAATATGTCTATGTAATGCAGGAATAGGCAAACTCCGGCCCTCCAGATGTTTGGGACTACAATTCCCATCATCCCTGACCACTGGTCCTGTTAGCTAAGGATGGTGGGAATTGTAGTCCCAAACATCTGGAGGGCCAGAGTCTGCCTATGCCTGATGTAATGAGATGGATGTTCCCTTTCCCATCTTCAACCACAAATCCACAGACACTCTGCAGACCACCTGAATGAAGCTTGTGGACCATTGGTGGTCCACAGGCCACAGTTTGGGAGCCTCTGAACTATCTTAGTAATAAACCTTTGGTGTTACTTTTGATAGGAACAGTATAAGAAGGGAAGGAAGGACACCATGGCCTTGGAGTTGTCCAGAACTGAAAGATCAATGGACTGATGATCATCAAGAAGCAGCTAAACCCATAATACACATGCTGACAACTGAATGTGTCTTGGGGTTTGCTGAGTGGAAGCTGCCATATATTACATACAGATGCTGGCTTGACAAGATTAGTAGGGGAGCTCTGGGTCAAGAACAAGAAGGATATCTCAAAGTCATTACATATGTCAGCCAAGGATGAAGTGCAAGTGAAAGGAAATCCTCTGTGCCTCAACTTGAGTTCCTTGACCTTTAATTTGCTATATCTGAGAAACTCAATGACTGTTTGCAGTGAACTCTGAGGTTAAAATTGATAACAGTCCTTTAGCCTGTGTTCTTTAAACAGCAAGCTTGTAGGTTACCCCTCACTGATGGATAACAGCACTGGCAATGTATGATTTCACGTACGCATGAGGTAGGCATGGCAAATTGAAGACAGATGGGCTTATCTGGCTGACCTCATGACTTTGGCGTAAAGGATCAAACTGCACTGAAATTACTTGGATGTGTTTCAGAAACATTGTCAAGAGCTGCACTTGACACTGGGGACTGGGTCATCAGCTGCTTTTGGAATAGCCTGTTAGGAGCGATCTAATAAACTTGCTCTGGTCCTTCCCCCAGTTACTTAACACTTGATGCAGTTTGGAGGATATAGGGTTGTAAAGGCACCATAGACCAAAAGACTGTTCATCTGGATGAGTGTTGTAGTTATTTATACCCAGCAATTGCCTGGCTAGTAAAGGTAAAGGGTAAAGGGACCCCTGACCATTAGGTCCAGTCATGACCGACTCTGGGATTGCGGCGCTCATCTCACTTTATTGGCCAAGGGAGCCGGCGTACAGCTTCTGGGTCATGTGGCCAGCATGACTAAGACGCTTCTGGCGAACCAGAGCAACGCACGGAAACGCCATTTACCTTCCTGCTGGAGTGGTACCTATTTATCTACTTGCACTTTGACGTGCTTTCAAACTGCTAGGTGAGCAGGAGCAGGGACCGAGCAATGGGAGCTCACCCCATTGCGGGGATTCGAACCGCCGACCTTCTGATCAGCAAGTCCTAGGGTCTGTGGTTTAACCCACAGCGCCACCCGCGTTCCTAATTGCCTGGCTACCTTGCATTATATCTGGTATGGCTGGAACAAAGGAGGGTGTCTTGTAGCTACAGCTTTATCCACAATTTTGCCAATGTTAAGCATATATATTTCTATGTTGCAGACATAAACTGATTCTACAGCAAATCTCTTTTACCTGGAAAATGCACTTCTTTGAGATGGCGCCAGGGACCTTTAGCAGAGAATTCTCTGCACCAAACTAAAATCCCCAGAATTCCTTCAGGAAGAGAGCCATGACAGTACAAGTAATACAAAACAGATATGAGTTTGTCGTGTAGATATGCTCAGATTCCTTTCCATCATATTGCTGGTTTTTGGTTTGGTTTGCCTAAAATTTGTGGCTTTTAGCTGATGGGCAGGTCGGCTCTAAGCTGCCACAGAACAGTCTGAAATCATCAATCTCTGAACGTTCCTGTAGTAGAACAGCCCGTTCCTGGAAGGACTGAATCAATTTTCCTTATTTCATTTCCATCTCCTGGAAACCTCAGGAGTTTCAATTCTTTTCCTTCTGGTACGCAGTGTAAAAGCTTATTCTAGCTAGTATATTACTTGCAAGTCTAAATAGCATGTATATTTAATACGGGACTTTGAGTCTATGTTTTAAAAATAAAAAATTCAACACCCATGAATGCATTCTATCACGGTGTGAATTGTTACTGTTCTTTGTTTGCTTTACATATCCCAATGACGTGGTGAAATATCTAGATATCTTCTCATGTTGTTTCCATTATTTCACATGAGGAAATTGTGGCTTAACTTTGGGATATTGCCATCGATGGCCTTCCCTGCAAGTTTCCCCCTCTTTCCTCAACACTACCCAGAATAGAACAAGAAATCCCAGCAGATGGATCAGATCTCATAAACCTAAGACATATATTAATGACTGGTGGAGTGCTGGTCTATGTGAGGCTCCTCTCGCCCCTTGACCTGCAGTTAGGGCAGAATGCTGCAGCACAATTGCTGATAGGACTGAGACCTTGTCTGCATATGAAACCTGTGCTCAGAAATCTGCACTGGCTGCTGATTTGCTAGCTGGCCAAGTTCAAAGAGTTACTATTAGCAGATAAAGCCCTTAACAATTTTGGACTAGTTTACTTCCAAGATTGCCTAGCCCCACCTGTGCCTACTGGACAGCTTTGATTGGGAGAATTGGCACTGCTATAAGTGCTATATAATAACTGTTCCACATCTACTATGGCAGTACTTGAACTTTGGAATCTAGCAGGCATTTTCATTGTATTCTCTTTGGAACCTGCTAAAAACAGGTTTAGACCAGCCAACCCAGGTGTTTTAGAAAGTTGAGGTAGTTTAGTATATTTTGTATAGGGTTGCCATTTTCTTAATTCTGTGTCCAGGGCAGCTGTCTACCAGCTCCACCTGGCACGCAGACTAAGACCCTACCTGCCCGCAGACTGTCTCGGCAGAGTGGTGCATGCTCTAGTTATCTCCCACTTGGACTACTGCAATACGCTCTACATGGGGCTACCTTTGAAGGTGACCCAGAAACTGCAATTAATCCAGAATGTGGCAACTAGACTGGTGACTGGGAGCGGCTGCCGGGACCACATAACACCGGTCCTGAGAGATCTGCATTGGCTCCCAGTACGTTTCCGAGCACAATTCAAAGTGTTGGTGCTGTCCTTTAAAGCCCTATTGGGCCTCTGTCCTGTATACCTGAAGGAGCGTCTCCACCCCCATCGTTCAGCCCGGACACTGAGATCCAGCGCCGAGGGCCTTCTGGCGGTTCCCTCATTGCGAGAAGTGAGGTTACAGGGAACCAGACAGAGGGTCTTCTCGGTAGTGGCGCCCACCCTGTGGAACACCCTCCCTTCAGATGTGAAGGAAATAAGCAGCTATCCTATCTTTAAAAGACATCTGAAGGCAGCCCTGTTTAGGGAAGTTTTAATATTTAACACTGTACTGTTTTTAACACTTGATTGGGAGCTGCCCAGAGTGGCTGGGGAAACTCAGCCAGATGGGCGGGGTATAAATAATAAATAATTATATTATTATTGTTATTAATTTTCCTGTTTTTCCTTTTGTGAACTGCTTTGAGCTTTTTTTGCAATCCAGCAGTATATAAAGCTTAAAAAATAAAGAAACAAGTGTGTCCTATTCGTATTGGCCATGAAGCATGAGGCTGCTGCCTGTGTCTGCTTTTGCCTTCCCTGAAAGAGGCAGTTTCACCTGTTGTAGGTGTGCTTGTCAAAGCTCCCCCCCCCCACTTCAAGCCTTAAGAAGGGGGCAGAGGATAAACATTATTTGGGTGCGGTGGAGAAACTCTTTGTGCCACTTTTGCTGCACCTATTCATTTGAAATGGGATTTCTACAAAAAGGGTGATTAGCTTCAATGGGGCTAATTGACAAGGGGATGATTAGCTTCCTGAGTGCTGTGCATTTGCACAATAAAGTCTTTGGAGAGTTACTGGAGCTTTTATTATTGATCTGTTAAAATTAGACATCAAACCCTCCCCATTGTCCCTTTATGAAGTGTGTGTGCCCTACAACTACCAATGTGCTATCATTTCCTGAATTTCACAAAAGAGATTGATTTGTTTCACTCACAGCAGATGGCAGCAGCAGTATTTCTTTTTTCCCCTTCCTTTTAGCGATAGTGTTTACGTTCACCCTCACTACCCTTTCTAATCAATGTGTAATAATTACTCATTTAAGCAGGTGGGCTCACCTGTCACTGACCTACTACTTGAGAGGGCTATTTTACCTTTTTCTTACACCTGCCTCACCCAGTGTTTTATCTTTCTAGTTTCCAATGATACTTGACAGTGATTAAAACACACCCACCCCTTAACATTATTATTACAATTTCCCTGTGTTAAACTGTTCTTTTATTTACAGTGTAGATGTGGGACAACTCTGTTGTTGTTTAGTCCTTTAGTAATGTCCAACTCTTCGTGACCCCATGGACCAGAGCACGCCAGGCACTTCTGTCTTCCACTGCCTCCCGCAGTTTGGTCAAACTCATGCTGGTAGCTTCGAGAACACTATCCAACCATCTCGTCCTCTGTCGTCCCCTTCTCCTTGTGCCCTCCATCTTTCCCAGCATCAGGGTCTTTTCCAGGGAGTCTTCTCTTCTCATGAGGTGGCCAAAGTATTGGAGCCTCAGCTTCACGATCTGTCCTTCCAGTGAGCACTCAGGGCTGATTTCCTTCAGAATGGATCGGATCTTCTTGCAGTCCACGGGACTCTCAAGAGTCTCCTCCAGCACCATAATTCCAAAGCATCAATTCTTCGGCGATCAGCCTTCTTTATGGTCCAGCTCTCACTTCCATACATCACTACTGGGAAAACCATAGCTTTAACTATATGGACCTTTGCTGGCAAGGTGATGTCTCTGCTTTTTAAGATGCTGACTAGGTTTGTCATTGCTTTTCTCCCAAGAAGCAGGCGTCTTTTAATTTCATGACTGCTGTCACCATCTGCAGTGATCATGGAGCCCAAGAAAGTAAAATCTCTCACTGCCTCCATTTCCCCCCTTCTATTTGCCAGGAGGTGATGGGCCCAGTGGCCATGATCTTTGTTTTTTGACAACTCTACCCTCCCTCAAAATATGCAGCATTTCAATGCACTAATTGCATGATGTCACCTTTCTCATTTACTCCAAATCCCTCCTCAAGGCCCATATTTTTCATGAAGCCCTTGGCACAGAAGGATTGATGGAGAACAAAAATGACTGAATAAACAGACAACACAGTCTTCAACAACCTAGTGTTACAATTCCCATCAGCCCCTGGTGCTACCATTCCCATCAGCCCTGGCTGCTACAATTCCCATCAGCCCCAGCCAGCCTGGATGGCAAAGGCTGGCTTAAGCCCATAGCATGTGAAACAAGGATGTGTTCTTCCTCTGTTTACTCCTCTTTCCGCTTTCTATACTGTTTCCTCGGTGTCACTTTTTTTAGATTGTATGCTGTTTCGGGTGTTAAAGGAGGGGTGGTACCTCTGGCAAGGAAGCACATCATGCTTCTTCTGGGGTAGTTTGTCCACCTTTGGTCTCCACCCTGCTCTCAGCAATCGCCTGTGACTCTTAGAAGCTGTCAGCATGCAACAGCGGCCACACCCTGGGAACAGTTTCAACTGGCTGGCTAATCCAGGTGACGGTAGCTGATGGGTCTCAAACCCTCAGTGGGCTGGGGACTTATTCTGCATGCAAAGACAAAGCTCTGGCGGATGGAACGGATGAGACCAATAGCAGGTCTGATGGTCAAGAAGTCGGTTACTGCACAGGGCAGATGAGGCTCATCAATCTGAGAAGGTAGTGCACGGAGAAGAAAAACTCTGATCCTAAACCTCCTCTGCCTTCGGCTACACAGTGGAGCAGATATGAAGGAAATCAATGTTCCCCAGCCCTTGCATAGAGCTGGAGCTTTGCCTCCCCCCTTTTGTCAGAGCGGAGCGTGCAGCAACAAAGAGGGGCTAAGCTGGCAATGGTTTCTTGCCAGTTGGCCAATCGGGAGGCACCAGAGATATGTCTGCTTAAGGTGGCCACACCTCTTCCTGGCCTCAGCTAGAGGTAGAACCAGCAGGACTACCTCATCTGTCTGGCCTTCAGGCAGTACGGGATTAATTGATCGCCCGGTGTGGAATTTTTTTGGCTGCCTTCCTTCGATTGCCGAAGGAAAGAACTCTGTGCTGCTGGATGGGTGCTCAGTTTTGACAGCTTGGACAATTCCCATTATTACCTCTAAACGGCACAGTCCATGGCATGGTGAAAGTTGTGGCTCAGCAATATCTGGTGGGGTCATGTTGGGTTAGGGCATTTTTATTAATGGCCCATTTGGTTAAGGTTAGAGAAAAGAAGCATTGGGTACAATGACAAGCACCCTGAGACATTGTGGTGGCTGTTGCCCATTCAGCTTCTTGCAGTTTACCAGCCTGAGTGTCAGGGGCAGGCAGAAATCTTAAGATAGGTGCAAACGGAGGACCCAGCAATTTATGAGGTTCTGTGCCACCCATGTGAGAGCTGGACCATAAAGAAGGCTGAAGAATTGATGCTTTTGAACTATGGTGTTGGAGGAGACCCTTGAGAGTCCCATGGACTGCAAGAAGATCAAACCTATCCATTCTTAAGGAAATCAGCCCTGAGTGCTCACTGGAAGGACAGATCGTGAAGCTGAGGCTCCAATACTTTGGCCACCTCATGAGAAGAGAAGGCTCCCTGGAAAAGACCCTGATGTTGGGAAAGATGGAGGGCACAAGAAGGGGACGACAGAGGATGAGATGGCTGGACAGTGTTCTCGAAGCCACTAACATGAGTTTGACCAAACTGTGGGAGGCAGTGGAAGACAGGAGTTTCTAGCCCTGTTGACACACAACCTGAAAGAGTTAACATTAGCATTTGCTATGGGAAAGGAAACAAAATAAAAAAATTCTATCCAGTAGTACCTTAGTGACCAACTAAGTTTGTTATTGGTATGAGCTTTCGTGTGCATGCATACTTCTTCAGATACCACGTGCATGCACACGAAAACTCATACCAATAACAAACTTAGTTGGTCTCTAAGGTGCTGCTGGAAGGATTTTTTTTATTTTGTTTCGACTATGGCAGACCAACATGGCTACCTACCTGTAACTAGAACTATAGGAGAGGAAGTTCTTGAAATGCACTCCTCCATGGATTTATAAATGGAATTTGATTATTCCGGCCCAGTCCAAGCTTTGCATGTGTACTGAGTGCCTTGCACACTATCAGATTTAAAAATAAAAGTCTGACTAATTATGTGCAAATTTATGCACAATACATATAAACAAGTTGATCCCTGTGCTGTCCTATATTTCTGCTGCATAATGTTGTTACTTATATGAATACATACATATTTTTATAGATATGTGCATTGTTGTATGTATCTGCTTATGTGCTCATTGCATTCGAAAATGGAGTATACTGTATATGAATACAATAATTCATAATACACAATAATTCTTCATATTTTTAGTGGAATGGGGAGGGTTTGCTTCTAGCTGAGATTAAGGGAAAAGACAGGAATGGGGGGGGTAGTTATGTGGCTAAACTTGACATCAAGATTTTCAGAAAATCCATTCCCAGCTCTTTATATGTCTCAATTCATTTCCAAAATGATTAGTTCTGGTTGTCCCTTGCTGGGCTCTCTAGATGATTTTAACATTTGGAAACCAGCAGATTCCTCATTATGAAATGTGTGCAGAAACAGAGTGATGCTCTCACACACGAATCCATGAACTGCTATTTGCACTTGGGGAAAATCAGTTGTATCAAACATGCTTGCATTGTGTACCAGGAAAGGGCAATGATGTTGTGCCTTCTTTGCCTGATGGACTCAGAGATTCATCCGGATATGTAACAGGTAATAAGCGATAAGGGGGAAATTAATCTACATGTGAATACAACACAAAGATGGTTAAGGGGTGACCCAGAGAGCCCAAGTCTTTTGTGGCAAGCCCCAGATCTCCTGCTTCTTCATCACTTTTTTTAAAAATGAAAACTTAGCTTATAGGGCAGCTGGTGTGCTGCAAAATAAAGTCCTGGTTGAGACCCCAGTGAATTTCAACTAGGCATCTGTGTATACTGGGTTGAATTCAACTATGTGTAGACCCACTGAAATTAATGAATGTGACTGAGTCAGGTCCATAAAATTTCAATGGGTCTACTCTGAGTAACACTGATTTTCCCCCCTGTACCTTGTCTTGTGGTTTTCAGGAAAAGAATGATATAAAAATAAATAAATAAATAGCATATGCAGATTTTACGGAAATGCGTGTCCCGGCCCTGTGTCCCTGAGTTCTTTATGTAAGTAGCAAAAGGTGAGCAGTTTAATGGTGTTTTAACTCCAGTGCTACAGCTCCTGCATCGGAGTGTGTGTGAGAAAAATAACATTGCAGAGATGGTTTCTGTAGTCAGGTGGTTCTATCTTTTATTAGGCAAATTTCTTTGTCATTTCAGTGTCTTTTCAGTAGGCTTGCAGCAAGCTACTTGAGTGGGAAAGCAAATGTGCTGTGATACATCTTTGGCACAAAATACACGGTCGAAATTGGATTACTTCAGTAAAGCTGGACAAAAGCCATGGAAAAAGGTTCCAAAGAAAGAGGAAGAGGAAGAGGAAGAGGAAGAGGAAGAGGAAGAGGAAGAAGAAGAAGAAGAAGAAGAAGAAGAAGAAGAAGAAGAAGAAGAAGAAGAAGTTTGGCTCCAAGAGACCACAAGTGGAAGAGAAAGAGCTGCTTGCTTTTTTCCACAAATGCTGCAAGAGTTCACACAGTGTCATCATCCGAACGGACTGTGGCATTTCTCAGGATACTGCCTCCGCCCTGGGTTACACAAGCTCTTGCTCAAGCAGAAAGACACCTTTGGGTTTCTCCCCATGGGGGCAGCTGGCCCCCTAAACCAAATAAATAAATAAAAAGACTTAACTAAAAGTAGAAGCAATCAGAATATTTGAAATTGAAATGCTCTCTGAGGTCACTTGAGCGATGTGTTGAAGATTTTGTTCTGAATGTCTGGAGATTTTGACAGATTTTTCTGAGTGCTTGGGGTCCAAAGAAAGGAATTTAAAACATTTCGTTCCAATTCTGCTAGACAGAGCCAGACAGAGGATGGTGGTGGGTGGGTGTCTTCCCCACCCTAACATAAATCCTAGCTATACCCATGTGTGGTGTTTACCCTCCTAAGTGACATCATGCTGGGTCATAAGGAAAGGGTTAAATGAGTGTGAAGTGATTGGCCAGTGGGAACCCAAGGGGAGGAGTTGGAGTTGGAGTTGGAGTTGTTGGGGAGTCAGTCAGGTGTTAGAGAAAGGAGAGTGAGGATACATCTGTGGGTTGGGATATTTTGATGTGAGAGAGTGAGAGAATCTGTTAAGAGGAGTCAGATAGACAGTTGGGATAATCAGAGGTAATAGGAAGGTATAGGCCAGTAAGGAAACTAAGATTCAGAAACGGACAAGAAAAATTATCTGAAACCATAAACTTGTTAATGCTTGTAAAATAAACTCGTTTATTTGGTTTCATGTTAACAACTGTCTGGACTCTGTGTGTACCCGAGAGAAACGGGTTGGTGGCAGCGGGGAAGCAATCACAGTGGTGGCACAGGGATCAACAGACCGTCAAACCCTGTGTGATCGCCACACCATGTTTCTCCCCAGTGTTCTTGCATGGTGCCAGTATACCTGAAGGAGCATCTCCACCCCCATCGTTCTGCCCAGATGCTGGCGGTTCCCTCATTGCAAGAAGCAAAGCTACAGGGAACCAGGCAGAGGGCCTTCTCGGTAGTGGCGGCCGCCCTGTGGAACGCCCTCCCATCAGATGTCAAAGTGATAAACAACTACCTGACATTCAGAAGACATCTTAAGGCAGCCCTGTTCAGGGAGCTTTTTAATGTGTGACATTTTAGAGTATTTTTGGTCTCTGTGGAAGCTGCCCAGAGTGGCTGGGGAAACCCAGCCAGATGGGCAGGGTACAAATAATAAATTATTATTATTATTATTATTATTATTATTATTAACTGCCCTCCTGTAAGCAGAAGGCATTTTGTACAGGAGAAGAAAACCTTTGTACCCACTCCAGTGTTTTACAGTAATACATGCACGCACACACACACACATCCATTGATAATGGCCCAGATCCAAAGAGCTTCATGAGGCACATGGAACAGTCTGGGCATGCCCATTGGGGATTCCCCCTCACCACCACCTTTGAACAGCATTCCCCTCCCCCACACCATACCCAAACCGCTCTGGAAGCCTCCTTGCTCTCAAAAGAGATTGGTGCATGGCATGGTGGGTGGGGCCTTCCCAAGCAAGCTCTAAGCCCCCGTGGGCACATGGAATTAATTGGATGGGTCTTTGGATCCCGGCCCCTTTTTGCTTTTAATCAAAACTCCTTTCAAACTGCCATCCAGCTCTTGCAGCCGTCCTGCAACAGAAAGGGATATTTCAGAGTACAGTTGCTCCCGCTATCACTCTCGCCAATGTTTGCATCAGGGCTGTGAGTCCTGGAAAACCCGCTCTCTGCCTTGCAGGCCTTTTCCCACCTGGCCCTAGCTGACTCCAGCTACAAAAACCTGAGGCTGCTGAACAGACTCTTGGGCTGGGTTATTGGTTTTTTTTTGGGGGGGAGGGAGTATTTTTGGGGCACGGTGGGGTATTGTTGTTGCTAATGCTGCTTTTTTTTTGTATCTCTATTTTAGGTTTCGTTGTGATTTATGTGGAAATGGTTCCGTTTGGTTTTGTGTTTTTGCTGCTTACCGTATTTTTCGCTCTATAAGACGCACCAGACCACAGGACGCACCTAGTTTTTGGAGGAGGAAAACAAGAAAAAAAATATTCTGAATCTCAGAAGCCTGAACAGCTAGAGGGATCGCTGTGCAGTGAAAGCAGCAATCCCTCTTGCTGTTCTGGCTTCTGTGATAGCTGTGCAGCCTGCATTCGCTCCATAAGACGCACATACATTTCCCCTTACTTTTTAGGAGGGAAAAAGTGAGTCTTATAGAGCAAAAAATACGGTAATTTATTGCTGATGGCTGCTTTTGTTATGGTGTAGTTGTGTATTTTTTCCAGGTTGAGCATGGTTTGAACTGTGGAAAGGTAGCATTCAAATAAAATGATGCATGCATGTATATATGTATGTATGTATGCACGCATGTGTAAGTTAATGATGGGCTGAAACTACTTTCTTATGTGATTTTGCATGTGGAGCAAATCATTTGCCAAATCATTTTGCAGCTTTCCTAGTTCACTGTAAATTCTTTGTGCATCCCACTCAACACTTTGATATATCACAAACTGAGTTCACCGACACCCAGTGGCGTAGCGTGGGGGGTGCAGGGGGGGGGCCGGCCGCACCGGGCGCAACACCTGGGGGTTAGGGTTAGGGGGCGCAAATCCATGGGTTAGGGGGCGCAAATTCACGGATTAGGGGGCGCAAATTACTTGCCTTGCCCCGGGTGCTGACAACCCACGCTACGCCACTGCCTACACCCCTGACTCCCTTGCACCACGCTAAAGAGAGGTGGTGTTCAGCTGGGTCTTTCTCAGAGTAGACCCATCAAAATTAATGAACATGACTATGGCCCATTAATTTCAGCGAAACTTAGTTGAATGCCGACTGACTTTCCACATCACATTTAGCTTGGCCCTAAGGGCAGCAGGAACACTGGGGAGGAAGCAATAGTAAGCACTGTATCGTTCCACCATTCTTTTAGGGAGCTTTCTAATGAACAACAAATGAAGTCTCGTTTGATGAGGAAATGGTCGAACCCACTAGTATATACTACATTCCGGGTTGGCGGGAGGTGGAATTTGCCGTTCCTGCTGCAGATTTCCTGGAACTGGCAGAAAGTGTGGGGTCATGGCGGTGTATGTAATAATGCAAGAAGAGGCCCCGAGGCAAAGGAGCTCCGTCGCTGCTCTTGTTCCTGCTTGGGAATAGAGGACACTTGGCCCCTTGCCTGCCTGAGCTTCAGATGCTCTGAGCTGTCAGGATTACTCTATCTTATTCTCAGTGTCTCCATCTATAACATGGGAATGATACTTGCCTGTCTCCGATGGGTGTGGGGTTGAGACATTTTATTAATGTGCAAAGCGCTTGGAAAGCTTCACATCAAAGGTGCTATTCAAATGCAAAGCATTAGTATTCTGTTAGCAGTAAGGAGTTTTTCATATTAGCTCTGGAGAAAATTGCACGGTGTTGTTGAATCAAGCCTGGAAAAAGAAAAACGGCCAGGCTGCAAGTTTCATAACAGGAAGGTTGATCACCAGGGAAAAGCCAGGGGAGTTTGCAAACCAGGACTTCGACTCAGATGGGTGGCCGTTGGGTTTTCCAAACGTGGGCTTCCAGCTGTTGTTGGACTACAATTCCCATCATCCCTAACTAGCAGGACCAGTGGTCAGGGATGGTGGGACTTGTAGTCCCAAAGCAGCTGGAGACCCAAGTTTGGGAATCACTGCTCTAGAGTGTGAACCAGCTGGGTATTGTTGCTTTTCAGTGTGCAGGGGCTACAGTTTTTAAAACCCTGTTTCACTGTTATTTTTAAGCTCTGTTATATGACTCATATTTCTAAAGCTGCAATTCTATGCTCTTTCCTTCAGACAACACCTTCAGGAGCAAATAACAACTGGGGTGTGTATATGTGAATTTTCGATGGAAAATTCCAGAACAGGGTCTCAGTCCAGAACAGAACCCCTTCAGATGCCTTTCCTTCTAAATAAAAGTGACACCACCACTTTTTGTGAACATAATGTGTAGCTAGGGCCTTCTCTGAGAGCAAAACCCATTCAACTTAATGGGGCTCCCACATAAATCAGCATAGGACTGGGATTGCATTGCATGAGCTGAACCTCTTAAACTGAAAGGTAGAAGCCAGGACACCATCAGAATGAACAGTCTTGTAACATGAGAGAGATGAATTCGCAGTAAAAGGAAGAAAAAGTCTGGGCTGGATCTCAGTGAACCAGCTTTCGAATTCTCAAATACGTCCCTATTATTTGCATTACACCAAAACATTCAGAAGTTTTCAAAAACTGAGCATGGTACCCTTTACTGTTTGAAAATTTAAGTCTTAGTTGTTGGTTTCCTGCACTGTTTGGTAACATAAGATTAAGTACAGTGGTGCCTCGGGTTAAGAACTTAATTTGTTCTGGAGGTCCGTTCTTAACCTGAAACTTTTCTTAACCTGAGGTACCACTTTAGCTAATGGGGCCTCCTGCTGCTGCCATGCCGCTGGAGCACGATTTCTGTTCTCATCCTGAAGCAAGGTTCTTAACCCGAGGTACTATTTTTGAGTTAGCGGAGTCTGTAACCTGAAGCGTTTGTAACCTGAGGTACCACTGTATTTTAATGATTTGATGCTACTATATTCACTTGGGTTGCACGCTGTTTGCTTTCTTTTTCAATTAGATTTATAAATACCGTATTTTTTGCTCTATAAGACTCACTTTTCCCCTCCTAAAAAGTAAGGGGAAATATGTGTGCGTCTTATGGAGCGAATGCAGGCTGCGCAGCTATCCCAGAAGCCAGAGATCCCTCTTGCTGTTCTGGCTTCTGAGATTCAGAATATTTTTTTTCTTGTTTTCCTCCTCCAAAAACTAGATGCGTCTCATGGTCTGGTGCATCTTATAGAGTGAAAAATACGGTAAAACTCTTGAAGCATGTACATGATAAAACACCGTCGCATTATCACCATCATGTCAAAAAGCGCCACCCAACAATAGGCAATTAACAAAATGAACAAATAATCCCAGAGTCCCCGATTTCTAGTATGTTTAGTACTACAGTGGTACCTTGGGTTATAGACCCTTCCGGTTACAGACTCTGCTAACCCAGAAATAGTACCTCGGGTTAAGAACTTTACCTCAGGATGAGAACAGAAATCGTGCGGCGGTGGGAGGCCCCATTAGCTAAAGTGGTACCTCAGGTTAAGAACAGTTTCATGTTAAGAACGGGCCTCCGGAACGAATTAAGTTCATAACCTGAGGTACCACTGTATGAGAAAAGGCCAGAACTATGTAGTCAGCATGATATTCATGAAGTATTGCCATGTCTTTGTGAAGAATGAGTTGAGTCTATGGATTTCTTCAGAGAGCGCCTTATCGTTCTAAATTTCAACATGCATTTAATCCTGGAGAATGACAACTGTGGCTTCCCCGGTAATCATCTGAACAAGTATTAAATTAGGATAAGTACTTGTCTCCTCTGGTGAAACTACCAGCCTGCAGGCAGTTCACTGGGTGGGAGGTAATAAGATTCAGTGGGAAACCAGGTACTAGATTTCTGAAATGATACCAGACAACAGAGCCAGTGTGGTATAGTGGTTATAGAGTGTCAGGCTAAGACCTGGGAGACCAGGGTTTGGATTCCACTCAGTCATGAAGCTCACTGGGTGACCATGGGCCAGTCACTGCCTCTCAGGCTAACCTACCTCACAGGGTTGTTGTGAGGAGAACCAGGCATGCCACCTTGAGCTCCTTGGAGGGGTGGGGTAGGAATGCTATCAGTAAAATAGCAATAAGCATTCATTCATACATTCATGCATGTGCAGGAGAGAGAGTATATGCATGAGCTGCTCCAATTCCTGTTCTGGAAACGGGGCTGGCCCTCTTTTGTGCCTTCTCCTGTTTTGATATTTTATGTCAGTGTTTCCCAAACTTAAGGGACGCGGGTGGCACTGTGGGTTAAACCACAGAACCTAGGACTTGCCAATCAGAAGGTTGGCGGTTCGAATCCCCGCAACAGGGTGAGCTCCCGTTGCTCGGTCCCTGCTCCTGCCAACCTAGCAGTTCGAAAGCACGTCAAAGTGCAAGTAGATAAATAGGTACCGCTCCAGCAGGAAGGTAAACGGTGTTTCCGTGCGCTGCCCTGGTTTGCCAGAAGTGGCTTAGTCATGCTGGCCACATGACCCAGAAGCTGTACGCCGGCTCCCTCGGCCAATAAAGCAAGATGAGTGCCACAACCCCAGAGTCGGCCACGACTGGACCTAATGGTCAGGGGTCCCTTTACCTTTACCTTCCCAAACTTGGGTCTCCAGTTTATTTTTGGACTACAATTCCCATCATCTCTGACCACTGGTCTCGCTAGCTACGGATAATGGGAGTTGTAGTCCAAAAACAACTGGAGACCCAAGTTTGGGAAACACTGATATATATTGCATGAAGCAGACATACAGAATGTGATCAGTGTGTCAGCTAAACAGGTACCACGGGGAAGTGTGTGAGCTTCTGCCATAAATGCTGATTAAGCATCCCAATTCACTTGTGGTTTGTTAAAGCTCTTAAGAGGCCCTCTGTGAAGCTCAAGCATGATATGCTATTCACCATATTTCCTTAAGGCTAAGAAGGAGATGGCACTAAGACTTCAGTTTCTGCCTCTCTGTGCAAATGAGGTTAGGCGTCTCGCTGAGAAAAAATGGGCACCATTCCATTGCAGCCCATGGAGCTGTGCCCGCTTTCTGATAAGGATCTAGCCCACAGTCTCGTCTGTTACGAAAGACTGAAGGCTGTAAAACGGTTGTGTAATGATTTAATGTGTCGAGCTTGCTTTGTGTGGTTTGTTGTTGCAGATTCCACGTTGGGCTTCCTAGCTGCGCAGCGAGCCAGTTTGAGGAGTAGGTAATCCAGGCATGGCTTAGCAAATCACCGCGGCATTTTCTGAGTCTCGGTTTTGGTGTGCGGCTGGGACAGATGGGGAAAAAATGGTCTGCAAGGTCAGGGAATTTTGCCCGCTCGCCTCTCCTTTCCGCAGATTTTTCCTTGCGGTGATAGTTGAGTTCTTTCGTCACCGTTTGAAATGATGGAGTGGGTGGCTTGTGAACTATCTACAGACCTCCTCCTCCCCCGGTAATTTGCAATACCTTTGTGGCCATCAGGATTGCAATGAACAAAGAGCCTACCATTTCTAGTGATCATAAAGGATTCCATCACAATCTTCCATTGCATTTCCGTACAATGTTTTGGCAGCTGAATTGTATCTAAACCCCTCTACTCCCCCCCCAAAAAAAAACCCCACAAAAAGAACAGTTAGGGAGGAAGAACTGGTCCATTAAACAAGGTGTAGCCAGCATCTGGCTGGGGCTGATAGGACTTAGTCCAAAACACTTAGAGGACACTTGGTTGGTGAAGGCTGCATTGGACCATCTAAATTTGATCCATTATAGTTGTGAAGGAGAAGTGTAGTCTAGGTTGTTGTTTTTTCTGGTGCCAAATAAGACCCTGCGCAGCACGATGGGGGAAGCTGTGGCCTTCAGGGTAGGGGGAGGCATGTGTAATGGTTCTAGGGGTTGCTCGTGCATAAGTTGCCGCTACTCCTGGCTAGGTTGCCTGGTTGAACCCTTTCTGTCTGGACAGCCTCAAGTTCCGTGGCTGCCTCAGTCGCTGGCAGAATCCGTCAGTGGGCGTTTCTTGAACCTCTTCCAGCATAGAAGCTGTTTGACGCCCAGCCTCCTCCTACTCTGCCTGCGCGGAAGTCTTCTGCGCAAAGAGGGTGTGGGCAGCGGAGTACTCGTGCCCTCTCCGCTGGTCTCCGGCGATAAGTCCTGGAGCCACCTCTCCGATTCCCCCATCTGCCCCCCTTCTCCACTGGTGTTACACTGATTTCCTTCCCCAGTGGATGGGCTGCCTCTCTCCCTGCTGGGACCCTCTCCGGCATCCCTCTGGAGCCTCCTCTCCGCCTCCAGCTCCGATGGCAGTTCCCTGACAGCATGGTACATGGTACCTCAGAGAGAAGAAACACCATGGCTCATCTGCAGCAGCACAACTGGACGCCTTCATCTGCCCCAGCTGCAATGAAACATGTCTCTCCCATATTGGTTTCTACAGCCAAAGCAAGCTCTGTAACCTTCCAACAGTTTGCCTTCACCCCCAAAAGTGCATCACTCCATTGTGTCCCAAGACAGATACCAACAACAACAAATTGACATTAAATAATAATAATAATAATTTATTATTTATACCCCGCCCATCTGGCTGGGTCTCCCCAGCCACCCTGGGCAGCTTCCAACAAAGTATTAAAATACAGTGGTCTGTTAAACATTAAAAGCTTCCCTAAACAGGGCTGCCTTCAGATGTCTTCTAAAAGTCTGGTTGATCTTGGGATGGCCAGTCTATATTTTATATCGGCCCTTTATGTAAACTAGGATCAACGTGTGCCTCAAAAATTTCACTCATTCCTGCAAATGTATTTTCTTGCCTGCTAATAGGACAGTTTCTTTCACTGTAGTAGCCTGTCTTTTCTCAAGTTATGGCATTACCTTCACAGTGGCTTTCCTCTCCTTTATAACAGTGTTCTTCAACCTTGGGTCCCCAGATTATGTTGGACTACAATTTCCATTATGCCCAGCCAGCTTTGTCAACAATCAAGAGTGATGGGAGTTGTAGTCAAACAGCATCTGGGGACCCATAGTTGAATAACTCTGCTTTACACGTGAGGACAGGAGAATTCTGAATTGGCCTTGGAACATTGTTGAGGGGTTTGGTTGGCTGGGTCATGGAGAGGTTATTGTGGGCTATGTCCCTTACAAATCCATAATCTTTAAGGATCTGGTGAAGATGTGTTGGCTTGAGTGAGGGCCGGTGTGGAAATAAATTACAGGTGAAACTTGAAGCTTCAGTTTCTCACAAGAGGAAGACACTAGTCCTCTTAAGACATTCCTTCCACACACAGGGTCGCATTCCCTCCTACAAGAACTTAGCCTATCTCCTGACCCCAGCCCCAACACCTGCATTGCCAGTGAAGGATGCAAAGCCACAGCCATGTGCAATACAGATTCCCAATTATATGGAACAGCTAAATACAACCATATATTCATAGGGCCTCTTTTGCAAATATCCTACTGAATGCATTGTTGGTGTTGAGGGTTGGGCAAACAGAGCGTGCCAACTGCAAGGATGTTCCTACTCCATGTATTTAGCTCAAACAAGGAAGGAATTCCAGAATGGAATTAGTATGTATAGAGGTTCTGACCTTTTTTTTTTTTTTTTTGCTAATACCTCAGAATCCTGGGTATTTTTCTAATCTTCTGTCTCATTGTTATCTCTTTCTAGATCTCAGTCTAGTAGAAATACTTTAGAAATCTGAGTTGCAGAAGAACTCAGAGTTCACAGAATCATCTCCAATGAAGGAGAGTCCACCACCTTCCGAGGTAGTCCTTTTCACTGTTGAATAGCTCTTAGTGTCAGAAAGTTCTTCCTAATATTTAGTCCTTTCTTGTCATTTGAATCCATTGGTTTGGGTCTGGAGCAGCAGAAAACAAGCTTGCCCAACTCCTGCCCACCTTGCAGTTCGAAAGCATGTCAAGTGCAAGTAGATAAATAGGTACCACTCTGGTGGGAAGGTAAATGGATGTTCCATGCACTGCTCTGGTTCGCCAGAAGCGGCTTAGTCATGCTGGCCACATGCTGGTTGTCTGCGGACAAACACCAGCTCCCTCGGCCAATAGAGCAAGTTGAGCGCGCAACTCCAGAGTCGTCCGCGACTGGACCTAATGGTCAGGGGTACCTTTACCTTTACTATCATATCACTTCTCAGGCTTCTCTTCTCCAGGCTAAACATACGCAACTCCCTTAACTTGGTCACCAAGGTCAGCCAAGGAATTACAAAGCTCGGTGACATCTCTCAGTGACCGGTTGCTCCAGCCCAAAGGGTACCCAACAGATTCTGATGACATTTTTGCAGTGTTGCGTTAGCTTTGCGAGGTATCTGGCTGAATGTTGAGGTAAAAACGACAGCAGAACTTCAACTTCTGTATTTTAGCTTGCCTATAAGAACACCATGAAATTTGTCCCTGAACACCACAAACAAACTTGTAACTTTTTTGCTCACATAACACAAACCAACCAACCTTTGGAGCACCATTTCATGAAATTAACGTATTTCAAGGCATCATACAGGTATTTGAGTTTCAGAGTGGAAAGCACATACTGCCCTGAGGTTTTTTGTGTTGTTTTATTTTAAAAAGCACAGTTCTAACCAAGGTTAATGATGCTGGTAATAAGAACCTACCATTAGTGCCTTGTGAATCAGACCTCATGGTATTTTAAATAGTTAATATCACGGCATAATTTATAGGTTACTAAATTTGGTCTTCAAGAACTACCACAATCCTGAAGTGTATTCTGAATTACAAATCTCTGCACAGCTGAAGTTAGAAGCCATTTGGATGGCTTTGGGAGATATATTTGCCTGCAACATTGCTCAAGAATATTGTTTTCCTTTTTTGTGCTCTTTTTCTGTAACTTTTAAAATTCCAATAAATATTATTTTTTTAAAAAAAGAATATTGTTGCAGGGAACACATTGAATTGCCCCCTCCCCTGGCATCTTTTCCTTAAAGCACAGATTTTCAAAGGATGGGACCACCCAGTCAGAGACAGCAAATTTTGTGGCATAGTCGCCCCCAAGGCTCATCAGGCAGGGAGGCCTTGCACTGCATCACTCCATACATGGGCAGTGACATCATCATGAGGCAGGCACACTGGAATTCCCCTGAGGGAAGGAAGAATCAGATGCACAAATACAGGATGGGTGACATCTGGCTGGTTAGCAGTACATGTGAAAGTATTTTGGAGTTTTAGTAGACAACAAGCTAAATATGAGTCAGCATTGGTTGTGGCTAAGAAGGCTAACGTGACTCTGGGTTGCATCAACAGTAATGATAATAATAATTTATTATTTATCCCCACCCATCTGGCTGGGTTTCCCCAGCCACTCTGGGCGGCTTCCAACCGAATATTAAAATACAGTGGTCTGTTAGACATTAAAAGCTTCCCTAAATAGGGCTGTCTTCAGATGCCTTCTAAAAGTCTGGTAATTGTTCTTCTCTTTGACATCTGGTGGGAGGGTATTCCACAGGGCGGGTACCACAAGCGAGAAGGCCCTCTGCCTGGTTCCCTGTAACTTGGCTTCTCGCAGTGAGGGAACTGCCAGAAGGCCCTCGGAGCTGGACCTCGGTGTCGGGCAGAACGATGGGGGTGGAGACGCTCCTTCAGGTATACTGGACCGAGGCCGTTTAGGGCTTTAGAACAAGCTGCTTAGTTTCACAAGATGGCTTCGTAAACAACAGGTTTTGCCTGTGTCTTGTTGATAATTATTCTGTGTATTTTTGGTTTGCCTTATAGTGTTGTGGTGCTTTTCTGTGGATAGTCATTGATCACAGGCACTTGCTTGTTGTATGTGCGATGCGGCCAAGACCTTTGGGCATGTGTTGCTTATGAATATGCTGCATCCCTGTTCGGTATGATAGGAGGCGGGGAAAGCTTACAGAAGGCATGTTGCATTGTTTGCATGGTGGATAATGGGAGATTAAACTTGACACAGGTGGGGCCATAATTCTTTCAGCCTATGGTACTTTCTATACGTTCGCTGTTTGCAAAGCTGCACTAGAGTCATAAACTCAATAAATGCCATAATTCTTCTCCATAACATTTTGTAAGCCAGAAAAATTGTTCGTTTCGCCTGCTGATTTATTCCCGGGTTCTATAAACGTTTTATGGAGCTTGACAATGGAAAGGGATGCTGCTTCCAGATAATGTGAGAAATACTTAGAGCTGCCTGGAAGAAGTAAATAAATTGTGCAGAGATTGATTTACCTGCATTTCAAGGCATGTTTTGTCACTACCCCCTCTATTGCTTGGAAAAATAGTTCCCAACAGCCCTGTGTTGTATGTGGCACTGCTTTCCAAGGTGGTCCCGAAATGTATCCAAAATGCAGCTGTCCATCCATTTATTGCATAATTATCCTACATCTTCTCATTGCATTAGACTGTGCGACTGGCCCAAGGTCAGTGGCTGAATGGGAATTTGAATTTGAATCCTGATCCAACATTTCCCGCCCTTTTTTTTTCTCCCCCCCCTCCCATCTCCTTTCCTTTTTCCTTTTTCTTTTTTCTTTCCCATAATGGCTTATGTTCCATGCCATGTACTTTGATATTTTTTGTAGTTTTTTATCTTATTATTATTTTTATATTTTTTTAAAATTTTGAAAAGTTTTTATTGTTAAAACAATTCAGCATTAATACACACATATTGCGAATATACAAACATACATTTCATACAATCCTTAAAAATGTTCAAACATACCTACACTCAATCCCACAGATAATTCCTTTTCCCATCACCATCCACCAACCCTCACCCCACCTTTGTGTTAGACTTCCAATCTGCTCAATTGCAATTTCTTTCCACTTCTATTACTTTCTTTCACAAACCTTTAACCTAATTTCATGCTTCTTTTTCTATTACACATTGTTATCCATCTTATTTAGTATTCCAGTATTTGAAACGAACTTGTTTATTCTAATAGGAGTTCTGATTTTTCAACATGGTTTTGCAAGCATCCTTTAAACACCTTCCAGTCCCTGTCTATCTTCTCTTTTGAGATCCTTCCAATTTCTCCCATTCTTTTGGATATATTGTAGTACTCCAATAATTTGGCAAGCCACTCTATTTTTGTCGGTATAATACCAGCATTCTTAACTACTACACCACATTGGCTTGTGTGAGCCAACTAAGGTCATATAACACCTATTCTGAATTTTGTCGTGGGTTCCCAGGTTCTTTAAGACCCATTTCAAGATGCTGGCTTCAAAGGCCAATCTTGCACTGAGTTTATTCTCTCCCCAGCGAAATCCCCAGGCATTCAGATCTGCCGTTGAAGGCCCCTCCTCCAAAGAAGACTGATTGCTCCAGAAAACCACGTGTGCCACCTTGAGCTCATTGGAGAAAGGTTGGTATATATCAATGCAATAATAAACATAAACAAACAAACAAACTAGCTAGCCTGTGAGTCCTGTGAACACTCCACTTCCAGGCATGTGTTCCATTATTAATTTCCCATTAAATAGGAGTTGATGCTTAAATAAACTAGAGCAATGCAGCTCAGATTGCCCTTCTTCCTGACCAGGAGGACCCGCCTATTTCTTTTCCAGTTTAAGAGCTCTTAGAGGAATGGCATGGGAGGGAGGAATAGAAACATTGATTCCCTTCAAACTATCCAAGCCGAACCCTTTGCAGCCACCTGATTGTAACTAATTCGAGTATAGAATGCATCTAAATCAGTTAAAGTGTACCAGATCTTGAGCTTCTTAGCAGATGCCAGAATTTCCCAATCATGTGCTGTTTGTTCCACCAACTGTGGTTCTTTGTGATTTTACGTAAGCAGAGACAGCATGGCAACACACAACATTTTCACTTTAATAGAACATCTTGGTACACTGATGTTGGTCAGTGCAGTGCCCCTCAGCCACCTCATCTGTTATAAAGTCCTGAGTTGCTTCCCTCTATCTGTGCAATTAATTAAAGCTTTTTCTATATGTATGGGGCTCTCCAAAGCAACATGGTTTTGCAAATGGAGGGAACCCACAGGGGCGACATCAAATCTGCTAGGTTCAAAGTCAGCACAATTCTTCTGAGCTTCAGTTTGCTGCAGGAGAGCAATGCAACAGGATACTGTTCCCTTTTGCAACCTGCCTGGCCACTGTGAGAACCAGATTACTGGTCAAGGTGGGCCTTCACTGTAATTCAACATGGCTCTAAATCAACAGGACTTTTTCTGTCAGTGTTTTCCATTTCCCCCCTTCTGTCCTTGTCCACAAGGCAAGTTTATCACAAGAGCATTTTTTAATTTTATTTTTTAACAACTGCCTGGGTTCTACGCTCCTCCTCTCCCTATCCATTCTGTCCTCCTGCCTATGAGTTGCTGCTGGTCTCCTGCCAGCAACAAGGTGTGTCTAGTCTGGCTCTCAGCCTTTGAGTTCCTGCTCCCAGGCTGCCTGCCGCCTGGCCTTCCCGCCACAGTCGGTGCCCCGAGGTGATACATGCCTCCCACTTCTTGCTGTGTCTCACACACAGTGCCTCCTAGGAGTCCTCAGATAGTCTCTGCCGAACTGGAGGTTCAAACGGTGTCTCCCACTGACTCACCAGGTTACTGTAGATACACAAAGCTATACGCCAACCTTTCTCAACCTTGCATTTGTAGGTGTAGTTGGACTACAACTCCAATCATCCGTAGCCAGCAAGGGCAGCAGTCAGGGATGATGGAAGTGGTAGTCCAACGACATCTGCAAACACAAGGTTGAGAAAGGCTGGTCTGGACACACACACATATCTCTAGCTAGCTATCTACACTGAACTGCACACCTTTCTGTGCCTGTTAAAAACATAATTGTTTAGGTACTTTAAATGTGGGCATGTGTTTTAATTTGGTTTTTAGCTTATCCTTTTTAGGCCCTTCCCCTTCCGCCTCTGACCTTGTTGGGTTAAGTGGCAAGGTCTAAAGAATGCTGTCCTGAAGCCACTTAAAACCCTTTTTTTGGTGTATTTTAAGGTACTGGTGGTGTGGGGAACGTTCCCCCTGCCCCATGTAGTTATACTACAACTCCCATAAACCCTAGCAAGCATAGTCAATAGCTTGGGGTGATGGGAGTTGAAGTTGTATCAAGATCTAGAGGTCCAAACACTTTCCAACACCTGACTTAGTGGGATAAAAGCAGCTGTCTACACCTCCAGGACTTCCTTCCAATTTAACTTTGATGACTGCCTTGGGACGGCAGAGGGGATGCAATGTTCTGAAGCCAGTGTTTGCCACACTGTTGCTATCCTGCATTCAAGATTGTCTTGTCATCACGTGCCAAAAAGGTGAATTACAGCAGAAGGCTGTGGGTGCTCAGCTGAGCCAGCCTAATATGTTTTGCTGCCTGAGGTGGAGGACAGGATGGTGCCTTCTGCCCATTCCACAGAAGGCAGGGGGAAGGAAAAACATCCCTGGCTGCTGCACCTGAGACAGCAGACCCATTTATGGGGCCCAGAAGAAGCTATGTGGCAGCAGAGGGGGCTCCGGAGTTAAAAATGGGGTTCCCAGAGTTCCCTTCAAAGAGGGATTGATTGTTAGACCACACTGAGAATTGTAGCTCTGTGTAGGAAATAGGAGGTCCCCTAACAGTTCTCAGCACCCTTAACAAACTTCAGTTCCCAGGTTTCTTCCTAGAGTTAAAGAGGTATAATGCTTGAGGAGTCGCTTGGTTGGTGTGGTGGGCTACAGATTTTGAGAGAATTGGCCTTTAGTACCAATTGCCGTTGCTTCTGCTGCTGGTTCCCTGTACCTATGCTGTAGGTAAAGGAGCAAATCTGCGCGGTTTAGTAGTGATGGCAGCCACCCAGTTTGAAGAGGGGTGGGTAGGTAACGGAGCCTCCTTGTAAAGGAAATCGGTTTCTCATTATTCCTCTCAGATCCGGACACCTTTTAAACTTTGGGTGGTCTCTGCACACAGTGAGCTAAAACCTAGATGCTAATCTTGCTGCTGATGGTTGCCTGTGCCTTCAAACGTTTAGAAAGCTGAACGGACTTTGAAGTTCCTCCGTCTCGCATGTGAACATTTATCAAAGCATCTTTCAAAGAGTAAATGAGTTATGTTTCGGAGAGTCAAGTGTGAGCTCCCGCATGCCAAAAAATTATTAGTGTTCCCAAGCTTCCAGCAGCGCTCGCCTGTGTAGAGCAAAGCTCGAATTGTCCTGTTGACAGATGAGTATTTCCTCTTTGACAATTTATTATTAGGTGGGTTTCTGTTCTTATTATTTCAGAGGCATTAGCATTCAACTTTCTTTCCTGATTCCTCCCAAAGAGCTGGCAGGAAAAAGCCTGTGTCTCCCCTCTTTGATATCTGGCCCAATATCTAACATTTTGTCTATCTGCATTTGTATTCAAGGGACGCGGGTGGCGCTGTGGGTAAAACCTCAGCGCCTAGGACTTGCCGATCGCATGGTCGGCGGTTCGAATCCCCACAGTGGGGTGCGCTCCCGTCGTTCGGTCCCAGCGCCTGCCAACCTAGCAGTTCGAAAGCACTCTCGGGTGCAAGTAGATAAATAGGGACCGCTTACTAGCGGGAAGGTAAACGGCGTTTCCGTGTGCGGCTCTGGCTCGCCAGAGTAGCTTCATCACACTGGCCACGTGACCCGGAAGTGTCTGCGTACAGTGCTGGCTCCCGGCCTCTAGAGTGAGATGAGCGCACAACCCTAGAGTCTGGCAAGACTGGCCCGAACGGGCAGGGGTACCTTTACCTTTATTTGTATTCTGGCATAAGGAGAAAATTACCTTGAAGAGCCACCAGACCCTTTATTAAGAGGAGGAGAAAGATAGACACTCAAATATTTAACAAATGTTCCACCATAATAATAAGCTTAAACCAGTAACAACGTTCATACCTCGGCCCCTGACTATCTCCTTCCCATGCAAGTGATCTAACTGTGGATTTGAATAGCTTGGATTGGGAGGGGAGTTCTTTCTTCATATTGTACAGAATCTCCCACTTCACGTGGCATACTAAACCAATCCTTGGCTTATCAAGACTTGCATGGGATCCCAGAGGGTAGTTCACAGCAACTTTCCTCCTCCCTGGCCCTTTCCTCTGCTGCACCATGGTTAGCTAAGCCAGGGTTTGGCATAGCGTGTCACCCAAACAAAGACTTGAGGCTAAGCTCTCTTGCTGACTGGGAGCTGTAGACAAGTTTGTGTACAGTGCAAACCAGTTCAACATATAGTACAGGGGTACCTCGGGTTACAGATGCTTCAGGTTACAGACGCTTCGGGTTACAGACTCCGCTAACCCAGAAATATTACCTCGGGTTAAGAACTTTGCTTCAGGTTGAGAACAGAAATCATGCTCTGGCGGCACGGCAGCAGCAGGAGGCCGCATTAGCTAAAGTGGTGCTTCAGGTTAAGAACAGTTTCAGGTTAAGAACGGACCTCCAGAACGAATTACCACTGTACCGATTGATTCTTAATAAAATACTCCCTGGCCTCTGTGGCTTCCATTGCTGTGTACCTTTCTATCTTTCTTGTAAGAGCCCACCCTGAAACTTGACATTGACCAGGATCCTGTGGGGTGGAGAGGAGGCAGTCTCTGTGCTGGAGTTTTCAGAGACCTATTGCTTCTCCCCACACAAAGGCTTCTTACTGGGCAGAACTAGATATGAAGGGAAGGCACAGCCAGGGCCGTCTTAAGCATATCTGCCCGCCCCCCATTTCCCAGAGCTGCCGACCTTTTTAAGGGAAGACGGCACTGCCGGCGATGCGCCCAGCTTTGCAGGGCTGGAGGAGGCGGGCAGCAGCTGGAGGGCAGCTCCTCCGGCGGGGAAGAGGTGGAGGCTGGATGCGGCGGCTCCCAGCACAGCTGGCCACTTTGTGCCATGGTGGCCACGGCAGATGGAGGCTCCGGGCATAGCACTGCTTTGGCGCAGCATGGCATAGGCAGGCAAGGGTGGTGAACTGATGCCCAGAGGCGTCGCATCCAGCCTCTGCCTCTTTCCTGGCACCCTCCAGAACTTGGCACCCTGGTGCCCTGCACCCCTAGCCTCTATGGGTAAGACGCCTCTGGGTGCAGCAGTTCATCTCATCTATCTGTCTCCCCTTGGTATTCAAACAGTGCTCCGCCATGCTTTGCCAAAGGTGGATCTAGGGGAGCGCAACCAGTTTGGTCCTGCTGGTTGCAGAGGTTCTGGGGTGCCACAGCAGGTGCTGCAATTATGATGTCCAATGGTGCCAGTTGTCAGCATCGCACATGGTGCCCCTGAAATACGAGATGCCAAGGTCCACCACTGGCTTTGTACATGGACAAGGCAGGCAAAGAATATGTTGCCGCCACCACCACCATCAAAGCACAGCCATCTCTCACACCACCAGTTGTTGATGTTGTTTTATTGTGTCCCTCATTCATCCCAAGTTCTTCTCAAGTGAGCCAGTGTGGTGTAGTGGTTAAGAGCGGTAGACTCATAATCTGGTGAACCGGGTTCATGTCTCCACTCCTCCACATGCAGCTGCTGGGTGACCTTGGGCCAGTCACACTTCTTTGAAGTCTCTCAGCCCAACTCACCTCACAGAGTGTTTGTTGTGGGGGAGGAAGGGAAAAGGAGATTGTTAGCCGCTTTGAGACTCCTGAAGGGGAGTGAAAGGCAGGATATCAAATCCAAACTACTACTACTACTACTACTACTACTACTACTACTACTCCTCCACCACCTCCTCTTCTTCTTCTTCTTCTTCTTCTTCTTCTTCTCCTCCTCCTCCTCCCCATGGTGCCTAACATGCAACTGCTCACCTTTCTGGGCTGAGATTCAACTAACCCATTCCTGCTAGCAGAACAGGGCTTCCCCAACTCTGTGCAGCCCCCATGCCACCCCCAGATCTTCTCTGGAGGATCAGGAGAACCCCCAGAACGGAGCATGGGGAGGTGAGGCTAAGGGAGATTGTTCCATCAAGCTGAAATCGAACAATTTCCTTGGTGCTGCACTAAGTTGAATTCCAACCATGGATTCTTTCCTCTGTCTCTCAGAGGTAGCTTGGCATGCCTAAGAAAACTGGTGAAGCACTGGATAGGTGCTGTTGATAGTAGTAGCAAAGAGTCAGGAACCTAGGAATCTGCTTTATGCCGTTGGTCCATCTCGCTCATCATTGTCTGCACTGACAATAATGAGTTCTTCGAGGTTATAGACAAAATGGATTTATTCCAGAGTTCTGTATGACATGGGGGCAGGGAAGGGGAGCCAAAACCACTTCTTCCTTTAGTCTAAAAAAATATATGATCTCAAGGCCTCAGTTAAAGAATGTCAGGATGATCCTATTTAAAATGACTTGAGATCAAGTGGTTAGAAGAGGCTTTGTTGCCCCAAACTTAATAAACAGTGTGGCCGGCTGAAAATAGGTCTGGCTTCTTGAGGTACAAAAATTTATTACCACCATTTCTGAAATCGGTGTATATGGTTATAGTTCTGACAACCACAACAAGAAGCTTATATCCATCAAAAGGATATGAAAGCAAACCTGTGGGAGAACCACAAATATTTTTAATGAAAATCCTAATGCCTGAAATGTGCAGGAGAAAAAAAGTCTGTGATGATGCCACGAATCTTTGTGGTATTTGTATTCGGAAGCAACAAAACAAAACAAAAATGTGGCATACACACAGCAGTGGATAAGAATTTGTGTGCCGTTGCATTGACAAGACATCACATGTCATCATGAGTCAATATGCTTAGAGTTGGAGTGCAAATGGTGCACTGATCCCCAGTGGTCTAATAACTGTTTTCCCTTTTCCCTCCTTCCCCATTACCATGACATCCTGTAGAAGTTGCCTCTTGACAATAATTACCTCCATAGCCTGCTTCATGGGATGTGGGTGGCACTGTGGGTTAAACCACAGAGCCTATGACTTGCTGATCAGAAGGTCGGCGGTTCGAATCCCCATGACGGGGTGAGCTCCCGTTGCTTGGTCCCTGCTCCTGCCAACCTAGCAGTTCGAAAGCACGTCAAAGTGCAAGTAGATAAATAGGTACCACTCTAGCGGAAGGTAAACGGCGTTTCCGTGTGCTGCTCAGGTTCGCCAGAAGCAGCTTAGTCATGCTGGCCACATGACCCGGAAGCTGTACGCCGACTTCCTCGGCCAATAAAGCGAGATGAGCACCGCAACCCCAGACTCAGCCACGACTGGACCTAATGGTCAGGGGTCCCGTTATCCTTTACTAGCACTAAGAGTTTTTCTTCTTTCTGTGCACTGATGTTCTTTAGCCAGGCTCTCAAGATAAGAGGCGCTCCGACAGTGCAGCGCAGCTGAGTGATGGGGAGGGAACGTTCCCTGCTGGCACCCTGAGCTTCCTTGCTCTTCCCCTTTTGCTGAGAGCGGAGAGTTAACACAATTGCACATGAGCCATTTCACCTACAGCGAGAAGGGAAAACATGCGACTACACCCAGAAAGTGATCACAGAGCACCCTGCAGGAGTTTGCTTCCATTTCAAAGGGAGAGAGAGATCAAAACCCAAAGGAGGTTTTTTAAAAAAAGGGGAAAAAGAAAACCCACTTCCAAAAGTTTTTCTTCTTCTTTTCTTTCTGAGCCCATGTATATAAGAGTAACATTTGAGCTTAGCCTCTGAAGGTGATTAATAATAATAATAATAATAATAATAATAATAATAATAATAAAGATAATAATAATAAACAAGATAAATTTAAGCCAGAAAATCAAACGCAACAGGGCAAGATTGCTTTTACTCCATCACCTAAAGGGAAATTGGCTGGGAAAGAATAATCTGACATTGTAATAATGTCTTGCTGTAGAGCAAGAACAGACGGGCAGGCATCAGACTTTCTGGATCCACCCCCCCCCCCCCTTTCTTTAGCAGAACCTGGAGGTCCACCAACCAGCGCCAGCTGTGGTTGGAGGGGCAAGGGTGACATTCTCCTGGAATTAAAGGGACCTCTGGGCCCATGCCCAGCCCGTGAATTTGTTTTCAGCACCAGAACTGAGCTTGCAGTGCCGCCACACAAAAATCCTTCTGGTTTCTCCCCCAAGCTTTTTGCAGCCTTATTTCAGCAGCCTTGTTTAGAAGGCCTTTTTCCTGTTGTGATTGTTGAACAATCGGGAGTCAGAATTCATACTGATTTACTGCTGCAAGTTGCTGGAAACTACCTGTAGATCCTGATCTCCCTTTTTCCTCACCCCCAATTCCACAAAGGAAAATACAGCAATACAGTGGAGGGTGATTCTTAATAGTTGTTGTTGTTGTTTAGTCATTTAGTCGTGTCCGGTTTTTCGTGACCCCATGGACCAGAGCACGCCAGGCACTCCTGTCTTCCACTGCCTCTCGTAGTTTGATCAAACTCATGTTTGGTAGCTTCGAGAACACTGTCCAACCGTCTCGTCCTCTGTCGTCCCCTTCTCCTTGTGCCCTCCATCTTTCCCAACATTAGGGTCTTTTCCAGGGAGTCTTCTTGTCTCATGAGGTGGCCAAAGTATTGGAGCCTCAGCTTCACGATCTGTCCTTCCAGTGAGCACTCAGGGCTGATTTCCTTCAGAATGGACAGGTTTGATCTTCTTGCAGTCCATGGGACTCTCAAGAGTCTTCCTCCTTAGGCGAAGTTAAATAATGGGGAACAGAGACAAGCAATGTATTTCCAAACAGATCACACTTCTGGACCACAAAGAGCCACTCTGTAGTGGACACTTTAATGGTTAAGGCCAGATTATATGTTTCCACTGCTTTGTGATATTGTGAGCATTGCAAAATTGTAAAGACAACCTGTAGAAACGTGAAGAGGCAATGGTACAAAATGTAAACCCTGATAACTGCTTTTGCTAGATTTCCTTCAAGTGCATTGTAGCAACCTGTTTCAGCTCCACTTCGATTCCCCCCCCCCTTTAAAATATCCCTCCTATCCCAAACATATTCTCCTTAAGAGGCCGAAGTTCTCTTCAGAGGAATTTTTAAAAAGTGTACAACGGTGTTGGGTCCTGGTGCAGAAACAGCTATAATAAAATATTTAACCAGATGGAATATTTTATCTTAAATTATTTCCTCTTTATATTGCAGGTTTGCCTAGTGCGATCCAGTAAGATGCTTTTAACTTCCATAGAACTACTGGTCACTGTTAACCATTCTCCTGGGTTTGCATTAGCAAAAGTAGCTCAGTTTTTACCGCGATTGATTTGTTTTTTTTTAATTCGTATTTCATCCTTTATTTCTGAAGTAGTAGGTTATTCACATGATTCAAATCTTCTTAGTTTGTATTTGTTCAGAATGCTTACATTGTACACCTAGATTCTCACACTTGGCTAAGCTGGTTTAAAGCAATATTCAACTAAAGTCTCTCATCGGGAACGAAAACCCCTTTGACCTATTCCTCTAAATTTCAGTGTTAATTATTCTGGAGGAAGGAGAAAACAGACTCACTTCAGACATCATGTAAATCGGTTGTCAAACCATGTTTGGCATTGGAGAGCACCTTTCACCACTGCCCCCCCCCCCCCCCGGGGCAATCACACTCCTTTTCCAATGCACAAATTATCTCCTAATTTCCCTGATTCCTTCTAACCATCCTTTGCAGCAACTGTTTGCAGTTTAGCAAACAGTTTGAGAGCCAGTGTGGTGTAGTGGTGAAGAGCAGTAGACTCGTAATCTGGTGAACCGGGTTCGCGTCTCCGCTCCTCCACATGCAGCTGCTGGGTGACCTTGGGCCAGTCACACTTCTCTGAAGTCTCTCAGCCCCACTCACCTCACAGAGTGTTTGTTGTGGGGGAGGAAGGGAAAGGAGAATGTTAGCCGCTTTGAGACTCCTTAAAGGGAGTGAAAGGCGGGATATCAAATCCAAACTCCTCTTCTTCTTCTTCTTAACCAGGATTTGCCTCCAAACCAGGATTTGAAACCATGGTTTGGGTTTGAAAACGATGATTTGGAGATAAACTATGGTTAACGCTAACCATACTTTACCCAATTTGGACAGTGGCAAACCATGGTTAGACCAAACCAATAAAGAGAGGAGAGTTGCGTGTGCAAATTGGGAGGAGGAAGGAGCCTATGGCAGGAATAGGGGAGTTGTGGTCCTGCAGATGTTGGAGTATGACTCCCATAATCCCTGACCATTGACTATGCTGGCTGCGGTTGATGGGAGTTGGAGTCCAGGAACTCCTAGATGTTCCCCAGCCAACTATACCAGATACTGTGACACTGCCATGTCTCAAAAATCTTGGACACGGGACTTTCTCACTTTTAGCCCCAATACTCTTAATTTAACAATTTAAAGAACAAAAGGTTATAAAAACATTTTTTGCTTACGCCCAACATTTTAACTTTTAAGACTCCGCTACAATTCCTAACTTAGGTGTGTGTCCCCCCCCCTTTGTTAACCTATAGCGATTATTCTGTTGTAATTATGCTAAGTTTTTATGTTTCAACACTTTTTTATTTTTTAGTTTAATGAAAACTTAAAAAATAATAACATACGTATGGATTGTTTTAAGTGAAATGGCAGCTAGCTTTGGCTAGAAATTAGAAGGAAAAGTAATCTTTCTTGTTCATCAAATTTGGCACAGAGAACAGTGCATCTGTGCAGATTCCACAGCAGAACTCTCTTCCATCTCTGCCCCAGTAACACTTGGGGGGTGGGGCAGGGGGTTAATCTGTGATTAAAGCTTTTAAGTTGGTGCCTTACTCTGCATAAACATTTTCAAAAATGTGAAGATCTTCTCACATCTGAGTGACAGGAGGAGGATTGGAATATGCTCCCTGCATGTGAAAATATAAACATGAGGAATGACCTCATTCTTACCAACCCTGGGGCTGATGATATAGACTCCTAGCCAGAATTTCCCCCATTTTTATTTTTTGCTCCGACTGCCTATCTGTTTGAAAATAAGAATGACCATAAAAATGAACTGCTATGCCTTAGGCTGCCTCTCCTTCAATATCCAGCAGATCTGTTCCTTGCCCACCCACTCAGCCCCAAACTGTTGGCCTGTTTTATCTTTCTATAAACTATTTTTCAAGCAGAGGCCACTGTCAGGTGACCTTTTGAACAATTCTGGGGGTAAGCGTGGGTAAACAAGTAAGTTGCATTAAAAATATTTTTCATTCCTAACACTAGAAACACGTTGGGTGGTTGCAATAAAAATCCTAGCAGCACAATGGAGTGTACCGGGTGTGTGTGTGTGTGTGTAAAGTCAAGCCACTGCATAAGCTAACAGATGCGGGTGGCACTGTGGTCTAAACCACTGGGCCTCTTGGGCTTGCCAATCGGAAGGTTGGCGGTTCGAAGCCCTGTGACGGGGTGAGCTCCCGTTGCTCTGTCCCAGCTTCTGCCAACCTAGCAGTTTGAAAGCACGTCAAAGTGCAAGTAGATAAATAGGTACCACTCCGGCGGGAAGGTAAACGGTGTTTCCGTGTGCTCTGGTTTCCATCATGGTGTCCTGTTGCACCAGAATCGGTTTAGTCATGCTGGCCACATGACCCGGAAAGCTGTCTGTGGAGAAACACTGGCTGCCTCAGCCTGAAAGCGAGATGAGTGCTGCAACTCCATAGTTGCCTTTGAATGGACTTAACTGTCCAGTGGTCCTTTACCTTTTTACCTTTTTACTGCAGAAGCAGCACCAAAGTGAACTTTCCAGCATGCAAGGCTGGGCAGTGTGTTTGGGAGTCCTGGGCTGCCCCGATGACAGGATCTCTTTCTTGGTTTTGCTGGTGTGGTCCAAAGGAAACCAGAGCAGTACGGTGGGCAGCAGCTTAGTGCAGAAGTTGCCAGAAGGAGGTGCATCAGGATCTTTGGTAGATGATGAGAGGAGTAGATGGTGGCAGATGTATTAATGTTTGTTTATTTTAATTTAAAATATAAAGAAAAGAAAATGCAGATATGCTAATAAAGTAGGTGTATTGTATCTACTTGGTTCTACTAAAAAAGCCAATGCAATTCTGGGCTGCATCAATAGGAGTATAGCATCTAGATCAAGGGAAGTAATAGTGCCACTGTATTCTGCTCTGGTCAGACCTCACCTGGAGTACTGTGTCCAGTTCTGGGCACCACAGTTCAAGAAGGACACTGACAAACTGGAACGTGTCCAGAGGAGGGCAACCAAAATGGTCAAAGGCCTGGAAACGATGCCTTATGAGGAACGACTAAGGGAGCTGGGCATGTTTAGCCTGGAGAAGAGGAGGTTAAGGGGTGATATGATAGCCATGTTCAAATATATAAAAGGATGTCACATAGAGGAGGGAGAAAGGTTGTTTTCTGCTGCTCCAGAGAAGCGGACACGGAGCAATGGATCCAAACTACAAGAAAGAAGATTCCACCTAAACATTAGGAAGAACTTCCTGACAGTAAGAGCTGTTCAACAGTGGAATTTGCTGCCAAGGAGTGTGGTGGAGTCTCCTTCTTTGGAAGTCTTTAAGCAGAGGCTTGACAACCATATGTCAGGAGTGCTCTGATGGTGTTTCCTGCTTGGCAGGGGGTTGGACTCGATGGCCCTTGTGGTCTCTTCCAACTCTATGATTCTATGATTCTATGATTCTATGATTCTACTGGATTGTACAGGTGTATAAATATTATCAGAATGTGCATTCCTTTTGAGGGCAACTTTCCAAGTGTCACTCACATGTCCGAGGCAGGGAAAGTAGGCAGAGCAAAGAATGGAAATGTTACCTTTGTATAGTGGTCTAGTTCCACCCAACCACAACTCTCTGTTCTCTGTGGGTGGTATGGGTGATGTCTGAGGGGAATTTGGAGGACTAGACAGACAGGCCAGAAGGGTGGCATTCAGCCCTCAAGTTACTCTCTCACCCCATTATAGGAGACAGGTCTGGCACAATTATCCATATGCTAGTATTTGCTAGACTGGATTATTGTAAGAAGTTCCATTTGGAGTTGTCCTAGAAAAGACTGGATTATTGTAAGAAGTTCCATTTGGAGTTGTCCTAGAAAAGACTGGATTATTGTAAGAAGTTCCATTTGGAGTTGTCCACCTGGTCCTCACTTTAGGTCAGTGATGGCCAAACTTGGCCCTCCAGCTATTTTGAGACTACAGCTCCCATCACTCCTAGCTAACAGGACCAGTGGTCAGGGATGATGGGAACTGTAGTCCCAAAACAGCTGGAGGGCCAAGTTTGGCCATCACCTCCTTAGGCTAATTTCAGTATATGTGCTGCCAAACCAAGCACTGACTTTAGCTTAATTCTACCACAGCACTAAAACACATATCTTAGCTCTGTGGTAGAATTAAGCTAAAGTCAGTGCTTCGCTACTGAAGAAAGTTGATTGACTTGGTCTCTCTCTCTCTCTCTCTCTCTCTCTCTCTTTCTCTCTGCTGAGAATTGTTTGGTTTTTTTCCTTTAATCTGCCTTTACACTTCAGTTAGTTTTTGTTCTTGCTGCTGCTTGTTATTCATTTTGCAACTGTTATTGCTTTGCATTATTTTGTTAGCTGCCTTGGTTTGCTTGGTTTATGTTTTGTTTTGTTTTTAAGGACGGCAAGGTATATACATTATCAAATAAAGAGTGAAATAGTTTTGCTGCAAGGGAGTTTCCCTAGGGGGGATGGATGGGTGAGATGTAACTTTTTGGTGCAACCTCTTTGCTGAAAGGCATTGTTCGTGCATTACCCATACTCAATAGAAAGCACACACATGCACACATGAATTGTTGATGCCCTAAAGCAAATCATTTCCCTATAAGGGTGTTAATTGACCTTCTTTCTTGCACCGCACCCCTCCCTTACATTTGCATTGTGGGACAATTGCCTCGAATAGAAAAAGGCACTGAATGAGTAAAAGGTTACAAAAGAGTGTCCAGTAATGGGAGGGGTCGAAAGCAAGCTTGTTACAGAATAGGTGTACTTTTAGCAAAGAGAAAGGGAAATGTAGCTGCAATTCAAACAATGCGTCTTGATTAGAGACATCTACAGAGCAGCAGAATTAAACAAGACACTCACTCACCTGGGTCTCTGCAGTCCTGAAAAATGGAGATCATTGTTATGCTGTTTGCAGTTTGCAAGCCTTCCTTCCCATTGTTTGGGGGGCAGTGGCAGGTTCTTCACCCACCTGCTGTCCTCCAGCTATGTTGGACTACACCTGATCAGCCCAGGCCCCCAGCTAGCACAGGGCTAATGGGAGTTGTGAGCCAAGACAACTGGATGGTACCAGGTTGGCAAGAGCAATGGAACACCAAAGTAGGAATAGGAGGGGTGATGCCCTGTGGTTTCAATAGAACAGTGCATACTTTGCATGGTCCCACATCCAGATTTTGGCATCTCCAGCTAGAGGTAGAGAAGATGACACCAGAAGGCCGGGGAGATGTTAGCTCTCCTCCAGCCTCTTTTTCCTCTCCTGAATTACTGGCTTTAATATCATTTTTTTGGAGCTTGCCTAGAGAGCTTTAGCAGCATCAGTGGGTCTGTTTTGGTATTTCTGTGCTCTGCATAAATTGTTGTTGTTGTTGTTTAGTCGTTCAGTCGTGTCCTACTCTTCGTGACCCCATGGACCAGAGCACACCAGGCACTCCTGTCTTCCACTGCCTCCCGCAGTTTGGTCAAACTCAGGCTGGTAGCTTCGAGAACACTGTCCAACCATCTCGTCCTCTGTCGTCCCCTTCTCCTTGGGCCCTCCATCTTTCCCAACATCAGGGTCGTTTCCAGGGAGTCTTCTCTTCTCATGAGGTGGCCAAAGTATTGGAGCCTCAGCTTCAGGATCTGTCCTTCCAGTGAGCACTCAGGGCTGATTTCCTTCAGAATGGAGAGGTTTGATCTTCTTGCAGTCCATGGGACTCTCAAGAGTCTCCTCTAGCACCATAATTCAAAAACATCAATTCTTTGGCGATCAGCCTTCTTTATGGTCCAGCTCTCACTTCCATACATCACTACTGGGAAAACCATAGCTTTAACTATACGGACCTTTGTTGGCAAGGTGATGTCTCTGCTTTTTAAGATGCTGTCTAGGTTTGTCATTGCTTTTCTCCCAAGAAGCAGGCGTCTTTTAATTTTGTGGCTGCTCTGCATAAATTACTCTTTACCAAAAAGGGGAAATGGCTGCAAAAGTTGGGAAGTCTACTCCAATCACTATCCCATCTGTTTCTGTAAATCCGCATTTTCCAGTGTGGTTGTAGCATTTGGTGCAGATGTGGGGAACTTTTGGCTCTACAGAAGTTGCTGAACGACAACTCCCATGAGTTCTTTGTAGTGTGACTGTGCGTTATTGTCTTGGAAAATATTCAATAGCGCCAGTTCTGTCCCCCCCCCCCCAATCTCTCTCACCGTCAATGAAAACTAATAAAAGAATAGAAAGAGAACTGTGACACTGACATATAAACCTCACATATACACTATGTAAAAGACTGAAAGTTTACTACTCCACCTCTCTCCTCACCTCTCTTCTCCCCCAACCTTAAACTGTCTACAGCATTAAAGTCTCACATCAAATATAGCTGACCTGTAGAAAGGACTTTAGGATCTGAAAATAGAGATGATGTATGTACTTTTGTATGGGACGCGGGTGGCGCTGTGGGTTAAAGCCTCAGCGCCTAGGGCTTGCCGATCGAAAGGTCGGCGGTTCGAATCCCCGCGGCGGGGAGCGCTCCCGTTATTCGGTCCCAGCGCCTGCCAACCTAGCAGTTCGAAAGCACCTCCGGGGGCAAGTAGATAAATAGGGACCGCTTACTAGCGGGAAGGTAAATGGCGTTTCCGTGTGCGGCTCTGGCTCGCCAGAGCAGCGATGTCACACTGGCCACGTGACCCGGAAGTGTCTCCGGACAGCGCTGGCCCCCGGCCTCTTTGAGTGAGATGGGCGCACAACCCTAGAATCTGTCAAGACTGGCCCGTACGGGCAGGGGTACCTTTACCTTTACCTTTTTATGTACTTTTGTAACCCAAGAAAATATTTAATAAAAACATTTAAAAAAGAAAACTACAGTTCCCATGGGCCCCAGCCAGCATTGCCAGTGACCATGGATGATGGGAGTTCTAGTTCAACAACATTTGTAGGGCCAAAGGTTCCCCATGTATGTATTGGAGGAAAACTGAAAAGAACTGGCTTCAAATCCAAACGCAGATGCGTAGCTCATTGGATGAACTTGGGCCAGTCGCACACACTCTTTCCATCAGTCTGACAGGGTTGTGAGATAGAGCAACCATATATATCATCCTGACCTGAACAGCTTGGATAAAATATGCAATAAATATAAAATCAATCAAGAGAAATCTAGCCACAAATGCACATGAAGGAGGTCTTTTTTGGGGGGGGGGAGTTGTTAGGTGGTTTTTTGTTTTTGTTTTTGGAAGGGATATATAGTGAGCAAAGAAGCAGTAGATGAGAGAAAATGATAACTGTTTGCACCCTGCCTTCACCCCACTACGGCTGAATTACAAGCATTTGTGTGTAACATGTAGTCTGCCCCCAAAGTGTCAGCTAGTAAAGACACACAAAGTTCATTTTGAGTAGGTGATTTGTGTGCACGCAATTTTAACAGCTTCACACAGAATTAATAGGTTTGACAGATGGAAGTCAGAAACCTCCATTCCTCTGATAAACTTTCAGAGGCTAAATTGTTAGAGACATTAAAATCTCTGCTCTTTCTAGGCACCGAATCTTGAAAATGTTAGTCTACAATCTTCCCTACACCCCCCCCCACGAAAAAAAAATTGTTACTATGTCATGCTTGTGCATGGATGTGAAGTTAAATACACTTTAATATATAAAGCATAAAAAGATGTTGCTTTGGTAATAAAGTTTATTTCTGCAGAGCTTGGCTTCATCACACTAAATGTGCCAAATTTGTGGGTGTGGTTTGAAATTAGCAGATGTTCACCCACACTATGAACAGAGATCCCATTTGTTGTGTTTGGAATGGGGTTAGATTGTGCAGTTTTTGGAACCAGTTAGGGTTTCTTAAATTTCTACCTGGGGCCCCAACCAGCAACCAAATTAAAACAAAAGCAAATGCAAAACATTTATGACAAGAACCTCAGAGTTCACAGCTTAGGTTAGATGGGTACAGATAATGAAAACTCATTGATGTTGATGAGAACAGGGTTTTGAAACATTCCCATTCATACGTCACACTTGTCAAAATCTCCCAAGGGGGGGGAAACACCCTTCTCCAAACTGCTTGCAGTCATTGTAGGTGCTAAAGAGCAATGAGGAAATAATACAAAAGACTGAAGCTGGGGGTTAGCCTAATTCATTGTGGATCATTAGCTTGAAAGGTTTGCTGTGTGCATCCATAGGCACAAATGTTTTTTGTTTTTTTTTGATAAAACAAATCTGTTTACTGAGAAACAAATGTGTGTGTGTGTCTTTATGGGTAAAGGTACACAAGTCTCCCTCACTAAGGTCTTAGAAATGGATTTTGGGGGGTGGGGGAAGGGGATTTGCAACAGTAAAAATAAATAAATTGATGTCCTTTAACCCAACCCAGCTACAGATTCTAACCCAATGAAATTGCATGCTTTCCTCAATCTCCCTCTTTGACAAGCCCCTCCACTTAAAATAAGATAGTTGAGTTGACCAGGAAATGACTGGATAGTGGATCATTTTTGTATTCAAGCCCTTCTCTTTTCCCCATGCGTGGGAATGCCTGCAACTTATTCCCTGGGCATGAACATGGAGCATGAAGGCACATGCCCAGAGATCAGTTTGGCCTGTTTCCTCTGTGAGCCCCCTCTCTGGAGCATGAAGCACACCTCTCAGATCGAAATCTATTTTTGTTGCACAGAACTCTCTAAAATTCACTGAAACCCAAGCCAGTCTGGGGCTGCATTCTACCTTGTTGGTACAGTGGGACTACTAGATAGAGGTAGGGAACGAATTTTTGCATACGTAGGCTGCCGAACATGCATCTGAGTAGTCCTTGGAAAATTCTAAGAAACTTGTAAGTAGATGGAAGAAATAAAAGGCACAAATGTTTTTGAATTTTTTATTAAAAATTTCCACTTAAAATGCAGTAAAAGCCAAACTAATCTAAAAACAAAAGAGAGGAAAGAAATGAGAAGGGGGAGGGGGGGAGGGGAAAAGAGAAAGAAAAAAAGATATCATAATACCAAACTCTTTATTATTCCACACACAGAAGAACTCTCTGCCCAACTCTCCCCTTCCCACAGCCTCTCTGAGAATCCTCTCCACCCTGTCTCTCATGCAAGGCCCTTCATAGGCACACACATTTCAAATCTTGATGCCTATTCAAAGACCATCTAGCCAGTGTTCGAAACTCACATTGTTCCAGGCGCATTCTGCGACAGGGAATTTTATTAGCGGGAGCAGTTTCTGAGCTCTGGGCGCCAAGTGCTGCACCTAAACTTTCAGGTGAAAACTGCAGAGTGGAAGCAAAGGAGGACCTTTTTATGCCTCCCCACTGCCAGCTACTCTCAGAAAGTATTAAGAGACCTTCTTAATAATATTAAGGGGGTGGGAAGGGGAAGGACTAGACCATGTGGAAAATGAACATAATATTTAAGCTGCAGCTCATTCATTTTCAGCTTTGTATTCTTG
Source organism: Podarcis tiliguerta (assembly GCF_965153285.1). Taxonomy (NCBI): domain Eukaryota; kingdom Metazoa; phylum Chordata; class Lepidosauria; order Squamata; family Lacertidae; genus Podarcis; species Podarcis tiliguerta. Next base: position 106,877,428 of record NC_139536.1, read on the forward strand.
TTATACTAAAGCATGTCTAGACCTTCAATTCTTGCACCCATAACCTTGGTTTAAGGTGCTGTTTAGCTCCTAGCTTTCGTATCTCAGTTTCTAACGCTGCTCAACCACCTGTCAATGCAAGAAATCTTCTGCTACAGCCTCTCCTGAAAACCTCTCTCATATATATATATATATATATATATATATACACACACACACACACACACACACATACATATATATATATATATATATATATATATATATATATATATATATATATATAAATTTAATTAAAGTTTAAACAAAACATATTGTCCAAAAACATATCATCCTTAATTTTTTTCCCATTTTCCTCCCTCCCCCCACCCTCCCACACAAAACCCACCCACCTCCACCCCACCCCAACTTCCCTCAGTTCCAGTCTTTGGTTTCTTTGTGAACGCTATTCTCTGCATGTTACTAAGCTGTATGAATTGTTACAAAGTTGTATAAATCCTTAAATTATTTAACTGATTATTGTCAATAAAAAGTTTGAGAATGTTTATTCAAAACCTGCCAAGGAGTCCAGTTCACTTTGTTGCCTCTTCAAATACTTTGTAAAGGGTTCCCATTCATCTTTAAATTCACAGTTATCCTTGTCCCGTAGCTTATGTGTCAATGCATAGTCCATCAGTTTTTCTTGCCATGATTCTTTAGTTGGAATTTCTTCAGTCTTCCATCCTTCTGCTTTTAGGACTCTCGCAGCTGTTGTCGCATACATGAAGATGTTTTTCATGCTGAAAACCTCTAATGGAAAAAAAAGTCCACCATTTTCCAAATCAGCCTTACCATCAGGAAAGTTCCTCTTAACATTTTATCAGAATCCCCTTTCTTGTAACTTGAAGCTGTTAGTTAAGGTCCTTACCCTCTGGAGAAGCAGTGGATGGAGGTGTGCTTCATCCCCTATATGAAAGCCTTTCAGATGTTTGAAGATGGCTGCCCTATCACCTCTTAATGGTCTCCCCTCCAGGTAAAACCATACCCAACTTGAGCTAAAGCTTCATGCATTTGATGAAGTAGACTCTAATCCATGAAAATGTATGCCAAAATAGAAGCGTTAGTCTCTTAGGTGGCACAGGACACATTGTTGGTTTTTCCAACACTGTATTGTGTAACATCCAATGGACAGCATGTTGTGTCCAATGGACAGGGCGACCGTTTTCTGCACCTTCACATGAAATTAGAGGTCTGGGTCAGAAAGCCCTTCTGTATGCACAGGGGAGTGGCAAACTTCAATTTCAGCAGCAGCCCTAGAGACCTCATGCAGTGCAGAATCGCTTTGAGCAAAATATGAAGAGGGGGCACTTTTGAGGATGGTGGAGGAGGGAGTTGAAAAGCCTCTGGGTGCGTCATGTTTTGGGTCTGAACCACAATTCTCCTCCTCTACCGAACCGCAGACGGGACGCGGGTGGCGCTGTGGGTTAAAGCCTCAGTGCCTAGGGCTTGCCGATCGAAAGGTCGGCGGTTCGAATCCCCGCGGCGGGGTGCACTCCCACTGTTCGGTCCCAGCGCCTGCCAACCTAGCAGTTTGAAAGCACCCCGGGGTGCAAGTAGATAAATAGGGACCGCTTACTCGCGGGAAGGTAAACGGCGTTTCCATGTGCGGGTCTGGCTCGCCAGAGCAGCGATGTCACGCTGGCCACGTGACCCGGAAGTGTCTTCGGACAGCGCTGGCCCTTGGCCTCTTTGAGTGAGATGGGCGCACAACCCTAGAGTCTGGCAAGACTGGCCCGTACGGGCAGGGGTACCTTTACCTTTACCTTTACCTTTACCTTTACCGAACCGCAGAGCTCAAGAAAGATTTAAAACTCTTGGGTGCTGGCCACATTTTCAGACATCTCTGAGCTATTTGCAGCCCTGATGGGTCCAAGCCTTCCCTCTTTCCTAAAGCTTTTCTGTGGTACCCTGTAACCAACACCTTTGAGAATCGAAGTATTTTTTAAAGGCAACGACTAGTTTTAGTTAGGATAACGTTCTTAAATATTTTCCTAGAGACCTAATCTGGCCCCTGTCTTTCCTATTTATGTGAGCTGACTGTTGCCATCTGCTGGTGAAACAACGATCCATTCTAAGGACATTTAAAGAGGTGTGTTGAACCCTCAGCAATGTAGGTGTTACCAAAGCAGCAAGAACCAATAACAACTGTAAATAAGTCTGAGTTGATCAATCTTCTCAGGAGGAGGAAGAGAGACTGCAAAATCCATTCTTTGCCATATAAAATTGTAGCTTTTCTTAAAAGATTATCCCACCCCCCACCCCACTGGTCTTTTCATTGCTCTAGAGAAAACTTTGCTTCCCAGATTAGACGTTGCTTTCTTGAGTTGATATATACCCTCAGCAATGGTGGCCTTTGGTAGACGTTAGAAACGAAAGGTCACGCTGTGATTGTGTTTTTTGTAAATCCATTTTAGTGCTTTGGGTTTGTGTTTACCTTAAAGTAAACCTGAGGCAAAAGATAACAGATGTCTGATCTCAAAGATCATAGAGATTATAATTTGGCACGCAATACCATGAGTTTATCAAGTTTATGGAAGTATGTTTGGAAGCCTCTAGACAGGCTATAAATGAAAGAAGGGAGGGCGATACCCGCAGACACACTACAAGGCAAAAGTTTTGAGAAAGTCTTTCCCCAGATTTAAACATTGCAGATTGTATAATGAGCAGGGCAGCTGGACTGTTAAAGCATTCTTTAAGCACACATTCATAAAAATACTGTGAGAAAAGAAAGAGGAGGGACGACCATCATAGGGCTGTGCTGAATTGTCACCACAGAAACCTGAGGCACAGAAGAGAAAGGTGGCTTTCTGGTCTTTTTTCACATGGTGTTTGCCTTGTGTAAGATATTTGTTTAAACCTGCATGGCTAGGGACTTAATGGTCATTATGGACCACTCACAAAACGTTCTTTGCATTTAGTATGATAGTCAGTGGCGTAGCGTGGGTTGTCAGTACCCGGGGCAAGGCAAGTAATTTGCGCCCCCTAACCCGGGGCAAGGCAAGTAATTTGCGCCCCCCCCCCGCTGCACTGTCCCTCCCCCAGATAGTCCCTCGCTCTCTCTCCGCACCGCACCGCACCGCACCGCACGCCTGGCACCCTCCCCTCCACAGTGGGCGGCGACCCGGCGGATCGGATCGGATTCGCACAGCCAGCACTGCAGTGAGAGAGAGTGAGTGAGCCAGGTAGGGGCAGAGAACTGCGACTGCGAGCGCCCCCCCCCCGATGTTGCGCCCGGTGCGGCCGGGCCCCCCCTGCACCCCCCACGCTACGCCACTGATGATAGTGTTGTTCAGAAGTCATTACAGTCATACCTCAGGTTACGGAGACTTCAGGTTGCGTTTTTTTCAGGTTACGGACCCGCTGAAACCCGGAAGTACTGGAACAGGTTACTTCTGGGTTTCGGCGGTCACACATGCGCAGAAGCGCTAAATCACGCTTTGCGCATGAACAGATGCACTGAATTGCAACCCGCGCATGCACAGATGCGGCGCTGTGGGTTGTGAACACTGTGGGTTGCAAACGTGCCTCCCACACGGATCACGTTCATAACCCCAGCGTCCACTGTATTGCGCTTTCTGCTATGTTCTGTTGTCTACGACACCATGATTTATTTGAATATATGAACTTTGCCCAATGGCAAAGAACTGTTGCTTGTTTGTTGCCACAAACCATGATTTGCAGTTGGTTTTTGTGAACCATGGTTTCTTTTAACTATTACTTGGTGCTATGTATTAACCTGGCATCCTTCCTTAACCGTAATATGTTTGGCTGCATACTTCAGATGCTTGCCAAGCGATGAAGTTCTGAGGCAAGAATAGTTGGAAAACAAACCAAACTTTGGATAAATGATCCAGGATTTGTTTGATCTTCTGTGGAACAGCATTGGCTGCAAAGCAGGCCGTTGCCCTTAGGCTGCAATCCTATACATACTTAGCTGGAATTACACAGTTACAACTTAAGTCAGTAGGACTTACTTCTGAGTAGACATGCCTAGAATTTCAAGTGTATACTTTGGAGTACCCCACAAAAATATACGTTTTACATACTTTACATACATTGCTATGCAGATATCGCTGGGAGATTATGTTGTGCTAAGATTTGCAACACATTTTGAACTTGTTCATTTTCATCAAAGGCGCTTTCAGAGTCTCCAGTCTCAAACTTTTTGCTTTGGCTGAATGTGAGTTAACATAAAGCTTGATGTAAATTAAAGTGCTTTGTCATGCCCAAGCTATAACAAGGTTCCTAACAATTTGCAAATAGGGGTTTCCAAATCAAAAAGAATGTGGGTGGGTAAAGCTACCTAAAGAGCTATCCCACCTCTCCTCTTTTCTCTAAATATGTTAATTTAAGGGAAATTGCAGCCTAGGGCAATGCACCTGAGTCCTTCCCTCTCCAGAACCATCAACCATGTAATGCACAGTTGTATTCATTCCTCTCCCTTTATACTGCCCCCTAATTAGTCTGAGTGGCGATTAACTCGAAAATTGTGTTCACCTTAGCATGATACACCTGTGAATACCAAGATCTGATGCAACTTCTAACAAGATTTAGAAAGGGGGAAAAAACCCCAAAAGCCTATTCGCAACTGTAGAAAACTGAAATATTGTTGGTGTCAGTGTCACTCAGAGGATTCCTTAGACTGCAGGAGATATCCTGTGTGAACCATTACAGCGTTATGCACCAAGTTCCACTGCCTGAATGTGCAAAGCTATCAAGAGGTGGCCTCTATTAGTTTTTATTCTTATTCTTATTCTTATTATTATTCTCATCGGACTGTATTGGACTATATTGTGATTCTGCTGATAGGCAGATGGGTGCAGTTCTGCAATGCTGAACCAAAAACACTTATCAGCATGCTTATCTGAAAGGCTGAATAAACTGACATGCGGTGCTCATAAAGTCTTGTCTACATTAACATCTCTAGTAATTAGGATTATAGGAATATCTTATGCCTCCTATGCCTTTGGCCTAATTCCCACACTAAAGCATCTCAATGGCTGAAGCTCAGCTTCAGGTGGTTTCCCCCAATATAAGGGCAACTCTGACAAGTCACCCAAACTTTTAAAAAGTGAGATATGCACCTCCATACCTTAGAGTAGGGTAGGCAGAAAGTTGGTTGTGATTTACTAGTCGATTTGCAGCAGATCTGCAAGCATTTCATATTATTATTCCCAATTTATTTAGCAATAGCAACGAAAACCCCTCTCGTCTAAATTATGCTTTTAGAAGATTGAATTGTAGTAACTCAAGACACAGATCTTCCAGAGCAGGCAACTGACTTCACTCATGGGCCCACTATATTTGCACCTGGCTGTAGTGGACAGGAGTCAGGATCCTAATGAAAAACAAAGTAAATATTGAAAGGTTGAATTCTGCCCACCCCTACCTTAGGAGGTTTCCCTCAGACACAACTTTGGTTTCTGATATTTAAGTTCATTCCTGCTGCTACAACACTGTCTGCAGGCACAAAAAATGCCTGGCACATTTTTCAATCGCAAAAATGGCTGGTGCTATCCTTCCCTGCATGGTGGTGGTCAAATCTCCACCCCTTGCCTTCCATCCAAGCCCCTCACACTTTCTTCATCCTTGGTTCCACCTGCCATTCGTTTTCGGAATGCTTACGAGATGTGCAGCAAATAATAGGTTACTGGGTTGATTTTTTTAGTGAGGAGACAAGGGCAGTCTGCACATGTGCAACGGCACACTTTATTAGCTGTGTGTTGTACAAGTCCTATTGTGATTAAAACAACCTGTTTTAAAGCCTTTGAAGCCCTAAAGGACCTCGGCCCAGTATACCTAAAGGAGCGTCTCCATCTGCATCTGAGGTCCAGCTCCAAGGGCCTTCTGGCAGTTGCCTCACTGTGAGAAATGAAGCTACAGGGAACCAAGCAGAGGGCCTTCTTGGTAGTGGCGCCCTCCCTGTGGAATGCCCTCCCATCAGATGTCAAGGAAATAGACAACTATCTGACTTTTAGAATACATCTGAAGGCAACCCTGTTTAGGGAAGTTTTTAATGTTTGATGTTTTGTCGTGTTTTTAATATTCTGTTGGGAGCTGCCCAGAGTGTCTGGGGAGGCCCAGCCAGATGGGTGGGGTATAAGTAATAAATTATTATTATATTGCTATTTTTTAAATGCCTCCACTGTAATAGTCTATCTGCTCCAGCATACTTTTCTCACAGTGGCCCACCAAAGGCCTATGGGAAGCTCTCAAGGAGGACATGTGTACCTTAATGCAGAACAGAGAATTGTAAGCAAATCTCAAATGCAGGCAACCCCCATTTTGCACACCATTCAAAGAATGTGCAACCATGTGGGACACCTTTGGATCCGGAAGAAGGCGTAATGAAGCAGTGCAGGCTTATGCGCAATCCGGCGACATGCGTAATGACCCGGAACACAACCCCCGTGCAAATCAGGGGTTGATTTGTGGCAAGGGGCAGCCCCCCAAGTGGCTCGCTGTGAATATTAAACTGGTATGAATATTTATAATGCACCACTTTGAAAATGTTGTTTGCAGTCTAAAATACAAATTGTGGTGTAGTGGTTAAGAGCGGTAGACTTGTAATCCGGTGAACTGGGTTCGCTTCCCCGCTCCTCCACATGCAGCTGCTGGGTGACCTTGGGCCAGTCACACTTCTCTGAAGTCTCTCAGCCCTACTCACCTCACAGAGTGTTTGTTGTGGGGGAGGAAAGGAAAGGAGAATGTTAGCCGCTTTGAGACTCCTTAGGGTAGTGATAAAGCAGGATATCAAATCCAGATCCAAACTCCTCTTCCCCCTATCTTTTTTTAGGCAACACAGATATATTGATGGTCTCTGCGGTGCTCTGGATGAATTTCTCAGTAGATAGCATCACCAACATGTTCAGCCGCTCCTCCACCATGGTGCTGAGAAAAAAATCTGATTCCACTATAGGCATGGGTGTGGTGTCTTATGATGAGGAAGCAGCTGGTCTCTGAAAGGGTTCTGTGGCTGATGTTTTTGGAGCATCTTTTTGGCGTATTCCTTCCTCCTGTCTTTCAAGAGCTGCTCAATATTCAGGTCTGGCTGATCAGGTTCCAGTTATTTTTGCCTCCAGCCTCCCTTGAATGGCCCACACAAGCAAGAGCAGGCTTTGTACTGTTTCCACCTTGGCTGTACCAGGATTGTTTTGACAGACCAGGGAATTAGGGTTCACAATATGCTATATATGAAGGGGAAAGATGGAGACGGCTGACTGTTTGAAATCACATTTACCGTAAATGGACACAAAACCTCTAAAACAAGCCAGATAGCAAAGATGCTTCCAATCTTTATATTATTGGGGTAGCAGCTGGGGAAGTTAAGATATCGGTTCCGCAGCACATATTCCCTCTGGCACCTGCTGCCTTGTGATCTCTGAACAGATAGGAATTTGCAGGAATGGGAGGCAGGAGAGATGTATTAGAGTGAGAAGGCTGTATGTTAAACAGATTTCTTTCAAGTGGGCAGGGCGAATAAGTGTGTGAAAGGGGCTATTCACAAGGCTACACTGTTGTAATCTTGGCCAATTCAGCAGCAGCAGTAAACAGCCTCCAGTTCTACAGTAGAAGCCCCATCGCACATGCAAATAAGGATTTCCATAGTGGCCGTAAGTATGCATTGAACAGGTTGGAGAAACACACCCATCTCAATAGGGAGCTCTTCAAGCTGCTGGAAAGGTACTGAAGTGAGAAGAGCAGTAACATGACCATGTCTGAGTCGACGGGCAGCAGGTGTGTACGGACTTAATTCCACATTTTCCAAATGCAAATTCCCCTCCACCTACCACAGCCGTTTAACCTTCCCTGCTATTCCAAGCCTGCTCTTTGATCACCTTGCTCAACCTTGCCCTCCGGCCCCCTGCCCAGTAGAGTTGGAAGAAGCAGAAATATTGAAGCCTTCAAAAGAAACCCCTTGTTTCCCAACATATACTGAGCCTGCCCTCGCTGTGCCCTGAATCTACAGGCAACTATTCCCCTCTCCCTACCAATGGGAAATGGGAGGCTCTGTGAGAGTGGTTTGCTTGATGCCACCCAAGCCCTTCTGGTTTTCTCTCCCATCACCACAGACACACACACACCCTACAAGGAAAGAAACACAGGACAAGATCATGAAGACGGGATTTGTGTTTTTACAAACACATGCTCTACCAGTTACCCACTTTCCTTCTGCCAAAGTACAGAGTGGAAGGAACCTACTAATCGAGGTGTTGTTGACAGTGGCAGATCCACATGTCCTGTGCATATCATGATGACAACAATGACATTTATTTTATTTTGTTTCTGAAATATTTTTTATTTGATTTTACAATTCTAATAATAATAATAATAAATTTTATTTATATTCCGCCCTCCCCAGCCGAAGCTGGGCTCAGGGCGGCTAACAACACTAAAACAGTGCAACATTATAAAAACATTATAAAAATTAATTAAAATCAAAATTGATGGCAACCATAAACTAAAGTTTTGTAAAGGTTGCCAAAGGAGGGAGTCAGGCTGCGCCCAGACCAAAGGCCTGGTGGAACAGCTCTGTCTTGCAGGCCCTGCGGAAAGATGTCAAGTCCCACAGGGCCCTTGTCTCTTGTGACAGAGAGTTCCACCAGGTTGGAGCTGCAGCCAAAAAAGCCCTGGCCCTAGTTGAGGCCAGCCTAAAGTATAAAGATATAACAATCCAACGATATACATCCACAGTTAAAGATTCCTCTGTATCTCTGGACTTCCACCTTCCCCTCCATGGGTCCTATTGTCTACTGCATATTTTTCAATAGCCCATATTTTATATCACTCCATTGTCTCCATAATACTCGCTATTATTGTCGTTATTGCAATTCTGCTAATGTTTTTATCTGCTTACAGTGGTCTCCAAGATAAATTATAATTTTCCCCCATTCTTTATTAAATTTTGGGTTTTCTTGGTTCTTGATCTTTCCAGTCAGTTTTGCCATTTTGGCATAGTCCAACAGTTTAAATTACCATTCTTGTCTGGTAGGGACTTTGTCTTCTTTCCACCTCTGGGCTAGTAGCATCCGTGCGGCTGCTGTTGCATACATAAAAAGTCTTTTCTGCTCCCTTGGAAAATCCGCAACTATAATTCCTAATAAAAATGCCTCTGGTTTGTTTGTTTTTTTTACAAAAGTTAATTTGAACATTTTTTTCATCTCATTATATATCATTTCCCAGACAACAATGACATTTATATCCCATCTTTCCTCCAAGGGGGCTGAAGCCATGGTTCTCTTCCCCATTTTATCCTTGCATCTGCTTTGAGGTAGGTTAGGCTAAGAGACAGTGGCAAGGCCCAAGGTCACCCAGTTAGCTTCATAACTGAGTGGGGAATTGAATCTGAAGCCACCACAGGTGGTTGTGATGTGAGCCTCCAAAAGCTGCCCCTTCAAAATGCAACGGCCTATTAATCGATGCAAGACTCCAAACAGCCATCACACAAATCGTAGTGTGAGTGAGTCATGGGGATAAGTTATGCTTAGAATTAAAAAAAAAAGGAGTTTCAATTAGTTGGAATGTGGAGTGCTGTGAGCATAATAGCTGGGAGATCATTTCCAGTTATCATCCCAATATTAAAGGGACCCCTGACCATTAGGTCCAGTCGTGGCCGACTCTGGGGTTGCGGCGCTCATCTCGCATTACTGGCCGAGGGATCTGGTGTACAGCTTCCGGGTCATGTGGCCAGCATGACTAAGCCGCTTCTGGCGAACCAGAGCAGCGCATGGAAATGCCGTTTACCTTCCCGCCGGAGCAGTACCTATTTATCTAATTGCACTTTGATGTGCTTTCAAACTGCTAGGTTGGCAGGAGCAGGGACCAAGCAATGGGAGCTCACCCCATCGTGGGGATTCGAACAGCCGACCTTCTGATTGGCAAGCCCAAGAGTCTCAGCGGGCCTATTCATCGATGGCATCACTGTCTTTGCTCCCACGCGCTACTTGCTCTGAAGTTTGCATCGTACCCTCCAGGGATGTAAGTGAAACTGTATATATGCAAGACTCCAAACAGCCATCACACAAATCGTAGTGTGAGTGAGTCATGGGGATAAGTTACGCTTAGAATTCAAACAAGGAGTTTCAATTAGGTGGAATGTGGAGTGCTGTGAGCATAATAGCTGGGAGAGCATTTCCAGTTATCATCCCAATAGTAGCTACCAGTAAATAGTCATTCCCTCTGGTTCCCTCAGGCTTGGGTTTAGAGCTGAGCTAGAGCTTCAGTTAATGTGACCTAGGCCAGTTTACACCCGTCCAGAATTAGCTTTATATTTTAAAGCTCTTATCTCCATGTGGCTCGCAGAATCAAAGTGTTCTTTTGTTTTCTTTTTATGTGCTGCTAGAGCCAAATGCTTTCTACTTTAATGAGAGACACGGAAGGAATTGCTATCATGCATTTTAAAGACACACATGTCAACCTCCTCTTCTGCCCCCGCATCTACACTTGGAATCGCTACAGCGCAGTATCCGAAGGTTCTTTTGATGCTCTCCCAGAAAGCCCTTTTTAATTTAATCTCTAATGGGATTAACAGCTTCATTAAGTTGTAAATCTGCCATATTCCAGCTGTTGTGGGAAACTGAACTTTCTGGATCAGAGGCGCGTTTCTTGCAGTTCTGAACGTGATGTCTGAAAATAGCCCTTTTTGCGGTCTTTATTTCCCTCTTTTCACTGCTACCTTCCAAAATATATCCTCCTTGGCAAATATTACCAATAGAGGGGAATGCCAGCTGACATTTCGGGTGTAGCGACAGCCAGCAATGCAACACTTTTTCACTTGAGGTGATGGGCCAGTGCCTTTAAAACAGCACCCCAAAAATAAGATGCTAGAGCCATAAGTACAGACATGTGCATGGCAGCAACAGCCATGAAGATCCTGGCAAGCTACCGAGATAACAGTGGTTTTCACTTGGGGGTGTTTCCATATAAGTTGATTCTTCCCCAAGCACAGAACTTAAGAAACACAACAGAACTAGAACTGATCTCTCAGCTGTTATGTCCTGAGGCAGTGGTGGAAAACCTGTGTATTTCCATCTCTTTCTGGACTCCCAACTCCCTTTAACACTGACCTGTGGAGGCCATGCTGGCTGAGGTTGGTGGGAGCCGAGAATCCCTCAATAACTGGAGAGCCATATGTTTTTTCTATCTCTACACTAAAAACCAAGTAACTACCAGTCAGGTTTCTAGGTCTCAGAGTTTGACCTCAACTTTCAGGGGAGGTTGTCACCTCCTTCTCAAAGGTAAGCAGAAAAAAATATATCAGAGCTGGAATCAAGGGGACATTCTACTTCCTGTATGGCTTGTTTAGTTTTAAGAGCATAGCAGGCTGTCTTACACCAGATTCAAACTACTTTGGGCTCCCTTCCAACTCTACAATTCCATGATACAGTGGTACCTCGGGTTAAGTACTTAATTCATTCCGGAGGTCTGTTCTTAACCTGAAACTGTTCTTAACCTGAAGCACCACTTTAGCTAATGGGGCCTCCTGCTGCCGCCGTGCCGCCGGCGCGCGATTTCTGTTCTCATCTTGAAGCAAAGTTCTTAACCCAAGGTACTATTTCTGGGTTAGCGGAGTCTGTAACCTGAAGCGTATGTAAACTGAAGCGTATGTAACCCGAGGTACCACTGTACTTGTAGTGTCATCCAGAAGAAGGAAAACTCTGATCCTAAAGCTCTGCTGCCTTATGGGATATCTTTAGGGGAAGAAAGGGCTAAGGAGTCAACCCTACACAAATCCAGAGTGGAGATCCTAAGTTGATTGGATGGCACCTTGCATGCCTCCTTACTGCAGCCAAGCTAATGCGAAACATATTGCTCTGTTTTCCTTTGGACTACAACAGTGAGGTGGCAGGTCCTCTGGGCAACCCAGGACCTCCATACACACTGCCCAAGCTTGCACCCTGGGGAGGTCACTCTGGTGTTACTAACACAGCAGTTAGATTTCATCCCAAAGGCACCCTCCATTGTCTCTTGAGATAGATGGGTGTCAACAAATATATTTGTCCATGTAGTCCAGCGTTGCCTTCCCTAGCTAGCAGCTGCATCTCTGAGGTCTTTTCCATCGGCTGCTGTCTGCTCCTTTCAACTAGAAGTGCAGGGGATTGCACACCACCACCATCATCATCATTTATTTATACCCTGCCCATCTGGCTGGGCTTCCCCAGCCACTCTGGGTGGCTTCCAACAAAATATTAAAATACAGTAATGCATCAAACATTAAAAGCCTCCCTAAACAGGGCTGCCTTCAGATGTCTTCTAAAAGTCTGGTAGTTGTTGTTCTCTTTGACATCTGGTGGGAGGGCATTCCACAGGGCAGGTGCCACTACCTAGAAGGCCCTCTGCCTGGTTCCCTGTAACTTGGCTTCTCGCAGTGAGGGAACCGCCAGAAGGCCCTCAGCGCTAGATCTCAGTGTCCGGGCAGAACGATGGGGGTAGAGACGCTCCTTCAGATATATTGGACCGAGGCCATTTAGGGCTTTAAAGGTCAGCACCAACATTTTGAATTGTGCTCGGAAATGTACATGAAGATACCGAACCCTCTGCTAATACTGGTTTCTGTTGGCTGGCATATCATTGTGCCTAAAAGTTCAGCTGTAGACCCAGAAGTCACTGGTTCCAATATGGCGTATGCCCGACATAGGCAAACTCGGCCATCCAGATGTTTTGGGACTACAATTCCATGTCAGAACATGCCTGGAGGGCACACGCACCCCCAGAATCAGACAGACCTCTCTTGGCGTCTTCCTGATGAAGCGCAGCCCAGGACGTTCACAAATCAGTCCCAGTACACACCAGCAACATGTGCACGCTCACTTAGCAGAGTATAGCAGAAACAATCATGGAGTGTAGGTGTGTGCATTCTAAGTGATTTGTTAAGCAATATAGACCATGCTTGAAAGACCTACACTGTCTCCCAGTACGTTTCCGAGCACAAATCAAAGTGTTGGTGCTCACCTTTAAAGCCCTAAATGGCCTCGGTCCAGTATACCTGAAGGAGCGTCTCCACCTCCATCGTTCTGCCCAGACACTGAGGTCCAGCGCCAAGGGCCTTCTGGCAGTTCCCTCCCTGCGAGAAGTGAAGTTACAGGGAACCAGGCAGAGGGCCTTCTCACTAGTGGCACCCGGCCTGTGGAATGCCCTCCCACCAGATGTCAAAGAGAAAAATAAATACCAAACTTTTAGAAGACATCTGAAGGCAGCCCTGTTTAGGGAAGCTTTTAAGGTTTAATAGGTTATTGCATTTTAGTGTTCTGTTGGAAGCCGCCCAGAGTGGCTGGGGAAACCCAGCCAGATGGACGGGGTATAAATAATAACTTCTTCTTCTTCTTCTTCTTCTTCTTATTATTATTATTATTATACAGGACAAAGCAATCATGGCGTCCTCTCACTTCTTCTCTGAGAGAGAGGGAGCAAGAAATTACAAAAGTATAGTACAGCGGAAGAAAGATAAGACTGACTTCCATTCTCGCACTTTCCAAGGCTAGAAAGTAAACACTGACATGTGATGTAACAATCACACAACCAGCAACGGAGGAGTGGAATGCTAACATCCTCCATCATCCCTGACCACTGGTCCTGTTAGCTAGGGATTATGGGAGTTGTAGTCCCAAAACATCTGGACGGCCAAGTTCGCCTGTGCCTGGTGTATGCCATGAACTCCCTAGTATGGCCTAAGGGAAGTTACCGTTTCCCAGCCTCAGCCCTGCATCTGCAAAATGGGGAGAATAGTGCTGACATACCTTTCAAGAGGGAGCCTATATTGTAAAATTCTATTGCAGTGCAATAAGAAAATTGGAATTGGTTTGGGATAACATATGCTAAGCCCATTGAACGCTGTAAGCTATTGTCCCATATATGCACTTAGGTGGGAGTGTGTCTCATTTAAGGCAAAGGGGTTTGCTTTTGCGTAGACATCTATGCAATTCAACTGCTAAATGGTACTAGTAGGAGTGATAGTAAAGAAATCTATTCCTTCCTGGAAATTATGGCAGTACTATTTAAAGCAGCACCAGGGAATTAAAACTTTCTCTATTGCTGCAATAAGATTACAGCAAATTGCTGCTGAAACAGATAAGGGGACCTTGGAAAAAAGCGAGTTAACTTCTTGTATTTTGGTAGCTTTTTCTTTCCCCTTACATAATTTATAGAAGATGCATCGTAGAAAGCAAAGTGTGAGAGGGAAAGGGTCAGAAGGGGAGGGATCTTATTTTGTAAATTACAGGAGTGTTTGCACAAAGCCGAAGTAAGGTGGTCATTGGCAACAAAGGAAAAACAGCAAATGAGTAATGAAAAATGTGTAATGCGGGATGAGAGTAGACTTTCCACGCACTGGCTGCAGAAAAGTTTACACTCTTAAGCAGTAAAAACAAACCATTAAGGCAGACCTACGCTGTCAGGAAGTATAAAACAGTCCTTGAAGGCTCTGCAGTAACTGCGCACAAACATTTTCATAATGGAAATTAGGGGAGAAAATTGAACATCAACATACAGGGCACTAACTGAAGGATTAAAGTTGAGTTGTGCAAACAGCAATTAAGCAACCTCTTAACAATTTAGAGTTAAACAAAATAAAGAAACACCAGATTAGTGATTAATATTTTCTATTTCATACCCAGGCTCCCGCAATAATGACTTCATCTTGCAAAAGTGCACAATAAGACTGGGAGGCAGAACAGGATGATACAGTGGTACCTCCAGTTACGAACTTAATCCATTCCTGAGGTCCGTTTGTGACCCGAAACTGCTCATAACATGAGGCGCACTTTCACTAATGGTGCCTCTCACTGCTGCCGCACTGCCGGCGCACGACTTCCACTTGCATCCCAGTGCAAAGTTCGCAACAAGGGGCATCTACTTCCGGGTTAGTGGAGCTCGTAACCTGCAGTGTTCTTAAGGAGGACGGTGAATAATAATAGTAATAATAATAATAATTTATTATACCCCACCCATCTGGCTGAGTTTCCCCAGCCACTCTGGGCGGCTCCCAATCAAGTGTTAAAAACAGTAAAGCATTAAATATTAAAAACTTCCCTAAAGAGGGCTGCTTTCAGATGTCTTTAAAAGATAGGATAGCTGCTTATTTCCTTCACATCTGAAGGGAGGGTGTTCCACAGGGTGGGCACCACTACCGATAAGGCCTTCTGTCTGGTTCCCTGTAACCTCACTTCTCTCAGTGAGGGAACCGCCAGAAGGCCCTTGGCTCTGGATCTCAGTGTCCGGGCTGAACGATGGGGATGGAGACGCTCCTTCAGGTATACAGGACCGAGGCCATTTAGGGTTTTAAAGGTCAGCACCAACAATTTGAATTGTGCTCAGAAACGTACTGGAAGCCAATGCAGATCTCTCAGGACCGGTGTTATGTGGTTCCCAGTCACCAGTCTAGCTGCCGCATTCTGGATTAATTGCAGTTTCCGGGTCACCTTCAAAGGTAGCCCCACGTAGAGTGCATTGCAGTAGTCCAAGCGGGAGATAACTAGAGCATGTACCACTTTGGCGAGACACGAGGTTCCACTGTAAATTCCAATTGGTATATAGCATATATACATCCCACAGGCGTGAAGGCCTTGACTGAAACAAACTACCGTAGTTCACTGGCAACAGTGGCAGTTTCCACCAGAGGCAGGCCTGTGTTGTATATAAGCCTCCTTCACACTGGAATCCCTCCAGGCTGTAATGACTACATTTTTTATTCTACATATGTTTGCAAGCTAAAGATGCTACGTCCTGTGGTCATTTGTGTGAGTTCTGTACGTGACATTTATTTGCACACAAACCACCTTTAGGGCATGATAGGATGTCAGCGCAGAATTATTTGAAGCCACATTTGTCTTGTGCTGAAAGGATCGTGGAAAGAGATCCTAGATAAGATTAGGCACGTCGTGACAAATGAAACGGCACCTGGTATCAGCAGAGATACTCTATGCAATGATGCCCTACCGCCATGGCTTATTTTTGTATGGCTTTTGCGCATGTTAAATGGGAACAGGTTCAGCGAAGGCAACTGATGAGCAAAAGTCAAAATTCAGGCTGGATTCAACTAAATGGTTTTGCTAGCCGGAGCCAGCACAGGTGTGGCTAACATGACTGGGGCTTTCCCCCTCTAATTCCCATGTGCCTTTAAAAAAAAAACTGTTCTGGGCAGGTCAGAACCCCCCAAAATAATGTGCAGAGAGGGAGGAGAGAAGAGATGGTCCCATCTGGAAATTGGAAGTGCTTTTTCTAACACAACTGTTGCAATAGTGTGACCAGAGGTTAGGGCCGTCTTTAGCAGATGTGGTGCTGGGGTGCAAATATCTGCCCAGAGCCCCCAAATTACCACGGATGGGGGGTGGCAAAGCTGCACACTGCCAGCCATGGGGGGAGGCGCAACTCTCCCCCATGCCGCTGCGGGAGAGCATTCCCTGCAGAGGCTTGGGAGGGAAGTTGCACATGTGCCAGCCATATGGTTGACGGGGCGCAGCTGGCGAGCATGCAGGGAAAGAAAGGGGAAGCCGCCGTCAAAGCAGCGCAGCTCCCCCACTCGCTGGGGCGCCCCTGGAAGGCTGGCACCCTGGCACAAAGCACCACTAAGCCCTATGGGAAAGACAGCTCTGCCAGAGGTGTACCTAGGGGTTGGTGAGACTAGCCCCCCACTGGGGGTGCAAAAACCACCTATCTGACTATGGAGTGTCTGACATCAGTGTGCGGCTAGTATTGGGGCAAGATCAAATGTGGGAGAAGCTTCCTGTCCTTGCACTGCGGCATAAAGGCGTGCAGTTTTTTCATCCTGCCTGTCACTGTGGACACTTCAAATACTTGGGTCCAGTGGAGTAGCGTGGGGGGTGCAGGGGGGGCCGGCCGCAACATCTGGGGGTTAGGGTTAGGGGGCGCAAATCCACGGGTTAGGGGGAGCAAATCCACAGGTTAGGGGGCGCAAATCCACGGGTTAGGGGGCGCAAATTACTTGCCTTGCCCCGGGTGCTGACAACCCACGCTATGCCACTGCTTGGGTCATTTAAAATGTGGTAATTTCTATGTGATTGGGGCAGGGGCACTGATACAGCTGTTTACAAGGTACCCTAGGCATGTCTTTGACATTGAATCCCACCCAGAATAATTCTGCGGGCTTTCCCTTATCCTGAACTCAAGTTTGCTGTAAAAAATGAAATATGAGGACAGTTGGCTCTCAGCCCTAAGTTGAACTTCATGGAGTGAGCCATAGGCACGATAAACGAATGAATCAATTGCTAATTGGCATTGTTACTAGTTCTGTCTGCTTTTTATACAGTATTTTACTGGGTCCTGATTCATGCATGTTCAACATCAAACGGACTACAAATGAATGGGTTGATGGGGAGGGGTGTGAAAATCTTACCATGCTTTTGCTTTGGCGCTGTAACATTCTTTGATATAATAATGGAACTAGAATGCTGGGCAAGATATATTTCAAATTTTAAAAAACTGAAATCTAATAAATCTTCTCTCTGCTCACAACCTTTATGGAATTTGTATGTCGTTCAGAAATGTTGCCAGTTGGGTTGATTTCCAATGGTTAGAGTTGATTTGTGGGTGATGCATTGAGCCCCTTTTGTTTTAGCAATGGTACCCACCCAAAACCCCTTGAAATAGGATCAAAATCACCATGAAAATCACGTGCATCTGTCCAACTGGACTTAACAGAACCCTCAGAAAACCTACAGCCCCAACTCCTGTAGTTCCATCTCCTTTTAAATTTGAAATACTGAACTTCAATTTCCCCTCTTAGTTCTTAGTATCCTTAGCACTAAAGAATTCCAGACAGTCTGTGGAATGATTCGGCAAAGCGTGTTATGGGCTTTTTCTGCATGTGCAAATTGAATTTGGAGGTAGTGAAGTGGCAGGCTGAACTGTTCCCCACAAGCAAGAAGAGTTTGGATTTGATATCCCGCCTTTCACTCCCCTTCAGGAGTCTCAAAGCGGCTAACATTCTCCTTTCCCTTCCTCCCCCATAACAAACACTCTGTGAGATGAGTGGGGCTGAGAGACTTCAAAGAAGTGTGAGTGGCCCAAGGTCACCCAGCAGCTGAATGTGGAGGAGCGGAGACGCGAACCCGGTTCCCCAGATTACGAGACTACCATTCTTAACCACTACACCACACTGGCTCTCAGTGGCAAGGCCCAGACATCCGTCCTAACATCCCATTGCACACATTTCTGACAGACAGTTTGCAGTGGTGTACAAGCTGGATTCATGAAGCAGCAATCAGAAGACCTATTCAATCCAGTCAGAACAAACTGTCACCACAAGTGGGAAATGACCCACAAATGTGTGAAAGTTTCTGAGTACAGTGGTTACATACGCTTCAGGTTACATACGCTTCAGATTACAGACTCCGCTAACCCAGAAATATTACCTCGGGTTAAGAATTTTGCTTCAGGATGAGAACAGAAATCATGCTCCGGCGGCGCGGCGGCAGCAGGAGGCCCCATTAGTGGTGCTTCAGGTTAAGAACAGTTTCTGGTTAAGAACGGACCTCCAGAATGAATTAAGTACTTAACCCGAGGTACCACTGTACTGTTTATTGCTAAGAACCGGGGGGGGGGGGGGGGACGACGAATCGCTATTCCAAACATGAATGACATGAAGAAAAAATTACTCAGAAACAAATGTATAAGATCTTCCTTGCCATTTTACCAGAAATGAAACGACAGATCTTTCGAGGTCACCTCCGATCAAATTATTGCAGGCTATATTTACATATTAAATGAGCACTGCACCTTCTTGCTTACCAAAAAATATTCATGAATGAAGGTTTCACAACACTGCATGAATATTCTCCAGTACTTCCGAGTCTTAACCTTCTATAACATCCCTTCTCTGTGTCCTCCAAGCCTCCCTTTTGGACGGTTATGATGCTAACAAGCTTTCAACAAAACTGGTTTAAGAAAGTATTCAGAAATTCCAAAATTGCTGTTATAAATGAGCCAATATCCCAGATCACACCCACACCATACATTTTATTCCACAAATAATCCTGAGCATGGCAGTCTGTTAAGGGTGCTGAGAAGTGTAGCTCTTTGCAGAGTAAATGGCAATTCCTGGGATTCTACTTTGATTTTTGTGGGGCAGGGGGATGTTTTAAATGCATAGTTTGGATGTGACCTTACAGTCAAAGTCTTGTCCTACCAAGCCAAAGAGCAGATCACGAAATGATTACATGTCTTCTCAAGTGGTGTTCATTTTGAAGGGTTGCTGTTACTGATTGTGCAGCCTAAAGTTGCAGATGTTGCTTATTTGGTAAGACATACATCAGATTTAAGCCACTAAGTTAGAAAAGCTTATTTGTCTTGTTTCATACAATGTTGTATGGATTCCCTTTTTGTATAACTTACCGATATTGTGATTATTTCTAATTGTTTCTGGTAGGCTTTTGAATTGTGATACTCACTGTTCATCTAACCTTTTGCGAGACGCTCTGAGCACCATTTTGTGAAAAAGTGCCATTCAGACAAGAATGACATGTTTAGCAACATAGTTAGAATTAGTTCTTTTTTCTGGGGGGGGATGCAGGTGTACTCATACCCCTAAACATTTTGTGAATCTAAGTTTGGCCTCATTGAGGGGCAGTATTTCAATATGAGTAGGAAAATGAGAGTACCCCTAAACATTTTATTTGAGGAAAAAAGCACTGGTTAGAATATTTGTCAAAGATTGCAGACGAGGTTCCCTGAACCTCTACTCCAAGGCTATTGAAAAAGTTCCAGCGCCGAGATTTTTTAAAAGGGGGAAATACTGCAAAACAAAGCCATGTAAACCTCTTTGTTTGTGCAAAAAAACATTTGCAGGTCTAACTAGGACTGCTTGACTTTGGCGGACAAACTGAAACATCTCTAGGGACATTGCTTTCATTTAAAATAAACATATGCTCCCGTGAACACCTAATGATCCGTTCTCAAACCACTTAAGTGAAATTATTCCACAGTATGTAATTTCAGGATGGTTATGAATGGCCTTATTGCAAGCCAGGCTAGCAGCGCAATCCTTCACAGAGCTTCTCAGATGCAAGTGCGATTGAGTCAGCTGGGTTGCCCCAAAGTAATTCCCCCTGAACTTAGTGGGAATGCCCTCCGAGTAGATATGTGTAGGATTGCAGTGTAGCTTTACATCTTTTGACTCTGGTGCACATTCCCCCTGTCGCTGTTGCTTGTAAGTAGCCCATTTCAGGTGCATCCCTCCTCACTGTCCACTGCTGATGAGAGCTTAAGTTCAAAAACATATTTTGAAGGCACCATGTTGGCTACTTCTCACCTGCTCAGTAGAATCTATGCAAGGGCAATGGTTTTCCTGTTCTGTAAGCTCTCGTGGGAAACCAAGAAGCCCTCTTCCCACTACATAGGGGTGCAATTTGACCCAGCTTTATGCTTACATATGGGCAACGCATCTGACTGCATGCGAACTTCTACCTCCCTGGAGCCTTTTACATAGGTGCGGGAGGAGATATTTAGGGCCAGGCCCGGTAGTAATTCCTCAGATTCCTTTGCATGTGTTTGATGTCCCTAGGAAAATAAAAGGGTGGAATTTGCATACTTTGCTGCTTCCCACAAACCTGTTCTTCCCTCGGAGCTCTGTTAACATAGATTGCAAGGTGTGCGCAACAATACACTTCTGGCACCCAGCGAGCGTTACTCTGTAGTAGCAGGAATACATTAGGCGCCGTCGGAAGGGCGAGCAGAAATGAAGCTTTTTAAAAACTGAAGAAATCTGGTATTTTATTTAATATTTGGCCAGGACAAGGATTCCAATGGGTGAACTACTGAAAAGGGGAGGAACAGCATAAACATTTTGCTTTTCTGTAGGTGCAAGGACCAAAAAAACGAAAATTAAAGTAGGGAAAGAGAGTTTTCTAGATAAGCCCGGTTGGTGGTCGTGTCACACCTTCATGAGGAACGGCAGTTCTATTTCTACTTGCTCGGCAACCGTCTGGTTCTTATCCAAATGCTCCCCACCGGGAAGATGCCAGTTTCTCATGGACTAGGCAGCCCACCCTGCAGCATTCCTGAGAATTGTACAATATAATCTTGAGTCAGCAGGGCGGATTAGCCACTTTTCATTGGGCTTGCACTCGTGACCTTAACAGTAGAACTGCAGAAAGCAAAATGCATTACGCACCTTTGCCATAGTAACCCTTCCATGTACACATCGCAACTTACTTAAATACACACTGGAAAAGGAAAAGAAACAAAAAAAGCTACCATTTGTTTTAAATTATGTACAAACCCTATATTTTTTTTTCTTCTGCTTTTTTTTGATTATACATATAAATACAAATTAGCTATTCTTCTAAAGTGGTTATAATAGTAAATAAATACAAAATAACAATCTGACCTTTATACTTCATGTGCTGAGGGGGGGAAGGGGGGGGGCGCTTAAACCCATATAAAATGTACAACTAATACGTTTAAAAATCTTTAAAAGGAATAATTCTCTGATTAAAATATTTTTTCCTCGCTTTTTTTCTGTAGACATAAATAGATTTTTTTTTTTCAAAATAGATGCGTTTAATTCTCCATTTCATAACATAAATAAGGTCTTCATTGGGAAATATTAAAGTGTCAAGTTTTGTTTTGTTGCATTGGTCCATTTTCCGCCCTGCCGCCACGTCAGCGGCAGCCACAGCCCTCCACAACCATGTCTTGATAATTCTTTAGTACCACCTTCTCGTTCTCATCCAGGTAGAGCATGGAGATGGGACTCAGTTCTGTCGGCACGCAGCAAGCTTTGGGGATTTTGGGGTTGACGGAATTGACAAGAGTCTGAACAATGGCATGGTTGGTGGAGTTCAGGTGGTCTGCCAAGGGGAAGGGGCAGTCACCGTGGCAGTAGAAGGCACTATAGCCCGGCGGGGCCACTATCCAGTCATTCCACCCCACGTCGTTGAAGTCCACGTACAAATCGTGCCGTTTGCAATTGGACTTGCGCTTGTTGTGCTTGCGCTTGGCCTGGCGCTTGTCTCTCTTGTGGAGAGGGTGCCCCTTTCCGTCGTGCCCAAAGGTCACTAGTAACGGCCGGATCCGAGACCAGCTGGCATCGTCCTGATGCAAAGACCTGCTGATCCGGACGTGCCTCTTGGAGGCAGTGCTCTCCCTGGGGTCCAAGTGAGCCACTTCTACCACAAAACCATGGTTGGGTTGTCCATGTGCAATCCACCGCATGATAGCCGGTGTCACATCAAACGTTTCCCACTTGCTGGCGTTACGATGCACCAAGCGCGTGTCCAAAAGTCTCGTGATGGGGTCCTGGGAGGCCTCTCTCTCGGGCTTTACGATTTCATAAATATTAATACGGTGGTAAGAGCTGCCATTGCTCTCAAAAGCGTCTTGAACATGCTCCCGAAAAACCTGAAGCTCAGCTGAAGTGATGAACTCCCCCTCAGGGATGGAAGTTAAGTTGAAGAAGAAGCGCCGAGATGTTTTCCCACTTCTTTCTGGAAGTTCTTCTAGTGTTTCTGGTTTGGGGGAGAGAGAGAGAAGAAGAAGAAGAAAAACACAATCAGTAACGCAGATAATGCCACGAAATATTTGAAGTACCCTATGGTGCTGGAGGAGACTCTTGAGAGTCCCATGGACTGCAAGAAGATCCAACCTATCCATTCTGAAGGAAATGAGCCCTGAGTGTTCACTGGAAGGACAGATCGTGAAGCTGAGGCTCCAATACTTTGGCCACCTCATGAGAAGAGAAGACTCCCTGGAAAAGACCCTGATGTTGGGAAAGATGGAGGGCACAAGGAGAAGGGGACGACAGAGGACGAGATGGTTGGACAGTGTTCTCAAAGCTACCAGCATGAGTTTGACCAAACTGAGGGAGGCAGAGGAAGACAGGAGTGCCTGGCGTGCTCTGGTCCATGGGGTCATGAAGAGTTGGGCACGACTAAACAACACAATAATAGATATAGAAGATTCCCCATAACATTAGCATAAGCCAATACGTGTGCTACGTTAGAAATTCAAAAGGCTTTTTCCCCTTTCCCTTTTTTCAGTTGCTCTTGTCTTTCTGTTTGTTTAGGCAAGCCCACGAAACACGATGTTAAAATGCTTCCTTCGCTGCCGCACATTTTCGATCTCATAGGAGTGCACTGCGAATTCCAGGTGGTCGTAATAAGGGGGAAGAAATGTGAGGCATTGCTTTGGAATTCAAGGGTATTAAAGAACATTTTTTAACACTGTGGTTAGCAGGGGCCCAGGGAGAGTAATTAAAAACTGACTGAGGATCAAGGAAAGGGATTGCATTTCTTAAAGATTTCCCTAAAAAAAAAAAAAACACAACGCCAACAACAAACCCCTACCTCCAGTTTTCATGTCAGTCTCTCAAAAGCCATTCCAAAGGCATTGTGCCACAAGTTTCATGATTTACAAAACTTACTATCCAAAACCCTGTCTCGTAATTATAGACCTTTCCACAAAGCACACCCAGTCATTTTACTCAAGGAGGCCCTAAATGAAAATAACTTGGATGGGTTTAGTTGTTAAACCATTCGGGCGCCCTCCAGATGTTTGGGACTATAGCTCGCAGGCGTGCTGGTTGGGGCTGATGGGAGCTGAAGTCTTAAACATCTGCAAGGCACCAGGTAGGGCTAGTTGTTTGCATTGTTCCTGCAATGGACAGCATTACAGGAATGGGCAACCAAGTCACACAGATCTATTGAACTGCAACAGTCTACAGCTGCATCACATGTTGGGCAAGTTCATCATCCATACTGCCTGTCCACTGCACTGCTATTACAAACAGTTAACTGCAAAATAGGGGACAAACAGGCATACAGACTCTGCCGACCTTGAAGGCGCTTTGTGCCTTGTCCTGCTCTTTTCTATAAAATCTTCTACTAATTTTAACTGTTGAAAGCTCACCCCCTACATAATACTTGTTATTACAGGTGGGAGCAGAGGAATGAACGTTTGCTTAAGTTTGTGGCTGAAATTTGAACAGGAGACAGGCAGTATATTGGTCATCGTCTAAAGTGGCCAGGGACACAAAGCACCACTTCCTTTTTGTTCTTTTTAATATGGATGGCGTGAGGAGGGGTGGGGGGAAGGCTCAGGAGAGGGGATGAAGACATACTGGGCAGGGGGAATTATGTGCATCCCATGTGGACGATTGGAGCACTCTCAGATAGTTTAAAGGTGTGAGTTTTGCTTTTTGGAAAACAACATTTTGGGGAAATGAAGTACTATGATTCAACATTTACTTATGACCAATAACACTGTACAGTATTGCTGCCAAATTTAACTAAACCATTGAGGCTAAGGGTGAGGGAATCTGCTGCTCCCAAGGTTGATATTGCTGGTCTACAATTTCCACCATCTGACTGATGGGAGTTGGAGTGAATCTTCATTTGCACTTTGGGTTCAGAAATAGATTCATGTGCAATTCAAAGAAATCTAAGAGAAAGCAATGGGAAGATTTGACCTGCCCTATCCCCTGTTTTATTCCAAGGGCTCAGTATGTGATACAATATCCATATTCTCAAATAGCCTCTAAATTGGGTTACGAACAAGCGATGTGTCCAGCCAAATCGGTAAACTACGCAATGATAATACCACCACACATAAATGCAACAACTGTGGCTAAGTCTAAGCATATTGTGAACTATCTTAACAGCGACATTGCTCCGTTGGTGTTCCATTTACTTGGAAGTGTCACCAATATTGAATTCCAAAGGAACAAGTTTTGGATTCCAGCCTAACTGTTCCCACTGCAGCTTTGGAAACACAACAATAATCCAAAGGTATCTCCTTATTCCCCAACATCCGACTTCAGAGTCCCTTTCCTCTATGGTCACCTAAACAAGAGCTTGCATTTAAAGGACACAAGTCTATGGTGGACAACGGGTATCTCCCAAGCATTTGCAGGAAAGCTAACTATAATTGGCTCCCTCTAAATGTGGTTGTCCTGAGCACTCTACACCCATCTGCAGTGAGGCCACATGAATGCCTGAGCACATGGAGTCTCTTGCACGGGTGGCCCTGACATGCTTTAGGGTGAAACCACCTGGTGAAGTGGCACCAAGATATGTGCAGGCTACAAAATGGCAGGGAGTGGTTTGTGAACAGCATTCTAAGACTCCTTTCAAAGCGCTGGCTATAGGTGAGGTGTGTAGCATTTGACAGCAAGATGACTTAGGGTCGGACTGTTCTCCTCTCTCAGCAACTCTGTAAAGGGTAAAGGGACCCCTGACCATTAGGTCCAGTCGTGGCTGACTCTGGGGTTGCGGCGCTCATCTCGCTTTATTGGCCGAGGGAGCCGGCGTATAGCTTCCGGGTCATGTGGCCAGCATGACTAAGCTGCTTCTGGCAAACCAGGGCAGCGCACGGAAACGCCGTTTACCTTCCCGCTAGAGCGGTACCTATTTATCTACTTGCACTTTGACGTGCTTTCGAACTGCTGGGTTGGCAGGAGCAGGGACCGAGCAACGGGAGCTCACCCCATCGCGGAGATTCAAACCGCAAACCTTCTGATTGGCAAGTCCTAGGCTCTGTGGTTTAACCCACAGTGCCACCCACGTCCCAACAACTCTGTAAGCATCTCTAAAAAGTGCCAGGACAACAAGATGAGGGGATGTGGGGAACTGTGGACCCCTGTTCCCAACCACCCCAGCCAGCATGCTCCAGTGTTTAGGGCTGATGGGACTTGCAGCCCCAGCAACATCAGAAGGGCCACAAATTCTCCATCTCTCCAGAAGAACATCCAGTCCTTTGAGTCTACACTCTTTCCTGGGGTTTCCACCCACCACAAACCCCTGGTGCCTTTCCTTCAAGATCTACTTCACCCTTGTTTTTCCTTGCCCTGTCCTGATGGGAGTCCCCCTGCTTCCTTTTACTCAGAGGAAAAACTGCCGCAGTGTTTTTATCCTGCACTGCCCTGTCCCCCAGGGCCATCTTCTATCCTCACCCTCCCGCATCTGGCGACTCCTCACTACCTTTCAGAGCCAGCAACTGGCTGCCATCTTTCCGTCTCTTTCCACCCAAACCCCTCCTTGCCTCTTGCTTTCCCATTCCCGCCCTGCCCCCGCCTAGTTTTGCAACAGGGGAAAAAACAGCCGCTCACCCAATGGCTAGGGAGGGTTCGCGAGAATAACAAGCCACAGCCACGCTGTGTTTACCTCACATTCGATTTGTTTTTAATTCCTGCCCTATCTACATCATTGGTGCTTTAATTGGACACTTCTCTTAAGTGGCTTTGAACTGACATGTGCAAAACAAAGGCAGAGCTAAACAAACCCCCGCCCCATCCCAAAAAAACCCCAATGAACCCATGTTTCGCATGGTTGCAAAGGTGCAAAGGCAGAGCTTTTTCTGCCTTTGCCCAGAGAGGTCAGCCAGAGATTAAAGATCAGTGGCAGAGACTCTACTTATGTGCTTGCTGAGGAGAGATGTTAGGGGAGTAGGAACCAACACAGTGGCTCCATGGTTGTGGAATTCCCTACCCAGAGAGGCAAAATCTTAGAATTATAGAGTTGCAAGAGGCCACGAAGGCCATCTAGTCCAACCCACTGCACTGCAGGAAACTTTGTCCAAAGTGGGGCTTGAACTCACAACCATGAGATTAAGACTCATGCTCAACTGACAGAGGGAGAGGCCTCTTACTTTAACTGGGCTGGTTTATGAGATTGGATGTGACGGGGAGCGGCGGGGGGGGGATATTGCAAGCCGCAAACAGTGCACTTGCAACAAGGGCCTGTGGGTTTATTAAAGGAAATAAAGAAGCAATCTAACAATTTGCTCAAATAATTTGTGGCACTTGGAACTGCGAGGAAAAGTAAATGATCGCGTCAGGTTTTTAGAGCTTTCGGAGAAAAGTTAAGTGTGTGTGTGTCTTTTTCTGTAGCAAGCTACGGCAAAACAGCGAGAGGGAAAAACAGGTTTTCCTGCGGGTTCTCTGTAAGCACATCTGTATCCTGGTCACAGGAGGTGTGGAACCTGCAGCCCTCCAGTTCTTGCAGCCCTCAACCGCCAGCAAATTAGCATTGAACCAGTTCCTCCACACTGTTTCTCGTATTTAAACCCCACTATTGTCTAGGCACTCCCTTTCCTCTCAAGCACACCTGTGAAAGGGCCTTTCAGTAGCTGACATGCCAGGGAGACGCCTCGGGGCATAAGGTGGTGATGATGATTATTACTATTATTAATTAATTAAACTTCTATACTGCCCTTCCTCAGAGGATCACTGGGTGGTTTACAATATAACCCCCCCCCCCCGAAAGACCTACCATAATGGTTGTATTCCCTAACATCCTTTCTATTTCCCAAGGCCTTTAAAAACTAACCTGTTATCTCTGCTGCTGTTTTAAGGCGGCTCTCTCTAGATAAGCTGCTTTTATGTGTTTGCTTTTATTGTAGTTTTTTTTTGGGGGGGGGGAGAGAACAGCCCTTTGGATCAGCTTGAAAGAACAGCCTTCCCACAATAAATAACAGACTTAGGGAAAGACTTAGACCTGGGTTCAAGTTCTCTCTTGAGCTATATAGATCACTGGACTGCATGGCCAAGTCATTGCTTCTCCGCTTCAGTGGGACTTACTCCCAAGCAAAGGGGTGTAGGGTTGTCGCCCAAGGGTTTATTTTGCTGGAATAAGGATTGTTGCAGAGTTGCAGCAAGGAAGCTGACCGAAACGCTTGCTAGCCTTCCCTCCTTCTGCCCACTCATATATGTATGTAGTTCTGCGTTAAGATGCATTTTGGCACAATTGAAATGTTTACTGGAAGTTCTCCCATTCATTAGTTTTATATTCACACACACAAAGCAGCATAAGCCACAGTGCAAGTTTAAGTTACACCATTAATCTCTTTCCTCATTAAGACTTGCTATTAGTTAGAATAATCACTACGCAGGCCACACCCCTTGTGGAGAAACTTAATTAAAATACATATTTATGTATCTTTCCTTGCCAGCCCAGCTCTATACTATATGTAACCTAAGCAGCTTGCTTCCGTCTCTCTCCCCACAATTCTACAATCCATCAATGCCGCCCGTGAAAAGGTTGACAACTGCAAGTTTATAGCCTTTCTGCAGAAGACACTAGTTTCACATCCTCTGAATGCTTATAATTTGTACACGTTGCATCCAAGTATCTGTGGCTGGGATGCAGAAACACAGAAAGGAACCTGTAAGTCTAGCTAATTCAATGTGACTTTGCTAATCACACGCACACAAAAATGTGCTTAGGGTCATAAATGGAGGGGAGAAGAAAGGAGATTGCCGCAATCATGGTGAAACTTTTGGATTTGCATTGAACAGAGATGGCAGCAGCAGCAGCAGCAAAAAACAAAAGGAAAAAAACACTTTGCAAATACAATGTAAAGCTTTGCCCAGTAGTGCTACAGACAAGTTCATTCAAGTTGAAGGAACTCGGATATAAGCACTTTGCATAAAAGTTCAAGCAAGTTGCCTTTAATTTAGAAAACTGGCCTAGTTGAAAAATACAAGAATAAGTGGCAACAGAGCATCTGAAGATTGTGTTGCATTTACTCCCAATTGTTCTGTCTAGTTAAGTACATATTTGCTTGTGGCTTTTAATCTGAGTGACCTAAAGCCCCAGGTGCCCATGAAATCCAGTGGGCAGCTGCTCCAAAACTTATCAGCCTTGCTTTCTGAAGGGCTTACCTTAGGTCTCCACTAAATCTAGATTTAAACAGAAAACAAAGTCATGGTGGAGACAATACAATTGATTGTTAAATTGATCTCTCACGGGGATTAGATGGGGATTAGAAATCCTTCCAAGTTACCCTGATTGCCAACTGTAAATTAGACAGACTATTTTTTTCCCCTATTTAGCCTGCAACATATAAATTTATTGGTAGGAACTCATAATCTGGACAGAATCTGTAGAATTAAAAAAATAACCACCCACTTTTCTTGCTCTGGATCAATGTAAGTCAATTTTTGAAAACTGATAAATGAATATGGCACAGAACAAAGAGTTCGGCAGAGTTAGAAAGGTAGTTTGCCATTCTTAAGGTTTAATGAAACAAACATAGCCAGCAACTAAAATTGCTAGCTATTTAAAGGGGGAAATGTGACATTCCTCATACTCCTCCTCATTTTTGCTCCAGGTTGTTTCCTACCATCTGTACGTTCATCACCTCGAGGAAAAACTGGTCTCTACACTCCTCTGGGCAAATTGGCCACCCACATTATTAGCATAAGCATATGCGGGATACTGGTTCTTTAGGAGGGAGGGAAGTGAGATTCTGCCGCCAACACAATGGCAGTGACAGGCTCAATCTTCAGAAACATATTTAGAAAATTAAATAAACTTTTTAAAAAAAATATATCAAAAACTTTAATACACCTTAGAACATGGGTAGGCAAACAAAGGCCCGGGGGCCGGATCCTGCCCAATCGCCTTCTAACTCCAGCCCAAGGACGGTCTGGGAATCAGCATGTTTTTACATGAGTAGAATGTGTCCTTTTATTTAAAATGCATCTCTGGGTTATTTGTGGGGCATAGGAATTTGTTCATTCCCCCCCAAAAAAATATATATATGGGCCCCCACAAGGTCTGAGGGACAATGGACTGAAAAAGTTTGCTGACCCCTGTCTTAGAACTATGGACTGTGCTTTTAAAAATGTCTCAAAATGCAAGGCCATGTGTTTCTGTGATGTTCATCACCATGCAAAGGAGGGGATACGCAACGTGTCAGTGTTCTTCAAATAGCATTTTTTTTTAGAAATCACAGGCTGAAACTGCAATCTTTGGGTTGGTTGTAATTCCGGAGATGACCCATGGAAGTCAATGGGATGACTAAGTGAAGTCTCACCGATTCCAGCGGGTCTGCTCTAACAATGGCTTGCGCTTGGATCCAGCCCAGGAGGCTTGGCAGCCATGCAGAGATAACCATTTCTGTTCATTTTGGGATCCAAAAACTAATGTGCATGTACTGAAAGGGGCATGGTACTGCCTTCACATACACATCTACGTTACTGCAAACATGGTTTCATGTTTTGAAAGCTTCCCACCCACCACAATCATTCAAAATAGTGGCCAGAATTAAACAGATGAGTCCGGTCACACAGCACACAGAAGGAGAAAGAGGGAGATTGTTGCAAAATGCTTGAGATGTTGAATTCCTCCTGGTGCTTCCAGGTGTGAACTTTGACTGTGAAAGAAGGCTACCTATTTCCAAGTCAACATGGGCAAGATTAGTTTCGGAACCCTGATTCATTTTTAAATGGTTGAGACAGGCCTGCGCTGAACTAAGAGGAAGCCAAGAGGAGTTAGAGCAGAAACACCACAAGGAGAGACTCACACTTCAGCTGTATTCACACAGTGCGGTAATCTCTTCCTCCCTAGCATAGATGCTCAGAAGGAAAAACCGTACATTTAAACTGCACTTTTCAGCTAACCAAATTTGAGCGATACGCTTTGTCTCGTTAGAACATACCAGTGTAGCAGCAACCAAACCAGGCAGAGATTCAAATTGCATAATGAGGAATTCACAACTGCTTTAATAGCAAGAGATACATCGCATATATCTAATGGGTGAAGTGTAAGGAGCACAAGAAATCAAGGCCATTGCTGCATTTGGCACTGAGCAGATTTCAGGCAGGGGTCTGTCTGCATCCTACCTGGAGATGATGGGAACAGGTGCTCCCCTACTGTGGGCCTTCCCAAATATCCAACCACCAAACATCTTGGCAATTGCAGCATTCCAATTTGCAGGGGGCAGGGGAGTGGAATCTCCAAGCCTATTTTTGTTAGGGCTTGAGCAGTGGAAGCTAAGAGCATCCCTCCTTACCTTCATGGTGAAAGCTCCTGACAGTATTGGCTCTGCTGGCAGCTCTCTCCAGGTTATAGTCCATGGTTGTTGGCTTCTGGCTGGTGTGCAGATGGTAGAGCTCCAACATATAGGGAGGGATGATGATGTCCTTGCTTGGGGTGGGCCGCCGCGTGAGCCCAAACATATTGAGCAGGCGCAGTTCAAATTCGCGCAGGATCCCTTCAGAGAGTTGCAGGGGAGTGACGCGGCCCAAGTCTCCGCTGAACCTTCTCCTGTCGGCCACCTCCGGGATGAGGCTGGCCGAACCACCCAGCAGTATGTGATAAAGCAGCAGTGCTAGTAGAGAGCAGGTCCTGGCAACCATGGTCATCAACCTGGGGAGAATGGAAGAGGTTGAGTTGGGCAGGCAAGGAAGCGTTATAGGGCAAAACCAGCATGAGCAAAGTGTAAGGTCCTTCTGAGCTTCACGGCTGCTTTCGCTCCATGAAACATAGGAAACCACCTTCTACAAAGCCATTCCATTGGTGCCATCGAGCTCAGGCTTATCTGCCACCAAAGGTAAAGGTACCCCTGACCATTAGGTCCAATCGTGGCTGACTCTGGGGTTGCGGCTGGGTTTATTGACCCAGTACAGCTTCTGGGTCACGTGGCGAACCAGAGGAGTGCACGGAAACGCCGTTTACCTTCCCGCCGGAGCGGTACCTATTTATCTACTTGCACTTTGACGTGCTTTCGAACTGCTAGGTTGGCAGGAGCAGGGACCAAGCAACGGGAGCTCACCCCGTCGTGGGGATTCAAACCGCCGACCTTCTGATCGGCAAGTCCTAGGCTCCGTGGTTTAACCCACAGCACCACCCGCGTCCCTTTATCTGCCAGTAGTTTTGTATAATTTCAGACGGAATATGGCCAAGCCAGCCTGGAAATGCCAGGGATCCAACTAGGGTCTTTCTGAATGCAAAACAGTAGTTTTATCATTGATCTATAAATAACCCTTCCCAGCTCCCATGGTCCTTGTAGGTAGGACCTTCTCCATCTCCCTGAAAGTGAAGTGTATGAGAGACAGTCCTGACCCCAGTGGGAACTTTGGTACTGACATGAACTGTGACAGGATATTGTTTTTCCTCTCTCTCTCATATGTCCACAGTTGCTGGGGTGGGTAGCAATCTGCCAGCACATTATGGAAGCTGCCCACGTGGACTAAGACTGGTAGGAACTGGTATTATGGGCAATGGGGAATGCGAAGGGAATTCACAATCCTGTGGCTGAAAGGCCCAAGCAAAGCCCCCAAATGGATCCTCTTAATCCAGGAAAAAACAGGTTATACTCAATTGTCACTCAGAGTAGACCCACTGAAATCGATGGCCATAAGTAACCTGGGTTCACTAATTTCAACAGAGTAAACATTAGTCGAATACAACCCATAGAAGCTGCTATCATTCCTCTAGGCAAGTCACACAAAACAATATTGGTAACACACAACCTGCTCCCCACCATGGACAACTTTGCGATTGCTGGCAAAAGAAAGGACTGTGTGAAATGGAAATTTCAGAAGGGAGCAAGCACATGAAAGACCCTGCAGTTTTGGGTGGCTCACTTAAAAACGCCACCCACAACACTTTGAAGGAAGGGTGGACTAAAACCCTCCAGCAAGATATTGACACATTCCTCCATGATATGGTGTGGAGGATACCTCCGCAATCCCATGAACTTTCATAATTATATTCACAAGCCCACACCGTGGCTCCTGGGCTATTTGAGTGCAACTGTTCACTCCAGAGAATAAATAGAGACAGAACTGTTATAATTAGTATTGTGTGAAGAGCCCCCAAGCATAGCTGCATGCTGGGACGTAGCTGAAGGAAGGAAGCATTGCAGGGTGTGGCGTGGTGGGGTTTTGAGGGGAGGCTGGAGAGCCAGAATTATGGGACTGTGATATTGGAGCTGCTTCCTAGCCTGGCTCTGCTGCACTGGTGGGAGCACAAAACCCGGGCATACATGTAGCAGAAGGTGTGGAATGAAGAGACAGGAGGTGAATATGGTAAAGAAAGAACAAGTAATCACGGAGTGGCTTTTTTAGAAAGGAGAATTACATGGGGAAGGACATGTGCCTTTTTGACTGCAGTGAAACATTTATCAAGAGGAGCTTCCAGCCTCCTAGGTCTGCAAGGAGAGTGGGCTTTAAGTTTTATTGCCCATCGATTCCCCAAGGGCTGGACAAAACCACTGGAAACAATTAGAGGATGCACCAAGGCAACAAGTCAGCACAGAATGAGGCATTCAAAACCAAGTGCACCTGACAGTGTGCTGGATTGTGACCTGAAACTGTCTAACTCCCCGCTTTCTCCCCCTCACTCCCTTCCTTTACATCCTGTAACCTACACATAGCTAATGGAAACCTTATTTCATCTCTCCCCCCCTCCCCCTTCGCTCCGTATTTTAATAGTTTGGGGATCCAGCATAATGAGCGGGGCATCGGCAGCCACAAGCAAAAGATTGCAAAGGCTGCTAGCTAGAACTTTATCCATGTGAGCCGTTTCATTCATTTACATGGAGAGAGCGCCTTTCTGCTGCTTTAGTTCAGGGGCGCGTGCGCTCCTCTAGTAAAATGCTTGGACGTGCATTTAAGTTTGTTGGAATTTCTTCTTTTCAAAAGCCTGCTACAGTAAAACAGAGCTAAAACTCTACTCTCCAGCACCCCTTTCCCGTGCCTCGGATTCATTCGGCTACGGTAAACGATCCTCTCTAACTGTTAAGAGGCCAGCCCTGATGAACTTGTGGCCCTGCAGACTTCGTTGGACTCCACCTCCCATCAACCCCAGCCAGCACGGGTGATGGTCAGGCATGATGGGAGCTGTAGTTCAACAACATCTGGAGCCAGTTCCCCACCCACGGTTAATGCGCGGAGATGTTTCTACCAAAATCAATGGGATTTGCGAATGGAGGTGCGCAGGGGGCGCGTTACAATAATGGGCTAGAAAGGGACTCAGGTTTCAGAAGCTCCCGAAACAGCGGTGGGTGGGGATCCGGCAGTTTGCGGAGCGAAGCGATACACCCCGAATAAAGCAATTTCAGCAAGTGACCGGGCCAGCAGAGCAACACAGGCAGCAACTCCGGAGGCCTGCTGGAAGTGTTTCCCAGCCAGGACATCTTGCAATATAAAGGATGGGATGCTGCCGCGTAATAACCTGTCCAGTACTCTCCCCGCCCGCCACCTGTGGCCCGGGATACTGCAAGGCGCTTAGGATGGGCGCTGCAAGCGGTTAACTTGCACAGCAAAGTGTTCTGGGGAAGAGGGCAGCTGGGGGGTCTTGTCACGGGGGAGAATGAGAGGGGGGAGCAAAAGAGGACTGTACGGGACACCTCCCGCATTCTCTCAACAAGTGAGCAAGGTACATGCCACCAGAAATGTCTCGTTTACCATTAGCTTTAATTCATACTACCTAGGAAGATTCGCGACTGTTTTTGTTGTGGGGAGGGAGGTATGGATGATCAACCGTCTGGAGAACGCGGAGGAAAGAATCCATAGGGAGTCCCCGCGGAAAGTTTCCCGGCAGGTGTGGCCATGTGCCGAGTTCGAAACCGCGCGCGCCCTCCTTCCCCAACGCCCCCCGCCTCCTGCTACCTTTTAGGATCCCGCCGATCGCTTAAGAAGCAGCAGCAGCACACTCGGGCACGTCCATGGAGCCACCCTCCACATGGAAGTAGCGTGGCCGATCAAGCCGGGGGGGATGTGCGATCCGTCCTTTCTTTTTCTTTTTGGGTGGTGGTGGTCTTTTCCCCCCACCTCCTTACTCCGGGGTCGGGGAGAAGAGCTGTCCACGAGCGGCGAGGAGCTGTGCTCAATTTCCCTCCCTCCCTGGGAAGTTTGCGGCGAGCGCAGCCGAGGCAAAAGGGGAACCAAACGTTCCAAGCGCCTCCGAAGCCTCGCTCTCTAATCGAGCTCCTCTCCAGCGCTGCAGCCCGAGCTCGCTTCTCGGCGCAGAGGAAGAAACCTCCCG
This sequence comes from Podarcis tiliguerta, assembly GCF_965153285.1. NCBI lineage: Eukaryota > Metazoa > Chordata > Lepidosauria > Squamata > Lacertidae > Podarcis > Podarcis tiliguerta. Next base: position 106,912,170 of record NC_139536.1, read on the forward strand.
GGCATGGTCTCGCTCCTGGTCTAACCTGGACGAAGCGAGGAGGAAGACGAGGAAGAAGACGACGTAGACGCGGCGGTCGCGGATTTGCAGCTGCTCTCTGGCCCGCTGGCCTCTCCCGGGCGCCGCATCACTCCCGGCTGCAAGGGCGCTGCCCCAGAGCCAAGCTCGGGGGAAGAGCACGCACCGCCGGCGTCCTTCTCCAGGGCCCGGCCCGCCGGGGAAACATGCTCAGGATCCGAAACTGCCAGGGAAAGGAGCCGCGGAGGGTCGGGGGCGAAGAAACGTCCCTTTCCCGGGCCGAGAGCCGGCAATGCGCGCCCCCTCGGCGCTCCTGCTCGGATGTCAATAGAAAGCAGCTCCCTTCTCCTTAAGAAAATGCCTTTGGCATCAGCAGCCGTGAAGCGTTGGATTCCGCCTCCGATCTCTCCAAACGGGCCACTTTCCCCCCACTCCTCTGGGTCGTGCGCTTTCGTTCCTGGTTGCAAAAGAAAAGCAGCAGCAAGAGCGAGCAGGCAGAGTTAGTGGCCCGACCAGCCGCTGCCGCTGCTCCTCCTCCTGTTGCTGCTGCTCGGTTCCGGCGGCTCCTGGTGGTGGCTCGGCTGCAAGAGCGCACGACCCGGCTCCTGCCTCTCTCCGCGCGTTGCGTGCGCCCTGGGCTCCGGCGTCGAGCGCTTCTTGCTGCTTGTTCCTGCTTCTCCTGCAAGCGGAGCTGCCTGCGCCGCCCTCTCTTTTTCTCTCTCTCTTGGCGGCCTCTCCCTCTCGGGGCTTTTTGTGGCTGCTCGGCTCGGGCTGAGGTCACGGGCGCGGGGGCTGGAGGCGCGCTCGCCAAGCGCCAGGCGGCCTGTGAGCGAACCGGGAGAGCCTAGGCGAGGCTGGCGCGGCGGGTTGCTGGTGCTGCAAGGAAGCGCGGCAGGGCAGGCGGCTTTTAAAGGGAACGCCGCCCCCTTTTTGGACTTCCCTCCTCCAGGCGGCCCCCCCTCCAGCTTACACACACACACACACACACACGCATACAAGCAGGCACACATACGCTCAGCCCCAGCCGCGGAGGGGTACTGAGCGCGCTCTTCGCTTCTCCTCTGCCACAACTTTCCGGATTCGAGCCGTCAGGCTCGCCGGGAGGAGGAGCTGCCGGAGCTCCGGCCCGCCGCGAGACTTTTCCTTGCCCGCCCGGCCCGCGCTTGGAAGAAAGATGTACCTATTTCTTCACGGCGCTCGGCAGCTCCTTCGGGAGTGGAAATGTTTCCAGAGTTGCGCGTGCCAAATGCTTCTGTTCCGAAAGGGGGGTTGGAAAGGATAAAGCTCTGCTTGTGGAAGACGACGACCGACTCCCCCCCCCCCTCTCCCTCCCTCCGCCCGCTCAACATAAAGAGGGGAACTTCCTAGGGCTAAAGCCGAGATTTGAAACGACCCTGCAACTGCGGATCGATCGAGCGCAGGAGCGGGACGCTGCGCTGCAGGCAGCGCGGTTCAGGTTCCCTTTGGAGTCGCCGCGGCCCCTGCCGCGCTCTGCCGTGGCCCGCGCGTCCTCTGCCCGGTACCTGGACTGCAACCAGAAAGGCACTTGTTATTCGCGTGATATCCTATGACCCTTACTCTTGAGTTAAACATGTTTGCGATTGCTGTTGCTTTTGAGTGATCAAACGACGTAGCAGCCCTGTCTTGGGTTAAGTTTGGCACAGCTCGCTTAAGTCAGCCAATAGGTTCAGGCGCGCCTATGGCTGCCTACACACCATCCATTTAAAGCGCGCGATTCCCACCCCACCCCCAAAAAATCCTGGGAACGCTGGTTTGTTAGGATGCTGGGAATTGGAACTCTGTGAGGGGTGAACTATAGTTCCCCGGCGACTTTGTGGGGAAGTAGCGCGCTTTAAACGGATGGCGTGCAGGCAGCCTAAGCGTGCGAAATCGGATTCTCAACGTGCCTCACAATCCTGGAATCCTAGATTGGAAGGGACCCTGAGGGTCATTTAGTCCAACCCTCGCCAGTGCGGGAATCTGAACTAAATCATACAAGTCAAAGGACCACCCAACCTCTGTTTTAAAACCTCCAAGGAGAGTCCACCGCCTCTCGTGGGAATATGTCTGTTTCACTGTTTCTTACTGTCAGAAAGTTCTTCCTGCTGTCTTTTTGCTCAGAAGTCAATCCTCCGGTGCTGGGGGGCAGGGGGCTACGAAAGGGGAGCCGTTTCGTGGAGTTTCTGCTGGGACTTTTGGGTGATCCAGAAAGCTGTTCCCCTTTCCTCGGATCAGAGCGGGCAGTGCGGGAGTAGAGCAGCTTTGCTTCGCCTTATGGCCACCGAAGGCCTGGCCCTGGAGCAACAGCAGAGGCAGTTCAGAGGAGACGGCAGGCTTGAACAATGATCCATTATATACGTCCCTTTTGTCTATACGTGGAGGGGGAGAAGTAGAGCAATTCACAGGTCCTGCCTCTGCAAATCGGATTAGCTTCGTGGGGTGGGATTTACGTGTTTACTGTCTTTGAAGGTATGAAGGTCAAAGAAAGGGAATCAGAGCACTTGACAGAATCCAAACACAGTGAGGAAATGACATAATATCCCACCTGTGCACGAAACATACTCTGTAGGGTGTTCTACAGAAAACGAGAATAGAGAAGATGATGCAGAACTCTTCTAATTTAAGGAGACCCCCCTCCCACCAAGAATTTGAAATGCCGCTTTTATTTACACCAGATTGGGGAGCCTAGGAGCCACTCCCATCACCCCCAAACAGCACTGCCCAGTAGTCATGGTGGAAGATGGGAGTGTGCACTCCAGAAACATTTGTAGGGTTTGCAGGCTTCACACCCCTAGTTGACCAGCCAACACCCCGTTAAAATTGCTAATGCCACACCAGGTCAAAGCCAGCCAGTGGTTTTCCTAGGGTATGTTGACTTCTCAGTTCATTGGTCAAGTCTTTCTCCCATGCTTCTTCCAAGGAGTTCAGAGAGGTAGCCCTGTTTTGTTTTCAGAACAATTTTGTAAGAGACCAACCAGCAAATGCCATGGCTGAGCCCAGTGAAAAGGTGAAAAGGCCAACCATTCTATCTGCTCCTTCACACTCCTTGTACAAGGAGCCCAGTACAATAATGGTTTCCATAGACAACTCCCATTGTACAAATTGCAGCCTGCCCCATGAGGGTTAGCTTGTGAACATGGGTAAATTTCCTTGGAGGTCAGCCCCACTGGTGCTCAGTGAGATATTTAGTCCTAGGTAAGTTTCCAACAAATTGCAGCTTCAATTGTGGTGATTGTTATGGACCAAACTCCTTTTTAGACAGCTCTGTTGCACTCGATTCTCGCCACATAACAGCTGCAAGTATTATAGTACACAGCGGCAGAAAACTTGTCAGAACCGATCCAGTGTCTTTTTCAACTGCAATTCCAAGGCTTCACACAATTTGCAAATATCTAGTGCCTTCATCGTATATTTTTAGGCATAAGGCAAAAAAAGTTCCTCTTCAACCAGGCCTTTGGCAAAAGGCCTTTAACTATGTCTGTAGGAAAGGGGGTGTTGTTGTTTTGGTTTAATTGTTTACTTGTGTTTTATCTTGCATTTTGTTCTGTGAACCGCCTTGAGATCTTTTGATGAAGGGTGGTGCATATATTTAATAAATAAAATTTAAAAATAGTGCACAAGTGACATAGTTTTGCCGCAGAAAACCCTGGCATCAATTCAAGTTGAGGAACAGGTGAGGAACAAATGATTCTCTTAAACAGATAGTCCCAAAGATCCCCAGCTTCTGCAGGTTATATACAGCCTGGCAGTTTTGATACGCACATGTTGATATGTAAACATCTTTCTCATTCATTCCTGCTCGGAGGACTGGTCTTTATGAATACCACAGATGAGCTGACAAAACCTGAATTGCTTAGGGTCCTCCAATGGCAGAGCATTTGGGTTAATTTTTAACCCAGCCCTTGAAGGCTGGCATGTATTCTTGTTCTCAGGCACCCATACTTGATATTGGGGTGGGGAACATTTATTTTTTTTACCTCGAGAGCTGCATTCCCTTCCAGGGAACCTTGCATGTGCTGGTGATGGGCAGACACCCCTCACTGTCCTTCATCCATGCCAGCGAGAGGCATGACCAGAGTCCAAAGATACATCCCAGTCTGGCAAAAACTCTTAAGGAAGGCCATCAAGGGGTGTGTTCTGGGGGGGGGGAGGTTTGGCCTGGAGTCAGGCAGAGAGGCCTGGAGGACTCCTCCATTGAACACCTGGACTTGAGGTTTCTTCTCCCCCTTATGTCATGCAAATCAGAAGCTGTTGGGCTCCAAATTTCCATCAGCCCCAGGCGGCATGGCCAAAGGCCAGGGATACTGCAGGTTGTAGCCCAATAAGGTTGCAGGTTCAGTTCCCATATGAGGCAGGAGATTGGACTAGAAGCGGTTCTTCCACCTGTGGGTCCCCAGATGTTGTTGGACTACAACTCCCATCATCCCTGAGCTCTGGGCTTGCTAGCTAGGGGTGATGGGAGTTGTGGTTCAACAACATCTGGGGACCCACAGGTTGAGAAAGGTTGGACTAGATAATCCTCAGGGTCCCTTCCAACTCTATGACTCTATGACTCTATGAACTGAACAGACCACAGGTTGCTCATCGCTGATTTAGATTCCCGTTCCCCATATGCAAAAGTAATGGCTATTTGTTTCAGCCGTGTTCCCTTACATATGACCTATATTAGCACTCCCCCAGCTGGGCGCCCTTAAAATGTTTTGGACTACAGTTCCCAACAACCCCAGCCAATATAACCACGTGGGCCAAGGCAGATGGAAGTCGTGGTTCAAAACATCTGGGGAAGGCAGCCCTAAAGAGAGAAGTGGCTAAGCCGGCGTTTCTCATACTTATCCATGTTTGCCAATTACTGCTAAAGGGCACAAAGCAATGGGAGTGGTCTTGTGGCTCAACTGGTCGAGTATGAGACTTTTAATCCCAGGGTTGTGAGTTCAAGCTTCACTTTGGGCAAAAAATTCCTGCATTGCAGGGGGTTGGACTAGATGACCCTCACGGTCCCTTCCAGCTCTATAATTCTGTGATTCTATAGACTTCAGGGTGGCATGGATCGCACTCCAGGTCACAACCCACCACTGTCCAGGCTCATCCCCAGTGGACAGGATTGTTTCAAGTATTGCAACATGAGATGCCTGCTTCGTATGGAAGGCATTTGAAACGGATTATGTGCAACATACCTTTTTAAAAAAGAAAAGAACAGTAGTGACAGAATCAGAGGGTATTCTCCCACTGGCACAGTAATTGTGCTTATTATTATTATTTTAAAAATATTACATCACAGCGGAATCAACACAGAAGCTGCAACGAGAAAGGTTTCAGTTCACCTGTCCAATGACCATGATCCAAAGCCCAGAACCAAAGCTGTTCCCTCCATGGACTTACTTTTGTGAATTAAAAATCAGGGGAGAAATCCTCTTCCTTTATAAGGAAAGTTACCTTCCTCCTGATGGCTTGCAAACAGCTGCTGCAGTGGGGTTCTACAGAGGTAAGGTAAAGGGACCCTTGACCATTAGGTCCAATCATGACCGACTCTGGGGTTGCAGCGCTCATCTCGCTTTATTGGCCAAGGGAGCTGGCATACAGCTTCCGGGTCATGTGGCCAGCATGACTAAGCCGCTTCTGGTGAACCAGAGCAGAGCATGGAAACACCATTTACCTTCCGCCAGAGCAGTACCTATTTATCTACTTGCACTTTGACGTGCTTTCAAACTGCTAGGTTGGCAGGAGCAGGGACCGAGCAATGGGAGCTCACCCCGGCGCTGGGATTCAAACCGCCGACCTTCTGATCAGCAAGTCCTAGGCTCTGTGATTTAACCCACAGCGTCACCTGTGTCCCATTTACAGAGGAGATGGGTGTAAATGGACATAGATCCAATGATACCTACCAGGCTCCAACCCCCACTGTAAAATAGCATCTGACTTTTTTCTGACTTGCCAAACATGAAAAAGAGAGGAGTACTGAAACGTTTGCACCTTTTGTGGATATAGTCCCTAGTTCTTAAATTGATTTTCCCCTTGGGATGCAGGAATTTATTTTTACATATATATTTTAAAAAATAATAATAATTGTTTGGAAATGCCTGCCCTCCTGTGGTGGAAATGTGTTAGGACACCTCTGCTTGAACGAAAACTCGTAATTCCTTGCACCGTTGAGGCCAGTTCAATAACAATGATTTACTTTCAATTGGTGATCTTTCGGCTTGCCTTCATCTACTTCCTGTATCCTCATGAAACTATAATTTTAATTATCATCGCTGGAAGACTTTAGATCATTAGCCGCTCTCAAGAAACATTGCAAATGCTCACTGCTCAAATTACAGCCCCAGCTCCTGTCTCCTTCAAAATTATAGTCAGATTGTAGTCACCTAAAAGCAGTAACAACATAGGTAAGGTGTCTAGATTCCCTCTACAATCCAAGTGCTACAAAGTCTGCAGAATAATTTCCCTGCAGCTATGGGGTACAGTGGTGTAGACCTGCGTTCCTCAACCATGTGTTTCCAGAAGTCGTTGGACCATTTGCTCCCAGTAGCTCCAGCCACCACGGTGAGCCATCAAAGATGAAATGAATAGTAGGCTACCAGCATTTGGAGACCCAATGTGCACAATCTAATCAAGTGTGCCCATTCTGAGATTTCTACTGCCTTCTAAACAAGTTCATTGGGAAATGAGACCCACCAAAATCTATGGGATTTATTTCCAAGCGGTAGGCTTAGAACTAGGGTTGTTGATGAAAGTTATGAACCCCTCTTGTATAGCACAACCTTTATCTTGGGTTGCTAAGTCAGAGTGGTTGATCTGAAGTTTTAGGAATGGGTAGGGAATCTATGGCCTTCAAAGACGCTGTTGGACCCCATCTCCCATCAGCCTTGGCCAACATAGGTTTAGCCTGCTTCTCAGGGTCTTCCTAGGCAGAACTAAAATATCAGAATGGAAGGAGTTGCTCTCTGCTTGGCTTGAGAACATTTGCCACCAAGTTTCCATTTCTCCAATGACATGGTCACAAGGCTCTTCCCCATGAGCTCATTGCCTTCCCCAGGTGTTGTCACCAGGCTCCACTCAACTCTGTTCCTATCTCACCAAGCTTTATCCCTGGTTTGTGAGGCACTGACCCTGTTATTCACAGGCTCCACCTGCTGCCTCCTGTTCAGAGGTTGCTGGATTCCACCTCCCATGATCACCATGCAGTATGGCCAATGGTCAGAGATGGTAGTATAGTGATCTCATCCTATGCAGCCACATTCCAATGTTCTTGGCTCTGAGTTGGATTGCGGCCACAATACGACTATCCATTACAACACTCAAATAATATGAAGTTATTTGATTCCTTTCTCACCTTTGTTTGCAGTCCTTTTCATGTTGTTCTCAGATTTGGGGTGACCTTGCTGAATGCAAGTCTCAATGGCCAGGGATTCAAACTCAGGTCTCCCTCATCCAGATACCCTCACAAGGCCATCAAATGGACTCTCCCTGGCATTCCTCATTTGCTATATGATGTATGTGAGCAGAAGATAGGACCTAGAATCCTGGTAGCTGGATCTTGAGCATAAGGTTACTGGCATATCTGAAGAAGTGTGCATGAACACGAAAGCTTATACCCAGAACAAACTTAGTCGGTCTCTAAGGTGCTACTGGACAATTAAAAAATACCGTATTTTTTGCACCATAACACTCACTTTTTTCCTCCTAGAAAGTAAGGGGAAATGTCTGTGCGTGTTATGGAGCGAATGCCTGCGGGTGGTGGTGGGGATCTGCTGCAGTCGTGAGCAGAGGATCCATGGTTCCCCTTCCTTCCCTCCTCCGTGGTTCCAAAGCATGGATCCACATGGATCCTCAGGATTTTTGCATTGGGCTACTCCAAACTCACTGTCAGATCACATGTCTGTGGCCACAGCATGAACCACAAAGATCATATATCCACTATTTCGTTTAGAATAGTTTTTTTCTTGTTTTCCTCCTCTAAAAACTATGTGCGTGTTATGGTCTGGTGCGTGTTATAGAGCAAAAAATACGGTATATATATATATATATATATATATATATATATATATATATTTTGACAAGGTTACTGGATTTGCAAGCCACAAGTCTGTTGTTGTTGTTGCTCCAAACTGTTTTTGAAGCAATCCCATGGATTTCAGTGAATACAGAGGGTGCAATGCAACTAATGAGTCCCATCAGTGGAAATCCATAGAAGAAGAAGAAGAAGAAGAGTTTGGATTTGATATTCCGCTTTATCACTACCCAAAGGAGTCTCAAAGCGGCTAACATTCTCCTTTCCCTTCCTCCCCCACAACAAACACTCTGTGAGGTGAGTGGGGCTGAGAGACTTCAGAGAAGTGTGACTAGCCCAAGGTCACCCAGCAGCTGCATGTGGAGGAGCGGGGAAGCGAACCCGGTTCACCAGATTACGAGACTACCGCTCTTAACCACTACACCACACTGGTGGAAGAACTTCCATTTGCACAATGGAGCTTTCCCCACCCCCTTGTCCCACTACACCCTGAAGTTGGCTCTGAGGGGTGTTGGGAGAACCACCAGAACAGCACATGGAGAAGGAGAATGGTATGGTTCCTGATAGAACGATCAGCATAGCACAACTCTGAATTTCTCTCATGGTCTGTGGCTACTGCATCTCGCCACCACGCCCAGTCAGTGTTCTATTTCAGAAAGCACTGAATTTTCTGAATTTGCCTCAATCTGTCATGAACTTCAGGCATACAGAGTAGGCATGCTAATGATGCAAACCATTACCAAAGTAACAATGGCCATCAAGTTTGCACCCACATTAAATAAACACCTCAGCATCCAACTTCCAGTGCAGCTTATTTGGCTATGGACCATGCCAGGGGGAAAAAAAGTATCATTCTTACCTTAACATCTGATACCCATGCTTGGTGCCTAGGTTATATCAGATATCCTGCTCCTCTTATCTGCACAAAGGCTAGATTGCTATATTAGGATGATAAGTCTTATTAAAGAAAAATGCAGCCATTGTTATGCATACCAGGCCTGGAAAAACTCTTATTTAACATGTCAAGAGGTTGCAGTATTTATTTTATTTTTTGCTTCCTGTTTGACTTTAAAAAATAGTCAATCTATCCAGTGTTTAGGGCATCTAAAAACAACAGCTTGTAACTGGGGAGGATAAAACTCCAGCACACTATTGGTGCCATATAGCCCCAAGCAAATCAGCTGTAAATCAAGCCACATTCAAATGAGTGGGAATTAAGCTGGTTTCAGTGGGACTTAAACTTGATAAAGTGACACGGATGTTGCTGTGGGTTAAACCACAGAGCCTAGGATTTGTTGATCAGAAGGTCAGCAGTTTGAATCCCCGCAATGGGGTGAGCTCCCGTTGCTTGGTTCCTGCTCCTGCCAACCTAACAATTCAAAAGCACGTCAAAGTGCAAGTAGATAAATAGGTACCAGTCTGGCGGGAAGATAAATGGCGTTTCCATGCACTGCTCTGGTTCACCAGAAACGGCTTAGTCCTGCTGGCCACGTGACCTGGAAGCTGTACGCCGGTTCCCTCGGCCAATAAAGCAAGATGAGCGCCGCAACCCCAGAGTCGTCCGTGACTGGACCTAATGGTCAGGGCTCCCTTTACCTTACACTTTCTCTGGATCATGACAGTTTATTGATCACATTCAGACTCCACCCTTCTCCCTAAAGCAGAGGTTTTCAACCTTTTTGAGTCTTTTTGACCCAGAAACTCCAGCGGGTGCAGAATGCCGCAGCAAGACTCCTTACGGGGTCTTCGCTGCGAGATCACATTCATCCAGTGCTATACCAGCTGCACTGGCTCCCGGTGGAGTACAGGATCAGGTTTAAGGTGCTGGTTTTAACCTTCAAAGCCCTATACGGCCTAGGACCCTCGTACCTACGGGACTGCCTCTCCTGGTATGCCCCACAGAGGAACTTACGGTCTTCAAATAAAAACATCTTGAAGGTCCCAGGCCACAGAGAGGTTAGGCTGGCCTCAACTAGAGCCAGGGCTTTTTCGGCTGCGGCTCCAACCTGGTGGAACGCTCTGTCACAAGAGACAAGGTCCCTGCAGGACTTGACATCTTTCCGCAGGGCCTGCAAGACAGAGCTGTTCCACCAGGCCTTTGGTCAGGGTGCAGCCTGACTCCCTCCTTTGGCAATCTTTACAAAACTTTACTTTATGGTTGCCATCAATTTTGAATTTGATTTTAATTAATTTTTATAATGTTTTTATAATGTTGCACTATTTTAGTGTTGTTAGCCGCCCTGAGCCCGGCTTCGGCTGGGGAGGGCGGGATATAAATAAAATTTATTATTATTATTACGCCACCCCTGTGGGGCTCTGGAGCTCAGTTATGTCACCCCTTGCTGACAGAGCTGGCAGACTCTCGCCCTTTTTCGAGCACCCTTTTTCGTGTTCCCTCAGTCTCCTGTCCTCTCCCCTCTCCTTGAGAGACCTCTGGGCAGCCACTGCTGCCGCCCCTGATCTCTGAGCTCCCCCCCTCCCCGCCCCAAAGAGAGGTGCCTCTTCACACTGCCCCACAGGGCCCTGGGACTTGTCTGCCCATTCCCAACAGCAAGGACTGGTGGACTGGATGGCTGGGCTCCTTCGCCCACTTGCTTGCTTACTCAGAGGCCGCCTCAGCTCCTGGCAACCAGCGCCCCCTGGCCAGCCCTAGACGCACTGTTCACCTAGGGAGCTTGTAGCCAGGGATGGTGCAACAAGCAGCTGTGCAAGTGTTTGGCAGAGATGTGAGAAGGCACCAAAGGGGAGGAAAGAGGGTCAGAGGCCAGTGTTTCCCGTGGCACCCCTGACCATCATTCAAGGCACCCCAAGGTGCCACAGCACACTGATTGAAAGCCACTGCCCTAAGGAATTAGCGAGGTATAAGTGAAGTCACCCCACTGAGTGGCAGTAGACTGGTTCAAGGCTATCTGTCACATTTCAGAGCCAAGTGTAGCACCCAAGAGACTGGATCTCAAAGAGGAGGTGTTTCTCCGTTCACTCTTGGGTTGTTTGGACTGGCTAGGTGCCATCCCACTCTTTGACCAGAAGAGGGGAACCTGTGGCCCTCAAGACCATGATGGGCTCCAGTTCCCATCAGCCTTAACCACCATGGACAATAGTCAAGGATGATGGGGAGTTGGATTCCAACAGCATCTGGAGGATTGCAAGTTCCCCACTCCCACCCTTGTTCAATCAACATATATGTAGCTGAGTTGCGTATTATCTGTCCATACCTACCATTTTCTTTTCTCCTATAGAATCATAGCCCCCAAATCTAGTCCAACCCCTTTGCAATGCATGTGGTCCCCCATTCCAATCTGAAACCGTACCAGACCCTGCTTAGTTTTGCAAATGTGCTAGCAGTTTAATTGTCACACTAATAGCACTGCTAGACCTCCACATCTGACTTGGAGTTTCCAGGTTTTCCTGATCCCCTCCAGGTGGTGGGTTTGAATATTCAGGTGGGCCAGGGTGCTACTACTACCACCACTCCTACATTGAGAAGACCACATGCAACTTGCAAGCTTCATCCTGGCAGCTTTTAGAACATTAAAAGGTAAAGGTACCCCTGCCCGTACGGGCCAGTCTTGACAGACTCTAGGGTTGTGCGCCCATCTCACTCAAGAGGCCGGGGGCCAGCGCTGTCCGGAGACACTTCCGGGTCACGTGGCCAGTGTGACATCGCTGCTCTGGCGAGCCAGAGCCACACACGGAAACGCCGTTTACCTTCCCACTAGTAAGTGGTCCCTATTTATCTACTTGCACCCGGGGGTGCTTTCGAACTGCTAGGTTGGCAGGCGCTGGGACCGAACAACGGGAGCGCACCCCGCTGCGGGGTTTCGAACCGCCGACCTTTCGATCGGCAAGCCCTAGGCGCTGAGGCTTTTACCCACAGCGCCACCCGCGTCCCTTTAGAATATTATTATAACATAAACATTATAACATAAACACCAGGGAAGGAGCATCTCCCCTCCTCTGGTACCTCTCTCCCAATTAACCTCTGTCTCCAAGGCCTGTCCCATGACATCACCAGGGGATGCCCCTAGGTTTGAAGTATCAGGGTCTGGGATGCTCCTGACCTGGCAAACCTAAGTCCTAGTGATGTTACCCAGTACAGAGATGGGGAACCTGTGGTCCTCCAAATGCTATTGGACTCCAACTCCCATTAGTCCCAACCCACAAAGCTAATGGTCAGGGATGATGGGAACTGTAGTCCAACACCTTCTGGAGGCTCACATACATTGGTTTCATGTTTCCTTACATCCATTTTTAAAAATACAACAGTCTTGCTGTGTGATCTTGGTCCTCTATTCCCAGGCTTTGTGTTCCTCCCTTGCTGTGACTGCTGGATCTTCTAAACACAGTGATAGATCTACATTTTTCGGGCCCAGAAGCTTGAACTGTTACAGGGGGCAGTGAGGTCTGGGTAACCATGGTTATTTTCTTCATTGGGATTATTCCATGACAGATCACCACAATTTTTTTTTTTAAAGAAATAACTACACCACCTCAGATTTTGATTAAAATTGCTGTACTGGATTATCTCATATGCAAAGTCACTGGTGTGAATAAGAATTTCCTATGCCTTACAGTTTTTGAGTCATGTGACTCAAATTGGGTCTACTAGACCTAACATTTTGAAGCAATGTTGACGAAAGTCACTTCTGGAGCCCCTCTGAGATTTCGGGCCCTGAAGCTTAAGCTTTATTAGTTTCATAATAGACCCACCCCTGTCTAAGCAATGAGTGCTGTTCTGGATATTCCTTGACCTTCAGGTACTGAGAGATGCTTAAAGGTTGCCCTGTCCCTCCAAACAGTGCGCTTGAACCTTGAAGAAGTCAGTAAATGTTTGGAGCATGTAAGCAGCACACTGGAATTTTTTCTGGCAGGTTTTTGGCTGTGTTGTAGCCTAGCTAAATGGAATATGGGTGAGAAACAGCTGAAAAAAATTATACAGCTGAGAAGGCACAGGTGAGCTGAGTAAATGCCGGGCAGGGTGTATTACACCAGGAGACAATATCAGAAGCGGTTTAGTCATGCTGGCCACACAACCCAGAAAGTTGTCTGTGGACAAATGCCAGCTTCCTCTGCTGAAGCGAGATGAACACCACACCCCAGAGTCACCTTTGACTGGACCTAACCATCCAGGGGTCATTTACCTTACATTTCAGCACCTGGGAAGAGTTGATGTGGCTTTAAGGACGAGCTTAGCATCTGAAAAAGCGCTGGGAGCTGCTGGTCTGGACTGGTGCTCCTCCTTGTGGATAGGAACTGCATGTTGGTAGATATGACCATTATGGGTTACTTACTCTGGCCCTGTTCCTATAGCTCGTTGCTTTCAAGTACTGGTCTATTAACAGCTTTCCCTGGTTATCCTGAACTCTCACATAGTATCAAACAATCTCTCTCTCTCTCTCTCTCTCTCTCTCTCTCTCTCTCTCTCTCTCACACACACACACACACACACACCAAATTTCAAAAAGAGGATAGGGCTCGTTTACTTTTAACAGCCACACCTGGTGAAACTTCCTCCACTACAGAATTGTTACAGGTAAGAGGAGCCCTGCCTTATTTTGCATTTCACTGCCCTACATGTAACCAGCATGTTTTACTCTTGAGGTAACAGCAAATAAAGAATGTAACAAGATCCCTGCTGAAGAGGCCGGTGATCCATTGAATAAGAATGCATGTTGTGCAAATAACTAACACTTCATTGGAGTGGTTGAAGGAACAATGTTGTTGATAGATAACTGAACTGGTAGAAGGAACCTCTTGGGCCAATTAAAGGTTAGCTCAATTATTGATTTAATTACTTATCGATTTAGTACAGTCATACCTCGAGTTGCGTTTGCTTCACGTTGTGTTTTTTTCTGGTTACGAATGCGGCAAACCCAGAAGTGTTTACTTCCAGGTTCACCACTGCACGCATGTGCAGGAGCGCTCTATCACGTCATGCGCGCGCACAGAAGCGGCGCACTACTTATGGACTTTTTGGGGTGCGAATGGCACCCCGGAATGGATCACGTCCGTAAGTAGAGGTACCACTGTATATTCTTCGCAAATATGTATGTGCACATCTGTCTATATATGTGTGTGTACTTTATTGGATACATGACTACGTTTGTAAATGGATTCTATTGTCTTTGTTGTAGTGTTTCACGTGGGATGTAAAGCGAAATCAACTTGGAAAGAAAGAGAAGATTTTGGGAGCGGATGTCATACATGGGAATTCCTCTTCTGCTAAGGTCAGTCTAAGTTCATAAGACTCTTTTGGCACTGGCGGAAGAAGAGGGGGGAGAGTGCACCTCCCCCGGCCCCACGATCCCAGTGGGGTGCCATCACAGCTGGGCCCCCCTGCACTGGGCGCTGCACCCCTGTGGGTGGCGTGCCACACCCCTGGGACACGCGCCGTGCTGCCAGGATGCGTGCCAGCCACGCCCCCGCCTATTCGCCGCCGGTGCCAGAGCATGAAGCTCCGCCATTGTCTTTTGGATACGGGTGTTCTTATGAGTTTGTAACGTTATAGTTGTATATTTTACATGATCATAATATTGTATGTAATCAGAATACCCCCAAATGTTTGTGGTGGTGAGATGTGCCTGGTGTTCAGGATGGGAAGGTGCGCTTTAACTTCCCACTGTGTGTATGGGACTGATCTGGTATTGCTTCAATTTTTAAAAAACTTTTTGCTTTTGGGATGGGCTCGCAAGTAGAACACATAAAGGGCCATGAAGCAGTCCGCAGCATCTCTAGGAAAAGGTCCAGTCTGAAACTCTAGTTATCTGCTTCCTGTCTTTTTTATTCTGTTTAAAAAAAAGTTTTTATTGGGGGGTTTTGTGTTACAAAGCAAACAGGGAACGGGTACATCTATTGTCTTCATTTTCAAGTCATAGTTTTCCACAACTTTTCCGTAGCTCATTTACATTTGGTGAGGGACATTTTGCAGCTGGGGGAAAGGGGAAGGGCGAGAGAGATGGGGATTTTTATTTTTTTTTATTTTTTTGGTTCTGTTGCCTATTCTTAACGTATGGAGTGCTGTTGTGCCAGCATCATATGGGTAGGTCCTTTGTGTATTTATTCATTTTTATCGGTATTGCGAGAGGTTAGGGGTTCCCAAGCTTGGTTGGTTGTGTTTAGTTGATTGCACTGTGACTTATTTGTGTGAGGGAGGCAGGCTAGGTTGTTGGGTCAGATTAGCCATATTGATTTGTATGTTGGAGAGGGTCGGTCATTGTCCTGTTGTTGTGTGTATGTAATAAAGGGGAACCTGTTATGTACTGAGTTGAATAGGATCCAAAAGGCAGCAGTCTGATTGGTCCTAGAACAATAGGATTCAGAATGCAGCAGTCCGATTGGTCCACAGGAGCCACCCAATCCAGATCCAGGTGGAAATGAATCCACGACCTGATTGGCCTACAGGAGAATTCTGGAATCAGCCAATCACGTGGGGCCCATTGTGTAAATGATGTAAATAAAGCAGACATTCTGGGGGAACTTCCATTCCTCCTCACCACTATGAGCTGATTAAAGAGCATGAAATCCACTCTTGACTCCGAGTTTATTTCAGAACTATACTGAGGTGAAGGCATCCTCCGTAGCTTGTTCCCGTGCTAGTTGGGTTTGTTGGTTAACTTTTCTAGTTGGGCGGTTTATACCTGCTTCCTTTCACAAAAACAAGAAGAGCTTGCAGGATCAGGCCAGTGGCCTAGCTAATTGGGCATCCTGTTCTCAAGAGTGGCCAACAGAGTGGTCAACCAGATGCCCCTGCCCACTTTGGCCTTTGGCCTGCCCATTGCTAGCAAACGTCCTCTGGAAAGTAGCTCAGGAGGAAATGATGCCCTCAGTCTGATGTCACAGGGCATGGAAATAAGCCGAGGCATCCACATGCCAGAGCTATAAAAGCAGGGCTCACCTACAACATCTCTCTGCCTGAAGCTGAGCAGCAAATGCCCCTCCCCCTCCCCAAGATCCAAGTCAAGGGTTCTAGTACTCAAAGGTAAAGGGACCCCTGACTGTTAGGTCCAGTCACAGACGACTCTGGGGTTGTGGCGCTCATCACGGTTTATTGACTGAGGGAGCCGGCATACAGCTTCCGGGTCATGTGGCCAGCATGACTAAGCCGTTTCTGGCGAACCAGAGCAGCACATGGAAACACCATTTACCTTCCCGCCAGAGCAGTACCTATTTATCTACTTGCACTTTGATGTGCTTTTGAACTGCTAGGTTGGCAGGAGCTGGAACAGAGCAACAGGAGCTCACCCCATCAGGGATTCGAACCGCCAACCTTCTGATTGGCAAGCCCTAGGCTCTGTGGTTTAGACCACAGCGCCACCCGCGTCCCCTTAGTCAGTTTAATTTGGCACCTGAGGCAGAAGAGCTCACAAGCATCTCCTTTCCACTTCCCTCCTTTGGCAGTAAAAATGCTGCCATCGTAATTTTAAATAACTATCAGTTTGCTGTCCTTTGATGATACTGTTGATCTGCCAACTAAGGCAGCCACCTCATTTTGCCTCAGGTTAAGACCAGCCCTGTACACAGGTACAGTGGTACCTTGGGTTAAGTACTTAATTCGTTCTGGAGGTCCGTTCTTAACCTGAAACTGTTCTTAACCTGAAGCACCACTTTAGCTAATGGGGCCTCCTGCTGCTGCCGTGCCGCCGGAGCATGATTTCTTTTTCTCATCCTGAAGCAAAGTTCTTAACCCGAGGTACTATTTCTGGGTTAGTGGAGTCTGTAACCTGAAGCATATGTAACCTGAAGCGTATGTAACCCAAGGTACCACTGTACTTGTAGCAGATCTTATTCATAGCCTGCCTTGGTTATCACTTGCAGCGGTTATCACTCTTCCGGGTGGGAAGAGGTACTGTAGTGTCACATTTGATCTGTTTTTCATGGAATATCATCTGAAATTTTCAGTAGCCAAAAAATAAAAAATTATAAATTGTTGAGATTTAAATCATATCATTGATCCTTCAATTTTTGCCATTGTTGACATGTTGACGTAAAGCAACAAGGAGGCTAATGAAGCTACTACGCACATTGTCTTAAGACCTGCATATTTCAGTAGGGAAACTGGATAGCTTTTTGCAATTAAAATAAAGGCAAGCATGACGTTCTGCTTAAGCAGATTGTCTGTATGAAGGCTTTATTGTAGCTGCAGATTTAGAGCCTATGAAAAGGTTTTCTGTGCTCGCTGCAGGATGAAGGACATTGCATCAGCAGGCATTCTTGTTCCTGAACACCTATTTGCCAACTTCCCTTTGTGAATGGGCACTTGCAAACTTAGAAGTCTGCGCTTGTTTTCGCACTCCTCATTCTTGCTTATACCTAGACCAGATTCTTAAGGGAGAAGAAGTAGATAGGGTTGCAGAAAACACCCCAGCGATGAGCCAACTATGCACAGGTTTTATTCCATATCACGGCTGATCAAGTGTACATGTCGGCAATAGGGTGCCTTTTTAGGCACTGATTTATGAGCTTTGTTTCGCCGGTATCTAAATTTCTGAACAGCTCTTCTTGGACCATCTTATTCACTTGCATTCCTTTAAATCATCCGGGTTTTCTTCACTGCCCTTAAAGCAGCTGCCAAGTTGTCTTCTATGCCACTAGCATGCAATAACGCTTTGGAGTTTAAAATAAGGAATGTCTCTTGTTATGTTAAAGACACTTTTTTATCCTGCTTTAACTTAATTTCTGGGATGCGGGCGGCGCTGTGGGTTAAACCACAGAGCCTAGGACTTGTGGATCAGAAGGTCAGCGGTTTGAATCCCCGCGACGGGGTGAGCTCCCGTTGCTTGTTCCTGCTCCTGCCAACCTAGCAGTTCGAAAGCAAGTCAAAGTGCAAGTAGATAAATAGGTACCACTCCGGCGGGAAGGTGAATGCCGTTTCCTTGCACTGCTCTGGTATGCCAGAGGCGGCTTAGTCATGCTGGCCACATGACCTGGAAGCTGTCTGTGGATAAATGCTGGGTCCCTTGGCCAATAAAGCAAGATGAGCACCGCAAGCCCAGATTCGGCCACGACTGGACCTAATGGTCAGGGGTCCCTTTACCTTTACCTAACTTAATGTCTATTTATGGAGTCATGACTCTGTATTTGAGTTACCACTGAGGGATATCCCTCCATTCAACTGAATTATTCCTTGCTTCTTTATTTCTGTCTCTTTGAGGTTCTCCACACTAGGAGTTGGAAAAATTTGTCCATTTCAGTTCTCTACTTCTCTTGCTTCCAAACTTAAATTGCACATATCCATGAATGCTTATAGATGTAGACTTTGCATGGACAAATATGACATTTGGAATGCATTTATACAAAATATAGTAAGTTTAAAATTAACACATATGTAATTGGATAATAAAAATACATATACATTAGATAAATACATATGGATTGCAATTGTTAACTCTTGTAATGATATAGTATACCCTTTTTACTTTTTATTTTATGTTGTTCAATTAAACTGTTATTTAAATAGTAATGTTTCCATCCTTAAATTCAGTTCTCCACATTTCTGCAGCAATTGGAGATTTAAAAAGAAAAACAACCAAAAATATTTATCATTTTAGTGCGAATATCTCCTAATAAGCAAACCTTTGTGTGCAGCTTTGAATAATGTGTACCTTTCTGCAAGCGATTTCTCAGGTGTTTCTTGGGATACAGTGATGTTGTTTGCCATTAGCTGTGCCGCCAAAGCTTTTTCTGATGTTATTGGGGTTGCTTTGTGGATTTTTATTGTACTGTATTTTAGCCTATGCTCTTAAAGATGTTGTAAGTCGCTTGGAGACCTTTTTTCTGCTCAACAAGCGGCTAAAAAGTTTTAATATTATTACTATTATTAAATGCTTTTGCATTGATTCTAGATAAAACTGAATTGGGGAGGGGGGTGGAAATCTGCACAAGTGAGAAATAAATACTGCAGGGGTGGGGGGTTTTGGTGGGGAGGGATCTCTGACCTTCTCCCATCCTTTTTCGCAACCGTCTCAAGCCTGTCCCTGACCTTCCACAGGTCCGAGGAGATTTCCGGCAAGCGTGTGCATTTAAAGGATAATAGCTTCCAAATTTTTCCCTTTGTGTCTCTTTCCCCCACCTGCTCAACAAAGACGTCAGGAGCCTGAATCGGGGTAAAACGGGGATTACTGGCTTGATGCCCAGGGTTTGCTAGATTCAGCCTTGCATGTGTTTTATGTAAGTGACCTCCCGCACCAGTAAAAGGCCTTCTCTCTCTCTCCAAACTCTTCCGTCATGCTTGATCTTGCTTATGTGAAGTCACACTTAGACTTTTGTTTTGTTTTTTATTATTGGGTTTTATAAACAAGAATAATGTTATACAAATAAGTACAGTGGTACCTCGGGTTACAGATGCTTCAGGTTACAGAAGAAGAAGAAGAAGAAGAAGAAGAAGAAGAAGAAGAAGAAGAAGAAGAAGAAGAAGAAGAAGAGGAGGAGGAGGAGGAGTAGTTTGGATTTGATATCCCACCTTTCACTCCCTTTAAGGAGTCTCAAAGCGGCTAACATTCTCCTTTCCCTTCCTTCCCCACAACAAACACTCTGTGAGGTGAGTGAGGCTGAGAGACTTCAGAGAAGTGTGACTGGCCCAAGGTCACTCAGCAGCTGCATGTGGAGGAGCGGGGAAGCGAACCTGGTTCACCAGATTATGAGACTACCACTCTTAACCACTACACCACACTGGCTCTCCGCTAACTGACAGACTCCGCTAACCCAGAAATAGTACCTCGGGTTAAGAACTTTACTTCAGTTACATGAAGATGATGTACAGATTGTATACAACACCAGTGCAGTTAGGGAAAATGTACACAACTAGTTCAAATAGATGTTGGAAGTGTAAGGAAAAGGAGGGGACATTTTATCATATGTGGTGGGATTGTAATGTAATTTTAAAAAATTGGGAAATGATATACAACGAATTGAAGAAAATGTTCCATTTAACATTTGTTTAAAAAACCCGAGGCATTTTTGTTGGGGATTGTAGGGAAAGACCTGCCAAAAAAGTTGAAAAACATCTTCATGTATGCGACAACGGCTGCGAGAGTTCTGGTAGCACAAGGATGGAAGACTGAAGAAACTCCGACTAAAGAATCATGGCAAGAAAATTGATGGACAATGCAGAACTGGCAAAACTGACACATAAACTATGAAATAAGGATAACTGTGACTTTAAGGATGAATGGGAACCTTTCACAAAGTATTTGAAGATGCAACAAAGCGAACTGGACTCCTTGGCAGGTTTTGAATAAACATTCACAATTTTTTTACTGATAATAATAAGCTAAACAGTTGGAGGATCTATACAACTCTGTAACGTGCAGAAAATAGCATTATTGGAGAAACCAAAGACTGGAACTAAGGGAAGTCGGAGGGTGGGATGGGGGGATGGGTTTTATGGGGGCAGGAAAAATGGGGGGGAAATAAGGATATGTTTTTGGAAAATATGTTTTGTTATAATTTTGAATAAAATTTATTTATTTTTTTAAAAAAAGAACTTTACTTCAGAATGAGAACAGAAATTGTGTGGCTGCGGCAGCGGGAGGCCCCATTAGCTAAAGTGGTACCTCAGGTTAAGAACAGTTTCGGGTTAAGAACGGACCTCCAGAACGAATTAAGTTCTTAACCCGAGGTACCACTGTATACACAGTTTTCTCATGTCATTTGTATATCACAAAAATACCATAATAAATGTGGGCAAATATGCACAACATATGTTTCATTACTAGTGGTTAATGTATAAGTTCTTGGTTCATAAATTGGTTTCAACAATTAGGAAGAGGAAGAAGGAAAGGGGGGAGGGGGGAGTGCGGTCGGGTCAGGTGATTATACTTCTATTATTCTACTTAGTGTATGTGTGGGGTTTTGTGTCAGTGTTACGCGTTACGTGCATGGGTTCTTTTACTGTTGTATTTCCTTTTTTAAAAAAAAAAAATTATTACTTTTCCAACAATTTAAACACCACATAGAAGAAATAAAAATGGACAATACAATACAATACAAAAACACTACATAACACTAACACTAACACCTAACACTAACACATTAAACTAACAAAACAAAACAAAAACAATTTAAAACACATCAAACAATTTCAATATCTTATCTTCCATTCACTTATTTCAACGACCTCCTCACACCTCCCTTTTTGTATTCCACTTCTATTAATTATTTCAGCAATTCCTTTCCATCTTTCTCTGTTTTCTATCCTATAGTTATCTTAAGACATTCTAACCTTATTTTTTCCTTTAACACTCTATTACTCTATTTATACTTAATTCCTTATAACCTTTCTACTAAAGCCATATAACTTCATTCCAACTTTGTTCTAACATTCATTAATTTTACAGTATTTCTGTAGATAGTCTTTAAACTTTTTCCAGTCTTCTTCCACCGACTCTTCTCCCTGGTCTCAGATTCTGCCAGTCATTTCCACCAGTTCCATATAGTCCATCAACTTCATCTGCTATTCTTCTCGGGTGTGTAAATCTTGTGTCTTCCGATACTTCGTGATGAGTATTCTTGCTGCTGTTATTGCATACATAAAAAAAGTTCTATCAGGGTAGAAGATGGGGTGCCTCTTTGGCACCAATTGGCCGACCATGCCCAGGAGAAAGGCCTCTGGTTTCTTCAGGAAGGTATATTTGAATACCTTTTTCATTTCATTATATATCATCTCCCAGAAAGTCTTAATCCTTGGGCATGTCCACCAAAGGTGAAAGAATGTACCTTCAGCCTCATTACATTTCCAACATTTATTGTCGGGCAAATGGTAAATTTTTGCAAGCTTGACTGGTTTCTCTTCAGATCGTATAAATCTTTCGCCTTTTACTGTTGTATTTCCTTGGTGGTGAGAGAGGTTGGGGGTGGCCTAGGGTGTGGTTGGTTGTCTTTGGTTGGCTGTAGTGAGAATTGTTTTTGTGTGTGAGCAGGGTGTGGGTGTGTATTTTTGAATCAGGTTAGCCGGATTGATTCATGTGCTGTTGGCGGATTCTTGTCGTTGTCTTGTTGAGCTGTGTATGTGATAAAGGGGAGCCATACCAGGGTGAAGGCATCTTCTTCTATTTGTCCCCGTGTCAGTTTCAGTTCATTGGTTACTTTTTCTAAGAAGGCTGTTTCCCATACTATTTGATAAGTCACACTTAGACTTGAGTCAGCTTCGGTGGAAGAAGGTTGGAAAAAATTTAAAGTATATTTACAGAAATATTGCAAAATTAATGAATGTTAGAAGAATGCTGGAATGAAGTTATATGGTTTTAGCAGAAATGTTATAAAGAATTAAGCAAAAACTGATTGTTAATGGGCCAAAGTGGAAAATTTAAAGTTAGATTGTGTTAAGATAAATTTTAGAACAAAAAATTGAGAAAGATGGAAAGGATTTGCTGAATTAGCTAATTGAACTAGAATACAAAAAAAGGGAGGTGTGAGGAGGTCGATGAAACAAGTAAATGAAAGGTAAAGATATGGAAATATTGGATGTGTTTTTAAATGTTTTTGTTTTTCTTGTTGTTTTGATGTATTGTTTTTTTGTCTTTCTTTTTATTTTTGATGTATTGTCTGTTAAATTTTTTATTGGTTTTTTTTCCTCTTTTTTGTGTAACTATTAAACCTCTAATAAATATTATTTTTTTAAAAATAGACTTGAGTCAGCTTTGAGCATCTGACTTGATGGGGTGCCTCACGAGCCCCCAATTGTGTGTGGTTGACGCGGTGTGCTGGAAGCTGCTATGCCGTCTGATGGTACTCACCTGTTCCACTTAGTGAAGATGGTTACAACTGAAGCTCAACTGAAACTTAGCTATATGGATATTCCACACTTCCTCTAAGGCAGCCTTTCTCAACCTTGGGTCCCCAGATGGCCTACAACTCCCATCATCCCTGACCACTGGTCCTGTGAACTAGGGATCATGGGAGTTGTAGGCCAAAAACATCTGGGGACCCAAGGTTGAGAACCACTGCAAGGAGCTCAAGGCAGTATATGTCAATGGGGCGTTGAAAATTTCTCCTGTATTTTAAAATTATTGTTTTTATTATAATTTATTAAGGAGGTGGGGAACCTGTGGCCCACCAGATGATGTTGGACTCCAACTCCCTCACCATCTTTAATTGGGGGGGGGGGAGTGTTTCCACTACCACTTCTTTTTAAAAATTATTTTATTTTGACAAAGTAATAATCATACATAAAAAAGAATAAAAATGCGCACCCCACCACCGAGACCTTTCCATTCTAACTATCCGACCTCCCAAAATTTCAGCACCTCTTGTGATGGTTTGACCCCTTTCCATTCTAACAGTACAAATTCTACAAACACCCTCCATATCTCCTCAAAATCATTTCTCCTGCATATTCCCCGTCTTAAAGGCACATTTTAATTTATCATTAATAGCTATTTCCCACACCTTTTTATAACATTCTTCCATTTTTTATTCTGCTTGCCCCTTCTTAGCTATCATAATTCATGCAGCTGTCAATAAATTTGTGAGCAAGTCCCCCATAGCCTGCAAACCTTCTACCCCCATCGTAAATTGATAATACAGTGGTACCTCGCAAGACGAATGCCTCGCAAGACGAAAAACGTGCAAGACGAAAGAGTTTTTTGTTTTTTGAGTTGCTTCGCAAGATGAATTTCCCTATGGGCTTGCTTCGCAAGATGAAAACATCTTGCGCCTTTTTCTTAAAACCGTCAATGCATTCCTATGGGAAACTGTCAATGCATTTCCTATGGGAAACTGTGCTTCGCAAGACGAAAAATTCACAAGACGAAAAAACTCGCAGAATGAATTAATTTCGTCTTGCGAGGCACCACTGTATTTAAATGACACCAAAAATATGCCCGTAACACAAGAGGAATTTTCACATTGCTGCATGGCTGTTGAAGCAACTTTACACTAGACCGGCTGCAACTGCTTTTCCATTGCCACCGTTTACGAACCCTTGGGGAAAGTAGAAAGGGCAAAAACCCAAGAGCTGAAGACCAATGGGCTAATCTCAGCCCCAATTACACGTTACTCAGAAAGGTGCGGCTGTTTCTCTGGTTGCTCCCATGCTAGTGCGTATAACTCAGTAAGGCAAAAAAAAGTGCAGTTGAAACATGAAACTGTACACCTAAACTTATCAGAAGTTGGTTGCATTAACCTATTGGGTCAAATAAGGGGCTGTGGATATTTAGATAAATCATAGGACACCTTGGAGGGTCTTCTGTGAGTGAGGAGCTGCAACTGACTCGTAGGTCCAATGCAAAGGTTCGATTCAATTCTGCTGGAAGATGCTCTTCTGGCCACACTGGTCCTCACAGCATTACTTGCATGGTGTCGGGAGACATTTGTGATGTTGCGCACAATGCATGCAACATCACATGCGTTCAATCTTGGGGGCAACCCGGTACCACTGAACTGCGTTGATTATTGCTTTGCCAAAGCTGGTCATCTAGTTTCTTGAAAGATCTCCTCTGCTGCAAAAGCAGCTTCTATTTTTCAGCTCATGGCACTTCAGAGTGTGGGTGCTGAGCTCACTGAAGCACTAGGAGGTGGCAGTGGGTGATGCCTCTACGCTTCTATTTCCAGCAAACATTCCTCCAGCATTCTACAGCCACCCTAAAAGGAAAAAGGCCCACAAATTACATCATGACATATTCATTGGGACTTTATTAGAGGCATGAGAAAGTAGGGAGCCTAGCAACTGAATGCCTGAGATGGGGGTGATCTATGTTTTTAAGTGGGGGTCCTTTTTATTGGTACAGTGGTACCTCAGGTTGCATACGCTTCAGGTTACATACGCTTCAGGTTACAGATTCTGCTAACCAAGAAATAGTACCTCGGGTTAAGAACTTTGCTTCAGGATGAGAACAGAAATCGTGCTCCGGTGGCGCAGTGGCAGTGGGAGGTCCCATTAGCTAAAGTGCTTGCTGGCTGTAACGCTGAACTGGTCCTCTCAATGGCAAGGCCATATAGGATATTTTGTTGGAGCACCTACACTGGGTAATAGCAGAAAAGTGTAAATAGCATGCTTGGCAGATTTATGGAGTACCTGGGGTTAGGGGGTCAGGCCATTTGCTGTCATTCCAGGCCGTTTGGCAAATACTGGCGTGTGCTAGATGTGTATAATGAGTGCCTTCAAGCTGTGAAACTGCTGATCTATCCATATGAAACAGCTGGAAGTTTAACAGATATAGGTATTTAGGCAGCACAGTACATAAGCCACTTAAGCCATTGCACTTAGTGTTTAAACAAATGCACTTTCTTGCTCCTTGCTTGCATTCTTGCGAGGTTGTCCACTAGAGTTGGACCAAACTCCCATTTATAATTCTTCTCTCTAGATTTTGAGGTTGAGTATTCACTGGATATCCGTTGTGTATCAATATAATCTATTGATCTTTGACATTAAATGGCATTTCATTTCAGCATTTGATAGATTACATGTATTGGTAAGTAGTATTTGACAGTCAACAGGCCCATATTTCATATTTGACACATTCCAAAGTTATGAAGAACACTTTATTTTAAGCTTGTAACAAATTCCATCGGCTATTAAGAGCTGTTTTGAAAATGCAGCCCTTGAGCTAAGATAGGCTCCCCATCCTTGGTGTAAGTGGCTAGCTAATTATCTCTTGTGTTGAATTTGCTCTTCAGTCTTCTCCACAGAGGAACCATCTGATGGATCAGTTAATCTTGACTAGGACTCTGTTCACATTTCCCCCTCCTAAGTTTTCAGTGGCTGTAGTGTAGATCCAACCATGGCCTTCCTTAGATTGTCTGATGTCAGGAGCTGGAGCCAGGGGTAGGTCACCAAAAAATGCAGGTGGCGCTGTGGTCTAAACCACTGAGCCTCTTGGGCTTGCTGATCAGGAGGTTGGCGGTTCGAATCCGTGTGATGGGGTGAGCTGCTGTTGCTCTGTCCCAGCTCCTGCCAGCCTAGCAGTTCAAAAGCACACCAGTGCAAGTAGATAACTAGGTACCACTGTGGCGGGAAGGTAAATGGCATTTCCGTACGCTCTGGTTTCATCACGGTCCTCTGTGCTCCAGTAGAGGTTTAGTCCTGCTGGCCGCATGGCCTGGAAAGCTGTCTGTGGACAAAGGCCAGCTCCCTCAGCCTGAAAGTGAGATGAGTGCTGTAACCTCATAGTCGCCTTTGACTGGACTTAACTGTCCAGGGGTCCTTTACCTTTATCTTTACCTTTTACCACCAATAAAACAACAAGGCACCTGATGTCAGTGGTTAACTCTTTATTCAAAGAAACAAAACAGCCTAGTCCTAGGGGTCGCAGCAACCCTTCTGGTTACCTGGTAGGTCTTTCCCCAATGAAAATTATTATTATTATTATTATTATTATTATTTATTATTATTATTATTTCTACTCCGCCCATCTAGCTGAGTTTCCCCAGCCACTCTGGGCGGCTCCAATCAAGTGTTAAAAACAGTACAGCATTAAATATTAAAAACTTCCCTGAACAGGGCTGCCTTCAGATGTCTTTTAAAGATAGGATAGCTGCTTATTTCCTTCACATCTGAAGGGAGGGTGTTCCACAGGGCGGGCGCCACTACTGAGAAGGCCCTCTGTCTGATTCCCTGTAACCTCACTTCTCACAATGAAGGAACCGCCAGAAGGCCCTCAGCGCTGGATCTGAGTGTCCCGGCTGAACGATGGGGGTGGAGATGCTCCTTCAGGTATACAGGACCGGGGCCGTTTTAGGGCTTTAAAGGTCAGCACTATCACTTTGAATTGTGCTCGGAAACAGTTGCAAGGACTGAAGGTCCCTGCCTTCCCACTGCTCTATAAAGCTCCTCCCCTTGTTCCTTCCCCAGCAGCCTAAGGCTTCATGGTCTTGCCTCTTGTTGCTCTGCAATCTTATGTTCTCTGTGTGTTCTGGGAGACCGGGGGGAGGGGGCAGGGAGCTGGTAGCAGTAGGAGGTGGAGACTCCCTGGATTCTTCAGCAGCCCATCTCCACTCATCTCACCACCAATGCCCTGGCTCTGAGTCTTCTTCTCCTGGGGGTTACCTTGGGAGTTCCCCAGCGGGTGCCTTCCACCACACTTCTGCATCCAGCCAGTCCATGACATTTGCTGTGGCTGAATGTATTATTTCCTAAAGGCTGGTGTTTGAGGCAGCCACTTTGAAACATTTGAACCTCCTGGCCAGTGCTTGGATGGAAGACTTTCTGAAATTCATGTGGATGCCACCTTGGGTTCTATTATGGAAGAAAGATGGGATACAGAGTACAAAATCAGCGAAAGTAGAAACAGTGGTATATTTTCATATATTTAGTCTGTTCCTTTTGATTTTGCTCTTGGTGCTTGTTGTGTTTGAAATCCAGACTATTTTGTTGGAATACTGAAACTATCCTGTTTTTTCTCATTTGAATTCATTGGTATGTTTGGCAACTTTTTTAAAAAAGTTAATGGATTATATCCTGCTAACTCAAGTCCATTGATTTCAGGGGACTAAAAAAAAAAAAGTTTTTTCTTGACAACTTTTGAGGTAAAATACAATAAGAATCAAACTAGTCTACAGACCAAGAATATTTTAATTTTAAAAAACCAAAAGAAAAAGAAGAAAAAGAAGACCTGTAAGGCCCTTTACCATATTTATATCATATATATCCACATACAGAGAGGTAGATTGTACCACCTAGGAGCCAACTTCTTCTCCCAGTCTCTCACCCTGGGAGACTCCATGGACCTTCTCTTGATTTCATGTAGTCGGATGCAACCCCATGTTTGTTCTGATCAGCATAGGACATGGTGTACTTTAGAAAAGCAGTGTACAGTGGTACCTCGGGTTAAGCAGTTAATTCGTTCCGGAGGTCTGTTCTTAACCTGAAACTGTTCTTAACCCGAAGCACCGCTTTTGCTAATGGGGCCTCCTGCTGCCACCGTGCTGCCAGAGCACGATTTCTGTTCTCATCCTGAAGCAAAGTTCTTAACCTGAAGCACTATTTCTGGGTGAGCGGAGTCTGTAACCTGAAGCACATGTAACCTGAGGTACCACTGTATAAATAAACTAAAGCTCAAACTTATTTCAAGATGCATTGTGACTTGCAATTTCCACTGTTTGTATCTGTCGCAACAGCTTCGGAACAAAATGCCACCTTTCATTGCTCCTTTAAGCAGCCAAATATACCATATGTTGTTGCATTCTACATCAGCGATGAATGAATTGCTCTTGCTGAAGTAGAATAAAAATGGCCTCTTTTGCTGCTGCTTCTGACGTCTAGGAAAATGACTGTTGCCAACATAGGTTGCCCTACTGAGATTAAAATGTGGTTTGATTCTATACTGAAATCAATAACAAGGTTCCCATTTATATCAAATGAAGCAGTATCTGAGCTAGAAATACTCACCTTGGCCTCTTAGGTCTGTGAATATTTCTGTGTTGGTATAAGCGACACCAGATGAAGACGTCAGGTTTCTAGATTTTCCCAAATTCCACTAGTATTGGTACTGAAATGTGTCTTATGATCAGGAAGACATTTTTCTGTCTGAAATATGTGCGTTGCGTACATGAGAGTCATGGAGTTGCCCCTGACACATTTTAAATGTGGTTCCCATTGAGACAGTTGCATGTCTTGAGACCAGGTCATATGTTCTGTTTTTAAAGACTTGTCTACATTGTCAGGTTTTTGTGTGTGCGAGAGAGAGGAGAACTTTCAGTGTTTGAGGAGAGAACTTATGTAAAATCGTGACTGCTTTTGTGCACCCTGCAAGCAATTGTTTTGATGGAGCTATGATTTCTTGCCCAGCCTCTCCTTCCAGAATTGGATTAGTCATGTGCTTATTCTTATTAGACACAGTTCCGAATTTGCATTTGCTCCTAGCGAAACTGAACGGAGGTGGTTGGCACGGGGAACAATTAATATAGCATAACTATATATTCTGTTCATTTTTTGAGTGTCACAAAGGCTTTGTATTTGCCACAAGAGGTTCACAGGGCTAACCCTCTTAAATTTGCACACCCTGTTATCTGATGCATAGCTTTTGCCAGTGGCGTAGCGTGGGTTGTCAGCACCCGGGGCAAGGCAAGTAATTTGCGCCCCCTAACCCGTGGATTTGCGCCCCCTAACCCATGGATTTGCGCCCCCTAACCCTAACCCCCAGATGTTGCGCCCGGTGCGGCCGGCCCCCCCTGCACCCCCCACGCTACGCCACTGGCTTTTGCTACATGTTTAGTTCTTAGGTCTTTGCTACAGTAATGTGAGGTGTTTTGTTTGTTTTACGGAGTATTTACTTTGCTCAGCTACTTTACCTAAACAAAAGAAAGCCCACATCTTTGTCTCTTCTCAACGTCCCCATCTGCCTCCAGCTTCTCTAAACTTGGGCAAGCGGGGGTCTAAATCATTTGTTAATCACAGCAAACATTTTGTCAGAACTACAGGCCTTTGCAAATACACCATGTATTGACAAAGTTGATGGTTTAAAGGAACTTGAAGGGTCACGATCTTCTTGATATCTCAGATAGCCTGTTACCAGGAGACTTCGTTTGTAAGCTGGAATCCTATGTAAAACTTGACGAATGCACTGAAATTGTGTTGAAATTTCTCCATTTCTCCCCCTATATACCTTAGGCTATATACCACTTCTCATTTGTGGTTCATGACAATTGTAGCTGCAGACAGACGTTGACTCAGGAAGTCAACTTGTTTCACTTGAGACCAAGGGTGGGAGCTCATATAATGAAAAGCTATTCCATACCTAGAAAACTAGATGTCAGAGACTAGACTAGAATGCCTTCTCCTTGATGTCTAGTGTTGGGGTCTCTCTATTTTCCACGGCTTCGGGGAGCTGTTCTCAAATTGTGAACTGGTCCCCCAAGATATCGCGAAGTTGGTCAAATTCCAATTTGTAGTAGTTCTGGTACATACTGTCATCTTGACTACAAATCCTTCTTCTTCATTATGTACCAATTGCAACTCTATCCTCTCAGCCTCCTCTTATAAGGCAAACAGTCCAAACCCTTGGGATTTCTGTTAGTAAGATAAATGGGCCGTTCCTATAATTCTCTGATCCTGTTCCAGTACAAACTCATCCTCCTTGAATATGGATAACAAGGAAACATAAAATACCTGCTGTTGCATCACCATCACCTTATGCAAGAGCACGAACTCGTCCCTCCCCCTAAGTGTAAACATTTTCCCAAATGTGTCTAAGAATTAACCTTCTCCAGAGCTGTATTAGCAGCTCATAGTCTTTGTGTTCACATCCAGCACCCAGACGTTTTTGTGCTGCCTTCTAGGAAATCAACTGTTCCCAATTGGTGACAAAACAAATCCTGGCATTTGCGTGTTTGCTTGGCAAGGTCTTCCCATTCATCCCATATAACTTTGGCAGTCCTTGTTTGTTCCTAACAAAGCTTGCTTAACACAATGTCTTCTACAAGTATTCTGTCCTCAAACCCATCATTCGTCTCTGACACTTGGGTGAAACTAAACACTGTGTGCTATCAGCCTCTTTGAGCAGGTGATAGTTTGAACAAAGTGTTCTTTTATCTCTTCATTTACCCATCTAAACCAAACCATAATGAGGTACTAAGTGTTTTACCACTGGTTTAAAGAGTCCAGTCCTGAGAGACAAGGCCAGCATGATTATACACAAAGTTTGGTATTTTGTTTGTACTGTGCAAATATGGAGAGAAAGGTATTTGGAAAACCCAATTCAGTCTTAGAAAGTTTGGTACCTAGGGGCTGGTGAAACATCATGGAAGGTAAAAAATTGAATCCCACACTTAAGTAACTCGGCAGCCATCATTTTATGAGCAAGTGCTAAACCCATCACCACATTGCTCATGTTTGGTTGCTATAAACACGCTGTTCAGCCATTTTTCAGGCAACCTTCGTGAGTTTGACTTAGTACAGTTAACTCTTCTTGATGCGTTCTGAAGGGCTGGTTTATAGATTAGATAATTCTAAGATCTGCTGATTCCTGATTTCAAGTGAGCGGGGAGAGCTCTGTTTGCTGAACCCACTTATGAATGAATCTAGACCACTAGAATCTAGACCACTAGATACTCCTGGTTTCTTACAAACACAAAGTGCTCTCTTGTTTTCTCACCACCACCACTACCTGAAGGTGCTGACCTTCAGGTCTGACCACTAGGTCTGAAGGTGCTTCCTATTTGATGACCATTGCAGATACTTAGTCTCTTATGTAATAACACATCCTGTTGGTTCCCCACCCGACCCCCTGGCCAGGGAAGTTGGGCAGAAATAGCAACTCTAAATTTGCCAAGAAGAAGTGTTTGGTTTTGCACCTCTCCCTTTCTCCCTGAAGAGCTGTGCTTTACAAGGAAGGTGAGCTAGAACAGTGTTAATCCTGCAATATCTGAATGCAGACAGAGTCTCTCTCTCTCCGTCTCTCTCTCTCTCACTCACTCTCTCTCTCTCTCCCACCCCACTCTGTTCCAAACAACCAAGTGTCATTTAAGGGGGTGCATCAAGTTAAAGGGACGCCCAAGTGTCATTAAATGAGGAATTCCACATGGCGGCAGGCTGAGAACGTGCTGGACGTTGATGCTAAAATGAAGTATCAATATCTTAGAAGCCAGCACACACTTGATGAAAGAGACATTCTAAATTATTTATTGTATGTCATACTTGAGGGTTTAATTTCCATATATATTGTGATACATAATTTAGGAGTGGGACAAATTACAGAGAGAGCTCCCGGGTCTGCTCTCTTTCTCTCTCTCTCTTGAACCGTTGCAATTTCCTTTCTTTGGTTTAAGGGTATTGCTCACACTCTGGAAGGTGTTTAGCTTTTCACTGTGAATTCTTTGCTGCGGTGTTGTCTTTTCTCATGCACGTGCATCGCACACACAAACACGCTTTACTTTTCCAGGGCTGCAAATCTCTCCTGGCCTGAATCATTTAACAGCACATCCTGCCCGAGGTGTGTTACCGAAGCAAGGCTCAAGCAAGGGGATCAAATGTGCTTGCAAGAGGTTAGCCTTGCAGCCTTCACGTCTTGTTTGGCATTATCGAGGCAGCTGTCGGTGTGGACAGCTTGCTTTTCCTAACTCCATTTAAAGGCCTGCAGGCTACTGTGCTGTGCAAGAGGAGGATTTTTTTGGTACTTGTATCTTGCTGAAGCATTTCAGTTTTTACAAATAACATTTAATTTTCTGGAAGAATTTGCAATTTGAGGTTCAGTGTAACTCACTGCATGCAGGGAGCTTTCTACACAGGGAGAATTAAAAGCATGGTCTGCAAACACTTGCAACCTGTAGAAATGCAGGCAAAAAAAAAATCACCACTGCACTCTGTGCCCTGCATCAATTGGCTCTCCATGAGCAGGGCTGGCCGGCCCATGAGGAAGCTGCCTCAGGCGGTGGAAGAAGCACATTCACATTTCATTTTCTAAATAATGATTTTTATTAAATCTTCCAGATTATTATGCAACTCCAATCATATACTGTATTTTTTGCTCTATAAGACACACCAGACCACAAGACGCACCTAGTTTTTGGAGGAGGAAAACAAGAAAAAAAATATTCTGAATCTCAGAAGCCAGAACAGCAAGAGGGATCGCTGCACAGTGAAAGCAGCAATCCCTCTTGCTGTTCTGGCTTCTGGGATAGCTGCGCAGCCTGCATTCACTCCATAAGACGCACAATTTCCCCTTACTTTTTAGGAGGGGGGAAAGTGTGTCTTATAGAGCAAAAAATACGGTATATCATTTTTTTTCGTTGCACATTTTCCCCTTGACTTCCCATCCCTCCTTCCCTGCTGATTTTTTTTAATTTCCCTATAATAGCTGCATTATACAACACATCTATATTTCTTTTTTAAGCTCCCAAATTCCATTCTTCCATTGCTGATATCTCAAATCCTGCATGTAAGAATGATAGTTCGATAGGTAATTCACAAGTGACCTCCATTCTTCTGTGAAGATATTATCATTTTGTCCTCTTATTTTAGCAGTCAGATTAGCCATTTCTGAATAGTCCCATCAGTTTTATAAGCCATTCTCCCTTAGTTGGAGTCTCTTCGTCTTTCCACTTCTGTGTGTGTAAAATTCTAGCTTCAGCACATTCACATTTCACCTCAGGCAGCAAAATGGGACACACCACCCCTATCAATATGCAATACATACAGTATGCAAACCTTTTGGTTTACCAGACTTCCAATTTTTTAATCCCAATCCCAGGTTTGCCTCGAGGAGCTTGCAAAACAGCTACCTTATACCATATCAGTTGGCCCTGGAGAATATGAACCACTCTCAATTTTACCCATGGACTGCCATCTGTCCAGATTTTAATTTGCTCTGAACTAATTTTAAGATGTGTTTTAATAAACTGATTGCCTGTTTTTATGTTCTTATGTTTTTTGTATACTGTGTTAGTTTTTTGATGTTAGCCGCCCTGAGCCGGGCTTTGGCCAGGGAGGGCGGGGTACCCCAAAAAAAATTATTACTACCGTATTTTTCACTCTATAAGATGCATCAGACGACAAGACGCACCTAATTTTTGGAGGAGGAAAACAAGAAAAAAATATTCTGAATCTCAGAAGCCAGAACAGCAAGAGGGATCGCTGCGCAGTGAAAGCAGCAATCCCTCTTGCTGTTCTGGCTTCTGGGATAGCTGCGCAGCCTGCATTCGCGCCATATGACGCACACACATTTCCCCTTACTTTTTAGGAGGGAAAAAGTGAGTCTTATAGAGCAAAAAATACGGTATTATTATATAAGGCCAATGGTCCATTTAGCCCAGTCTTGTCAACAGGGACTGGCAGGGACTCGCCCAGGTTTCAGACAGCAAGCCTTTCTCAGCCCTACCTGGAGGTGTCAGGGATCGAACCGGGGACCTTTCACATGCAAACAAAACAAAACAAAACAAAACAGTGGTGGCTGGGGAAACCCAGGCAGATGGACAGGGTATAAATAATAAAATTATTATTATTATTATTATTATTATTACTACTACTACTACTACTACTGATTTGGGATGCGGGTGGCACTGTGGGTTAAAACACAGAGCCTAGGACTTGCCAATCAGAAGGTCGGCGGTTCAAATCCCTGCGACGGAGTGAGCTCCCATTGCTCGGTCCCTGCTCCTGCCAACCTAGCAGTTCGAAAGCATGTCAAAGTGCAAGTAGATAAATAGGTACCGCTCCGGCCGGAAGGTAAACAGCGTTTCCATGCGCTGCTCTGGTTCGCCAGAAGCGGCTTAGTCAAGCTGGCCACATGACCTGGAAGCTGTACGCTGGCTCCCTTGGCCAATAAAGTGAGAGGAGCACCGCAACTCCAGAGTTGGCCACGACTGGACCTAATGGTCAGGGGTCCCTTTACCTTTACTACTGATTTACGGTCCTTTCTCCAGTCACATATCATGTTTGCTGTGTGTACTGTTTGTGCTGATGTTGGAAAGTGGTATAGCCAGAAAAAAGGAAGGCAAAAATCCAAATTATTGCACTCACCTGACTCGAATGCATATGAATCCTATGACTAAATTAAAATTCCAAATTTGAGTCC
Organism: Podarcis tiliguerta; assembly: GCF_965153285.1. Classification (NCBI taxonomy): domain Eukaryota; kingdom Metazoa; phylum Chordata; class Lepidosauria; order Squamata; family Lacertidae; genus Podarcis; species Podarcis tiliguerta. Next base: position 106,946,640 of record NC_139536.1, read on the forward strand.
TCCCGGCTTTCGTTACATCCCTTGTGGTAATTCTCCAAGTTTTTCTGCTGACTGTAAGAGGACTCTCTCCAACGTAAGAGTTTTATTAATCTCATCATTTTGTTATGGAGATTATAAAAGTGTTCTCCAGTGTACCGCAGCTTTATAACAAGCATGACATGAAAGGGAATGTTTTAGTACATTTTCACTTCTAGACTCTTAACAGGAAACGATTGAGGACTGGTTGAGCTCAGTACAATCCTCTTTTTGTTGACTGCCGTAACCTAATATAATTTGTAAAGCTTCATCATCTTGGAAACCTTCCAGTACATATTTGACTCTACAATTCTGGCATGGCTAGCCTTTCAAATAACCTGGGATACTGGTTTCTATATAGCTCCCAGGGCAGACCGTATGTAATGCCATGTTCATTCTCCACTGCAATCCTTTTGGTAGAACTATTGACAGCCATTGAAGCCTTGCATTGATTTCTTATCCCTCTGTGCCTTTCTGCAATTCTGTAACCCTAGGTTGCCCAGGGATATTTCTTTGTGGACTAGTTCCTGAATTTAGTCTTCCTGCCTCTAGAGATGTTGCCAAACTTCATAATTACCACTTTGGAACATAAACCTGACATGTTCCAGGACAGACCCTCCTTATGGTCCTGCCACCATGAGGGTCTTCTTTGCGGTGTGACCTTGGTAGTAGAATTCTCTCCCCTTTGTTACTTGTTTCTAAGCACTGCCTAAAATGGTATCTTTTCATCCAGGCTTGTGAGGGGAGCTTGGCAGCTGGTGATGGTCACCAGCATTCTGAATATTGTGGTGGTGTTTGTTGTTCTTTATAGTTTTATTGTATGGGCTTAGAGTGTGTTAAGATGAAACCCACCTGGGGATCAGTGAAGCTGATGAAGGATAGCTTTGTTGTTGTTTAGTCATTTAGTCGTGTCTGACTCTTCATGACCCCATGGACCCCAAGGCAAGCACTCCTGTCTTCCACTGCCTCCCGCAGTTTGGTCAAACTCATGCTTTGAGAACACTGTCCAACCATCTCGTCCTCTGTCGTCCCCTTCCCCTTGTGCCCTCCATCTTTCCCAACATCAGGGTCTTTTCCAGGGAGTCTTCGCTTCTCATGAGGTGGCCAAAGTATTGGAGCCTCAGCTTCAGGATCTGTCCTTCCAGTGAGCACTCAGGGCTGATTTCCTTAAGAATGGAGAGGTTTGATCTTCTTGCAGTCCATGGGACCCTCAAGAGTCTCCTCCAGCACCATAATTCAAAAGCATCAATTCTTCGGCGATCAGCCTTCTTTATGGTCCAGCTCTCACTTCCATACATCACTACTGCGAAAACCATAGCTTTAACTATACGGACCTTTGTTGGCAAGGTGATGTCTCTGCTTTTTAAGATGCTGTCTAGGTTTGTCATTGCTTTCCTCCCAAGAAGCGGGAGTCTTTTAATGAATGAATGCATTTCAGTAACCCAAGCAAATAAGACAATGTAGCAAGCCTATCTCTGTCTTAATGAGGTCACAGGCAGAATGTTGTCCTATGCAGCTAACATGGAGACTGAGCTATCATGGCTGCTTGTTCCTCGAATGCCAATGCTGGGCCATAAAAGTACCAACAAACTGCAGTCCTGATCCTTTAGGGAACAGAAGGGGTTGAACACCACACAACGAGACAAACCAGTTTACAGTGCCTCTGCCTTGTAGGAGGCATGTTGGATCTGAACAGAAGGAGTAGAGAGCAGGGAAGTGGCTTAACCCCTTCCCCTCTCACTCAACCCCCTTCAGCTCAAAATCACCCTTATGAACCTGCTTTGAGGAGTAAACAACAAAGAACTTCACAGAATGGTGGTTTGAACTTGGATCTAGCTCAACATTTCAGAGAGTGAAAGGAAACTGTAATGGTTTAAAACCCTTTGCCATAATAATAATAATAATAATAATAATAATAATAATAATAATAATTTATTATGTATACCCCACCCATCTGGCTGGGTTTCCCCAGCTACTCTGGGCGGCTTCCAACAAAACACTAAAATACAATAATCTATTAAACATTAAAAGCTTCCCTAAACAGGACTGCCTTTAGATGTCTTCTAAAAGTTTGGTAGTTATTTTTCTCTTTGACATCTGGTGGGAGGGCGTTCCACAGGGCGGGTGCCACTACCGAGAAGGCCCTCTGCCTGGTTCCCTGTAACTTGGCTTCTCGCAGCGAGGGAACCACCAGAAGGCCCTCGGCGCTGGACCTCAGTGTCCGGGCAGAACGATGGGGGTGGAGACACTTCTTCAGCTATACTGGACCAAGGCCGTTTAGGGCTTTAAAGGTCAGCACCAACGCTTTGAATTGTGCTCGGAAATATACTGGGAGCCAGTGTAGGTCTTTCAAGACCGGTGTTATATGGTCTCGGCGGCCGCTCCCAATCACCAGTCTAGCTGCCGCATTCTGGATTAGTTGTAGCTTCCGGGTCACCTTCAAAGGTAGCCCCACATAGAAGCACTTCAACAGTGGTGGAAATGTCAAACAAGGACTATTTCAAGTGATCCAAGCATCTGCCCCCACCACGCCTTATTGATGTTGTAGCTTCCCTTCAAAGTATTGACCAGAGAGCCTTTTTACATATGCTTCTATTGAGTGTTTGCAGCTCTTGACTCCTTAACAGCACAAACCCAGGCATATCTATTCAGAAGCAAGTCCTGTTGTGTTTAATGGGGCTTACATTCAGAAAAGTGTACATAGGAATGCAGCCTGTATAAAATCTGGTGTTGCGGAGTGAGAGATGGGAGCATTTTCAGGGATAACTCTTCATTTGCCCTTATTGATATGTGAATGGTTTTGAGTTATCAGTTGTGGGAGAGAAACCGACCCTTTTAGTCTTAAAACCAAGTCCAGCTGCATGGGTTTTGTAGTCAGTGGTCATTCGCACCATACAAAAGTGAAGCTCATATACTGGCCCCTCCCTACAGAACAAGTCCCATTTGGATGGGGTTCTTTCTGAGTAAATACGCATAGAATCGCACTGTAAATGAACTAACAGGAGGGTATCAGCTTAAGAGCTTTCAATGGCTCCGTAAAGGGTAAAGTGTTTGCTTTGTTTATTCTCTTATCTAGATGGGAGGGGGGGTGAAATTTGTGTGTGTATACTGCCAACAACACACAGTCAGCAATGCAAGATTGTCAAGACTGCAATCCTATACCGCTTACCCGCATTAATTGAGTGTGCCTTACTTCTGAGTAGATATATACAGGATTGCACCATAAAAGAATATAGAAATGCACTGATTACAATCCCTAATATATCATGGTTGTGGGACAACAGGAGCAAAACAGCAGCTACTAACGATATTATTTTTATTAAATTGAATTCTTAACTGTCCTATGCCATATGGGCCCAAGGTGGTTTAAAACTAGGGGTGAGTGAATCTGTCAATTTCTGGATTTGTTTGTTTATATTTCTTTTTTTCCCCCCAAGTCTTGAGTTTGGCTCTCCACATTTCCACATCAGTTGGTGATTTTTTTCATTTTAAAGATAGTCCTTCTGAAAATTCAGTAACATTTCAATGTGAATTTCTCCTAATCTACACAGTTTTTATGGGTGTGCTTTTTTGGTGTTTTTTTGCTGATTATACACATTTTTGCAAAAGAGCTCCCCCTAATATAGTGCATTTTTGAATGTTATTTTCACTAATGTATGCATTTGTATGCACCCTATCTGCATTTTGTATAAATGATTTGTCTGGAGAACTGCATTGCAAAATTCAGAGAAGTTGAAAAAAGGGGTGGCTGTGTTTCAGTTCACGTATTATTTCAGAAAACAGAAGTTTGGTTAAGTTGCCTTTCAATGTGAACTGAATTGAGTTTCTCCTCTATCCCTATTTGCCGCAATATAAAAATGCAAGTTTATGCAAGTTGAAACAATGCATAACCAGAAGAATAGGGTGGGTCATATGTAAAGCAGGTGTTAAAGGACAAGGTAAAGAGCTGTGTCTTTAGCATATGATGAAAGTTATACAATGAAGGTGCCCGGCACACTTCTGAGAGAAGGAGTGCCAAAGTTTAGAGGCTGCCATATAAGTTAGAACTTACTAACTATATCAAGGACAGCCAACATGGTGTGAACCAGACATAGCTGTCAACTGTCCCTTATATGGCGGGAAAGTCCCTTATCCCAGCGCTGTGTTCCACTGCTGTCCCTTATTGATGATGTCCCTTAAATTTCCCGGGTTTCAAAGGAAGCAGCTCCTCTCTCTCCCTCCCTACCTGCCGGCCAGGGAGGAGGGAGGCTCCAGCTGTTTTGCTTGGCTGCGTTGCTCACCCAATAAGGAGTCTAAGAAGAACTGGGGGGTGGAGCTTGCATGCCTTGTGCTGATCAAATCGGCCGCGTTGCCTGGGGACTCGCCTTTGCTCAGTGCTTCCCAGCGGAGAGGTGACGTGGTTTCCCTTGCTGCATCCCCTTTGCCGGGTTGCTGCGCTGTGGGAACCACCGCTTGAGGCTTCGTTTGGCTGCTGGCTGGGCTTTCTGCCTTTGGCTGGGAGGGGCTCAGAAGTCGAACATACCTGTGCTCTGAAAATCCCTTATTTTGGCTGCTGATCCCTTATTTTCGAGGCGGCTGGTCCTTTATTTTCAAATCTGTAAGTTGACAGCTATGGAAGCAGATGTTTCTGAACTACAACTTCTATCATCCTTGACCGTTGACCATGCTGGCTGGGGCGAAGATCCCAGTGGAAGCCGCACCTGGGGGGCCTGGTTGTGCCCCCTCAGAATTTTGCACCCAGGGCCAGTCCTTCCCCCCCCCCCCCGCTATGCCACTGCATGCAGCCATATTATTCTCCCGTGCTGTATCTAAACGCATTGTAACTGAGAAGGTTACAACATAGGGAAACTGCATTTAATTCTTCAGAGACGATCAAAGCAAATCTCTTCTTTATTATGACACTGGGGATAATGCCTTCTGTATCAACCTGAGGCTCTCCAGTATGTTGCTGGCCATGTCAACTGGGGGCTGCTGGCAGCTGGATTCCCGCAACATCTGGAGGGCTGTTACAAACAGTGAGTCAGTATTGATGCCTAGATGAGACACACCTTCCTCCTGCAACGCCCAAGAGAGACCCACATCCCAGATCCATACTGTAGCAGCTACTAAAACTGCCTCTGCCTCTCTTATGCTGACTCAGGCTTGAAGGAGTCCTGACTTAACACCAGAAGACATCTTGTTCAAACATGATTGTTTGTCCCTCTCTTTCCTTTCAATAGCAACATGCAAAGCCCCACCTTTTCTTTTCTATACTTTCCCCACACACGTTCCTGTACTCTCCAGATCTCACCCACCATCAAAAGGTGATAATTTCTAACTTCAGGCATACTTGGCTAAATCTGCTGGCTTGATCTAGGAGACAGGCACGTGTCATTCCTTGAACAAAAACGCCAAACTATTTGTTTTCTGTAGCGGTAGGTTACAAGCCTTCTTTTTTTGCAGATAGTTGTTACAGCGAGTTTCTTCATGCTTCCTGGCAGATTAGGGCTTTGTTATTTATCCCACACAAACCCTCTGAGGTAGGCTGAAAGAAAATGGCTGCCCTGAGGTCTCCCAGAGAGCTTTGTGGCTAAGAGTTGAATCTTTGGACCCGGGTGCCCCTGATCATAGCTCAATACGCACATTGAACTTGCATTCCAAGTCCAGCAAGTGATCTGCTTGATCTCAGCTGGCTTTGCATTGGGCAGGGCAGCAGTTGGAAAAGAAAAGACTCTGAGGTCCTGGACTAATTTGTCGGAAATTAAGCTCTTGTAACAAATGAAGTGATGTCTGAAATACAAACACAAAGTGCTATATGAATCTTACGGAACATTTTCTTGGAGATTTGGGTTGCTGCTTTTAATAATGCTAACCAGAAAGCAGAAGGAGTTGAACACCGAAGAGCACCTGGAGAGATGTATACCGTATTTTTCGCTCTATAAGACCCACCAGACCACAAGACGCACCTAGTTTTTGGAGGAGGAAAACAAGAAAAAAAAGTATTCTGAATCTCAGAAGCCAGAACAGCAAGAGGGATTGCTGTGCAGTGAAAGCAGCAATCCCTCTTGCTGTTCTGGCTTCTGGGATAGCTGTGCAGCCTGCATTCACTCCATAAGATGCACACACATTTCCCCTTACTTTTTAGGAGGGAAAAAGTGAGTCTTATAGAGCAAAAAATACAGTAATCTTGCATTTCAGATGTTACAAGGAAGCATGAAGATGGGAATCCCACTTCGCTTGCAAAGTCACCTTGCAAATTCAAAGTGGGAGGGAGCTGTAGGGCCACATCCACGCTGTGCATTGAAAGCGCATGCCTTCCAGTGCTGGATTAAACCCTCCGGAGAACCCTAGGCAGTTGAAGTCTCGGGGGGCCCTCACAAACAATCTCCTAATACATTTGTATTTATTTTTTTACCAACTAACAGTTTCAATGGATCAATATTGTTTTGATCCATTGTTGTAGGCCCCCTAAAAGGTGTGGGGCCCATAGGTTGGTGCCTACTCTGCCTATTTGGTAATCCGGCTCTGATGGTTTCCCTCAGAGACTCCAGTGAACTGTAGTCCACCCATCCCAGAGCTTCCGTTCCAAGTCCCTTAACAAACTACAATTCCCAAGATTCTGTGGGGGGAAACCATGTGAAGAAGAAGAGTTTGGATTTGATATCCCGCTTTATCACTACCTTAAGGAGTCTCAAAGCGGCTAACAACCTCATTTCCCTTCCTCCCCCACAACAAACACTCTGTGAGGTGAGTGGGGCTGAGAGACTTCAGAGACGTGTGACTGGCCCAAGATCACCCAGCAGCTGCATGTGGAGGAGCGGGGACGTGAACCCAGTTCACCAGATTACAGGTCTTCTGCTCTTAACCACTACACCACACTGGCTTTAAACGTGTCTGGATGGTGTGCATGTGACCTAGGCATGACCAAAGTGGTGCCTTTTATGGATGGGGCTCTTCTTGCTGAAACCTAGAGCAAAAATAATCAAATTACACAAAGCCTATTCAAGCTGTGGGGATAACATACTTCTGTGCTGCTTCCTGATCATTCTTTTGGACACAGGAGCAGAGGATGGTCTAAGGACCACGTGCTCTTGCTGAGCCTCCTCTGTGACCCAGCTGCCTTCAGAACAGAATACCTCAGCCAACGCTCTTAACTGCCACCTGTGTTTTCTGAACAGCGTGCCCTTCGTGCCATCAGTCCACACTTTGGGAGACTATCTTCTTGTTATCCTTGCCAAGAGTGCTGACCTCAATTATTAACTGTGTTTAGCAGAGACATTATTAAACCTGACTCTGCTCCCCGATGAGCTATCAAATGTCCTACCTTGACTCGGCAGGAACCTTTTCCTCACCCTTTGCCCTTCCCGTTACCCTTTCGTGGTGGCACAGAGCCCTTGAAGCAGCCTCTTCCCTCCCAGCAGAAAGTAAACACCCCCTTACGTTCCCATTTCACTGATTCCACCTCCTTCAGGTCTTGCTTTGTTTTGTCTCATGCAGGCATGAGGCCCCACAGCTGCTGTTGGAGTCCAACTCCCATCAGCCCCAGTCAGCTCAGCAAGCGGTCAGGGATGATGGGAGTTGTAGTCCAACAGCAAATGGAGGACCACAGGCATGGATGTAGCCAGGACCTGTCACCATCCTCTGTCTGGCTCTGCCTAGCAGATTTGGAATGAAATGTCTCGACAACCGTTATTTTAAATCACTTTGTGCTCTGAAAAATCTGTCATGATCTTCAGTCGTTTGAAAACGAGGAAGATTATCTGTCTATCTGTCTATCTGTCTATCTGTCTATCTGTCTATCTGTCTATCTGTCTATCTGTCTATCTGTCTATCTGTCTATCTATCATCAGGGAGAACCTCTCATGCAGTTGATGCAAAATTACAAAAATCACACTTTTTATCTTATTTTTTTAAAAAAAATCTGAACTAAAACGAGTTTTCTTGGATTTGCTGAAAACCTTTTCAGCACTTCCTTCTCAAATTCCTCCTTTCTTCCAATCAGGGTTTTCCTGTGTGCACTCAGTAAGCATAGCCAATTGAGATGCTCACCTGTCATTGTCGACCTCAGCCAGGTCTTTCCTCTCCGCAAGGTACCGAATGACCACTGTAAGGTACAAAGAGTGTGTGGCTGAGGAAGAGAGAGATGAACAGAGCCTTTTTTGTGGTCGGGTAAAAGATCTCCACCTCTTTTACTAGGTCTATGTTCAGCTCTTGCAGCTGCTCTTTCAACTATTCTGTTTATTTCCACTTTTAGTTAATACTTGTGGGGGGAGCTGCTCCCCTGGCTACGTCCACGGCCACAGGTTTTCCAGTCCAGCTCTTATGGGAGACGTATCTTTGTAGTAGGCATTTGGACAGATATGGGCAATTTTAGCACTGAACTGAACATAGTGGCACCTGGGAGAAAGGTTTTAAGTTAGAAGGCGAGGGATTGAGAGGCCAAAGAACATGGCAAATGATCTGGGCAGGATGGTATAGCAGGACTGACACTGAGCAGGTGTGGAACGAATCAGTGTCTGAATGGGAGGCCATTGGCCCCTCTGCATGTACTGGTATCTTTCCAAGAAAGAGCAGGAGCTAATGATAAAATATGAACTGTAGAAGAAGAGGCAACCACCAAAGTTATGTAACAGGAGCTGAGTTTCCAACACAACTGGATGCCAATGAAGAGATGGATGAGTTACTTGCTCAAGACGGCAAGCAAAATAATAATAATAAAAAATATTCAAAATTATAACAAGACATATTATCCAAAAAAATCATCCTTGCCCCCCCCCTCCTGGATTTTACAGACACCCCCCCCCCCTGCACTTTCTTCCTTTCCGCAGTACAACTGAGAAGGGGAGTCATTTATATTGCTAAACCACTGGGAGCCAGAAACCCTGTTGATCTCACTTCAGTTCCTCCAGATCCCCACCTTCCTCCTGCCCACCTGTTCTAGTTATGAAATGGCATTGATTCCACACGATTGTCATGGCAGCACACTGACTGCACCAACTTGCAGAAATTGAAGAGCATCCCCGCAGCCAAATATTGTAATTTGACTGCTGGGAAGCACACACCACCTTGCGGGAAGAAGGCTAGGTGCCCTGCCAATTTTTTAAAAAAAGGAACTCCACGTTTATTGCGCAAACACGTGATAGTTTAGGAAAGCCGCTGCATATTGTAGGGAAAGTTGGTTGTTCCTTCAGTATCGCACCAAGGAAATGGCCGTTCTAAATGGCCACTGATTCTTCAAACTCCCTGATGGGCTCGAGTTTCTTTGCACTGGTACAAGGTCCAGATATTCAGCATACACGTGAACATGATTGCTAAAAGCAAAACATCGTGGCTCACCCCAGAAGGTCTGGCTTCTTTTAAGTGATATCACAAGCACAGACTATACAGCAGGGGTGTCCAAACTGTTTTTTCAAAGAGGCCAGATTTGATGAAGTGAAGGGCCATGAGGGCTGACCTTTCTTTAGGATTGAAGTTGTTGAGCTTTTTTCTATGATTTTACCTCAGAGCTGTTGAGCTTTTCTGAGGGTAGAAGTTGTTGAGCCACAGAGGCCGGATTAAACCAACTGGTGGGCCGGATTAGGCCCCCGAAACAGACTTTGGATGCCTGCTAAATTGGTTCTGCAACTCTGATCAGGATTCCACCTTCAGTCTTCTGTATTAGAAAGCACAGTTCAAAGCTTAAGATCACGCATGCTATTAATAATATTTTTATTTTATTTTTTGTAGTACAGTGATACCTCGGGTTACATACCCTTCAGGTTACACACTCTGCTAACCCAGAAGTAGTACCTCGGGTTAAGAACTTTGCTTCAGGATGAGAACAGAAATCATGCTCCGGCGGTGCGGCAGCAGCAGGAGGCCCCATTAGCTAAAGTGGTGCTTCAGGTTAAGAACAGTTTCAGGTTAAGAACAGACCTCTGGAACGAATTAAGTACTTAACCCAAGGTACCACTGTAGAACTAAGAGAGAGAGAGAAAGTGTGTAAGTGTGTGTGTGTGTGTGTGTGTGTGCGTTTGCAGCAAATGTTGTGGGGAGGTTGGGGAGGGGGTTGGCTTGAGCTAGGAGACATCTTATTGTAATTTGTGAAGATCTCCAGGACCACTCCCAAGTCTGTCTCTCCAGAATGCTAGATGTATTATAATTACAGTATTTAAAGAAAATTAATGTCACAATATTTCGTTTAGTGGCAGGGGAGATAATATTTGATCTATATTTGAAACACTTTTTTTTTAAAAAAAAGAATTTTCATCAAACAGCTTTTGGAAAGACTCCATACTCCTACTAGAAAAGTTAGTTGAAAAACAAAGCAAGTTGGAGTGATAGAAGTTACGGCAATATTAAATTACCACCACCACCAACAACAAAATGAAACAACCCTGGGTAAACTGACAATGGTCTACTGTGACTTGAAGTTGTTGAATCTATTATTTGGCAGCCTTTTAAAAGGCAAACGTGAGAGGAGTCCTGTCAACATATCTTTCAATATATCATTATGCTAGAGATGAAAGTTCATTTTAAATTAGGAAGGCAAGCAAACAGATTCTGTTGTCAAATAACACGGGTGGTAATATGCCAAAAATTGATTGCTCCAGCTGAGATCAGACACCAATCTGTTGCTTCTTGGTAGCTAATTTTAATTCTGATTTAATATGTAGCTGAGTAGTTAAGAACCCACACACCCCGAAGTTTGACTAAACTGATTCCCAGACCTGCAGGCTCCATGAGGAAGGATAGAGTCTTAATCCAGGGTGTTCTCAGTATATGCTAATCTGGAGAAGGTGGGCTAGAATATGCTGATCTGCACCTCCCATAGACCCCAGCACTGTGCCCAATGGTCGAGGATTATGGGAGTTGTAGTCCAGCAGCAACAGGAAGGCATCTGTCTAGTCTGTGCAATACATTGGCAACAGCGAATGCTTCTCAGATCCCAGAGTATCATTCCAACTGCAAGCAATTTTATTTGGAAAGGCACAAAGTTCTAAGTCCACATGGATGCTTCCACCTTGTCCAGGTCACCGAGAGTCATAGCTGTCAACCGTCCCTTATTTGGCGGGACAGTCCCTTATCCCAGTGCCGTGTCCCACTGCTGTCCCTTACTGATGATGTCCCTTAAATTTCCCGGGTTTCAAAGGAAGCAGCTCCTCTCCCTCCCTCCCTGCCGGCCAGGGAGGAGGGAGGCTCCAACTGTGTTGCTTGGCTGCCCGGCCCGCCCCCCTCCGGCTTCCTCTCACCAGCCTCGGCCCCCGGGAGCCCCTCCCCGCCGGGACTGGTGGAAGCCTCAGACCCTTCCGCCGCCATCCTCCTCGCGGCCACCAAACTGAGCATCTCTGCCTGGGGCCTCCCCTCTGCCCGTCGCTGCCGCTCCCGATAGACCGTACTGCGGCTGCGCCACCAAAGGACCCGGATGAGATGGGCAGCCTGGCATGGTCTATGAATTGCTGAGGAGCCTTGAGAGGAGAGCGAGGGCAACCATAGAGAAAGCAGTTCAGAGAGAGGAGGAGGAGGCGGAGGCGCGGGCAGGTGTTCCACGGGCTAACCATAGAGGGGGAAAGTGGAGGAAGGACTGCAAGCGCTTCTCCCGTAGATTTGTAGTGATAGACTAGCATAGATGGTCTGATCTGCGGGTTTACTTCGGGCGCTATTTCCCCCCCCCCTTCCTCCTGCCCCACCTGATGGAATTGAGAGCTGCAGATGGAGCACGAGGGAAAAGATACAGAACTGCAGCAGCATCTTCCTAGCTTGGACTTTGTTTTGCACGAAAAGTGGTTGCTGCTTGTAGTTATTTAATTGCAGTGTTTCATCAGCTAGTGCCTTGAGCAGCAACCTCTGGAAACGAAGGGCTAAAAACCAGTGCTGCTCTCCAAAATTATCTGGTCCTTTTAACTTCGTATTTCAGCTGGTTGGCTAAAATCCCTTATTTTGGCTGCTGATCCCTTATTTTCAAGGCTGCTGGTCCCTTATTTTCAAATCTGTAAGTTGACATCTATGCCAAGAGTGCCGGTCAGTAATCACACCGCCCGAAGTCAGAGTTAACTCTTTATTAGCACAAACACAATCTCTGCAGGCTTGGCTGTGTGTCAGGCCTAATGAGCACAGCAGCTCATTCCTGGTGGGTCTTCCTCCATGAAATCGGGTACCAAGACTAAAGGTTCCTGCCTCCCTACAGCTGTCTATGTCTCCTCCTCTCCAGGGCTTTTCCCAAGCAATTGGAGACTGCGTCTGCGTGCAGCCAATCTCTCCTCCACCCCTTTCATGCCTCTCCTGGTTCTGGGGGACAAGAGTGAAGGGGAGCTTGTCTCAGCAGAAGGGGGAGACAACTGTGATTCTTTACCAACCTGACTAATCTCTAACACTCTCCTCCCACTTCGCCAGCTTCAGCTACAGCTTCTGGACTTCTTCCTGCCCAGACTCTTCCAGCTCACTAAGCCCTATTATGCCTTTAGCTTATGACACCTCCCCTTCACAGTCTTCTCCCTGGGGGTAGTGTCCCACCACCCCTCCCAAGAAGTTCCCTAGCTGGTTCCTCCTACCATTCCTTTGCATCCAGCCAATCCATGACAGGAACATTCCATTTTTCTCTCATGTATTCTGGATAATAAAAGAGAAGATGTTGCTTAATATGCCTGGTATGTGGCCAAGCCATGAGTAGAAGCATCCATCCACCTTAATTCTCTCACCAACCTATTAACCTAGATGGCACTTACAACTGCTTGTAGAGGGGGGAAACCGAGAGCTCATTCTTGTTCAAACACAGCAAAAGAAAAAGTAGGTTGAATGAGGAGAACTAAAAACACAATAGCCAACGCAGACAGGAATATGACCAAGTATAATTTTAGAGGGCATCTGAAGGCAGCCCTGTTTAGAGAAGTTTTTAATGTTTTTAAAGTTCGATAATTTATGGGGTTTTTTTATTTTTATTAATATTATTCTGTTGGGAGCTGCCCAGAGTGGCTGGGGAAACCCAGCCAGATGGGCAGGGTATAAATAATAAATTGTTTGTTGTTTATGACAAGTGTTAATTCCCTCTGCCCCAGGCACTTATTTGCCTGATATATTTATGCACACACACGTGTGTGTGTGTTTTTTCACTTTTTGAAACAGGGATTTGGGGATTATTATTTTTCATCTATCAGTGCAACAGGCCCCATTTCTTAATGCAGGGATGGAGAACCTTCCAGATGTTATAAAAAAAAATCCTTCTAGTAGCACCTTAGAGACCAACTATTGTTATTGGTATGAGCTTTCGTGTGCATGCACACTTCTTCAGATACACTGAAACAGAAGTCACCAGACCCTTATATATTGTGAGAGGGTGAGGAGGGGTCCAGATGTTGTAGGACTTGTAGCAGCCTCAGCCAACAAGACCAGTGATCAGATTGATGGGAAGTATAGGCCAGTAACATTTGGAGTTTTGGAACCTTTGACTTCAGTGGCTGCTCAGCTGCAGCAGAAACCAAGGCTGAACGATCCTGTGCTGGGCAACAGTTACTCTGGCAACCACTGAAACACCTTTCTCTATCACCTGAGACTTTTAAGTACCTAGCAACACTCCTGGCTCAGGTATAGAAATTGTGTAGGGAGTGCATAGGAACGTAGAATCAGACAAGAGATGGGTTAAGCATTATTGTCAACACCAGTGGAAACTCACCATCCTTTACTGGAAATCAAGCCTAGCCCATTACAGTGGTACCTTGGGTTAGAGACGCTTCAGGTTACAGACGCTTCAGGTTACAGACTCCACTAACCCAGAAATAGTACCTCGGGTTAAGAACTTTGCTTCAGGATGAGAACAGAAATCATGCTCTGGCGGCGTGGCGGCAGCAGGAGGCCCATTAGCTAAAGTGGTGCTTCAGGTTAAGAATAGTTTCAGGTTAAGAACGAACCTCCGGAACGAATTAAGTACTTAACCCGAGGTACCACTGTACTGCAATAATGCTCCCCATAATCCTTCTGAAAACTGAGGGATCAGGATATTGCTACACCATATTTTAGCTGCACTCAAAATTGTGAGACGTGAAATCCTCAATAGACACTAAATGTTGAAAGTTAAAAGCCTATTCAGATCTTTTTTAGGCCTTCCCAGCTAAACTTGGGTGGCCGTTTCAATCGCAGACCCTCTGAATGCCCCTATTTTCCAGGGATAGTCCTGTATTTACAGAAGCCGCCTGGTTTCTGATTTGGTCTTGGAATGTCCTGTGTTTTTGTAGGGCATCCCTATTTTCACTGGAGAAATGTTGGAGGGTATGGAGATATGCAACCCTCGCACCAAGAAGAGAAGTAACTATACAACTGTTAGAAGACCTAATGAAAGCAGACTTGTATATAAACTTTTAAAAGTTTAATGTTTTATTATGTTTTTATATAGGTATGTTGGAAGCCACCCAGAGTGGCTGGGGCAACTCAGTCAGATGGGTGGGGCATAAATAAGAATAAAAAATATTTTTATTATGGAATGAATGTAGATTAGGAAGAAATGTAAGTTGGGATAAGAAACAGTGACTGGCCCAAGGTAACCCATTGAGCTTCTTGGCTAAGAGGGGATTTGAATTGTGGCCTCCCAAATTCAACACTCTCATTCACTACTCTAACCACTGCACCACTGGGTCTTTCCAGACTTGCTCTTCACAGTAGATATGCTAATTGAGCTTGCAATGAATGTGATCCTTTGAGAGGAGCAGAAATTGGAAAGGGTAGGGAAGGTGAATTGGGGTGTTTGATAGTTTACTCTTTAATTAAATGTTGGCTTTTGACCATTCATATTATAGAGGGTATGTAATCATCTCAACTTTGGGAACCTTGAGATAAATACCAAGTCACATAAGACAAAGCCTTGTTCCTGAAATTTGAATTCTTCCGCGGTGACGCAGCTCTTTAGAGTTTGCATTTAGGTGATGGCACCCACCTGGAATCCAACTATTGTGGGGTACTACCAAGCCCATGAAAGAGGGGATCAGGATTGGTGCTGATCACAGCAGGTGAACCCTGAGCCCTACAAAACTGAAATCTTTCCTATGTCAGATTTCTATGCTTAGAAACGGCCATGGATTTTCTTAAGCTCCCTTCAGTTTCTTCCTCAATTGTTTCTGATTGCAAGAGGTGTTAAGGCCTTTCAATCAACCTAATTGCTTCAGGAATGCTAATGTACAGTGCGGTCCCATGCATTTTTATTCAGAAGCAAATTCTGCTATATTGGGGGGGGCTTCCTAGTAAGTGTGCAAGAGATTGCAGCCTAAATCTAGTAGTTGTGGGACAAGACCCTGAGGACACCCCCCATTGATGAATAAGACACAAGGACACAGTATATGAGGTTAATGGTTATTGAGCAAATTTAGGCCACAACTTTATTGGTTACAGAATGTGAGCGGTATTGGCTTAGGCACTGGAATTGATCTGACTATATATGGCTCCTGCCCGCTATGCAGGGAGTCCTGTAAGGGTCAACCACCAATAGGGGGAGCCCCTTCGATGCAAATCAACTTGAGCACCCCCTGGGTTCCCAATGGGGTCGTGGCATGGCCCTAGCCACCCCACCAGGCTTCGGACAAGATCCACAACCCCGGATTCCTTTAACGGAATACCCTTAATATGGTCAGTAAAAAAAGCCAGAAGGAAGTTCCCTGGCTTGCGCTGAGGCTTAAATGGTCCCGGCCAGCCGGATTGGTCGGCCAGAGCTATGATGCAACCAGGACTTCCAGATGACGCGGGACACAGTCCCACCCCAGCCAGAGGGGATTGGGTAGCCACCTGGTCCGTCCGCAACTCCTCCCCACCCGGACGTGGAACAGATAACTCTTCCACAGAAAATGGCAATTACAGTGGTACCTTGGGTTACAGACATTTCCGGTTACAGATGCTTCAGGTTACAGACTCCGCTAACCCAGAAATAGTACCTCGGGTTAAGAACTTTGCTTCAGGATAAGAACAGAAATCACACGGCAGCAGCGGGAGTCCCCATTCGCTAAAGCGGTGCTTCAGGTTAAGAACAGTTTCTTTTCTTTTTTAAAAAAATAATTTTTATTAAATTTCCATTTAACAAACCAATCATATCACATTAATTCCAAATTATACAAATACACAATAAATTCCAAATATTTAGCCGAATTTTAAATTTTTGTTGGGGGGTACCCATGTTTCGAGTTCAGAAAGGGTCCAATCATCTCATATTTCTGCTGCTTTGATGTTCCAGGTTAAGAACAGTTTCAGGTTAAGAACGGACGTCCAGAACGAATTAAGTTCTTAACCCGAGGTACCACTGTATTCCTCTGCACTGACTGATATTCAATACAGTTGTGTTCCATGCAGACAGGATAGTGACGGCATGGCGTATCTAATGCATTTCAGTAGGAATTGATGGGGCATCTGGTTTGGCCCGGAAAGGGAAAAGTGGTAGCGTATCTGCCTTGCATGCAGAAGGTCTCTGGTTCAATCCTGGCATCTCCACTGTCTGAAACCCTGGAGAGCTGCTGTCAATCATTAGAGACAGAACTGACCCAGATGGGCCAGTGCTCTGGCTTTCTGAGTCCCCAGGAAAGTACAACACTTGGTTGTAATAGATGCCTGACTTCTTTAAGGGAGAAAAGGCAGCTGCAGGAGGCTGTGATCAAGAGTAGAAAAATGGCAGAGGGCAGGGAATGCTTAACCCTTTCCCCTCCAGCTGTTTGTTGGTTTTGGGGCTTCCTAAAATCACAAACCCTTCCCTCTGCCTAAGTTAAGGGCAATTATTCAATGGACAGAAGAAAACCTGTGGGGTGGCACTGCTCATATATCTATATTTAAATTTTTTGTTTTACAAATTAAAATACTCATTTCGTTTTTTGTATTTATATATTTAATTAAATTTTCTGTTTTACAATTTAGAATACTCATTTAAAAATCCTTAAAATATCAAAGATTTCCTTTCCTCTCTTTCCATGGTTCATTTTGCATATCACAAATCCCTGCATATTTTACATGAACTAAACCATTCAGAATTCCATTATCACATCCACCAAAACTTATTTACTCTGTTGAATTTATCTTAATGGTGCCAACATTTTCAAGTGCATACAATTTCCCCCCATATATTCAATAAACATTTTCCATTCTTCTTTAAACGTATGTTGTTCTTGTTATCTTATTCAATATGTTAAGTCCATGAGCTGTGCATAAAATACTATTTTACACCCTTAAGATATCAATGGCTTTTCTTCTTCTCTTTCCATGGTTCATTTTACATATCACAATTCCCTGCATTTTTTACAAAAAAATATATACCAATCACTATTCCATTATTGCATCCATCAAAACGTATTTACACTGCTGAATTTATCTTAACGCTGCCAGCGTTTTCGGCTGTACACAATTATTTCCCATATATTCAATAAACGTTTTCCAATATTCCGGGTGGCACTGCTCTTGAGCCTGCAAAAGTGGTTGGAGGGAAAAGACTTATTAAGCAGTTCCTCTGCCTCTGGCTGCAGGAAGCCTTTTGCAGCTTATCATCAAAAACCTAGGGAGATGCCTACACATGTCTAATGCCTAGCTTGGTCCAGAAGTTAAAATGAAAACGAGCCATGCGGCAGTTCAAATATAAACAGAGTTACTATGGCATCAGCTTCATGAACTACATCTAGTCTACTTCATCAGATACATGAAGTTATCCTGAGTTGCACTTGTGTACGTTGTTACCAAAGCTGGGTGCCCCCTGCTCTCTGCTGAGCAATAGCAAGGTCCCAGGGGGTTCCAGGCATGCATCTGGGGTCTGTGTTCCTTTAGATAATTGAGACACGGTGGAGATTGCTGTAGCTTTAAGAAATATGGTTTATTCACCTATTTATACCTTCAGTCTGCATGGAGGGAGTCCATATCTTGCAGCATGGCCATTTCAAGAGGGGCTTGTCCCCCACAGCAGTGCAGCCATGGAATCTAAATCATCTCTCCCAGCCAGCCTTCAGCCAGCCTGCCCAAGATGGAGCCCAGTCTTTTCTTTCCCTTCTTGTTCCCAGAACACCTTGCTCAAAAACTCTCTGCTTCCTTCAAACACTCACCCCATCACCTGGGCAACATCTGTCTCCCCAGGCCAAAGGATTCCTCTCAGATGCCCTTTCAACCCATTTTGTCAGGTTAGCAGATTTTCTCTTCCCTGGGCCAGCCAGGCTGCTCTGCGTAAGTCAGTCCTGGGATTCCTTGCCTGACACAGTTTTGCAGCTTGTACTTTCATCCATATCGCAATGAATCAAAAATCCTTTATCAATTTCTGGGGTTTAGGGGGTTTCCCCCCGTCCAAATCTATAACACCACTTTGAATTTGCAAGGTAAATGCAAGTGACTCATGGTTCTTATCGTCATGCTTCCTTGTAACATCTGAATTGGGAGATTATACAACTCCTTGGGTGCTCTTCTGTGTTCAACTCCTTTTGCTTTCTGGTTCAGCATTTTTAAAAACAGCAGCCAAAATCTTCAAGAAAATGGTTTGTAAGGTTTTTTTTATCATATTGCACTTCATGATCATATTTCAGTAATAATTTCATTTGTTGCAATTTTCAATTTCTAGGATTTAAGGGGACCCCCCCAAAAAAAACCTATATAGTGGTACCTCGGGTTACATACGCTTCAGGTTACATACGCTTCAGGTTACAGACTCCACTAACCCAGATATAGTGCTTTAGGTTAAGAACTTTGCTTCAGGATGAGAACAGAAATTATGCAGCGGCGGCGCAGCGGCAGCAGGAGGCCCCATTAGCTAAAGTGGTGCTTCAGGTTAAGAACAGTTTCAGGTTAAGGACGGACCTCCGGAACGAATTAAGTACTTAACCTGAGGTACCACTGTAACAATATGTATGTACACACACACAGTTAGGTGTGGGATTGTAAATACTAACTTCAATACAGAGATTGGCACGTACCACTTACCTTCCTACCAACATTTAGCACAGTTTACTTCTTTGTTTCCATGTAATGCTAGTGGGAGACTAAAAATTGTGCTTTTCAGTTCTTATTACCCACTTAAAGACAGGTTTGCATCTACCTGGAACTGTGTGTTTTTTAAAGGACACCAATGGAATAGGCACAGGTTGGAACATGCAAAGCATGTGTAGCTTCCATTTACTTCTTTGTGTTGAAAAAAAAGCATGTAAGCACCACTAAATGTTGATTCAGATTAAAAAATAAAAAATAACCTGCCAGAAATGAGCCCCTGAGGCAGCTCAGAGTGATTTCAAGCTAAATGAAAAATACAGTGTAAAATTACAAACTGAAAACCGAAATAAATTAAAACAAATTTACACCCTAGCAATTAAAATACCTTCAGAAAGATAGGAGGTTAATGCAGAACAGGCTAGTAGCAATTATTAAATTAGCTTTAAAAAGTGTTCAGCCCACCACGCTGAATGACTTTCATGTGCTTCTGACTATGGTCTGATGGGTTTGTGGTGCTCAGCAATGCTCCCTGCTGGCATCTCTTTCAGCAGCATGTTAATAAGTCGAAGCAGTACACGGAAGCATATGATACATACATGTGTCACAAAGCTCCGTACACAGAGAGACACAAATTGTGGCATATTGTGGTCTTACATGAATCAACCCTGCTTTTGGTTCCACCATGTGGAATAATATGTGACGCCGGTGGCGCTGTGGTCCAAACCACTGAGCCTCTTGGGCTTGCTGATCAGAAGGTCGGCGGTTCAAATCCCCACGACGGGGTGAGCTCCCGTTGCTTGGTCCCAGCTCCTGCCAACCTAACAGTTTGAAAACACACCAAAAAGTGCAAGTAGATAAATAGTTATTGCTTTGGCGGGAAGGTAAACGGTGTTTCCATGCGCTACTCTGGTTCGCCAGAAGCGGCTTAGTCATGCTGGCCACATGACCCGGAAGCTGTACGCCGGCTCCCTCAGCCAATAAAGTGAGATGAGTGCCACAACCCCAGAGTCGGCCACGACTGGACTTAACCGTCAGGGGTCCTTTACCTTTACCTTTTTACCTCTCCATCAGTAGCCCAGCTAAAATCATACCTGGAGAAATTTAAACTAAGACCCTCTCTGCGCTGTACATTTAAAGTAGTGCCATATTTATTATTTTATTTTGTAAAATTTATAAACCACTTAATTGTAAAACAAACAAACAAACCTCAAAGCAGCTTGCAGATCATACCACTTGACACAGACATCTCCCCCCCCCAAAAAAAAAAAATATCCTGGGAACTGTAGTGTGTTAAGGATGCTGAGAGTTGTTAGGAGACCCCTATGCCCCTCACCCCACATTCCCTCTGTGCAGCCCCAGGCACTGGCAAACCATGATACACCACTGTCCAGAAGCAATTTTGACTCTTTGGCTGGAAAAGTTTCCCCATCCATGCCCTAAGGCTAGCCCATAATCAAAACTGGTACTGTCTCATCACTGCACTGAACATACTGCAGAAAACTGGTAGTATATTCTTGTTTAATAGATTTTTTGTGTGTGTGTCCCCTCGTCCTTTGTTTTTCTGATTCCAGTTACAAGCTTTGTGTGATGGAAAGCCATTCCCTGGCCTAGTTGAGTGACTACATAGTCTGACTCTGAGCTGGACTGTTGCTAGCTTTCCAAGACCTGGTTTGCACCTCTGTGATTCACGCTCGGAAAAATGGAGACAATTCCTAAGTACTTGCCTCAGAAAAGTACTGTATTTTTTGCTCCATAACACTCACTTTTTTCCTCCTAGAAAGTAAGGGGAAATGTTTGTGCGTGTTATGGAGAGAATGCCTACGGATGGCGGGGGGATCTGCTGCAGTCGTGAGCAGAGGATCCATGGTTCCCCTTCCTTCCCTCCTCCGTGGCTCGCTTTGAAACAGCAAAGCGGGAGAAAAGCCACTGAGTGGGGAGAAGAGAGGGACAGAGAGCCTGGTTACAAAGCACGGATCCACATGGATCCTCAGGATTTTTGCACTGGGTCACCCCAAATTCACCATCAGATCACATAGCATGTACAGCTTGCACCAAAAAAATCACGCACCCGCTGTTGCCTGGGGCCACAGTGGTGCAAAAACATGGTTACAAAGCATGGATCCACACGGATCCTCAGGATTTTTGCATTGGGCTACCCCAAACTCACCGTCAGATCACATGTCTGTGGCCACAGCATGAACCACAAAAATCATACATCCACTGTTTCGTTTAGAATATTTTTTTTCTTGTTTTCCTCCTCTAAAAACTATGTGCGTGTTATGGTCGGGTGCGTGTTATAGCGCGAAAAATACGGTATTTCACTTGTTGTCAGTTTATTGCTTTGAAGAGACTTCAGTTTTCGGTGTCTGGCTCCTCCGTGTAAGTGCTGGGGAAGTAATGCACCCTGTGGGTGTTTTCCTCCTCTTTGATAAAGGGCATATTAACTTTTTGGCACATGCAAACAGCTTAATTTCTGCACAATGTTCGCTTGTGTGCCATTACGGGGCCAACTCCTAACCACAGATTTGTTAGTGGTGATATTCATGTGATACTGTAACCAAATTCAGGATGGTAACTGTAAAAGCTGAGAATTTCTGCCTCCCACCGAGATTTATTTAATTACTCTGCATTTTTGCTTAGGAATGATATCGGGTGGATAAGCCGCCTAGGGTGTCTCAAACCCTTCCAGTGCATTCAGTGAAGAGAATCTGTTTTTCTCGAGGAAAACGCTGCTCGCTCCTGCCCCGCAGTTTAGAGGTGTCAGTTGCCTTGAAGCTCTGCATTATCTGATGACAGCTTCCGTACTTTACACGTCTGTGATAGGGG
The DNA here is from genome assembly GCF_965153285.1 of Podarcis tiliguerta. NCBI lineage: Eukaryota > Metazoa > Chordata > Lepidosauria > Squamata > Lacertidae > Podarcis > Podarcis tiliguerta. Next base: position 106,968,357 of record NC_139536.1, read on the forward strand.
AGAATGTGCAAAGAGCATGAGCCACGTAAAAACCTGCCATCTGACAGTCTGTCCTAGTGTCAAAAAGGTCTCACGTGCATATATTTATTATTATTATTATTATTATTTTATTTTATTATAAAATACACACATATTGCGAATATGCAAACATACATTTCATACAATCCTTAAATATATACAAACATACCTTCAGTCCCACAGATAATTCCTTTACCCATTACCATCCACCACCCCTCACCCCACCTTTGTGTTAGACTTCCAATCTACTCAATGGCAATTTCTTTCCACTTCTATTACTTTCTTTCACACACCTTTAACCTAATTTCATGCTTCTTTTTCTATTACACATTGTTATCCATCTTATTTAGTATTTCAATATTTAAAATGGAATTTGTTTATTCTAATAGAAGTTCTGATTTTTCAATATGGTTTTGTAAGTATCCTTTAAACACCTTCCAATCCCTGTCTATCTTCTCTTTTGAGATCCTTCCAATTTCTCCCATTGTTTTGGATATATTGTAGTACTCCAATAATTTGGCAAGCCACTCTATTTTTGTCGGTATAATACCACTTTTCCAATTTTTCGCAATCAATAGCCTTGCGGCTACTGTTGCATACAAATATAATGTCTTGTTTTCTTCCTTTAGACTTCCTGATACTATTCCCAATAGAAAACCTTCTGGTGTTTCCCTAAATGGTCTCACGTGCATATCAAATTAAGAGACAAAGATGATGATTTGAATGCAGGAGACATCTCAGTGGTGTTGCATCCTTTGCTGGTGCCCGGGGCGCATGCAAACACCAGGTGGGACCATGGGCTGGACGCAGAGGGTGAACAAAACCTGCTGCACCAGCTGAACTCACTGACAGGTGGGCACGTGCCACATGGGGTTCATGGGGCCACACTTCACTGCCTGCCCACCCACCCGCACGGTGGGGGGGGGGGAGCCCAGCTGACCCACATGGCCCTTGGCAAGGAGTCTGGAAGTGGAGTGGCAAGACCAGGCCTAGTGACCCACGGCGGCAGGCAAGGCGGAGATCCCTGCGTGGGGGTGCCTGGCTTGCAACCCCTCAAAACTATGGTGCTACGGCCCCCCTGGCTTTCCCCATGCTATGTCCCTGCTCTTAGCGGTGCAGCGAAAAAACTGCTAGTACATTGCAAAGATTGTTTGTAATAATAATAATAATAATAATAATAATAATAATTTTTATACCCCGCCCTCCCCAGCCGAGGCCGGGCTCAGGGCGGCTAACAACCAATAATAAAAACAAGTTGATTAAGATACAACTTAAAAACAAGATTAAAATACAACATTAAAACATTAGGATGCAGCCTCTTCACAGGAGGAGAAAGGAAAAAGAAAAAGGGGGAGGGAATCAAACTGATTCTAAGCCAAAGGCCAGGTGGAACAACTCTGTCTTACAGGCCCTGCAGAAAGAAATCAGATCCCGCAGGGCCCTGGTCTCATGAGACAGAGCGTTCCACCAGGCCAGAGCCAGTGCTGAAAAGGCCCTGGCTCTGGTTGAGGCTAATCTAACTTCCTTAGAGTCCAGGACCTCTAGGCTGTTGCTATATATGGACCTTAAGGTCCTCCGGGGGGCATACCAAGAGAGGCGGTCCCGTAGGTACGAGTGTCCTAGGCCGTTTGTAAAGCTAAGCAGGGTCTGGTCTGGTTTCAGATGGGATGGGGGACCCCCACATGTTGAGCTCCTGCATTGCAGGGGGTTGGACTAGATGAAGCTCGGGGTCCCTTCCAACTCTACGATTCTATGACGCTGTCATGGAGTAGTGGTCTACTGACCTATTTCTGCACTCATTCGTAGTTTACAAACTGTAGTTACGCCAAAACCAAAATAGCACACAGCACTCAACTGGATGACAGAGCCACCATTTTTTATTTTGTTTTTTGGACCAGGTGAGGTGAGTTGTAGTTCTAGAGAGGGAGGCTACACAGTTTACAAAGATGCGGGGAGATGGCAAAAACAAGCTGAACAGGGGTTTCACAAAATGGCAAAACAATGCTGGTATTGGGGTCAAGGGAACAGGTTGGTTTCTTATTTTTAAAGAGCTATATGAGCTTGAGTGGTACAGGAGGGGAATTCGACATACAGTGGTACCTCGGGTTACATACGCTTCAGGTTACATACGCTTCAGGTTACAGACTCCGCTAACCCAGAAATATTACCTCAGGTTAAGAACTTTGCTTCAGGATGAGAACAGAAATCGTGCTCCGGCGGCGCGGCAGGAGCAGGAGGCCCCATTAGCTAAAGTGGTGCTTCAGGTTAAGAACAGTTTCAGGTTAAGAACGGACCCCCGGAACGAATTAAGTACTTAACCCGAGGTACCACTGTATAATATCCCTTTTAAACATTTCATGCTCAAAAAATGGTATGGGGGAGCTGTGTTGCTTGTTCACAAACGGTACCATGGGTGCACTCCAAGAAATGCTGCCAGCCCATATCTATTAATGCTCCACAGGCTAGCTACACTAGTTATGGCTGAAGGCAATTATTCGGTTTATATTCATACTGAACTCCTTGCCAGTGGAAGTCTTTCAGCACTGCCTGGCTTCTAGCCTGTGTCTCTGGGAAATCATGAGCCAGTCAACCTTGATTAATAGGTATGGTTGTGGTGTTTAATTGCTCAATCAGTTAGATTAATCCATTAAAATGGGAGGGGAGCTAGATCTGCCCAATGGGCCGGGTCTTTAATTCCCCTACCGCCACCCCCCCACAGACCAACCTTGACAGGTGAGTAGCATAATGGTGGCAGGTGATTGGCATCTGTCAGCTGCTGATTGGCAGGTCAACAAACAAACAATACAAGCAACATGCAGACCAGTATACTAGATAGCCACATGACCACTGCTCCTTGTACATTTTTCTAATCCATGGGTTATTACTTTGTTTCTTTTTTTTAATAACTTTTTTATTCAAAATTAAAGCAAAACATATTATCCAGAAACATATCATCCTTATTCCCCCCCCCCATTTTTCTTCCCTCCCCCCACAGAACCCACCCACCCCCAACCCCTGACTTCCCTCAGTTCCAGTCTTTGATTTCTCTAAAAATGCTGTTTTCTGCATGATACAGTTGTATAGATCCTCAAACTATTTAGCTGATTATTATCAATAAAAGGTTTCTGAATGTTTATTCAAAACCTGCCAAGGAGTCCAGTTCGCTGTGTTGTGTCTTCAAATACTTTGTAAAGGGTTCCCATTCATCTTTAAAGTCACAGTTATCCTTGTCCCGTAGCTTGTATGTCAGTTTTGCCAGTTCTGCATAGTCCGTCAATTTTTCTTGCCATGATTCTTTAGTTGGGGTTTCTTCAGTCTTCCATCCGTGTGCTATTAAAACTCTCGCGGCCATTGTTGCATACATGAAGATGTTTTTCAGCTTTTTTGGCAGATCTTTCCCTACAATCCCTAATAAAAATGCTTCAGGTTTTTTAACAAATGGTAAATGGAACATTTTCTTCAATTCGTTGTATATCATTTCCCCATTTTTAAAAATTACATTACAATCCCACCACATATGATAAAATTTCCCCTCCTTTTCCTTACAGTTTCAACATATATTTGAACTAGTTTTGTACATTTCCCCTAACTGCACTGGTGTTGTGTACCATCTGTACATCATCTTCATGTAATTCTCCTTCAATAGGGAACAATCTGTAAATTTACATCTATTATTTTGTTTCAACTAGACCAGGGGTCTGCAACCCGCAGCTCCGGAGCCGCATGTGGCTCTTTTACACCTTTGCCGCGGCTCCGGGGCAGATACTAGCGAGGGGAGGAGGCGCATTGTGCGCCCCGACACTCCCCACTGTGGCGGGCGCTGTACTGGCTGTGATGTCGCATGGGGGCGGTGCATGCGTTAGTCACGCACCGTCCCGACGTCACCTTCTCGCCCGCCCACTACATTGTAAGGGGCATGTACGCTGGTCACTGTTTTGAAGGGGAGTGAAGAACACAAACACACAAAAAGGTAATTTGTTAATTTAACATTTATTTCTTTGAGGAGGAGTAATTCTGAGGGGTCAAACAAAGAAATAATAAAAAAGTGACAAAAAAGTTATTTTTATAATGACGAGTTTTACGGCTCCCAGTATTTTTTCCTTCGGAAACGGGTCCAAGTGGCTCTTTTTGTCTTAAAGGTTGCAGACCCCTGAACTAGACCTATGCTTTGCTCCAACAACCACCCCGCTGTCACAAATGAGCACTGGCCCTGTCAATTCAAACCAGTGCAGCAAAGCCCCAAACACCGTTTTCTGAGGCCAAGACAACTAGCTCGGTGACAGCGTGCAAGCATGAATGCTGGGGCAGGTAATACATTAACAAAACTGTACTGAAACCTAAGAACAGCTGCTTGTCAGGACATGCAGTGGAGAGAAATGGTTCATAATAGCTACCACTTATATTATGAATGTTTCATAGTCGTTTGGCAAAGGTAGCTGCTTGGTCTCAATAAGTGTTTTGTGTCGTGCTTTGCGACGTAACGTTGCATACCTCACCGCAATAGGCTGCTAGTTAAAGCCACCCGGATTAGAAGAGTAACCGTAGCAGTGAATTGCACGTTTAAGTAGTTTCTCTTAAGAACCACACACTGATAGAGACGTGTCTTCCCTGATACAAAAGCCCAGCTGCTCTGGTAAAATGCAGACACTTTGGAAAGATGCGTAGACCTCAGCCGACACGCAATACCCAGTTCAGGATTTGGCTCTCTTCTTCTAATTTCTAGCACACATAATATGAATTTTACTGCTTTTTATCTTTCTTTTCTTTAAGATCTGAGTTCCTTTCAAAATGGGCTTGTGGTGAGAAAGTTACAAAGAAACATCGGGAGATGGGAAGTAGGGAAAGAGACCTTTTATTCAGCAGTTAGGTAAAGGTAAAGGGACCCCTGACCATTAGGTCCAGTCGTGACCGACTCTGGGGTTGCGGCGTTCATCTCGCTTTATTGGCCGAGGGAGCCAACGTACAGCTTCCGGGTCGTGTGGCCAGCATGACTAAGCCACTTCTGGCGAACCAGAGCAGCGCATGGAAACGCCGTTTACCTTCCCGCCAGAGCAGTCCCTATTTATCTACTTGCACTTTGTACTTTTGAACTGCTAGGTTGGCAGGAGCAGGGTCCGAGCAACAGGAGCTCACCCCGTCACAGGGATTCGAACCGCCAACCTTCTGATCGGCAAGCCCTAGGCTCCGTGGCTTAGACCACAGCTCCACCCACGTCCCATGATGCTATATAGGCAATAATAAATGGGGGGGGCACAACAACGCTGGCTGCCCCTGACTCTGTTGCAATTGACCCCAATTGACCTTCTGCCTGACATGCCAGTCTTCCAGGGAAACCATAATTAATTAAAAAATTGCTGATACAGTATTTATTAGTCGCTTTCAGAACCCAAGTGACTCAACGTGATTTTCGAAAAGCAAGTACTGTATAAAAACAAGGGTCATTATTGCTTTTGCCTGGAGGAGCATTCTGTTACGTGAGCCACAAGAGGTGCCAATTTGAATAAAATATTGAATAAAATGCTTGATCACATGATGCAGTGCACACACCATTTGAATGGCAATGCCACTGAGGGAGACAGCCCCCTCAAATAATTTATGGGGGCAGTGGGATATTGGCTCCTATGCGAGCCACCATCTGAAGAGGTGCAGCCCAGACACGGGTTCAACCTGTTCACTGAAAGCTAGGACACGAGTCTTTCTACTGGATCGGAAACCACCTCATTCTGATCCTTCTACATTCCTGTCTTCTGTGTGAAGTTAACTTTCCTCTGAAGATGCCTTCTTGCAAGAGATAGAGAGCCTCTCTGCATGTTATGCATTTAAAACACACCTGAAGCACATTCCCCACCCCTAAGAATTCTGGGCATTGTAGTTTGTTAAGGGTCGCTGGGCCTTCTAGCTCTTCGAGGGGTAAACTACAGTGCCCAGAATTCTTAGAGGGAGGAAATGTGCTTTGAATGTTTTTAAAAGGTGTAACGTGTATGCAGTTAACCCATCTGATGATCTAACCAGGACAAGCTTACATTACATTTAGCAGCATGGCCCTCTACTAGGCCTTTAATATCTTGCTAATGAGTTCCATAAATTACTAATAACTCTCTTAAATGACTCACATTGGTACAGCATGTCTTACCATACTGAACGTGCCATGATCTCACAGGGAGGTGGAATGGGGGGGGGATCTTTATTTGCTTGCTAGCTAATAGAGAAATGCTTGGGAAGAAATCTTTCCAGTTCAGGGCTGACAGCTTCAGGTTTCCTAGTGTGAGTGACGTCTCCCCTCTCTGTGGCATTTCACACTCAGATACCTATAAGAGCCGAAGCTAGGAAGAGATTGTTGTTGTTGTTGTTTAGTCATTTAGTCGTGTCCGACTCTTCGTGACCCCATGGACCAGAGCACGCCAGGCACTCCTGTCTTCCACTGCCTCCCGCAGTTTGGTCAAACTCATGTTGGTAGCTTCAAGAACACTGTCCAACCATCTCATCCTCTGCCGTCCCCTTCTCCTTGTGCTCTCCATCTTTCCCAACACCAGGGTCTTTTCCAGGGAGTCTTCTCTTCTCATGAGGTGGCCAAAGTATTGGAGCCTCAGCTTCACGATCTGTCCTTCCAGTGAGCACTCAGGGCTGATTTCCTTCAGAATGGGTAGGTTTGATCTTCTTGCAGTCCATGGGACTCTCAAGAGTCTCCTCCAGCACCATAATTCAAAAGCATCAATTCTTTGGCGACCAGCCTTCTTTATGGTCCATCTCTCACTTCCATACATCACTACTCGGAAAACCATGGCTTTAACTATACGGATCTTTGTTGGCAAGGTGATGTCTCTGCTTTTTAAGATGCTGTCTAGGTTTGTCATTGCTTTTCTCCCAAGAAGCAGGCGTCTTTTAATTTCATGACTGCTGTCACCATCTGCAATGATCATGGACTGAGCAGTATAGAGAAAGCTAAAACAAGAGGCAAATGTTGCAAAAATACACCGTCACAAATACAAACGTTGCATTAAGATAAAATACCAATAAATGCAAACCATTATCCATTCCTTTTCCTTCTCACATGCCTCCCCTTGCAGCCTCCTGGCTCTCAGCCAGGATTCCACCCATCCACCCTGGCTCTCGCCCAGGGTGCAAACAAAGTCACTGCTCACTCACAAAGAAGAAAATTTCTGTAACCTGCTGACGTCATCCTAGGCTCTCATTCTAGACTTGCTTTTTATGGGCAGGCACCACGATGGATCAACCTTCCTCGAGCTGCCCACAGCAAGTGATGTTTATCTTAATATTTATCACTACATGTCAATTCCACCCTTTCCCCCTTCCTCCCACAACAACCCTCTGAGGTAACTTTGGCTGGCTTAAATCTGTAGACTCGGAGATTTGGTGAATATAATAATAATAATTTATTATTTGTACCCCGCCCATCTGGCTGGGTTTCCCCAGCCACTCTGGGCGGCTTCCAACAAAGATGAAAAATACACTAAAATGTCACATATTAAAAACTTCCCTGAACATGGCTGCCTTCAGATGTCTTCTGAATGTCAGGTAGTTGTTTATCGCTTTGACATCTGATGGGAGGGCGTTCCACAGGGCGGGCGCCACTACCGAGAAGGCCCTCTGCCTGGTTCCCTGTAACCTCAATTCTCGCAGGGAGGGAACCACCAGAAGGCCTTCGGAGCTGGACCTCAGTGTCTGGGCAGAACGATGGGGGTGGAGACGCTCCTTCAGATATACTGGACCGAGGCCGTTGATATTATTATTCTGCTGATATGGACAGTTATTTTGAACCCACTTTCTCATGCAGAGGTGGGGGAGCTGTGGCTCTCCCATATCTTGTTGAACTACATATTCCATCAACCCTGACCATGCTGACTGGAGCTGATGGGAACCCAACAACATCTTGAAGGGCCACCGATTCCCCAACCTTGTTTTATCTGATTCTGTCCAACAACCCTTCTGTCAGGTGGCAGGGAGGGGAATTATTAGCAGTTGGATATGTCGAGCTGGATAGGGCTAAAGATGCAAACTCTTACATAGCCTATTAGCAGTAATTCCAAGGCACATCTGTTTGGGAGTCCATTGTGCACCTGATCTATGCATCTAATTCCTGAAAGAAAAGAAATTGTGGGCATTCCACAGAAACAGGTAGCTTTTTGCTGTTACATAACTCGTCAGTTTGAAGGCACTGCATCTAGTGAGAACTTCCCTTTCCAGGAAGAAGAGGAAGCTAAATTAGGATAGAGGAGTTGGTGGTGCTGAATTCACTGTCATTAAAATAGTCATATATTTTATTGCACCATTGGGTGAAACCTGTTACTGTGTTATTTCATTCAACTGTCTGGGAACTACATTTTCCTCTGTAGATTTGTGTAGTCGCCCTGGCCTTGGGCTACAAATTCTCCTGCAGTTTTCTTTGTCGGGATGCGTTTAAAGGTTCAAAAATGAAACTTCGCCACCACACACGTGATGGTTTGGGTCCATAACTTTCAGAGGACAGTTGTTATTTGCCTAATAAGTACTGTGCAGTAATCTATTAAGGTAATATCTGGGGCAAAACATTACACGGACATGCATCCTCCTCGCCTATCAAGCAGCAGAACCTAGAGCCCCTAGCAGATAGGTAAAGGTAAAGGTACCCCTGCCCGTACGGGCCAGTCTTGACAGACTCTAGGGTTGTGCGCCCATCTCACTCAAGAGGCCAGGGGCCAGCGCTGTCTGAAGACACTTCCGGGTCACGTGGCCAGCATGACATCGCTGCTCTGGTGAGCCAGAGCCGCACACGGAAACGCCGTTTACCTTCCCGCTAGTAAGCGGTCCCTATTTATCTACTTGCACCCGAAAGTGCTTTCGAACTGCTAGGTTGGCAGGCGCTGGGACCGAACAACGGGAGCGCACCCCGCCGTGGGGATTCGAACCGCCGACCTTTCGATCGGCAAGCCCTAGGCGCTGAGGCTTTAGCCCACAGCGCCACCCGCGTCCCCTAGCAGATAGGTGTGTACTTAAACCCGTCTTAGGTTGATGGGGAACAGATGCATTTGAATATACAATGATGTACTTTAGAATACAGGTGACTGCACACCTTTGCTGAATCCGCTACTACCACCTTTTTCATAATGAAACCCAACAGGGCTGTCGCTTGCAATGTACCTCAGCTCTGGTGATAGGACAAGGTCCTCCATCACACTTAAGAGCAGCAGACTAGTTTAGAGGGTGTAAAACTGGCCATGTTACAGGCACAGTTGTGTCCTCCAGCAAACACCTTGCCTCTGCTCTCAGCTCCCTAGCATTTCCACTTGGAAAAGCTGCCCCGGTTGCTCATTGTTTCATGGAAAATGGCAAATAACCTTTTGTAGTGTATACCTCTCCCAAATACCATGTATAACTGACATATATATGTTTGTGATACACACACACACACACGGAAGTATAGAAATGAAAACAACAAAAAATAAGAAGCATGTTATAATGGAGAAATAATAATAATTGTTCATACATTACGAGAGGCATATTTAATAGTTAGACAATCACGTCAGTGTAATTGTAACTCTCACTGCTATCTACTCATAAATACATCTCCTGAGATAGGAGTATCAGTGAGAACTAAATTGGCATATATTACGCTTTTATGTAAGATGTCAGTGAAGGCTCATGCCTATTTCCTGGATGAGCAGGTTTTTACACTGGTCTTCAATGCTGCATTATTATTATTATTATTATTATTTTATGTGAGATATATCTTTATTGTTTTAAAATAGATACATTTGTGCTAGGAAGGCAAACAAACCAACAAATAGACATACAATCAAATAAACAATCTATAAATTGACAAACAGACAATAGCATTCTGAATGGCCATCCTTATGACTACGGTGTGTAAGTTATCTTTTAGATTATAGGTAGAGACCTTTTTTTATTTCACAAGTCTGCAAACCTTTGTGTGCTTTCCCTTGGAATAAGCTCAATTAAACATAGTGGGACTCACTTCTGAATAAACATGCATCAGTTTGTGCTGGGAAGTTTTATAATGGGTGATCTGCGATTGAAAGATGCTATTTTGTTTTGTGTTGAGAAGACTGTGAGATTTCTAGAAGACCAAATAGGAAAACTGATCTTAGTGAAATGTCATTCTTCGCTTTGGGAGAAGTTGGCAAATTCTCGTATGGGCTCATCCAGACTTCCTTTTGTGCATGGTGCAAAAGGAAGTCTGAATACGCCCTTAGTATCCTGTGGTCAGGGACGTGGGTGGCGCTGTGGGTAAAACCTCAGCGCCTAGGACTTGCCGATCGTATGGTCAGCGGTTTGAATCCCCACGGTGGGTTGCGCTCCCATCGTTCGGTCCCAGCGCCTGCCAACCTAGCAGTTCGAAAGCACCCCCGGGTGCAAGTAGATAAATAGGGACCGGGAAGGTAAATGGCGTTCCGTGTGCTGCGCTGGCTCGCCAGATGCAGCTTGTCACGCTGGCCACGTGGCCCGGAAGTGTCTGCGGACAGTGCTGGCTCCCGGCCTATAGAGTGAGATGAGCGCACAACCCTAGAGTCTGGCAAGACTGGCCCGTACGGGCAGGGGTACCGTTACCTTTATCCTGTGGTCTTCTTGCAATTCAAATCCCAGCCAATCTGCTCTTTTTTGCTTTTTGTCTGCAAGGATTGCATTGTTGAAGGTTTCCAGAAAATTGGGTAATAATCTTTGATAGAATGGCTATTACCAAGAAACTGCATACTGTTCCTTGAACACTTTTTAAAAAAATGACATGACTAAGTCCACAAGTATAAATGTACCTGTTTGGGCTTTGTCACTCTGTAAAGAATGTGCAACAGACCCACAAAGTAGCTTGATGTATTCTTAGCTAGCATAATATTTAGAAAGGAGTACAAAAAGAAGACAACTACAATCAGAATGGACAATAGCTTCTATCCGATGGCAAAAGGAACATGATAAATTCTTCTGCACTGTGGAAGGTTGAAGGTTTGTAAGCTGTAGACAAGAGCATTACTCTGGCAGCACCTTAAATAACTGCCTTGTACATTGTCAGGGCACTGCCATCAGTACTGGAGAGGGAGCGCAAAAGCCAGAGGGATTCCAGAGAGCGTCCAGGGATCGGGAGGAGGAGCCCATCTTCTGGGGAAGAGAATCAGCATAGCACCAGTGGAGAAGGGGGGCAGGTGGGGGAAGCAGCGAGGCGGTCCCATGACTCCTTGCCTGGGACCAGCGGGGAGAGTAGGGGTCCTCCGTTGCCCACGCCCTCCCTGCGCAGAAGAACAATTGTTGCAGCATGGAATACTTGTGCTCAGGGTTACAGCCAACTGAGCCATCTCAGTGGGCACTGAATTCCAGATTTACTGTGGAGTAACCCTTGATGACCTGCCCACCTAGCAGTTCGACAGCACGTCAAAGTGCAAGTAGATAAATAGGTACCGCTCTGGTGGGAAGGTAAAAGGCATTTCCGTGCGCTGCTCTGGTTCGCCAGAAGTGGCTTAGTCATGCTGGCCACATGACCCAGAAGCTGTACGCCGTCTCCCTCGGCCAATAAAGCGAGAGATGAGCACCACAACCCCAGAGTCGTCCATGACTGGACCTAATGGTCAGGGTTCCCTTTACCTTTACCTAACCCTTGATGCCATCTGATGAAGTGTACTCTTAACCTCCAAAAGTGCATGTCATGATCTATTAGCCTATGAAGACAGCTTGATGCCCTCAAGATCTTTTGGACTATGTAGTGGAGTTGTCCAGTCATTCATTCTTTCTGGCAACAAATTTTCCAAGAGGTGTCATCAGCAGTGCTGTAAATAATGCCTATTGGCCCAGGGTTAGGTCTCCTACCAATTTTTCCTCAATACTCTGTGCATCCTCCTGATTCATGAAGACTTGACTGTATTTCTGCTACCTGTAACTCACCGAGAAAAAACTCACCATTGGGGGGAAAAATCTCCAATTCCCGCACAAGCTTGGTGGTCCACAGTGTGAGTTGGCAGAAAAAATAACGGAGGCTAATTGTGTATTGAGGGAGGGAGCTAAATCTAACAACACCCTTATGGACACCTAGAATCCTCTTACAGTGGTGCCTCACAAGACGAAATTAATTTGTTCTGTGAGTTTTTTCGTCTTGTGAATTTTTCGTCTTGCGAAGCACGGTTTCCCATAGGAAATGCATTAACGGTTTCCCATAGGAATGCATTGACGGTTTTAAGAAAAAGGCGCAAGACGTTTTTGTCTTGCAAAGCAAGCCCATAGGGAAATTCGTCTTGCGAAGCAACTCAAGAAACAAAAAACTCTTTCGTCTTGCGAGGCATTCGTCTTGCGAGATACCACTGTATAACCTTTGCAATCCAGCTAAGTGGACGGTTATTAGTACTCCCCAAAACTGTTTCAGATTGAATTATTGCTGTGATATTTGTGGTTTTCGAGTCATGTTTCCTGTAAAAGAGAATGACGGACAACATACAAATGCTGTCTTTCCTGACGCTGAAGGCTTTGCATGATATATGTGCACTCTGTCATGCTTTTGTATTTTGGTTTATTTTGTAGAAGCTTAGATTTGCCCCTTAGCATGTTCCGTTATGAAACGCTGAAAACCTCAGTAAAAACGTTCATTGCAAATGAGTAAAAAATGTTCGGGATTACACTGGGCACTCGGATTGTGAACGTAATCCATGCACGTTCACAAGCGCAGAGTTCTCAACCCGCAGCACCGTGTCTGCTCATGCGCGGGTCATGATTCAGTGCTTCTGCGCATGCACAAGCACTGAAACCCAGAAGTAACGCATTCCGGTACTTCCAGGTTAAGCGTGGTGCTCAACCCTAAAACGTGTAACCTGAAGCATCTGTAACCCAAGGTACCACTGTACAACTCCCAGGATCCCCAGCCAGTGACATAAGTTGAAGATTGCTATACATTTAAAAACATTCTGCGATCCCAATGTGTTCCATATCCTGGGAGTCTTTTGAAGAAATTTTAGCAGCCTGTTTGGGGTTTTTAATTACATTGTACAGAAGCATCATCTTAATAAATATCCTGGAAGTATGCAAATTTTTTCTTTTTGTTCTGCTTCCCCATCCTTCTCTCCCTTCAAACCTCCCTTGCAAGCTGGCGCATGTTGGCAGGTTAATTAAAACTGTTCTTATTTGACCTTTTTAGGATTCTCATCTGAATTTTAGAATTAATTCCTTTTTCTCTTTCCCTTTTGGCTCTGCCCAACCCTCCTGGTGAAGAATATTTGGTGTAACTGTCTGTGTTCCTTGCAACATGGCATATCTTTTGCACAAAAGAAGCAGTGTGAAAGGCTTCTCTGCAAGCAGTCTATATGGCTCATAGAATTAGAGAGTTAGAAGGGCACCACAAGGATCATCTAGTCCAACCCTCTACAATAAAGGAATCTTTTGCCCAATGCAGGGCTCAAACCCACGACCCTGAGATAAGGAGTCCCATGCTTGACCGACTGAACTGTCCACTTCAGGAACATTAAGAGACCAGCGGCATGGCAGCATCTGTCTATCCAATTGATATTTATTAAGTTTTCATAGTATAATATAAGCCAAACATAACAAAAAAACAACAAAACAACAACAAAAATACAATAAAGAAAAAACACCTTAACACATAACAAAAAATTAACACATAATATAACAACGGTTAAAAGCAACTTCACTTTTCAAAATAGATCTTGCATTAGCTTTTTCCTGGACTTCCCCATACCTCCCTCCTTTGTATTCCATTTCCATTGTTTGATCAGCAAATCCTTTCCCTCTTTTACTTTCATCTCCCTTCTTATCTTAATATTTTGGCTTTACCCTTCCCTCTCTTTTACACTATTTTTTCCATTTACTTCTTCGTTTTTTACAGAAAGCCCCTTAATCAAAATCCAGCATCGTTCTAACATTCATTAATTTTACAATATTTCTGTAAATAATCCTTGAATTTCTTCCAATCTTCTTCCACCTGATCTTCTCCCTGGTCTCGAATTCTGCCGGTCATTTCTGCCAGTTCCATGTAGTCTATCACCTTCATCTGCCATTCTTCCACGGTGGGTAGTTCTTGAGTCTTCCAATACTGCGCAATCAGCATTCTTGCTGCTGTTGTGGCATACATAAAAAAGGTTCTGTCCTTTCTTGGCACCAATTGGCCGACCATGCCCAGGAGAAAGGCCTCCGGTTTCTTGAGGAAAGTATATTTAAATACCTTTTTCATTTCATTATAGATCATTTCCCAAAAGGCCTTAATCTTTGGGCACGTCCACCAAAGGTGAAAGAATGTACCTTCTGTTTCTTTACATTTCCAACATTTATTATCAGGCAACTTATAAATTTTTGCTAGCTTGACTGGTGTCATGTACCACCTGTATATCATTTTCATAATATTCTCTCTTAAGGCACTACATGCCGTGAATTTCATACCGGTGGTCCATAACTGTTCCCAGTCAGCCATCATTATATTATGTCCAACATCCTGTGCCCATTTGATCATAGCAGATTTCACTGTTTCGTCCTGCGTATTCCATTTCAACAGCAAGTTATACATTCTTGACAAAGTCTTAGTTTTGGACTCTAACAGTTCTGTTTCCAATTTTGATTTTTCCACCTGGAAGCCCACTTTCCTATCTAGTTTATATACCTCCATTATTTGGTGATAGTGAAGCCAGTCATGCACTTTATTTTTTAGCTTCTCAAAACTCTGTAATTTCCATTTTTCTCCATCTTGTTCTAAAATCTCCCAATATTTCGGCCATTTGTCCTCCATATTAAGCTTTTCAAAGGCCTTCGCTTCCATTGGTGACAAGCACCTTGGAGTTTTACTCTCAAGTAGATCTTTATACCTTATCCAGACATTAAACAGTGCTTTCCTTACAATGTGGATCTTAAACATTCTATGCACTTTAACCTTCTCATACCATAAATATGCATGCCAGCCAAAAGCATTATTAAACCCTTCTAAGTCCAAAATATCAGTATTTTCCAGAAGTAGCCATTCTTTCAGCCAGCAAAAAGCTGCTGATTCATAATAAATTTTCAGGTCTGGCAGGGCAAAGCCTCCTCTTTCTTTTGCATCTGTTAATATTTTAAATTTTATTCTTGGCTTTTTGCCCTGCCAGACAAATCTGGAAATATCTTTCTGCCACTTCTTAAAGCAGTCCATTTTATCAATAATTTGCAGTGTTTGGAACAAAAATAACATTCTCGGCAAAACATTCATTTTTATCACAGCAAAACAACCTAACAATGATAGCTTCAGATTTGACCAGATTTCAAAGTCTCTTTTCACCTCCGACCAGTATTTTTCATAATTATCTTTAAATAAGTTCCCGTTCTTAGATGTCATATTAATCCCCAAATACTTCACCTTCTTAACCACAGTCAAACCTGTCTCCTTCTGAAACCTTTCTCTCTCCTTTTCAGTTAATTTTTCTCCAGAACCTTTGTTTTTAATTTGTTTAATTTAAATCCTGCCACTTGACCAAATTCTTCAATCAGTTCTAAGACCCGGCAGCATCTGTCTATCAACCCTCTGTTGTTGTTGTTTAGTCGTTTAGTCGTGTCCGACTCTTCGTGACCCGCATGGACCAGAGCACGCCAGGCACTCCTGTCTTCCACTGCCTCCCGCAGTTTGGTCAAACTCATGCTGGTAGCTTCGAAGACACTATCCAACCATCTTGTCCTCTGTCGTCCCCTTCTCCTTGTGCCCTCCATCTTTCCCAACATCAGGGTCTTTTCCAGGGAGTCTTCTCTACTCATGAGGTGGTCAAAGTATTGGAGCCTCAGCTTCAGGATCTGTCCTACCAGTGATCACTCAGGGCTGATTTCCTTAAGAATGGATAGGTTTGATCTTCTTGCAGTCCATGGGACTCTCAAGAGTCTCCTCCAGCACCATAATTCAAAAGCGTCAATTCTTCGGCGATCAACTTTCTTTATGGTCCAGCTCTCACTTCCATACATCACTACTGGGAAAACCATAGCTTTTACTATACGGACCTTTGTTGGCAAGGTGATGTCTCTGCTTTTTAAGATGCTGTCTAGGTTTGTCATTGTTTTTCTCCCATTGCTTTTCTCCCAAGTTTCTCTCAACCCTCTGTAGTAGCTTCTAATTACTAAAAAGCCAACAGCCGTGCCCTTTTAGGAAACTGCACTTCATTCATTTATGCAATTCGTTTCCACCCCCACCCTTCTAAAAGGTGCATTGCTATGCACTTTAAATGTATGCAAATTTCACAACAACAACTTTCGTTACTGTAAACTGACATAGCAATGTTATGCAACCAGCTGGGTTCATATATAATTACGTGAGGAGATTAATTTGACTCACAGGTTGAGATAATCAGTCCAGTTCTAAAAAAAAAATAATTAAAAAATAGTTGTGCTGTTGTAAGCTCCATTTAAATGAATGGAGCTTGCAACATCAGTTCCTTTGAAGATGCAGAGAGGCGTTTTTGTGTTTTCACCCCTTTAATTGCTGCTGCATGTAATTCTGTTCACATCTCTCAGGAAGCCCTCTTCCCCAAGGAGCTGATCCCCAGCTGACTCACCAGCAATTGTCCGTTGTCCACTCCCCACTTAATCGACACCCATTGCTTAGTCCCATCCCCAAGGGGCTAAACTGAGAAGACTAAACACCAGTTGCCAAACTCATGCTCTCAGGATGTTGAGCCACGTCCCCTGACTTCATTGGCTGCAAAAGCTGCTGGGTGGAACTGGCCAAGCGTATGAATTTAGAGCAATCTAGAAATGTAAAGGAAAAGAGGGAACATTTTATCACATGTGGTGGGAATGTAAAAAGGTGAAATGCTTCTGGGAGATGATATATAATGAGATGAAAAAAATGTTGAAATATACACTCATAAAGAAACCAGAAACATTTTTACTGGGCATTGTGGGGAGTGATATAAATAGAAAGGAATGTAAGCTCTTTTTATATGCAATAACAGCAGCAAGAATATTACTGGCCCCAAAATGGAAGCAAGAAGAATTACCCACGATTGAAGAATGGAGGATGAAGTTAATGGACTCACGGAAGACTGGAGTAAATTTACGGACTATTTGAAAAGTATTTGTGAAGATCAGACGATGTTTGTAGGTTTGCAAGAAGTTTTGTGAGGAGTATTATTGGAAGTATTGCAAAAATGGAGAAGGGGAAGGATGATTTGTTAAGAGATGTAAAGGCAATATAAAGTTAAGCAATGCATAAGAAGTGGTTAAAACGGTGGATCATCAGAGGTGGATCATCAGATGGAAGTCTAAAAAGATTGTATAAGTGATAAGTTTTGTGGTACATTTTATAATTTATATGTTAAAATCAATTTTTAATTTTTTAAAAAAAATAATTTAGAGCAAACTAGAGAGAGCAACCAGCTCCTTGAGCTGCAGGAAGCCCCAGCTGACCGAGTGTCAAGCGAGGAGAACAGAGTGCCACACTGTACACATCCTTTCTATTCGCCGTACCACTTTGATTTGCTTCTTCATAATTTCCTCATCCCTTTTTCCATCTACAAAACGCCCAGGGTTTTTAAAGCATCCTTTCTTTCGCTGAGCCCTTGTTAAAACTTTTTTTCGTAATACAGTGCTTGTTTCAGTGCTTGTGTATGCGCAGAAGCACCGAATCACGACCCGCACGTGAACAGACACGGTGCTGCGGGTTGCGAACTCTGCGCTTGTGAACGTGCATGGATTACGTTCACAATCCGAGCGTCCACTATAATCCCAAACATTTTTTACTCATTTGCAATGAACATTTTTACTGAGGTTTTCAGGGTTTCATAACGGAACATGCTAAGGGGCAAATCTAAGCTTCTACAAAATAAACCAAAATACAAAAGCATGACAGAGTGCATATATATTATGCAAAGCCTTCAGTGTCAGGAAAGACAGCATTTGTATGTTGTCCGTCATTCTCTTTTACAGGAAACATGACTCTAAAACCACAAATATCACAGCAATAATTCAATTTGAAACAATTTTGGGGAGTACTAATAACCGTCCACTTAGCTGGATTGCAAAGGTTATACAGTGGTACCTCGCAAGACGAATGCCTCGCAAGACGAAAAACTCGCAAGACGAAAGAGTTTTTCGTTTTTTGAGTTGCTTCGCAAGACGAATTTCCCTATGGGCTTGCTTCGCAAGACAAAAATGTCTTGCGAGTTCCTGCGATTTTTTTTTGCTCTCCACCCCCTTTTTCTAAGGCACTAAGCTGCTAATAGCCTTTTAGCAGCTAATCCGCTAATCCCTTAAGCCTTTAATAGCCGCTAATAGCTGCTAAACCGCTAATAGCGCTAATCCGCTAATGGGCTTGCTTCGCAAGACGAAAAAACCGCTAGACGAAGAGACTCACGGAACGGATTCTTTTCGTCTTGCGAGGCACCACTGTACAATAAAATAAAAGAAGCTGAATGAAATCAAAAACAGAGAAGAAAAAAGAAAGAAAGAAACTGTAGAATCCTCTTTCGAAGGTAACTCTTAACCCTTGTCACCCACAGAAAGTAGTGGACCCACCCAGCTCTCACCTGGGACCTTCCCTTTCCTCTCCCATTCTCTCATCCTGGGAGGCCTCTCATTCAGGGTCCTTCCACACACCACCTTCATGTGTGTGTAATCCTTGGAGCCCATAATGGACCAGAGAAGAGGACACCAAAGAAAAGCAAAACATAGGAAAGAAAGAAAGAAAGAAAGAAAGAAAGAAAGAAAGAAAGAAAGAGAAATTAAAAAGACTTCCCCTTTTCCATCTGTCAAGTACAGTGGTGCCTCGCAAGACGAAATTAATTCGTTCTGTGAGTTTTTTCGTCTTGTGAATTTTTTCGTCTTGCGAAGCAACACTGTGAGTTGACGGTTTCCCATAGGAATGCATTGGCGGTTTAAAAAAAAAGGCGCAAGACGTTTTCGTCTTGCGAAGCAAGCCCATAGGGAAATCCGTCTTGCGAAGCAACTCAGAAAACGAAAAACTCTTTCGTCTTGCGAGTTTTTCGTCTTCCGAGGCATTCGTCTTGTGAGGTACCACTGTACCTAAAAGAAATTATTCAATACATTCACTCTAGAATGGCACCCAGCTGATCTACAGTGGTACCTCGGGTTAAGTACTTAATTCATTCCGGAGGTCCGTACTTAACCTGAAACTGTTCTTAACCTGAAGCACCACTTTAGCTAATGGGGCCTCCTGCTGCCGCCATGCCGCCGGAGCACGATTTCTGTTCTCATCCCGAAGCAAAGTTCTTAACCTGAAGCACTATGTATGGGTTAGCGGAGTCTGTAACCTGAAGCGTATGTAACCTGAAACATATGTAACCTGAGGTACCACTGTACTTTCTGCAAAAATTTCTTCTGACCCAAATTAATCCCTTTTCCTTTTCACACAAAAAGTCCAAAAGGGGCTTCTCCCGTCGTTGTTATGATTAAACGTCAGCAATGTTTTTTCTCTAATCCAACTTACCTGCTTTTTCTCCCGTAACTTCAACATCCATTCCTCCACATTGAACAACAATATTATATTATTATTAAAATATATTATTGCTATTGTTTAAGTCTTACCCCTTCGGTCACTATGAGTGAGCAAATCTCTTCATCCTGGAGAAGAGTGACTAGTGGGGTGCCACAGGGTTCTGTCTTGGGCCCGGTCTTATTCAACATCTTTATCAACGACTTGGATGATGGACTCAAGGGCATCCTGATCAAATTTGCAGATGACACCAAACTGGGAGGGGTGGCTAACACCCCAGAGGACAGGATCACACTTCAAAACGACCTTGACAGATTAGAGAACTGGGCCAAAACAAACAAGATGAATTTTAACAGGGAGAAATGTAAAGTATTGCACTTGGGCAAAAAAAAATGAGAGGCACAAATACAAGATGGGTGACACCTGGCTTGAGAGCAGTACATGTGAAAAGGATCTAGGAGTCTTGGTTGACCACAAACTTGACATGAGCCAACAGTGTGACACGGCAGCTAAAAAAGCCAATGCAATTCTGGGCTGCATCAATAGGAGTATAGCATCTAGATCAAGGGAAGTAATAGTGCCACTGTATTCTGCTCTGGTCAGACCTCACCTGGAGTACTGTGTCCAGTTCTGGGCACCACAGTTCAAGAAGGACACTGACAAACTGGAACGTGTCCAGAGGAGGGCAACCAAAATGGTCAAAGGCCTCAAACGATGCCTTATGAGGAACGGCTAAGGGAGCTGGGCATGTTTAGCCTGGAGAAGAGGAGGTTAAGGGGTGATATGATAGCCATGTTCTAATATATAAAAGGATGTCACATAGAGGAGGGAGAAAGGTTGTTTTCTGCTGCTCCAGAGAAGCGGACACAGAGCAATGGATCCAAACTACAAGAAAGAAGATTCCACCTAAACATTAGGAAGAACTTCCTGACAGTAAGAGCTGTTCGACAGTGGAATTTGCTGCCAAGGAGTGTGGTGGAGTCTCCTTCTTTGGAGGTCTTTAAGCAGAGGCTTGACAACCATATGTCAGGAGTGCTCTGATGGTGTTTCCTGCTTGGCAGGGGGTTGGACTCGATGGCCCTTGTGGTCTCTTCCAACTCTATGATTCTATGATTCTATGAAATCTAATTGTCCCAGTGTGCACTTGAACCCCTCCCACAAATTACTGATAAAGAGTTGCGTCCATTGTTCCACCCACTCTTTCTTCTGGTCCCACCCACCCCTGGCATGTGATGTCTGAAATGTTCTCCATGATAGAATGCGTCCCTTGGGCAGAAAAACATTCCCTCCCTCTAGACTAGATTATCTATGAAATTGTTTTCAGGCCTTGTACAAATCCCATGGGTTTAGGTTTGGCTACTTGGAGTGTGCCAGACATACCTCTAAATCTTTCCTTTTGCAACCAGCCAGCACGGAAGAGGAAGTTGGTGCTGCTTAAGGTATGGTCCCAAACTTGCTAGGGAAACTCTGGAGGCTGCTTAACTGCATACCTCTGGCCTTTTAATGCCAAAGTCACACCCATTTCTTAGCTTATTGTGCCTCCTCTTTGTTTATTTATTGCTCTCTCCCTTTGTTGTTTCTGGGCTCTGGTGGCTTAGACCGGTGAACGTCGTCTTTTAAAAAGACTGCTACATGCAGGAGGAACAGAACAGCTGGCCTTGGCAAAGGAGTGGAAATATTGGCAGTGTGGCTTTATTGTTAAAACAGGTCTCAACCTCAACCTGTTGTCATATCTGTGTCTTTAGGTTCTGAAGGACTGCTTTCCTTTCATCAGATGTCAATGCTAAAACAGGAAGACATGGCAGCCCAACCCATTGG
This sequence comes from Podarcis tiliguerta, assembly GCF_965153285.1. Classification (NCBI taxonomy): domain Eukaryota; kingdom Metazoa; phylum Chordata; class Lepidosauria; order Squamata; family Lacertidae; genus Podarcis; species Podarcis tiliguerta. Next base: position 106,989,595 of record NC_139536.1, read on the forward strand.
CTTGCTCTCACTCCTAACACTTCCTTGAGTGAGCCCTGGTGTTGCCTTCCAACTGGTCTGCCACAGAGGCTACTGTTTTCTGTTGTCACTGTACTCTATGCAGAAGAATCCTTTTCTACAGGGATGGAAGAGCTCAGACTCAAGACCTGTGGCCCTCCAGGCTTCCCTATGCGGCCCTCAGAACACTCCCTGGGCCACATTCATAATAATAATAATAATAATAATAATAATAATAATAATAATAATAATAATAAAATTTTATTTATACCCTGCCCTCCCCAGCCAAGACCGGGCTCAGGGCAGCTAACAACCAATAATAAAAACAAGTTGATTAAAATACAATTTAAAAAACAAGATTAAAATACAACATTAAAACATTAGGATGCAGCCTCTTCACAGGAGGAGAAAGAAAACAGAAAGAGGGGGAGGGAATCAAACTGATGCTAAGCTAAAGGCCAGGTGGAAAAACTCTGTCTTACAAGCCCTGCGGAAAGGAATCAGATCCCGCAGGGCCCTGGTGTCATGAGACAGAGTGTTCCACCAGGCTGGAGCCAGTGCTGAAAAGGCCCTGGCTCTGATTGAGGCTAATCTAACTTCCTTAGGACCCGGGACCTCTAGGGTGTTAGAATCATAGAATCATAGAGTTGGAAGAGACCACAAGGGCCATCGAGTCCAACCCCCTGCCAAGCAGGAAACACCATCAGAGCACTCCTGACATATGGTTGTCAAGCGTCTGCTTAAAGACCTCCAAAGGAGACTCCACCACACTCCTTGGCAGCAAATTCCACTGTCGAACAGCTCTTACTGTCAGGAAGTTCTTCCTAATGTTTAGGTGGAATCTTCTTTCTTGTAGTTTGGATCCATTGCTCCGTGTCCGCTTCTCTGGAGCAGCAGAAAACAACCTTTCTCCCTCCTCTATGTGACATCCTTTTATATATTTGAACATGGCTATCATATCACCCCTTAACCTCCTCTTCTCCAGGCTAAACATGCCCAGCTCCCTTAGCCGTTCCTCATAAGGCATCGTTTGAGGCCTTTGACCATTTTGGTTGCCCTCCTCTGGACACGTTCCAGCTTGTCAGTGTCCTTCTTGAACTGTGGTGCCCAGAACTGGACACAGTACTCCAGGTGAGGTCTGACCAGAGCAGAATACAGTGGCACTATTACTTCCCTTGATCTAGATGCTATACTCCTATTGATGCAGCCCAGAATTGCATTGGCTTTTTTAGCTGCCGCGTCACACTGTTGGCTCATGTCAAGTTTGTGGTCAACCAAGACTCCTAGATCCTTTTCACATGTACTGCTCTCAAGCCAGGTGTCACCCATCTTGTATTTGTGCCTCTCATTTTTTTTGCCCAAGTGCAATACTTTACATTTCTCCCTGTTAAAATTCATCTTGTTTGTTTTGGCCCAGTTCTCTAATCTGTCAAGATCGTTTTGAAGTGTGATCCTGTCCTCTGGGGTGTTAGCCACCCCTCCCAGTTTGGTGTCATCTGCAAATTTGATCAGGATGCCCTTGAGTCCATCATCCAAGTCGTTGATAAAGATGTTGAATAAGACCGGGCCCAAGACAGAACCCTGTGGCACCCCACTAGTCACTCTTCTCCAGGATGAAGAGGAACAATTGATGAGCACCCTTTTGGTCCGGTGTTGTTATTTATGGACCTTAAGGTCCTCCGTGGGGCATATTGGGAGAGGCAGTCCCGTAGGTACGAGGGCCTAGGCCGTGAAGGGCTCTAAAGGTCAAAACCATCACCTTGAATCTGACCCTGTACTCCACCGGGAGCCAGTGCAGCTGGAAAAGCACTGGGTGAATATGCTCCCATGGCAGAGACCCTGTGAGGAGCCTCGCTGCATCATTCTGCACCCGCTGGAATTTCTGGGACAGCTTCAAGGGCAGCCCTTGAAGAATTACAGTAGTCAAGCCTGGAGGTAACTGTCGCGTGGATCACTGTGGCCAGGTTGGGGCGGGAAAGGTTTAAGCTACACTCCTCACCAGCCCTGCTTTTCAGTCCTCACTATCTGGCCACCAGGACCCTTCCCCAGCAGTGGTGGATTTAGGGCTGTGCGAGGCATAAGGACTCCGACAGGGTCTTAGAGTTCTTCCACCTCCTTCCCAAAGCCTAGCTGGTGCTTGCCCAGCTTTAGGAAGGAGGTGGGAGGACCATGCCTCCTTCTTAAACCCTGGTGCCTCACTTAAACAGCTTTGGGAAAACAGCACAAGGACTGGCAGCGAGGAAGAGCACCAAATTTTGGCCTTGCACAGGGCACCATAGTACTCAAGCCCGCCACTGTCCCAGGCCACAGCCCTCACCAACCCTGATTTTGCACACTCCTTGAGTATTTTTGAATAGATAGAATGTACCCTTGGACTCTGATGATTTATTGTTGTTTAGTCATTTAGTCATGTCTGACTCTTCGTGACCCCATGGACCAGAACACGCCAGGCACTTCTGTCTTCCACTGCCTCCCACAGTTTGGTCAAACTCATGCTGGTAGCTTCGAGAACACTGTCCAACCATCTCGTCCTCTGTCATCCCCTTCTCCTTGTGCCCTCTATCTTTCCCAACATCAGGGTCTTTTCCAGTGAGTCTTCTCTTCTCATGAGGTGGCCAAAGTATTGGAGCCTCAGCTTCACGATCTGTCCTTCCAGTGAGCACTCAGGGCTGACTTCCTTCAGAATGGAGAGCTTTGATCTTCTTGCAGTCCATGGGACTCTCAAGAGTCTCCTCCAGCACCAGAATTCAAAAGCATCAATTCTTCAGCGATCAGCCTTCTTTATGGTCCAGCTCTCACTTCCATACATCACTACTGGGAAAACCATAGCTTTTACTATACGGACCTTTGTCGGCAAGGTGATGTCTCTGCTTTTTAAGATGCTGGACTTTGGTGATGCCTCCTGCCTACCTTGATGGGAGACAGAGAGCAACATCTGAGTCTGAAAGAACTAGCCTACTGTACAAAAGGTTAAATTCACATTCATTGCTCTGCCAGCTTTTGCCTCTTTTTCTTGCCCACCGATGCTAAGTGCTCTCCAGGAGGTTGCCTAGAAGGACAGGTTGTCCTCAGGTTGGAAAGACGCTCCCCATCGCACTTTTACCTGGTACACGTAGCAGAATAAATGTTAGCAACAGAAATCCCATGACAAATTGAGATGGTATGGAATTGTATTGAATATTTTGAATAAGGGGAAAGTGTGTAAGAGGAGATCTAATGGGAATGGGTGGGAGAAGGGAAGGGGCACATGATTGGCTGTTTTCACACGGAACGTTTCTGATGTCAGAATCCTGACATTTCCTAACAGGAGTGAGCCAGCAGTAAATCACACTGTGCATGTTGGAGTTAACCCTTTATTAGCAACAACAGGATCCGCACAGACTAAGGAGAGTGCCAGGCCTAACGAGCATAGGAACTCATCCCCAGTAGGATCAGTTGCCAAGACTAAAGGTCCTCACCTCCCCACAACCCATAGCTTTCAACCTTCCCTTATTTGGTGGGAAACTCCCTTATTCCAGCGCCATTTCCCGCTGCTATCCCGGATTGTTGATATCCTGTAAATTTCCCGGATTTCAAAGGAAGCAGCTCTTCTCCCTCCCTGCCGGCCAGGGAGGCTCCTCAACTGCATTGCTCAGCTGCCCAATAAGGAGTCTGAGAACGACTGGGGGGTGGAGCTTGCATGCCTCGTGCCGATCAAATCGGCCCTGTTGCCTGGGGACTCGCCTTTGCTCAGCGCTTCCCAGCAGAGAGGTGACGGTGGTTTTCCTTGCTGCATCCCCTTCGCCGGGTCGCTGCGCTGTGGGAACCACCGCTTGAGGCTTTGTTTGGCTGCTGGCTGGGCTTTCTGCCTTTGGGCCTTTGGCTCGGAGGGGCTCTACTCTGTGTGTGTGTGCGTGCGCACGTGAGAGAGTGAGTGTGAATGTGTCACTTAAGCTGATAGTAGGAATGCTGTAGCTTCACATACTTACCTTCACACAATGTGTAATTAACTTGGGGGGGGGGAATTACTGCAGAATATGGTGAGGTCAGTACTTTTGATTTACAAGGGGATCTGAGAGATGAATGGGAGATACGGTTTGTCAGTATTAATGGACAGCTAAATAGAATCTTAACCCCAAAAGTTAGGACCAAGATTTGATCAAATCCTGACTGGGTAACTTTGCTCACTAGTAACATTGAACCATGAGGACGAGATGGTTGGACAGTGTTCTCAAAGCTACCAGCATGAGTTTGACCAAACTGTGAGAGGCAGTGGAAGACAGGAGTGCCTGGGACAGGTGAGGCTGCTGATCCCTTATTTTCAAATCTGAAAGTTGACAGCTATGCCACAACCTCCTCTCCAGGGTTGTTTCCCCCCCCCCCCAAGGAATTGGAGACTGTGCCTGCATGATTGTCTTTGCTCCTCCCGCTTCATGCCTCTTCTGGTTCTGGGAGACCAGGGAGGAGAGGAGCTTGTCACAGCAGCAGCAGGAGACACCTGTGACTCATCACAAGCCTCTCTGCATCTTGGCCTCTCTCCTCCCACTTGCCTGCTTCAACTTCTGCTTCCACTTCTGGACTTCTCTCTGCCATAGACTCTCCCAGCTCACTAAGCCCTGTTACCCCTTCAGCTTTCAAAACCTCCTCTTCCCAGTCTTCTCCCTCTAAGTACTCATTGTTGTCCCACCACTACTCTGAGCCTTCTTCCCTTGGGGTGCGGGTTTTCCTCCCACCGTTCCTCTGCAATCCAACCAGCCCATGACATTTACGTGAAGTTAATATCCTTTGTAAGTGGAAAAAGCCTCTTGTCAATCAAATCTTTAGGATAATATCTCCAAGGCAACGCAAGTAAACACTGCGAGTAAGAGATGTCTTCACTTCAGATGAATTGAAGATAAATGCAAGTTCAGTAAATTATTAGGTCACGCGGCACTTTAATGAGATTAGCTACAGTTCTCACGTGAATGGCAATTTGGAAATCCCAGGAACCAGTCTTCGAAGCAAGAAGATGAAACTTAGAACCTCTTAATCATATGTAAAGTTGTGTGTTATTTGCATAAAGCAGGGATGGGAAATCTCATCCCTGAGGGCCAAAGGCTGCATTTTAGGTCACTCTCCCCAAGTTACAACTTCTCCTCAGTTACTCTGCCTCTCCCCCAAGCCACGTACCTCATCCACTCTGTTCTGCAGCCTCCTTGAGTATTTTCCCCGGGTGGAATGTGTCCCTGAATTCTCATAATGCCTCTTGCTTCCCTGGATGAGTGGATAGAGAGAGGAGTGTGCGAGTAAAAGTAGGTAAAAATTCTATTCGTTTATCTGTCCACTTTTTGCGTTTGCCCTAGCCCACTACTGGCAAAAAAGATTGCTCAGAAAGCTATCAGGCCCTCAGCCGGAAAAACGTTCCTCTCCTTGGCATAAAAGTTCTCTTATTTTATAAGAAAAGTTTGTGTGTTTTATCTTGAGCAAACAAGTATTTTACAACCAAAAGAGTACAAGGTGTGACCTGGGGTGGGGTGAGGGACCAAGCTTGACAAATGTGTCCTGACTTCATTGGGAAAGATGTGGTTTAAAAAGTGCACACCTTTGCTGCTTTTAGGATCAATAGGTTTATGCCATAATTCGGCCAAGTGGCAAGCAAAGGTAACACAGTACTGTGCAACATTACTCCAACCTAGCATTGTTGTTGTTGATTTTATATAGAATCATAGAATCATAGAGTTGGAAGAGACCACAAGGGCCATCGAGTCCAACCCCCTGCCAAGCAGGAAACACCATCAGAGCACTCCTGACATATGGTTGTCAAGCCTCTGCTTAAAGACCTCCAAAGAAGGAGACTCCACCACACTCCTTGGCAGCAAATTCCACTGTCGAACAGCTCTTACTGTCAGGAAGTTCTTCCTAATGTTTAGGTGGAATCTTCTTTCTTGTAGTTTGGATCCATTGCTCCGTGCCCGCTTCTCTGGAGCAGCAGAAAACAACCTTTCTCCCTCCTCTATGTGACATCCTTTTATATATTTGAACATGGCTATCATATCACCCCTTAACCTCCTCTTCTCCAGGCTAAACATGCCCAGCTCCCTTAGCTGTTCCTCATAAGGCATCGTTTCCAGGCCTTTGACCATTTTGGTTGCCCTCCTCTGGACACGTTCCAGTTTGTCAGTGTCCTTCTTGAACTGTGGTGCCCAGAACTGGACACAGTACTCCAGGTGAGGTCTGACCAGAGCAGAATACAGTGGCACTATTACTTCCCTTGATCTAGATGCTATACTCCTATTGATGCAGCCCAGAATTGCATTGGCTTTTTTAGCTGCCGCGTCACACTGTTGGCTCATGTCAAGTTTGTGGTCAACCAAGACTCCTAGATCCTTTTCACATGTACTTTTGTTTGCTGTTGAATTTATATACCGCCCTATACCAAGATGTCTCAGGGTGGTTCACATAAATTGTGAACATCTGTTGCTTGCATAGGGTTATGAAAGTGAATTTGAATGACAAATCCTAGTGCAGTCGGTTCACACAATTAATGTAGCGGATTGGTGCCTCTCAGCTTGCCTTCCATTGTTGGATAACTGGTTGATATGGATGATGCATGGTAAGTTTGGCATGCTCAAATAGTCAAGCGATAGTTGGGTTAACCATGCGAAGAATCGTATCAGGCACATCCCTCTGCAGCAATAGGAGCTACATTTCTCTGTGTTCAATGTTTGTTCAAGTTTTTAATACAGCGGTGGAGGCGGGGGCATGGAGATTGGATGCCTAGTTTGATTGTCTGCCCTCTTTAGAGAACGCCCACTTTGTCTGAAAAAGCACCAAAGTAGGTTCTGTCATTTTCACATCCTGTCCCAGCTACAGGAACAACGTTGTGCGAGGAAAACCAGCAGAGTGTGTGTGTGTGTGTGTGTGTGTGCGCACGCGCGCATGTGTTTGTTTGTTTGTTTGTTTGTTTGTTTGTATGTTTGCTTGTTTGGGGTGGGGCAGGGGGTAAATGGGCATGAGAGGTAGAATTCATAGTTGTCTCCTCCGTCTCAGTAAGTGCCAGTGTAATCCACTGCACAGATTAAGCCTCTAGGAAAAACACACCATTTTGGGAGAAGTGAATAATTTTCTCATCTTGCCGTCTAAGAACTTAAATATTTAACTAACCAGAGTCCGAGGGTTTTCATTTGAAAAAACTAAAATAAAGTGCTCTTCGTACGAAGGTAGTAAATCAATGGGTGTGCCAACCCACAGAGTCAAGTATAACCAAGCAGCAAATTGGAGTAAACATTTCTGAATCCCGAGTTTATAGACGGGGACCCCACCCTCTCTGTTTTGGCATTCGCAAAATGCTGCATGGTGTGAGTCATGGAAAGTAGCCTCCCTTGGTGCTATATACCTGGACGTGATCGGGCGCAGCCGAAGCCTATGCCCCATTGCAAGTGACGACTAGCTCTTCCCCACGGAGGCTAAGCCAAGGTGCTCTAAAAGCCAAGGCAGAGTCAGGCTTTCTGTCGAAGCGACAAGCCCTTCCGTCTGAGATAGAGGCATAACTTTCCCCTTTTCTTGCGAGGAATCCTATTCGGAATAAGGGAATTTCCCTTTAAAAAAGGGGGAAGTTGACAGCTATGGATAGAAGCTTGTGGGGCTCTTTCACATCACACAGTGGAAGCAGGTACATGTCAAAGATTGAACCAGGAGTGGAGAACCTTGAGCTTAGGGGACCAACGCAGCCTTTAAGGCGTCCCTGTTTTGCCCTCAACACTCTCTCTCTCTAGGCCACATCCCTGGACCTTGTATCGCCATTTTTGAGCACAATTTGCCCGGCTGGAATGTGTGCTTGGACACTGAAAACAGATCTTGTTGGCCTGGATGGAAGCTGGAGAGTGATGCTTGCGCAGAAACCTCTGGATTTTGAGTGGCAGGAATAGAGTTTACTGTACAAGGGTAAGAGACACATTCACAGACCCCCAAGTGTCTCTATTTTCCAGGGACTGTCCTGGATTTACAGAAGCCATCCCTGTTTCTGATTTGATCCTGCAATGTCCCGCTTTTCCTTAGCACAGATGTTTTCAACCTTTTTGAGTCCACAGCCCCCTTGACCAACTACCATATTTTTCACTCTATAAGACGCACTTTCCCCCTCCTAAAAAGTAAGGGAAAATATGTGTGCGTCTTATGCAGTGAATCCAGGCGGGAGGCTCTGCTCAGTGCTCCCTTTAAAGAGCCGTGTGGAGCGTGTGTGCGGCTCTTGGGGGCTTTTCCCCGAGGAGGGAGAAGGGCTGCCCTTCTCCTTCCTCGGGAAAAAGCCCCCAAGAGCCGCACACACGCTCCACATGGCTCTTTAAAGGGAGTGCAACTCTTGGGGGAGCCTTCATCCCGCTGCCCTGAAGAGGCTTTGCGTGGCTGTCCCAGAAGCCAGAACAGCAAGAGGCTATCCCAGAAGCCAGATCCCTTTTGCTGTTCTGGGATTCAGAATATTTTTTTTCTGTTCCTCCTCCAATAACTAGGTGCATCTTATGGTCTGGTGCATCTTATAGAGCGAAAAATACAGTACATTCTTTCTGTGGCTCCCCTGTGGGGAAACGTGATCCAAGCCTTAGAGGCCCAGTTATGTCACCCCTTGCTTGCAGAGCCTTGCTTGCAGAACCTCCCTTGCGAAGTGTTCCTGTAGCCTCCTCTCCCCTCTCCTCGGGAGTCCTCGGGGCATCCCATTCGCTTGCGGTGCTTGTAGCCAAGGCCGTTGCAACAAACAGCCATGCAAGCCTTTGGGAGGCAGACGTGCAAAAGGGCATCAGGGGAGGGAGGGAGGGAAGAGGGACAGAGGCCAGTGTTGCCTGTGGCACCTCTGACCATCATTCCAGGCACCCCAGGGTGCCACGGCACACTGGTTGAAAACCTCTCCCTTAGGACGTCCCTGTTTTCATCGGAGAAATGTTGGAAAGTATGGAGTGGTGCAACCCCCAAGCCAAGGAGATAAGTAACTACAGTGGTACCTCGGGTTAAGAACTTAATTCGTTCTGGAGGTCCGTTCTTAACCTGAAACTGTTCTTAACCTGAAGCACCACTTTAGCTAATGAGGCCTCCTGCTGCCGCCATGCCGCTGCTGCACGATTTCTGTTCTCATCCTGAAGCAAAGTTCTTAACCCGAGGTACTATTTCTGGGTTAGCGGGGTCTGTAACCCGAAGCGTCTGTAACCTGAAGCGTATGTAACCTGAGGCACCACTGCATACAACCTTTAGAAGAATTTTATGTATTTATACATACATACATACATACATACATACCCTGCCCATCTGGCTGAGTTTCCCCAGCCACTCTGGGCGGATGCACCACTCTGGCAAGACAGTCCGCAGGCAGGTAGGGTCTCAGCCTGCGTACCAGATGGAGCTGATAAATAGCTGCCCTGGACACAGAATTAACCTGTGCCTCCATGGACAGCTGCGAGTCCAAAATGACTCCCAGATAAATTATAGAACAAAAATTGAGAAAGATGGAAAGAATTTGCTGAAATAGTTAACCGAAATAGAATACAAAAAAGGGAGGTGTGAGGAGGTCGATGAAACAAGTTAATGAAAGGTAAAGATATGGAATATTGGGGATGTGTCTTTAGTGTTTTGTTGTTGTTTTTCCTGCATTGTTGTATTGCCTTTTTATGTTTCTATATTCCTTTGTTTTTTTTTATGTATTGTAATTGTAATTGTAATGTATGTTTTGTTAAACTTGTTATTGTTTTTCCTTTTTCCTTTTTCTTTTTTCTGTAATTTTTAAACTTCTAATAAATATCATTTAAAAAAAACAAACCAAAATGACTCCCAGGCACCTGAAGACAGCCTTATAGGGAAGTTTTTTAAATATTAATCTTTTATTGTTATTTTTATAAATATAAGCGACCCAGAGTGGCTAGGGCACCCCACTAGGTGGGTGGGGTAATAATAATAATAATAATAATAATAATAATAATAATAATAATAGAACACCTCTATTTTCACCAGAGAAATGTTGGAGGGTATGTCTCTGCCCAATCCTACCACTAGCATGCACCCCCCTCACCAGAAGATTGTCAGTGAGCGAATGTGACCCTCAAGCTGAAAAAGAACCTTCACTCTTGATTTAACATCAGGGTAGGATAAGGACAACACTACAATGAGAAAATATTTTCCCTAGTAGCACCCCAGTTGTGAAACTCCCTTCCCCTAGAGGCAACTGTGTTTAGTTTGCTTCAGTTCTCGTCTGGTTCTACTATTGCTTTGCTGATTACAATTGTTGGATTGCTGTGGATTTAAACTGCATTTTAGGATTTGTATTTATATTGCTTTAAGTGTCTAGATAAACCACTTTTGAAGTCATTTTGTGACTGGAAGTAGTACATAAAAGTGTCCAATAATAATATTTTTGGCTGGCCCCTCCTTCCTGATGCATATATGACAATACCATGAGTCCATGACTATTGAAAGGTTGTATTCGAACAGGACTTATTTCTACTATAATGTGGGAAGCAGCTTTAGATGCTTCCTTCCTAAAATCCCACAGCAGAATCGGGGGTCCCAGACTTCCTTGTTAAATAGACCATGGTGCTCCAAGCAAAATCATAAAAAGCTGACCTAGTCCTATTCACCTAGTCCTATTCATTGCAATGCCTAGGGACGCGGGTGGCGCTGTGGGTTAAAGCCTCAGTGCCTAGGGCTTGCCGATCGAAAGGTCGGCGGTTCGAATCCCCGCGGCGGGGTGCGCTCCCGCTGTTCGGTCCCAGCGCCTGCCAACCTAGCAGTTCGAAAGCACTCCCGGGTGCATGTAGATAAATAGGGACCGCTTACTAGCGGGAAGGTAAACGGCGTTTCCGTGTGCGGCTCTGGCTCACCAGAGCAGTGATGTCACGCTGGCCACGTGACCCAGAAGTGTCTTTGGACAGCGCTGGCCCTTGGCCTCTTTGAGTAAGATGGGTGCACAACCCTAGAGTCTGTCAAGACTGGCCCGTACGGGCAGGGGTACCTTTACCTTTTTATTCATTGCAATCCATGTAGCATCACATGGATGTTCCTGATATTGGGTCTTCTGGGATTGACTTCACAGCAGGATAATGTAATACAAGGAGCTGGAGAGCAGTGAAATGAATTCTGAGGCTAGTGATGTATTACTTTCTTACCTTCCATATTTCTTGTGCATGTAGGAACCTCTTGGAGATATCTCCTCTAGCTGCAAATAGATTCGGGTTCAGGTCTCTTCCAGACAGTAAGCATTTTGTGAGAGGTATTCAAGTGCATAGGGACGCGGGTGGCACTGTGGGTTAAACCACAGAGCCTAGGACTTGCCGATCTGAAGGTCGGCAGTTCGAATCCTCGCGACAGGGTGAGCTCCCGTTGCTCGGTCCCTGCTCCTGCCAACCTAGCAGTTTGAAAGCACATCAAAGTGCAAGTAGATAAATAGGTACCGCTCTGGCGGGAAGTTAAACGGCGTTTCCGTGCACTGCTCTGGTTCGCCAGAAGCGGCTTAGTCATGCTGGCCACATGACCCGGAAGCTGTATGCCGGCTCCCTCGGCCAATAAAGCGAGATGAGCGCCGCAACCCCAGAGTTGGTCACGACTGGACCTAATGGTCAGGGGTCCCTTTACCTTTATTCAAGTGCATAGCAGACATTTTGGTTTGTGCAATTGAAATATTCTGTCACTCTGATGCAACAACCCTTGAAAGGACTTTCTGTGGTTAGGAAAGTGACAGTAAATACACTGAAAACTGTGAGATGACCTAACGATTAGCAGGAAGACCCCTCAAGCAAATTGGAATGAATGCTCAAGAAAGACTGGTCATGGTCTAACCTCTGCGTAAGCTTTGTGCAAGCAAATCAGGATGAATGCTCAATAAAGAGATCATCTGAGATTCCACATTGGAAATCAAAGGGAATGCTGCGAGCCCATGCACTCCTATTTGCTAAAGGCAGTGGCGTAGCGTGGGGGGGTGCAGGGGGGGCCAGCCGCACCGGGCGCAACATCTGGGAGTAGGGTTAGGGGGCGCAAATCCACGGGTTAGGGGGCGCAAATCCACGGGTTAGGGGGCACAAATCCATGGGTTAGGGGGCGCAAATTACTTGCCTTGCCCCGGGTGCTGACAACCCACGCTACGCCACTGGCTAAAGGAAAATCCACCTATTTTAAAGTTAAAGAGGACAGCAGAAGCTGGCTTCTTCGGAGACGAAACTTGACAGGTGGTGCACTAAAAAGAGGAAACGGGCAACGATTGTCAATTATATAATCACTACGATAATTTCAAGCAGTATAAATTAACTTGCAAAATAATGGTCATGTTGTGCAAGATGCCGTCCAGCGACAGGATCGACATTTCGCTGTCACAAAAGGGCACACTGCTCTGAATCTGGGCTGGACTGAGACTTGCTTTTGCCTTGCAAACCTCCCAAGGTGCGCGGGAGTGTTCACATTTCCTCGTTTCTTTGATTTATAACTTGCAGAGTTGACTGTGGCAACTGAACTCAACCAAGGACCATGGCAGGTGAAACATTAAGGGGTGAAAGTTAATAATAATATTATAATAATAATTTATTATTTGTACTCCACCCATCTGGCTGAGTTTCCCCAGCCACTCTGGGCGGCTGCCAACAAAGATGAAAAATACACTAAAATATCACATATTAAAAACTTCCCTGAACAGGGCTGCCTTCAGATGTCTTCTGAATGTCAGGTAGTTGTTTATCGCTTTGACATCTGATGGGAGGGCATTCCACAGGGCGGGCGCCACTACCGAGAAGGCCCTCTGCCTGGTTCCCTGTAACTTGGCCTCTCGCAGTGAGGGAACCGCCAGAAGGCCCTCGGAGCTGGACCTCAGTGTCCGGGCAGAACGGTGGGGGTGGAGACGCTCCTTCAGATATACACTTTATTACAGTGGTGTTTTCCTTACCTGGGCCTCCTAGGACATTTGCCCATCATCCCTGGTTAACAGAGCAATCCTTAAACACATTGACTCGGAAGTAAACCCCACTGAACTCAGCAAGACCTCCTTCTTCTCTCTGTGTGTATAACTGGACAAGCACTGCACACTAACTAAGCTGGTGATATCCGTACCGCTTGGGCTTGAACTTGTTTGGTTCAAGTTATTCTCTCCTCCCACACGTTCTCAGACATAAAGAAGCAAATTTGCTGACAAAAGAACTAGGTCCAATTCTGCACCCGCTGAGGGAGGACTCTGTAATGTTTGCCACTGGCTGAGCTTTGGGGCCCTTTAACACATCTGCTGGTAGCTGGCACACATTCTAATAAACGACTTAAGGTTTTATTGGCCTATGGCAGCATTTACAAGACTCCGCTGATGGACCATGTAATCTTCATAGGATTTTATAATCTTCCTAGATTGTAATCTTTCTTGGCACCGTCTGAAACAAATTAAAATGATAAGGAATTGCCAGTTTAATAACTTGTAAATTTCTAAACCAAATATATTCAAATATGTCCTAGACGTTAGGCTTTGAATTTTTCAGAGCCAGCTATTCCTGAATTATGAAACAGGAAAGAAGTTCTCAAGCTTATACTGCAAAAATAAATTTAAAAATGACAGAATCTGGGGTAGGCATAAAGGGTGGCACACCTTTTCAAATTCCTCCAGCCCACACTCTTAGCATTGCTGGCTTGGGTTTCCTCCCTCTGGTTTCATGGAAGAATAAGAATCGTAGCTTGCTTTGGAACCATTAAGAGCTAATTTGAACAACAATGAAGCATTAAAGTATGAAAAGAACTGCTAACAGTTAGATAACCTGATTTTCATGTTAAATTGTGCTTGCAACCTTTTGAGTTCTGAAAGCTTGGCTCGTGGTTTCTGAATTTGGTAAGCCAATATAGTAGTGAAGGCCTATGATCAGAGGGGAGTATGGCAGATGACATTTGAATGGAAGTGTCTTCACAATATGCCATGTAATTTCACCTAATAGCAATGAGACTCTTAATCTCAGGATCTCAGGGTTGTGGGTTCAAGCCCCAAGTTGGGCAAAAAAATCCCAAATTTCAGGGTGTTGGACTAGATCACCCTCATAGTCCCTTCCAATTCTAGGACTCTGTGTATCAGTGGCGTAGCGTGGGTTGTCAGCACCCGGGGCAAGGCAAGTAATTTGCACGCCCACCCCCCGCTGCACTGTCCCTCCCCCAGATAGTCCCTCGCTCTCTCTCCGCACTGCACCGCACGCCTGGCACCCTCCCCTCCACAGTGGGCGGCGACCCGGCGGCTCGGATCGGATTCGCACAGCCAGCACTGCAGTGAGAGTGAGTGAGTGAGCCAGGTAGGGGCAGAGAGCTGCGAGTGCGAGCGGCCCCCCCCCCAGATGTTGCGCCCGGTGCGGCCGGCCCCCCCTGCACCCCACACGCTATGCCACTGCTGTGTATAAAATCAGGCAGAACATGTGCTAAAAATCAATACTAATAGTAACAACATAAACAATAGAGTCACATGCTACCTGGCTTCACTTCAAGTATTAAAAGTTATTCTGAAGGCATTTTGGTATTTCTGGAACTTGCTGCCCACCAGATGTTCTTGGACCAGCAGCCCCAGCCAGTATGGCCAATGATCAGAGATGATGGGAGTTGTAGTCTAACAACAACTTGGGTACCATGTTGGCTACCTGAAGATGCTCATGCGCCGGAATGAGTCTACATACGTATGCTATTCATTTGACCATGGATGATGAGCAACTGAATATGTTACCTTTCTCCACCTCTCAAGAAGTATAGCATTTGCAGTGATAACACAGGTGACCTAAAATTTCCACCTATGCTTTTTTTAAAAAAGTTACATATGTGCTGATGACTCGTGTGTGAATGCGTTAAACTGTGGCAACATGTAGACTGGGTGGTTTGCTTGTGGGAGGGGTGGTGCCCTGCTTCTGTGCCTTTTGTTTTGTTTTTTATAATAATATTTATTAGAAGTTTAATAATTACAGGGAAAAAAGAGAAAAAGAAAGACAACAAAAAAACATTGAAAAATTTAACAATCAATACATCAAAAGTAAAAAGAAAAACAGAGAAAAAACAGTGCATTAACGCAACAAAAAGAACAGAAAAATTTAAAAACACATCCAATGTTTCCATATCCTTACTTTTCATTTACTTGTTTCATCGACCTCCTCACACCTCCCTTGTTTGTATTCTAGTTCATAGCTATTTCAGCAAATCCTTTCCATCTTTCTCAAATTTTTTGTTCTATAATTAATCTTAACACAATCTAACTTTAAATTTTCCACTTTGGCCCATTGCCAATCAGTTTTCACTTAATTCCTTATAATGTTTCTGCTAAAACCATATAACCTCATTCCAGCATTCTTCTAACATTCATTAATTTTGCAATATTTCTGTAAATATACTCTGAATTTTTTCCAGTCTTCTTCCACCGATTCTTCTCCCTGGTCTCGGATTCTGCCAGTCATTTCCACCAATTCCATGTAGTCCATCAGCTTCATCTGCCATTCTTCCTGCTTCTGTGCCTTTTGACCCTGACATCCATAAATCTAGCAGCTGGAGCTTACAGATTCTCCAAGTGTCCCTATTTTCCAGGGACAGCCCTGGATTTACAGAAGCCGTCCCGGTTTCTGATTCGATCCCGGAATGTCCCGCTTTTCCTTAGGACGTCCCTATTTTCATCGGATAAATGTTGGAGGGGATGGAGTTATGCAACCCTCGAGACAAGGAGATAAGCAACTATACAACCTTTAGAAGACAGCTGAAGGCAGCCCTGTACAGTGGTACCTCGGGTTACATACGCTTCAGGATACAAACGCTTCAGGTTACAGACTCCGCTAACCCAGAAATAGTGCTTCAGGTTAACAACTTTGCTTCAGGATAAGAACAGAAATTGGGCTCCGGCGGCGTGGCAGCAGCAGGAGGCCCCATTAGCTAAAGTGGTGCTTCAGGTTAAGAACAGTTTCAGGTTAAGAACGGACCTCCGGAACGAATTAAGTACTTAACCCGAGGTACCACTGTATAAGAGGGATGCAGGTGGCGCTGTGGGTTAAAGCCTCAGCGTCTAGGGCTTGCTGATCGAAAGGTCGGCCGTTCGAATCCCCGCGGCGGGGTGCACTCCCGTTGTTCGGTCCCAGCGCCTGCCAACCTAGCAGTTCGAAAGCACCCCTGGGTGCAAGTAGATAAATAGGGACCGCTTACTAGCGGGAAGGTAAACGGCGTTTCCGTGTGCGGCTCTGGCTCGCCAGAGCAGCGATGTCACGCTGGCCACGTGACCCGGAAGCGTCTTCGGACAGCGCTGGCCCCCGGCCTCTTGAGTGAGATGGGCGCACAACCCTAGAGTCTGTCAAGACTGGCCCGTACGGGCAGGGGTACCTTTACCTTTACCTTTACCACTGTATAGGGATGTTTTTCGATGTTTAATGTTTTGTTATGTTTTTATATATGTTGGAAGCCACCCAAAGTAGCTGGGGGCAACCCAGTCAGTTAGGCAGGGTATAGATGGAATGGAATGTCTCTATTTTCATTGGAGAAATGTTGTAGGGTATGAACTTATCTCCTTGATGGACTGTCTGTGCCAGGCAACAGTTAAAAGTGCTGGAGTAGTGTGTTCAAAACACTGGCAACCAGAGAGAGAGAGAGAGGAATGGGGGTGGCTGGCTTTCAGCCTCAAAAATGCTACACCCTAGTTTGTATCTCCAGGTAAACTTTGTAGGCATTTATTCAGAAGCACAGGGCTGGCCTTTGAATCACCTATAGAATCTGGCACTATTCGTAGTTAGCAGTTGGTGGCAGAATGAACTTTGTGTGAGGGAACGAAGATGTGAAAGCATCTGTTTGGTTGAACGTATACACCTCTCTCTCTTTTTGGCAGTTGTTCATTTATATAACTGAAGGGATGTGTTGACTTGCCATATGCTAATGGAGGCATCTGGCTTTCAAAAGGCAACTAAAGGAAAAGAGTGGTAATAAAGAGAAATTGGCAGTGGCAGCCACACTCCACACAGTTCGGTGGGGAGAAAGCCTCATTGAGTGAGGCCTAGGCATCGGTGGTTGGTAAAACACCAAAGAAAATAATGCTTTTCTGCAGCAGGAAGGGCATAGTGGTTGAATGTGTACTCTGTGGCTATTCAGGGCATTCTTAGTACAATGCAAAATTAGCTGAAGGAATTCGCTGCCATAGAATATGGGGATAATATCCATTGTCTTAGACCAGGGCTGGGGAACTGAGGGCCACATTGCTTATCTGCCTCATTCCAGTGGTGGCCAAAGCCAGAGGCAGCCAAGCACAGGAAGTCTCAACCTTAGCTCAGTAGGCAATATTCCAGTCACACAAATTCTAGAGGTTTCTTTCTACACAGAAACGCTCTAAATTTCTCCACCCTCTCTCCAAGCAAGCAGGAGGCATAACGTCACAGCAATGTCAGGCAAGGAATGCCCAGAATGAGGAATTAACCTTCTTCTCAAAAAGCACACTTGCAAGTTAGGAAAAGGCGTGTCCATCATCCCTACTCCGTCTGTCAGCTACTCCTAGGTGTGCGCCCGATGAGGCGCTTGCCACAACAAGAGGCCCCACTCCCAACCTTGGCTTATGTACCTCCCCTATCCAAGCTGTGTGCAAACAGGCGAAGACTGCATCTGCGTGTAAGCTGCTTCGGCTCCCCCCACTTCAATCCCTTCCTGGTCCAGGGAGAGAATGGAGCAGGAGAGGTAGGACCAAGAGGTGGAGCTGTAGAAGCCCTTGGCTCTGCACCAGACTGACCTATCTCCATCCTCCTGCATCTTCACTCTCCAATCCTTCAGAGCCAGTGTGGTGTAGAGGTTAAGAGCGATAGACTCATAATCTGGGGAACCGGGTTCGCGTCTCCGCTCTGGGACAGCACTACCTGCAAGGGTATATGGAGCTAGTTGAATCAGAGCCCATGTAACCACTCACTTTTCTGTAATCAAAAAAGTTGTAGCCTAAATTCTGCCAAAAACCAAAACTATAATTTGAGTCAAATGTGTCTTTATTTAAGGAGGAGGTCAGTGTGGTGTAGTGGTTAAGAGCAGTGGACTCGTAATCTGGTGAACCGGGTTCGCTTCCCCGCTCCTCCACATGCACCTGCTGGGTGATCTTGGGCTAGTCACACTTCTCTGAAGTCTCTCAGCCCCACTCACCTCACAGAGTGTTTGTTGTGGGGGAGGAAGGGAAAGGAGAATGTTAGCCGCTTTGAGACTCCTTCCGGTAGTGATAAAGCGGGATATCAAATCCAAACTCTTCTTCTTCTTCTTCTTCTTCTTCTTCTTCTTCTTCTTCTTCTTCTTCTTCTTCTTCTTCTTCTTCTTCTTCTTCTGCTTCTTCAGCTTCTTCAGCTTCTTCAGCTTCTCCTGCCTCTGATCAGGGGAGTAACGTAGTGGCTCGGGGCCCCACACTGCCCGAAACGGCAGCGTGGGGCTTGCGTCCACCAGGCGGATTCCATGGGCACCTCACCATGCCGCCCCTGTACGCAGATCGCTGCCCCGCCCCCATACACGGATCGCCCCACCCCCGCCGCTCCAGGTGCCGGAGCGGCTAGCTATGCCCCTGCCTCTTGTCTCCCAGCTGTTACAGGCTCCCCCAGATCATGGATCCCATCTTCCAACTGACACCACCCAAATGTGCTGGGTCTTGGGAGGCAGGCTAGTGCTTGCTTGCTTACAGACAGCCCCTCCCCAACCTAAAATAGCTACTCACCAGCAACAACAGGACACAGAAAGAACAAGCTTGGATCAGACCCAGTTGCCAACGCTGCCTGTGTGTCTACTCTGGCAACACTAGGACCTAATAATGTCATTAATAATAATAATAATACTGTGGTACCTCGCGTTACATACGCTTCAGGTTACAGGCGCTTCAGGTTACAGACTCCGCTAACCCAGAAATAGTATCTCGGGTTAAGAATTTTGCTTCAGGATGAGAACAGAAATAGTGTTCCAGCGGCGTGGCAGCTGCGGGAGGCCCCATTAGCTAAAGTGGTACCTCAGGTTAAGAACAGTTTTAGGTTAAGAACGGACCTCCAGAACGAATTAAGTTCTTAACCCGAGGTACCACTGTATAATAATAATTTATTATTTATACCCTGCCCATCTGGCTGAGTCTCCCCAAAGATTTCCCCTCACCCCATGGCCAACTTGAAAATTCCTGAGGTTCTGATGGGACCACTTAATACTTTTTTCCCTGCCTGTTGCATCAATTGTACTGTGCTGTGCTGGTTGCGGGGTGATTTTTAATTGTATGTTTATTGCTTTTTTACTGGCATATCTTTATTATTATTTTATTATCTATTAAATTTGTATTTATTCATCTGTAGATCTCAGGGTGGTTCAAAAACACAAAAAAATACAATATGACAAACACAAAATACATACTAAGAATAAGAACAAAAACAAGCCAATAGTCCCCCTTCCTGCAACACATTTAAAAGGGTATCGGATGTCAATAAGCCAAAGGCGTGGTCGAAGAGAAATGATTTTGCCTGGTGCCTAAAGCTGTGTAATGGAGGCTGAACCTCTCTGGAGACAGCATGCCATAGAATTCAAATGCTAATACAATAAAAGATAACGTAAATGAAAGATGCACTAAAAATACAATTACAAATCAATATGAATATTTTATGTGGAATGTTGTGGACCACCTGAATGAAGCTGACTGGTGGTCTCTGGATGACAACTAATGATCCATGGACCACATTTTGGGAACCATTGACTTAAGATGTTCTTCCCTTACCTTCCAATGAGATTTATGCCATCATCTATCAACAATGCCCTTGTGCATTGGATAAGCAGGCCATTCTTTACACAAGAGAATAGATGGACACAAATCTGAGATAACAGTGCCAATATCCATAAATATATGGGAGAACATTTCAACATCCCAGGGCACTCTGTAATAATTACAATAATAATAATTTTATTATTTATACCCCGCCCATCTGGCTGGGTTTCCCCAGCCACTCTGGGCAGCTTACAGCACATCAAAAATTGTAAAACAGTAGACACCTTTGTTGTTGTTGTTGTTTAGTCGTTTAGTCGTGTCCGACTCTTCATGACCCCATGGACCAGAGCATGCCAGGCACTCCTGTCTTCCGCTGCCTCCCACAGTTTGGTCAAACTCATGCTGGTAGCTTCAAGAACACTGTCCAACCATCTCGTCCTCTGTCGTCCCCTTCTCCTTGTGCCCTCAATCTTTCCCAACATCAGGGTCTTTTCCAGGGAGTCTTCTCTTCTCATGAGGTGGCCAAAGTATTGGAGCCTCAGCTTCAGGATCTGTCCTTCCAGTGAGCACTCAGAGCTGATTTCCTTCAGAATGGATAGGTTGGATCTTCTTGCAGTCCATTCACAGATCACTGCCTTGCTGTGGCAAAGGGGCTTGAATACCTCAGAGAAGCTATGAGCTATGCCGTGCAAGGCCACCCAAGATGGACAGGTCATAGTGGAGAGTTTTGACCAAATGTGATCCACCTGGAGCAGGAACTGCCAAGCCACTCCAGTATCCCTGCCAAGAAAACTCCATAGACAACATTAGACAATTGTAAAACAACCGACCTTCAGGTTGCCGTTTTGCAACAAAGGAAGAGTGCAATGTGAAGCACCTGAATTACGATTCACAAAGAAGTTCAGGGCCATTACTTGTGGGTTAAATCAAGACAAAGGATTTTTAATTACCTTGCCAATGCCAAGACATCTGTTCTACAGGTGACATTTTCTTGTGAATCGTTTCCTGCCACAACTCAGGGCTTAATGCTATCAGCTCAACAACAGTCACCATTCTGCTACTATACGGAGTTACAGATGTGCTTATTTAACATATATATTACTTCTCTCACTGACTGTCATTTTTCCATCTCAATGCCATGCAACCCCACCTTGCAATTTTCTCCTGTACCTGCCAGCTGCACTTCATTCATCTCAGGATATGGGCTTGAATTCACCAATTGGTTACTAATGTGCTGCTGACAAAGTGCGCTTGAGTTCACAAATTGGTTACTCTTTAAGGTGCCCCGCCTTAGGGTACCATCTGAGGTTGACTGTTTTTGCTGCAAGACACACTGCTCCTCCTCTGGAAACCGACTTCTGTCTGGGGGGAAAAGCTCGTTTATTTGGCATGAAGAATGGTTGGCACAAAGCAACCCAGGGGATGATATCATCATCCCTGCTGCGAAAAGTCCTGGTGCGCCACCCCAACCTATCGCGGCTCCGCTACACCGCTGTAAAGCTGCAGCTCAATTAGAGAGCTGTCCGATGACAAAAGTCATTATACTTTGTGTTTTCAACCATGGCACACTGGTTGGAAATATCAGCCTCTCAGTTTGTGCAAAGCACATGGCACGGCTAGAAACATCACTGACCCGCCAAATGTCCCTATTTTCCAGGGACAGTCCTGGATTTACAGAAACTGTGCTGGTTTCTGATTTGATCCCAGAATGACCCCCTTTTCCTTAAAGGACCCCTGACCATTAGGTCCAGTCGTGACCAACTCTGAGGTTGCGATGCTCATCTCACTTTATTGGCCGAGGGAGACGGCGTACAGGGTCATGTGGCCAGCATGACTAAGCCGCTTCTGGCGAACCAGAGCAGCGCATGGAAACGCCATTTACCTTCCCGCCGGAGCGGTACCTATTCATCTATTTGCACTTTGACCTGCTTTCGAACTGCTAGGTTGGCAGGAGCAGGGACCGTGCAACGGGAGATCACCCCATCACGGGGATTCGAAGTGCCGACCTTCTGATCGGCAAGTCCTAGGCTCTGTGGCTTAACCCACAGTGCCGCCCGCGTCCCCCTTTTACTTAGGAAGGCCTTATTTTCATCAGAGAAATGTTCTAGGGTATGGAGTCATGCGACCCCCGATCCAAGGAGAGAAGTAACTATGCAACCTTTCGAAGACATCTGAAGACAGCCCTATATAGCAGGCATAGGCAAACTCGGCCCTTCAGATGTTTTGGGACTACAACTCCCATCATCCCTGACCAGTGGTCCTGTTTGCCAGGGATGATGGGAGCTGTTGCCCCAAAACATCTGGAGGGCCAAGTTTGCCCATGCCTGCTGTATAGGGAAGGGCTTTTTTATGTTTAATGTTTTATTGTGTTTTTATATATGTTGGACGCCTCCCAAAGTAGGTGGGGCAACCGAGTAAGATAGGTGGGGCACAGATAATAAAATTATTATTGTTATTAATATTATTATTATTGAATAGGACATCCCTATTGTCATCAGAGAAATGTTGGAGGGTTTGACATGACTGTTTCATGTTCCTCAGAGCTCTTACCTGTTTCCTTAGAGTTATTTGGAACAGCATCATAGTGGACCAGGAACAGAGCAGGAATGGGCAGCCTCTCATCTCTTCAAGCGGTCCACTTTTTACAGCAATCTCTTTTCACTCTGTGGACAGTCCTAAGACTACTTTGCAGTGCCATCTAGTGAAAAAGGAGGCAGCTACATTAGACGAAGAGTGTGCTGCAGGTCCTATGAAAGGGCAGGGAACTAGTTTCTAAGAAGTGTCTGGAAAACTGGGGCTGACGGGAGAAGCACGATGACATAATGTCACCTAGGTGTTAAGCAACGAAAGAGTACAAGACGGATGGCACTCACCAGAGGGGAAAGTTATTCAGACCAACAGGTTTTGGCTTATTAAATGTATGTACTGGTTCCCACTAGAAAAATATCCCAGAGCGATTTAGGACCCATTAAAAACACAGTGATTGTAGGCAAAGAAAAGAACGGAGTGGCCTCAGTGTACTCTGTAATGAATTAGGCAATCTTCTTCTTTGGCGATCACTCATAGCCGAGTAAGATTGTCTTCCATGAACATGGTCTTAACAGTGAGTCCGTAAGTGACTGTGGAGGCCAGTTCTGGATCCACACATCCTTCCACAGTGAGGACATAGGTTTCCAGGCGTGAGTTGATCACGGTGAGGGTTTGCCAAGCGTGCCTTCGTCTTAGCACATTTCTCCCTTTTGTCCTGGGTTTGAGCGTCTTCAAAGCCCATGACACCTTTGGTCAAGGCTGTTCTCCAACTGGAGCGCTCGCAAGCCAGTGTTTACCAGTAGTCGGTGTTTATACTATGTTTTTAAAGATTTGCCTTGAGACAGTCTTTAAACCTCTTTTGTTGACCACCAGGCATTATGCTTTCCATTTTTAAGTTCGGAATAGAGTAGTTGCTTTGGAAGACGATAATCAGGCATCTGCACAACGAGACCAGTCCAACGAAGTTGATGTTGAAGAATCATGGCTTTGCTTCATGATCTTTGCTTCTTCCAGTACACTGGCATTAGTTCGCCTGTCTTCCCAATAATTGCCTGTAATGAATTAGGTAATATTCGCTTGTGGGTCTGCCCTTTCCTGCCCCCTCCTTCTGTCAGGAAGGTTGAAATGGGTGATAATGTTGTTTGGAGTCATAAGAATGTAAGAAGAGCTCTGCAGGGTTGGGCCAAGGGCCCATCTAGGGCATCATTCTGTTCTCAAGCTAGCCAACTAGATACCTCTGGGAAGCTCTGGGATGGTATGACCCATTTAATCACCTGAGAAGAAAAGGGAAGGCCTCCC
Source organism: Podarcis tiliguerta (assembly GCF_965153285.1). NCBI lineage: Eukaryota > Metazoa > Chordata > Lepidosauria > Squamata > Lacertidae > Podarcis > Podarcis tiliguerta. The sequence goes on from NC_139536.1 coordinate 107,013,062, forward strand.
TATACCCCCCAAGCCTCTGGGTCGTGCAGCAGTGCCCACAAAGCAGTGGCAATGACTTGGGCTCTTGGTACTTCAAATACTGTCTACCCTACTTTACAGCACCATAACTGTTAATATCAAGGCTTCAATCTTGGCTGCACCATCTGTGTGCTGTGTTTGGACATTTGGGTCATGTAAAGAGGTGTTCTTGGTGGCTGCCTGTCAGGAAACTGCCATTGGAGCTGGAAGCGGAGTGGAGGCTCCAGAGGGATGGTGGAGAGGGTCCCAGTAGGGAGAGAGGTAGCCCATCCGCTGGGGAAGGAAATCAGCGTAACACCAGTGGAGAAGGGGGGCAGATGGGGGAATCGGAGAGGTGGCTCCAGGACTCTTCGCCGGAGACCAGCGGAGAGGGCGCGAGTACTCCGCTGCCCACACCCTCCCTGCGCAGAAGACTTCCGCGCAGGGAGAGTAGGAGAAGACTGGACGTCAAACAGCTTTTATGCTGGAAAAGGTCCAAGAAACGCCCACTGACGGATTCTGCCAGCGACTGAGGCAGCCACGGAACTTGAGGCTGTTCAGACAGAAAGGGTTCAACCAGGCAACTTAGCCAGGAGTAACGGCAACTTACGCACGAGCAACCCCTAGAACCATTACACTGCCCAATTGTGGAACTCATTTTCCACGGATGTCCACCAAAGTCTAAACTCTGAATTCTTTTTTGGAGAGATGTTAAACTTCACCCTTGGGCTACTATTCAACAGCCCATAGTGGTTAGAGTGTGTGACTGTGACCTGAGAAACCAAGGTTTGAAGCCCACTTCACTCAGCCATGAAGTTAACCAGGGGAACTCACTCTCAGCCTCTTATCTCACAAGGTTGTTGTGGGTTTTAATGAGGAGGGGAGAACTACCCTTGGAGATAAGGTGAGATATATGCCTCTTCAAGTTCGCTCCCTGGTTCTTGGTTGTTTGCTTCTTGTATCCACATAAGCCTTGCTAGTAGTTTTAGATCATCCACCCATCACATCACCAAGGTTGTCCCCTTAGTCTTTTAAAATTGTATGGTATGCGTACTAACACTGCTTTTATTCTATCTGCCTGAATCCTCTCTTGCTACATGCCCTGCATAATATTATTATTATTATTATTATTATTATTATTATTATTATTATTTCCCAGCCCATCTGGCTGGTTCTCCCCAGCCACTCTGGGCGGCTCCCAACAGAATATTAAAAACGCAATAAAATATCAAACATTAAAAACTTCCCTAAACAGGGCTGCCTAAAATTCAGACAGTTGTTTATTTCCTTGACATCTGATGGGAGGGTGTTCACAGGGCGGCCATTACTATGGAGAAGGCCCTCTGCCTGGTTCCATATGTCCATCTTAACTTTGAGCCTTTTCTGCTACATCCATAACTTTCAGTCTTTGTCATACCCAGTTATTATTTCTTCTGTCTTTTAATGATATTCCTAACATTGCACGTTTCATGGCGTGTTATGGTGTTCTTCATGTTTGTGGGATAAAAATGAAACAAATAAATAATTTGTTGCATAGTTTTAAGTTTCAGTTGTTCCCCACCATAAGCTATTGTGAAGGGCAAGGCTACAAATCACTATGTCACATTTTAATTGAGTCATTCTGTGAAAATCCGTGTTTTCAGTGTATGCAGATCTGGCTTTGAGACGTAAAATGTTTGGTTTTTTCACTTTTGCAAATTTTGCGGCTTAGTATTTGAACTGGCGACTTCAGGTGTTGAACCGTTCTGCTTTGTTTTCCCAGCTTTGTTTTCATCTCAAACTCTTTCCCAAGTGACATTGTACTGATGACATCTGCCAACCCAGAAAATTAGCAGAAATAAATAAGTAAATAAAGCTTTGTCAAACTGTGCTTACAGAGGCAAATCTTAGATTGCGGCTTACAGCCATCAGCTGTCTGCATGTAGAAAAGTCATCAGATAGTAAAATTTCCCATCTGTATTTGGATTAGTCACCGAGATAGGGAAGGCTCCATGTTCCATTAGCATTCTGCCCAAGTCATCCACCCACTGTAATGTACTGTAGCTGTTACCATAATTATCTGTCTTCACATACCTTATCACCACAAGCAGAGCTTGAAGGAGCCCATTTTACAGAGTCAGCTTTTTGCTCTTAGTTATAATTAGAGCTTGGGAAATATTGCAGGAGGCAAGTTATGCACAGTCATTTGAACCTTTTTAATTAGCTAGCAATTGTACCTGGGCCCCTTTTGGGATTTGCTTTCGATGAATATTCTATCTGCTTGTTGGGAAACTTCGCAGAAGAGAACAGATTTCAAGCCCTGCTTGCAGAAAGGAAACCTCAAAAAGTCGCAAAGACGCAGATTTTCATTTCAAACCTCTTAACAATGCAGTTCACCCAAAGAGGTCTTCTGGGGTGGAAGCAAAAGAGTTTTTGCTATTGTTTTCAAGTGACCTTTGGGCAAATGTCCTAATCTGCCAATGCCACGAGCTATACAGAGTTGTGGCCAAACCACAGTCTAGTCCCAACGGCTGCAAACATCACCTGTACTCAGCATCAAAGAAGCACTGTTTATGTTAGATAATTAATGATGCCCAGGGCTTAATATTCAAACAGGTTCATCCAAGCCACAGCTCCAAAACTCTTGTCTGCTGATTGTGGTAGGGGTGTGGCTCTGTGCCAAGATAAATGGAAAATACATTGCTGTTTCTCGTAAGCCATACAAGGAGCTTTCTCCACCCAGGAAAGAAGGGTGTCCTAAGGTGATTGTCCCAGGGGAGGTAGTAGCTTTGTGCATGTTATTGTCTATTCAATATATGCAAAATGGTTTTACAAAAAAATAAATAGCATGTGTGCAGCTCCAAGAGATGAGCAAATGTTTCTGGATTGTTAAGAGGTTTTTTCATAGGGAGGATGGAAACTATGCATTTTAAGAATAGATTCCTGTCTTCTCTGGCTGGTCCTAAGAAATTGTGTGATTATCTGGAGAAATACCAGAGAGGAAAGTAATGCAATTATTATTATTATTATTATTATTATTATTATTATTATTATTATTATTATTATTTATTGTATACCCCGCCCATCTGGCTGACTTTCCCCAGCCACTCTGGGTGGCTCCCAATCAAGTGTTAAAAACAGTACAGCATTAAATATTAAAAACTTCCCTAAACAGATGCCTTTTAAAGATAGGATAGCTGCTTATTTCCTTCACATCTGAAGGGAGGGTGTTCCACAGGGTGGGCGCCACTACCGAGAAGGCCCTCTGTCTGGTTCCCTGTAACCTCACTTCTCGCAATGAGGGAACCGCCAGAAAGCCCTCGCCGATGGATCTCAGTGTCTGGGCTGAACGATGGGGGTGGAGACGCTCCTTCAGGTATACAGGACCGAGGCCGTTTAGGGCTTTAAAGGTCAGCACCAACACTTTGAATTGTGCTTGGAAATGTACTGGGAGCCAATGCAGATCTCTCAGAACCAGTGTTATGTGGTCCCGGCAGCCACTCCCAGTCACCAGTCTAGCTGCCGCATTCTGGATTAATTGCAGTTTCCGGGTCACCTTCAAAGGTAGCCCCATGTAGAGCGCATTGCAGTAGTCCATAACTAGAGCATGCACCACTCTGGCGAGACAGTCCACGGGCAGGTAGGGTCTCAGCCTGCATACCAGGTGGAGCTGGTAGACAGCCGCCCTGGACACAGAATTAACCTGCACCTCCATGGACAGCTGTGAGTCCAAAATTACTCCCAGGCGTCGCACCTGGTCCTTCAGGGGCACACTTACCCCATTCAGGACCAGGGAATCCCCCACACCCGCCCACCCCCTGTCCCCCAAAAACAGTACTTCTGTCTTGTCAGGATTCAACCTCAATCTGTTAGCCGCCATCCATCCTCCAACCGCCTCCAGGCACTCACAAGGTAAGAATACATGGAAACTTTTCAAACCCCAAGTGCCTAAGTACTGAGTGCTTCCCAAATTTTTTGGTTGGAGGGTTTCTAAACTGATTTTCACCCTCCTGTCCTCAAAACCAGTGCCAGCTTTTCTACTTTGAGGGCTGGTTCAGATGTAATGCACTGAGGGCATCTTGGCCAAAGCCCCTCTCCACCCCCCCACCCCCAACTAACACTGACAAGCCACTACTATGTATATGCTTCCTGATAGCTTCAAAGAATCCCAAAAAGTTAGTGAAGCAAGACCTCCCTCCATAGAAGCCATGCTGATTCTTCCTCAGCAAGGCTTGACCTTCTATTTGTTTAAGAATTTCAGCCGTAATCATGCCAAACTCATTCAGAAATGCCTGCAGAGTATGTATCGGTGGTATATAACTCCAATTAAATTGGCAAAAATGTATAAAATGTGAGATAGAGCCTGCTGGAAGTGTAAATGAAAGGATGGAGAATTTTTCCACATGTGGTGGACATGCGAAAAAATGAAAAAGTTTTGGGATATGATATGCATGAAATGGAAAAAAAATTCAAATATACATTCCCAAAGAAACCAGAGGCTTTTTTATTAGGGATAATAGGAGATGAAGTGAGAAAAGAAGACTGCAAATTATTCTTATATGCCACGACTGCCACAAGGATTCTTGTGGCCCAAAAGTGGAAATCCCAAGAGTTACCAACCCTAATGGAGTGGCAGACGAAATTATTTGAGTATACTGAATTGGCAAAAATGAGTTATAAAATTCGAGACCAAAAAGTGACAAAGTTTGAGGAGGAGTGGAGTAAATTTGTTTTGTATATACGAAATAGCTGTAGAAGTTTAAAAACTGTAGCAGGGCTAACATAAATCTTGTGACGTATATAGAACGTAATTAAGAATCTGCAGGAATGGATGTAAATTGGAAAAACCGAAGCAGGGAAGGAGGGAAGTTCAGGCTCGAAATTGTGCAGGGTAAATAAGAAGATAAAAAAGGTTGAATGTTAAAGTTAAAGTTTTATTTAATTTTGTTTTGTTTTTGAAAATCAATAAAAAAGTAGTAACAGAAATGCCTGCAGAGTGACAGAAATGATTTACAGGAAGATTGGCAATGCCCTTAGCTGCAGCTTCAAACTGCTTCTTGTATTTGAAACACCAAAAAAGTTCAACCGCAGTGGTCGGTTTTATGGCAAAAACCATTGGGCTTCTTTGCAAACAGAATGTTGCCACCCAGAATCACCCAGAGCACTGCTAGTTTATTTATTACACATAAAAGGAGGCAATCTGATATATTTCCCAGATTAGAATGGCAATCTGTACTAGGAAGCACTTCTGAGCATTATACTTTTTAGTGCTAAGTCTCAGCATATTGTCGGAGACACCACCCTACTCTGGGAGATGTGAACTTCTTGGATTCAATAAGATGACATAATCCAGGCTTCATGGTCTAGTTGTTTAAAAATAAATAGTCTTGGAAACCTCCATGAGAGTTAAAATTGTCTCTCCACAAGAGTAAAACACCCTTAAAAGAAATAGCTTTAAAGTAGAGGCATGCCATGAACTTTTTTTGACCCAATGCCACACATATATACAGTGGAGTTTTTGTCTCTTTGATAGTATATTACACTGCATAGCATTCAAGTGCATCGTCAGGGTGTTGACTGTGTGTCAGATAGACTGTGAAATGTACACTACAGTTTATAACAGGATTATGTAAGCAACTCATTGTTTGAAAAACAATATGAGCATTATCTTTTGTTCGCTTCTAATGGGCTTTCCCTCTGTATAAGTATTAGGAGGTCCCCTTTTAATAAAGTACAGTATCAGCTTTCAGTTTTAGCAATGATGATTCATTTGGGCACTTACTTGTGTCGTATTAAGGGTGGAAAAAAGAGAATGTGCCAAGTTGGTGGAAAGAGTAAGATCATATTATGGCATAGCATGGTACCTCTGAGCACGTAGCTGCTGCTTTTTTTATTACCTTTTTAGGGCAATGACTTAATAAAGCAAATTCCTTCAGTGATGTCATTTTCAGTAGGCTGCGGCACAGAGACCCATGTCTTCATTTCTGAAAACATACTTATAGAGAAGGGTAGCTCTGAAATATGTACTTAGAGAATGTACTTTCATTGCACTGCTGTCAGCCCAATGCTGAGATTTACCATATTGAGCTACAAAGGTCTGCAACATAATCATGTATTTTAGTGGATCCCTAAGTGAGGGTCATTAGTCGTATACTTGAATGTGTATTAACTTTATGAGGTTGTATTGTCATTGTTGAGAACTATAAAGAAATAAATATTTGAGTTGAAGGCTGGAAAAGGTTTGAGCTGTCCTGAGTAACTGCATTTTCACATGCAGTAGATACTGAACACTTGGTTTTTAAAAAACCAACAACAACAACCCAATAATTCTGGATAGTCTATTACCAAACTTGAACTTTGGAGTCGATCACCACAGCCACTGTCTTTACTACTTCCATCTTGTTTCTCTCTGCTGTAGACATTTGTCACAATCCAAATTACTGTTTGTGTTTCTCTCATCGGGTACTTCATATTTTATCCAAACTGCAGAAGTCTCATCCACCCATCCACACCAAATCTTGAATAGCAAGCCAGTTTTGAAATCCGAAGAGGTTTCAAAATAATTTGTGAGGTGGAATGGAGTTCTGTTCTTCAAAGCAAACCAAAGGACCCTTCAGGCATTTGTTGCATGTTCATGTTGATGTGTGTTCGCGATGCTTTTAAGCTTCACAATCCTGCTTTTAATATTGCTTGTGCTTGCAAAAGTTTTGGGGCAGTAACACGGCTTGATTTCCAATCAGTGCAGGGAGATGTTTTGCATATTTTTTGTGAAGACAAGCTCTTGCTGTCAATCCTTTATATCCTGCTTTGCATCTCATCTATGAATCGGTACAGCGGTGGTGGACTTTGGGCTCTCAAATTTCAGCAGCCCAACACTAAAATTCACCCCCTGCCTCTCACGCTCCATTCTACAGCATTGTTGTGGTGCTCCCTGCAGCATAGTGCCCAGTGCGGCCAAACCAGTCGCACTATACACCTCTGGCTGCAGTGGACATCCTTAACTTTAAAGCACCTTCAAAACACAGAATCTTTCTGGGCACTTTGTTAAGCGTTGCCAGGAATTGTAACTCTGTCAGGGGTTAACTACGGTGCTCAAAATTCTTTGAGGAAGGTGCTTTAAAGGTATAGCGTGTTTGCAGCCTTACTTTTCTATGCTCCATACCGGAGGTGAGGAACCTTTGACCCTGCTGATGCTCCTGGGTATCATCCCTAGCCAGAGCACCCACTGCTGGCAATAGCTGGAAAACCACAGGTTCCCTTCCTTCCTTAGAGCCAGTGTGGTGTAGTGGTTAAGAGCGGTAGTCTCGTACAGTGGTGCCCCGCAAGACGAATGCCTCGCAAGACGGAAAACCTGCTAGACGAAAGGGTTTTCCGTTTTGGAGGTGCTTCGGAGGACGAATTTGCTATGGGCTTGCTTCACAAGACGAAAATGCCTTGCGATTCCTGGGTTTTTTTTCCCCCTCCCAGCCTTTTTCCCAAGCCCCTAAGCCGCTTAACAGCTGTTCGCTAAGCCGCTTATCAGCTGATCTAAGCCACTAATAGCCTTTTAGCAGCTAATCCGCTAATCCCTTAAGCCTTTAATAGCCGCTAATAGCCGCTAAACCGCTAATAGCGCTAATAGCGCTAATCCGCTAATGGGCTTGCTTCGCAAGACGAAAAAAACCGCAAGACGAAGAGACTCGCGGAACGGATTCTTTTCGTCTTGCGAGGCACCACTGTAATCTGGTGAACCGGGTTCGTGTCTCCGCACCTCCACATGCAGCTGCTGGGTGACCTTGGGCTAGTCACACTTCTCTGAAGTCTCTCAGCCCCACTCACCTCACAGAGTGTTTGTTGTGGGGGAGGAAGGGAAAGGAGAACGTTAGCCGCTTCGAGACTTCTTAGGGTAGTGATAAAGCGGGATATCAAATCCAAACTCCTCTTCTTCTTCTTCTTCTTCTTCTTCTTCTTCTTTATATTAGCATCCCTCTTTATCCGGGCCTTTGACATTTGCGATGTATATTTTCAGGACCCATCCTATTTTTTTGTGATTGTAAGTTTTTAAAACTGTTTTTAATGTTGTCTTTCAATTGAATCAGAATCAGAAGAATCTTTATTTGCATCAGCCACTAGCCATAGCAATAAAATAAAATAAAATGTACTGAAGATAGAGGCAAAAGAGGTACCTCGGGTTAAGAACTTAATTCGTTCCGGAGGTCTGTTCTTAACCTGAAACTGTTCTTAACCTGAAGCACCACTTTAGCTAATGGGGCCTCCTGCTGCCTCTGCACGATTTCTGTTCTCATCCTGAAGCAAAGTTCTTAACCTGAGGTAATATTTCTAGGTTAGCGGAGTCTGTAACCTGAAGCGTATGTAACCCGAGGTACCACTGTATAGAAAATACATTTTGGAGGTTTACATCAATAATAAAATAATAGATCTTAGTCTAATTTCCCCCGCTAAAAGCCATGCAGTGTTTGCTATCACCTGATCATCTTGATCTGCTAAAAGACAGGACACAGTAGCAATGGTTGACCTGGCATGGACAATAATAGAGGAGTAATAATCTCACTCCTCAAATCTTTATAAAGAGTGCAGCCAGAAGCACATGAGCCATTGACTCAATACTGTCATCTCCACACGGACATAACCGTTTTTCCAGTGGAATTGTTGTAACCTGCCCTGGGACCTTAGGGCAGGTAACAAATGAAAATCACCACCATCTCCCATGTATTGTGGATGCTAGTCAGAAGGTCGGTGGTTCAAATCCATGTAACAGGGTGAGATCCTGTTGCCTTGTTCCAGTTCCTGCCAGCCTAGCAGTTCAAAAGCACACCAGTGCAAGTAGATAATTAGGTACCGCTATGGCAGGAAGGTGAACAGCGTTTCCGTGCGCTCTGACACTCGTCACAGTGTTCTGTTGTGCTAAAAGTGGTTTAGTCATGACCCGAAAAACTGTCTGTGGACAAATGCCAGCTCCCTCAGCCTGAAGCGAGATGAACTCCGTACCCCATAGTCGCCTTTGACTGGACCTAACCGTCCAGGAGCCACTTACCTTTACCTTTTCTACCTTACATGGTATCTTGTGTTTGTTTGTTTTTTAAGCTGATATTGTGCATTTCAATTTAAAAAGAACTGGCACACATACACCAGCAGTAAGAGCAGGAGAGCTCTCAGAAACTAAGCCATTTCTGAACTCTCACTGAGGAACCTTGTAAGCTGTCTCTGTGCAGACCCCACATCAACCCAGTGGAGGTTCCACCATCGTTGCTGTTGCAATAGCATTTCCAAAATGGAGTATAGTTGTATTCTGATGTTGTGGTAGGTATGTAGGATTCATGTGGGTAGAAATACAGAATACATCTTTCAAATTCCCTCTTTGGGCTCTCAACACTTGTTGTTATCCATCTGTCTCAATAGACAATGGAGAGTGCAGTCAAACCATTGCATTAGAAGCACAGGAGAAACCTCTCCAGGGTGCAAGCCTGGGCAATGTGTATGGAGGTCCTAGGTTGCCCAGATGACAAGACCCACCCTCTTGGCCTCGCTGATGTGGACCAAAGGAAAGCAGAGCAATACGTTTGGCATCAGCTTGGCAGTAGGAGTTTCTGGAGGGAGGTGTACAATGCGCCATCCAACAATCTTAGGGACTCCACTCCGGATTTGCACAGGGTTCACTCCTTAGTCTTTTCTTCTCCCAAAGAGAAGGCAGGGGAGGTTTAGGATCAGAGTTTTCCTTCTCCTAGATGGGCTGCCTTCACTGGTTGATGAGCCCCATCGGCCCCTCACTTCCCTCTACAGCACATGCAGAAATGGCCTTCTTAACTGTTGAACCCATGATTGGTCTCATCCGCTCAATCCGCCAGAGTCTGTTTTGCATGCAGGGGAAGTCCCTGACTCACCGAGGGTTTGAGACCCATTGGCTACTGTCACCTGGTTTAGCAGGCCAGTAGAAGGCGTTTCCTGGAGTGTGGCCATTGTCACATGCTGACAGCTTCTAGGAGCCACAGGTGAAAGCTGAGGGCAGGCTGGGGACCAAAGGTAGACAAACTATGCCAGAAGGAACACGACATGTCCCCCACCCATGTCCCCTAACACCCCATATACCCCAGCTTAACACTTACCTCTCTTAGAAAATGACCTACCAATTTAGTAGAGTAGTGGGATGTGGGTGGCTCTGTGGGTTAAACCACAGAGCCTAGGACTTGCCAATCAGAAGGTAGGCAGTTCAAATCCTCGTGATGGGGTGAGCTCCCGTTGCTCGGTCCCTGCTCCTGCCAACCTAGCAGTTCGAAAACACCTCAAAGTGCAAGTAGATAAATAGGTACCGCTCCGGTGGGAAGGTAAACAGCATTTCCGTGTGCTGCTCTGGTTTGCCAGAAGTGGCTTAGTCATGCTGGCCACATGACCTGGAAGCTGTACCCCGGCTCCCTCGGCCAATAAAGCGAGATGAGCGCCGCAACCCCAGAGGCGGCCACAACTGAACCTAATGGTCCGGGGTCCCTTTACCTTTTATCTTGAGTAGCAATTGCTTCCCTCCATCTCTCTTGGGTTTCCTTAGGAACCCGTGTCTCCTTCCACCCTGGAGAAAGGAGGCCAGCTATTTCGACAAGTCAGCTGTGATATGAGCTTGCCAGATCTTCCCAGATCAAAACTTCTATGAAGAAAAACAAGAAGATATGCTGGGCCTGTGGCTATTTGTTGCCAAGGCAAGACATGCAACCCTTAACAGGTTTAAGAATAAGTCACTGAAACAAATGAAGTTGATAGCTGCTTTCCAGTTTTTTTATCTCCATATAAGGGAAACGAGAAAGCCTGATAAGCTACATATTTTCACCTCGGAAATTTACTGTGATAAGTTAAGTGGTTCATTTTTCTTGAAAGGTCCCATTGTTTAGTACATGCTGGAACAAACAGCAGTTGTTGAAAGTGCATTCCATATCACTCTCTGAGGTGATAAAAGGAAATCTAGCTGTTGAATGGAGAAAAGCTCCCAACATATGATGCAGTAAACAAACTGCTTGATGTCCTCTTGTCACTGATACGAAAAACGTCTGTGAATGGGATATATATTCTCATTCATGCAGCCTAAATGGCTTATCTGTTTGTTTTGCAGCCTCCAATGAAATAAAAACAATATTTATCCTCCATTTTCAACTATTGCTTCATCGGCTCTGCTTTTAGAGCAGTGTCCTATAAAGAGAAGCCATATTTAGTACATTTTTTGACGACTAAAAGTTTGTGTGGTCTTATGGAAAGTCCTTAAGGGACGTGGGTGGCGCTGTGGGTTAAACCACAGAGCCTAGGACTTGCCGATCAGAAGGTCAGCGGTTTGAATCCCCATGATGGGGTGAGCGCTCATTGCTCGGTCCCTGCTCCTGTCAACCTAGCAGTTCGAAAGCATGTCAAAGTGCAAGTAGATAAATAGGTATCACTCCAGTGGGAAGGTAAACGGCATTTCCATGCGCTGCTCTGCTTCACCAGAAGTGGCTTAGTCATGCTGGCCACATGACCCGGAAGCTGTACGCCGGCTCCCTTGGCCAATAAAGTGAGATAAGCGTCGCAACCCCAGAGTCGGCTACGACTGGACCTAATGGTCAGGGGTCCCCTTTACCCCTTTATGGAAAGTCCTTAGTCCTTGTTTAGCTTCATGCTTTTTTCTATGTTTGTAATGGAGAGATGTGTAGGACTGGGGACCATTATCATATAAGCAGTAGAGGCTGGTCCCTAAGGGCAAAGAGGGCTCTGCCCTACCAACCCCAATCTGCCTTCTTACAACCAATCAGCTGGTGGCTGTGTCTGCAATTGGCTCTAGCTGAACCAGTCAGGCTCTACCTAACCAGTTCCGATGGACACCAGCCGCCACTGACTATAAGTATTTATGCATCTAGGCTCCAATTTGCATTAAAGGTTCCATGCACAGCAAGGAAGAAACACAATCTTGTCAATGACATTAACTCCTGTGGGATCTCTACTAAACTCAGGGTCTCCACCTTTGCCTGATATTCCCCTCCCCCTGTACAATAGCAGTTCTTTCTTAGCAAAACTCTAGAGTTTATGGCCCACTTCTTTGGAATCACCATCATTAGTCCTGAAATACTTTTTCCAAACACATGCACACAACCCCAAGGATGACTGGGGCAAACTTAAATAAAAAGGCATAACTGAGGAGCAGCAATTGATCTTCCCCAAGTACAGAATTGGTAAAGGTAAAGGTAAAAGGACCCCTGACCATTAGGTCCAGTTGTGACCGACTCTGGGGTTGCAGCGCTCATCTCGCTTTACAGGCTGAGGGAGCCAGCGTACAGCTTCCAGGTCATGTGACCAGCATGACTAAGCCGCTTCTGGCAAACCAGAGCAGCATACCGAAACACCGTTTACCTTCCCGCCGGAGCGGTACCTATTTATCTACTTGCATTTTGACATGCTTTCGAACTGCTAGGTTGGCAGGAGCAGGGACCGAGCAACTGGAGCTCACCCTGTCGCAGGGATTCGAACCTCCGACCTTCTGATCGGCAAGTCCTAGGCTCTGTGGTTTAACCCACAGCACCACCCACTCCCCTACAGAATTGGTATTTGTACCCAATATTCATATAGATGTTACACATAAAACCGGGGGGGAGGGAATGTACACAAGTTACCCATTTTAGGATGTCTCTCCCTTCTTTCTTAAGGACAAGGACAGAAAAGGGAGCAGAAGAAGAACACATCAGAAACTACTCTCCCTTATTTTGTCATGGCTAGCTGGTGGTTTCACAGCTGAAAAAAATGGAGCATGGAGGGGGGGAACCACCACTGCACTTTTGGTAGGACTGAACTACATGTTACTCTTCTACCTAAGCAGTAGCAGACCTCTTTTCATATGTAGACATCTAAGAAGGAACACTGAATTACATACCCCTGTTGTATCTCTTGTTGTTGATGATGTTGTCCAGGAGTTGTCTCTCTTGTTTCCAGCCACATTTCCACAACGATATAAACCCCGAACTAAAAGAAAGCACCTCTGCCTTTCACCAGCAGAATGCATTCTGCTCAGTGATAGACCGGTTGCATTACAATTGTTAATTGGCAATCGATCAACTGCTTTGGCTGGCTGGCAAGGCCAGCTCTTCCCTATTTGAAGGGCAAGTGATGGCAGAGACTTTGGGGATCCTGCCCTGAGTTTGTGCTGTTCTGTGTATGCACTGCATTTAGAAAAATGAAGCGTACACAGCAACAGTATATCAAGGTAAAGGGACCCCTGACCATTAGGTTCAGTCGTGGCCGACTCTGGGGTTGCGGCGCTCATCTCACTTTATTGGCCAAGGGAGCCAGTGTACAGCTTCCAGGTCATGTGGCCAGCATGACTAAGCCGCTTCTGGCGAACCAGAGCAGTGCACGGAAACGCTGTTTACCTTCCCACCGGAGCGGTACCTATTTATCTACTTGCACTTTGACGTGCTTTCAAACTGCTTGGTTGGCAGGAGCAGGGACCGAGCAACGGGAGCTCACCCCGTTGCGGGGATTCGAACTGCTGACCTTCTGATCGGCAAGTCCTAGGCTCTGTGGTTTAACCCACAGCGCCACCTGCGTCCCACAGCATATCAAACAACCATGCAAAAGAGTATTTCGTAATAACAGAAACTTGATACCCGGTTGTAGTTTCCTGGCTCAATTAAACACTTGTTCTGTTTTAATCTGTACTAAGAATGATTGGGCAGCAAACATTAAATATAGTGTACTGACAGTTACCTCTCTAAACCCAGCAACGGTTAACCAGTGGGTGCTTCATTAAGTTGAGGGTAAGCCGGGTTGCTTCTTGAGAAGCTCATAAAGGTTCCTTAAAAACACTCCAACCTCTGGTGCTTGGCATCTGTGATCTCGAGATGATGTAACTTTATACAGTGGCGATGTGAAGTTTTTCTTGGTTCTTCGAAGCCAAATGCCTCAGAGGCAAATCATAATAAATGCCAATATTTTCTTAACATTTTTGCGCATGAAAGCAGACTTCAGTTTTCTTGCAGAGACGCGGGATCATGCAGGGGTAAGAGGTCAGGAAGAAGAAGGGTAGGGCTGGGGACTGCCCTTCTGAAGTGCAAGGTATGCAGAAAAATAAACAGCTGTTTCTCTCTCCAGCCCAGATCACACAAACAGTATATGAGTTAGTTGGTGTGTCCCTAGCATCTACCACTTCACACTATTGTGGGTGGGCTGAATGTTCCACAGCATGAACAGCAGGTATGCCTGGGTGAAGGGTTGTAGCATAGCTTTGTAGCTGGCACTTCTCTGTCTATGTCCATGGATCTTTTCTCACACAAATCAAGGAGCATTCAGCCAAGTACCGTATTTTTCGCTCCATTGGGCGCACCGGACCATAGGGCGCACCTAGTTTTTAGGGGGAGGGAATCAAGAAAAAAATCTTATTTCCACCCCCCAGCCCCAAAGAGCAGGGGTTGCCCGCAGCTATGGAACAAGCCAAGGCAGCAAGCGAGTTGGATCCCGCTCGCTGTTTTGGCTTCCTCTTTAGCCCCACGCAACCTCTCCCTGCCGGAGAGGCTGCGCGGGGCTAAAGAAGCCATAGCCGCGTGCAGCCTGTCCCTGCCGGAGGTGCTGTGCGCAGCTATCCCTGAAGCCTGGAGAGCGAGAGGGGTCGGTGCGCTCTTCAGGCTTCAGCAAAAGCAATGCGAAGCCTTTGCAGCATGGAGGGAGCGCTCCCTCTGCGCTTCGGAGGCTTAGCGTTGCTATCGCTGAAGCCAAGGAGCCTGCATTCACTCCATAGGATGCACACACATTTCCCCTCAATTTTTGGAGGGGGAAAAGTGCGTCCTATAGAGCGAAAAATATGGTAAATCTGCAGCTGCTTACAGAGTCCAGAAACAGGTAGACTTCCTCACCTGCTGTTTGTAAGCAGTGCCTCACAGCAGCCTATGGTGGCTCAGGCCACTTCTGGCTTTTCCAGCCCCTTGCCATAATAATGCAGCACAAAAAACCCCCACAGCAACAACAACATATGCAAGCAAAATATAGCAGCAAAAAGGTGGCAGGGAGTAACACATAGCTCGATTTTTTAAAACACACACACAAATGTTTGTTTTGTTCCCCCCTGCGCCTGTGAAATGCACTACGTATAGAGGAAAAATCTCGTTTTTGTGCAAAGTCACCGTTGATGTTAAGCCGATGACAAAATATGTATCAGTTAACCAAAAAAATATGTTTTTTTTTACTTTATCCCACATCGTATTTGCTTACATTTGCAGCTCCGAGCTGAGAGGCTGTGCCACAATTTGATCCAATTCACACAAAAACAAGTTGCGAAAATAATCAAATGTCAAAAACAATAACAGGTGTCTAAATGCATATCTGACAACCGCCCTTGGGAAAAAATGGGACGTCCTGTTTTTTCTTGCAAGAGGAAAATGAGCAAAATGGCCACCGTGATCTCACATGATTTTGGGCTGTACTTTTTTCAGGCATGGCGCCCCAAAATGTGCTTTGGGGGGCAGCAATGTTACACGGCACCAAAAAACATGTGTTACCCCAGATGATGGTGTCCCAGTTTTGGGGTGCTTCATATTGGAAGGTATATAAATGTGAGGCCCTCTTTGATTTTGAGACCCCAGGAGACCGGCCTACCCCCCCCCCCCCCCCCCCGCAATTGATTCTGTTTGTAAAAACTCATTGACTTACTTTTCTTGTGCAATAGCATGTGCCGCTTTACTCTGCAATCTCCAGGAATTTCTCATCTCCATTGTTGTTATTAAAAGTTGCTAGGATATCTTAGTAGCTTTTATTTGAAAGAAAAACTTGACACATTGAATAATGTACAAATACTACAGATATGAAGAAATGTGTAGGCTGGAGACAGCATTTAAATACATATTTCCAGATGTATTATTTACTCCAAATATGCAATCTAAAACATATATTTGATACAGTTTTTGAGTTGAGTACTGCATAGGACATATGGAAGTGAGTGCTGGACCATAAAGAAGGCTGATCACCAAAGAATTGATGCTTTTGAATTATGGTGCTGGAGGAGACTCTTGAGAGTCCCATGGACTGCAAGAAGATCAAACCTATCCATTCTTAAGGAAATCAGCCCTGAGTGCTCACTGGAAGGACAGATCGTGAAGCTGAGGTTCCAATACTTTGGCCACCTCATGAGAAGAGAAGACTCCCTGGAAAAGACCCTGATGTTGGGAAAGATGGAGGGCACAAGGAGAAGGGGACGACAGAGGATGAGATGGTTGGACAGTGTTCTCGAAGCTACAAACATGAGTCTGACCAAACTGTGGGAGGCAGTGGAAGACAGGAGTCCCTGGCGTGCTCTGGTCCATGGGGTCACGAAGAGTCGGACACGACTAAACGACTAAACAACAATAACTGCATAGGACCATTTGGGAAGAGCAAAAGCCAGTAAGATAAACTTCAGTTCTGATCTGTCCAGAGAATTCAGTTCATATCAGTTCTTAATCGTAATTCACAAAGGCCTGATTCCAAAAGCACATTGAGCTGAGACCGTGCCCCAGAATTGGCAAAAATCTCCCAAAGGGGCACCCAGTTTTCTGGCCACGGCTTCTGACCTGAAGAAGAGGTTTCCTTTTACTGCCTTTTCTCCTGCTCAGCTAGCAGAAAGGTTAAGTCCAACTTCCTACTGCAGTCTCACCACTTCTGCATGCATCCTATTCAACTGCAACTCTTAAGTACACTTAAGCACCCATTCCTATTAATAAGCAAGACTTGCGTTTGTGTTTAGTGTGAGACTGCGTCGCTGAATCTATTTTCAGTGCTGACGCCAGTTTTGGAAAGCTTGGGTAGATGGCCTAAGCGACTTGGCACACCGAGAAAACAAACAGATACTTGTTTAGTTAGACTTTTAATAAGGTGGCTAGTTAATTAGTATATTATTATAGAGGTTGTTCTGTGTGTTAACTTTGGTATCTCCCTTGACCAAAGTATAGATGTTTTTTCTGTAATCCCAGGCCTGTTATAGCCAAAGGTTAAGGTTTAAGACTGAGAAAATTGTTCCCCTGGAATATTTATGGGAAGTCATTTACAACTAGTTCTTTGATCATTATTCTGTTCAGATGCATGTTCCTGGCAGACTAGATACTGTTGGAAAATTCTGGAGCGCACCTGTATATCTCCTCTTTCCTGGCTCCCAACTGGAATAAAATCGCTTTTTATTGACACTTTAGCAAATTAACTCATGAAGTCACTAGATGTGTCTAAATCTGGGAGCTCCCACCACCACCCGGATGTGGATTTTTCTTGACTTTGACAGTACTTAGAGGTATGTGTGACAGCTTGCTTTGCTCTGACTGAGTGAAATGTTGCCTACTTTAAATCATAAGGTCCCCCATAGCTCAGAGACATAGCTCTTATCCATCAGGAGTCATGTGTTCAGTATTGAGGGCCACGGGTGGTGTTGTGGTCTAAACCATTGAGCCTCTTGGGCTTGCCAATTGGAAGGTCAGCATGTCAAATCACTACGACAGAGTGAGCTCCCGTTTCTCTATCCCAGCTCCTGCCAACCTAGCAGCTCAAAAGCAGACCAGTGCAAGTAGATAAATAGGTACTGCTGTGGTGGGAAGGTAAACGGCATTTCCAAGCACTCTGGTTTCCATTGCGCCAGAAGTGGTTTAGTCCTGCTGACCACATGACCCAGAAAGCTGTCTGTGGACTAACGTCGGCTCCCTCGGCCTGAAAGCAAGATGAGCGCCACAACCCCATAGTCAGCTTTGACTGGGCTTAACCGTCCAGGGGTCCTTGACCTTATTGAGGGCCTAGTTCTGTAGAACTCCCTCCCAGCTAAGATCATACATCCAGGGGTGCCAACTTGAATGAAATATTGTGGGGGCCCAGGTAAGCCCCACCCCACATAATCAATCACATGATACTGTGCCCATCAACTTTGCGGGGGCCCTGCCTCCTCAAATATTTTATTGCGGGGGCCAAAGTTCCCAAAGCCCCTAGGAGTTGGCTTCTATGATACAGGCATACAGTTCTGTTGAACTTCCAGCACTTAATGAAGACATTTTTAAAAAAGAACCAGCAGGCATTTTTAGTCTTTCTGATCTTTTGATTAATTTTAACTGTTTTATTATGAATGTTGTCACTAATGTCACTGAGCGGTATATAAATTATACAAATAAATAAATCTCAATGAGTAATTTCTTTGGGACTCTGGTAACTAACTGTGCAAGCCAATAGCCAGAAGTAAACCACATTGAGTTTAGCAGGACTTAGTCCCCAAATCCAAGAATTGTAGAGTTGGAAGGGTCCCCAAGGGTCACCTAGGTAAATGTGTTATGGCCAACAATAAATATAATAAAAAAAATTATTATTTATACCCTGCCCATCTGGCTGGGTTTCCCCAGCCACTCTGGGTGGCTTCCAACTGAATATTAAAAACAATACAGCACCAGACATTAAAAACATCCCTTAACAGGGCCACCTTCAGTTGTCTTTTAAAAGTAAAATAGTTGTTTATTGCCTTGACATCTGCTGGGACGGCGTTCCACAGGGCAGGTGCCACTACCGAGAAGGCACTCTGCCTGGTTCCCTGTAACTTGGCTTCTCACAGGGAGGAAACCGCCAGAAGGCCCTCGGTGCTGGACCTCAGTGTCCAGGCTGGATGATGGGGGTGGAGATGCTCCTTCACATATGCAGGACCGAGGCCGTTTAGGGCTTTAAAGGTCAGCACCAACACTTTGAATTGTGCTCAGAAACGTACTGGAAGCTGTTAGCTTGACGGTAGGACCAGCTTCTAATCTCCACTCAGCCACAAATTTCTCCCCATGGACAAGCCACAGTGTTTCTCTGCTTTACCCGCCTTGCAGAGTTGTTGGGAGAGAAAAATGGGGGAGGCCTCTTTGGAAGAAGGGTGAGATATAAATAATAGAACCATAGAATTCTGGATTTGGAAGGGTTCTTGTGGGTCATCCAGACCAACCCCCTACAACGCAGCTGTCCCATATGGGAATTGAACCTGAAACCTTAGCATTATCAGCACCACGCTCTAACCAACTGAGCTCTCCAGGCCATCTTCTGTCTCTGAAGTAAGCCGGTGTGTGTGGGTGTGTGTGTGTGTGTGTGTGTGTGGATGTTTATTTTCATCATGTTCTATATTTATTAATTGTCTTTTAAATTAAGTACTCAAGAACAGCCATGAAATAATTGGGGGGGGGGGGAATCAGCAAGCAGAAATGTTACACATCTGCATATCAGGCAGACACTCGTGCTCAAACTCTTCAGAAAACAAAACAAAAAGATTCTTTAAGGCAGGCATCCCCAAACTCAGCCCTCCAGGTGTTTTGGGACTACAACTCCCATCATCCCTAGCTAACAGGACCAGTAGTCAGGGATTATGGGAATTGTAGTCCCAAAACATCAGAGGTCCGAGTTTGGGGATGCCTGCTTTAAGGCATGCTTCCTGAGGGAGAGTAAAACAGAAATGTGATTACACAGCTATGAGTCCAACAAGATTTTATTTTATTTTTTAAAAAGAAGGGTCTCTGAGAAATTACTATTCTTAATTAATGGAATTATGAAATTCCAAAACCAAGAGAAAAATAACAACCGCCCAATTTCCAAAGCAGGGGCAAGCAAGTGGGGGGACGGCTCCACACAGCAGCAAGGTGGAGCAGAAAACGATGGGCATAGCAGCACCAGCCAAACTCAGGAATACCAAAGGCTTTATAGAAGGACCATGTCTTGGTATCACACCTAAAATAAGATGGTGTAGGGGCCGGTTGCACCCACCTAAAGCTGGTGCTGCTACTGAAAAGACCCTGCTCCTAGTGGATCCCACCCACACCATCCAACCTCATTCACCAGTGGCCGTCAGAGCAAGGCCATCAGATGTTGTCAGGGCCTGGGCAGAGGAGGAATGGTGGAGACCGCCTCCTCATCCTGATCCTTCCAGAGAGGAGGGAGAGGAAGACAATATAGATTTACAACAGGGGTTTGAGGGAGGTCACAGCTCAGAGGCAGATGAGGGGTGAAGTTGGGAAATCATGGGAGAGCCAGAGCAACACCCAGCTTACACGTTGTCATTAGAAAGCATCCCAGACCCTCTATCTCCCAGAACCCGGCGAGCCTTAAAAGTAGGAGAGCAAAGAGTCAAAGACAGAGGGCACGTAGCAGCATTCGTAAAAGTGTCGAATGAGGAAGTGGGAGAGATGGAGGGTGGAGATTCAGGACTCGGAGACAATATCATTATCCAAGAAGCTGGGTTCTATAGCCTCTCTCTGTGAAGATTGAAATAATAAGAAACTTTCCCTTGTCTTTATTATTTCTTCCACAACCAGCTGGAAGGCGTTGACAGCATCTTGACAGATGTTGAATGAAGCATACCTGGTGAGGTGAGAGGCCTCTTCTGGGAATATGAAGGTTCTCTTCAGCCCCACCAATAAAATATTTGAGGGACCAGCCTTCCCCTCCCCTCCCCAGTTAATGGGCATTGCCATTCAAATTGTGTGCGTGTGCCATGTCATGTGATTGATTTTGTGAGGCAGGGCTTACCTAGACCCCAATATTTTATTCAAGATGGCAGCCCTTTCCCTCAGTGACCCTTTCCCTCAGTGACCCCTACCCCTGTTTTAAACGGTTCTCTGCCCCAGTGTTGAGCCCGACTGCGAGAAGCATGTTGGCTCCAGTCAATCAATTCATAGTCCCACAACAGAGCCCCCTTTGCAGTTCGAAGTAGGCAGCTTTGCTGAATCTATTTACAGAGCTAAAGGTGGTTATGGAAAGCCATTGGGAGATGGGCTAAGCAGCTTGGCACACCAAGAAAGCAAACAGACAGATGTTTGCTTACAGGCTTTTAATAAACCTCGACCAGTTATATTAGAATACTTCTTTGCAGCCATCACTGCTTTGAATATCCTTCATCATTACTCTGACACTGGCCGACTGTCACAGGGCTCACATGGGATGATTTGTCGGGGCAGAGGCAAAACACAGGGCAGGGGTGTGTGGTGCAGCTCAGACAGAGCCTCCTGGATTTCAGACCCAGAAAGTGGCAACTTAATGCTGCTCGATGCAAGAGTGGTACGTGAGGACATTTCAGGTTTTCGCTCTGTAGTCAGGTAATGACGTCACAGACAATGACATCATGTGCTCCAACTGCGTCCTGGGAAGTACATTTCCTATTTTCTAGTACCTCTACCTAGTGAAATGCTAGGAAGGTGTTGAGGGAGGGATGCCCCTTTAAAAAAAAAAAATAGCGTGCCTACATGTGCTCTGTAACCATTCATGTCTCACCCCTCTCCTCTGGGTCTCACCTAGAAAATAAACACCTTCTGTTAATAGCTTCTTCCAGGCAAAGCAGCATCAAGAGAAAGTTTGTGAGGACCGTATTACGACTAGGAGCTGCTACCTATTCTTGCTCCACTTGTCAACCCGGCCGTCACCTTTCAACGCCCTTTGCCAACCTATTTTATTCTGTGAACCACTGTGAGATCTTATGAGGAAGGGTTGTATATAAATCTAATGTATTAATAATAATTTGCCAACTTCCCTTCCCCACACTTGACCAGCTGCCCTCCTTTTACATGTCACCCACCCGCTTGCCAGGGACGCGGGTGGCGCTGTGGGTTAAAGCCTCAGCACCTAGGGCTTGCCGATCGAAAGGTTGGCGGTTCGAATCCCCGCAGAGGGGTGCGCTCCCGCTGTTCGGTCCCAGTGCCTGCCAACCTAGCAGTTCAAAAGCACTCTCGGGTGCAAGTAGATAAATAGGGACCGCTTACTAGCGGGAAGGTAAACGGCGTTTCCGTGTGCGGCTCTGGCTTGCCAGAGAAGCGATGTCACGCTGGCCACGTGACCCGGAAGTGTCTCCGGACAGCGCTGGCCCTTGGCCTCTTAAGTGAGATGTGCGCACAACCCTAGAGTCTGTCAAGACTGGCCTGTACGGGCAGGGGTACCTTTACCTTTACCTTTACACCCGCTTGCCTATCCCCTCACATCCAAACCTCCGCATCCTTTCCCTTCTCAGCTCACCCCAAACCACTCTCAGAAGCACATCTTCCCACCATTAAACCTCATCTCAGTTGTGTTTAAGGGAGGGGGGAGGCATTTCAGAGAGTGGTATCCCAAACAACTTTCTGAAGCACCTCTGCCCCTCTGTGCAGCTAAGCTTTCTTTTTTCCCTTTTCTTTTTTAGAAATTTTTATTCATTTTTCATTTTCATTCATTACATCCATCTCAAATTCTTAATATTTGCTATATAAAGGTAAAGGTACCCCTGCCCGTACGGGCCAGTCGTGTCCGACTCTAGGGTTGTGTGCCCATCTCACTTAAGAGGCCGGGGGCCAGCGCTGTCCGGAGACACTTCCGGGTCACGTGGCCAGCGTGACAAAGCTGCTCTGGCGAGCCAGCACCAGCGCGGCACACGGAAACGCCGTTTACCTTCCCGCTATAAAGCGGTCCCTATTTATCTACTTGCACTGGTGTGCTTTCGAACTGCTAGGTTGGCAGGAGCAGGGACTGAGCAACGGGAGCTCACTCCGTCGCGGGGATTCGAACCGCCGACCATGCGATCGGCAAGCCCTAGGCACTGAGGTTTTACCCACAGCACCACCCGCATCCCTATTTGCTATATATTCCTATATTTATTTGCTATATATTCCTCCTTCCCTCCCCTCCAAGAGTTTCTGGTTTGTTTCTATTTACACCCGCTTTGCTATCTCTCAACAGAAAAAATTATTAATAACATAACATCAAACCTTAAAAACATAAAAATAGAATTAAATAAATCTTCTTATATCACTATCTTCCAAACATTTTCTGATGCTAATAATGTGAATGTTTATTTAAATCCTGCCATCAAGTCTATTGCCTTTCTTTGTTTCTGCAAATATAATATGAATGGTTCTCACTCTTTTTTTTAAAGTCTCTATTGTCTTTGTCTCTTAGCCTTTCTGTCATTTTTGCCAGTTCTGCATAGTTCATCAACTTCTCTTGCCATTGTTGGTATTTCTCCAGTCTTCCAGTTTTGTGCAATCAACATTCTTGCTGCTGTAGTGGCATACATAAATAAAGTCCTCATTTCTTTTGGTATGTCTTGACGTAAAATACCTAATAAAAAGGCTTCTGGGATTTTTTACAAAAGTTATTTTTAACATTTTCTTCAATTCATTATATATCATTTCCTACTAGGATTTTACCTTCCTACAATCCCACCACATATGATAGAAGGTACCTTTGAAGTTAAGATTTCTTGCCCCAATGTGCATCACTTATCACTTGCTTGCATGGAATAATATTTGCCATTTTAATGCCCATTCACACAGTTTGGAGATATCCCTCTGGAGATCTTCATAAGTCTTTTTTGTTTCTGCCCCACAACAATTTGGTGTCATCAGCAAACCTGGTCATCTCACTGTTTCCTCTAACTCCAGATCATTTATAAACAAGTTAAAAAGCACTAGTTCCAACAAACATGCCTGGAGGACTCCACTTCTTAGAGCTCTGTATTGTGACAATTATCCATTTATTCCCTCCCTCTGCTTCCTCTTGTTTAACCAATTAACTGATCCATTAAGAAGACCAGTCTCCTTATCCCATGACTGCTAAGCTTACTCTGAAGTCTTTGGTGAAGCACAATATCAAAATCTAATTTGAAAGTCTATGTGGTCAACTGGATCACTCATATCCACATCCTTATTGGGACTGTTAAAGGACGAATCAGAGTCAGTAACAAAGCCCAATATGCCCCTTTAACTGAATAAGCTTCTCTCATTGAAGATGGAGCTAATCGGATTGAACTGCAGCTCCAGATCAGGCTCAGCATGAGGTTGCTTGTTGCTGAAGCAACATTTGAGCACTGCTTCTATGAGTCTCCTGTGGAGCTGTCCAGGGTGCTCCTTAATATTGGATTTCTGTTGTGCCTTATGTTTTCTGGCCTTTGCTTTGCCCTACCTTGCCTTGCCTAACCTAGCCTAACCTAACCTAACCTTACCCTGTTCCATCTTGCAGAAACCTGAACGTTACCTGCTTAGCAACGCCTAAACTCTTTTTGGAAACCCGCTACTTGGGTCCAAATTCATATACAGTGGTACCTCGGGTTAAGTACTTAATTCGTTCCGCAGGTCTGTTCTTAACCTGAAACTGTTCTTAACCTGAAGCACCACTTTAGCTAATGGGGCCTCCTGCTGCTGCCATGCCGCTGGAGCACGATTTCTGTTCTCATCCTGAAGCAAAGTTCTTAACCTGAGGTACTATTTCTGGGTTAGCGGAGTCTGTAACCTGAAGCGTATGTAACCTGAAGCGTATGTAACCTGAGGTACCACTGTACCATTGTGGCCATCCCTTGGAACCAAACAGAAAAGCGTGGTTATCTGTGTGGGGTACCCTCAAAAGTCAAAACAACTTACAGCAACTCTTTGCCAGCAATTGGTAAAGGCAGAGGACCACAATGGAAACAGATTTGTCTAAGAATCTGTTCTGAAAGGCATAACAGCTGTAGGCCAACGCTTTCCACAGCAGCAAATTCTGCAGGTTAGCTGCGCATGTTGTGTAAGACTCCAGCATGGGATGGAAGGAAAGGATTTGAGAATGCTGTCCGCTTCCAACAAATCTAGGGCAGTTATTTGTGAAATGCTCAGAGAAGAGTTTGGATTTGATATCCCGCTTTATCACTCCCCTTCAGGAGTCTCAAAGCAGCTAACATTCTCCTTTCCCTTCCTCCCCCACAACAAACACTCTGTGAGGTGCGTGGGGCTGAAAGACTTCAAGGAAGTGTGACTGGCCCAAAGTCACCCAGCAGCTGCATGTGGAGGAGCGAGGAAGCGAACCCGGTTCCCCAGATTACGAGACTACCACTCTTAACCACTACACCAGAAGCCTATGCTTCTGAATAGCAGGTGCTGGGAATCATTTGTGGGGAAAGTGCTGTTGCGCTCAAGTCCTGCTTTCAGGGTTGCCATAGCCATCTGGCTGACCACTGTGAGAACAGGAGGCTGGACTAGATGAGCGGGGTATAAATAATAAAAATTATGATGATGATGATGATGGCCGAATCCAGCAGGGCTTTTCTTATGAAGCAACAACCCTCAGCACACTTTCTGAACTGAATGTGTCCCTGTCTAGCTTCTTCTCCTTCATTTCCCCAGCACTACTACAGAGATCTATGTTTTCTTGTTGTAAGTTGCGAGGGAACTTCGCCGCCCCTGCCTTAGGAGGGTAAATCTTGGGACATGACTGGTGTGCCATAAGCCTTTGGGAGCCAGCCCAGAGCAAATACACCCTTTTGGCGGCATACTTTGCCTCTGGGCTGAAAAACTCAAGATGATGGATGAGGATCTTAGAATCGCTGGGAGATTTTGTCTGCCTAAAGAGATTTGTCTTCCTACAAAATATTTATATAAATGACAAATTCATTCCTATTGAAAACATGGAAAATTAATCAGGCTTCATATAAGGGCAAGGGGAGGGGTTTTTTTCTGTCTTTAATTTTTAAAACTACCTTGCAGAGGCAGTGAAAGGTTTCAGTGAAAGCAGAACTTGTTTCTAAAAAGGCACACTTTCTCTGTATCTCTTTAAAAACAACAACAGCAACACTTTAATTAACAAAGCTATGCTTTCTTTCTAAAACCTTGAATCCTTGGCCTTTTTCACCTAGCCAGTTGCCATATTACTTTTGCATTCTTAAAAGTATGTTTAGGATACTTAGTGATAGGGTAAAGGTAAAGGGACCCCTGACCATTAGGTCCAGTCGTGACCAACTCTGGGGTTGCGGCGCTCATCTCACTTTATTGGCCGAGGAAGCCGGCGTACAGCTTCCGGGTCATGTGGCCAGCATGACTAAGCTGCTTCTGGCGAACCAGAGCAGCGCACGGAAATGCCGTTTACCTTCCCACCAGAGCGGTACCTATTTATCTACTTGCACTTTGACATGCTTTCAAACTGCTAGGTTGGCAGGAGCAGGGACTGAGCAACTGGAGCTCACCCCGTCGCGGGGATTCGAACCACCGACCTTCTGATCGGCAAATCCTAGGCTATGTGGTTTAACCCACAGTGCCACCCACATCCCTTAGTGATGGGGTATCCATCAGCAAACTTCAACAGTGCCCTCAAATTCTCAGTGGACCATTAGTACCAATAGCTATAGACCATAGCACTGACCAAAGGCACTTCCAGGACTTGCTGTTTTGCAAGTGGGATTCAGTCACATGCCAGCAAAATCAGGTTGTGTAATTAAAGTGGATTTGGTCGCCCTTTTGTGCAATGAACCCACACCCATAACAAAACTGATATTGACAGTACTAAAGGTAACAGGAAAAGCACTGGGAAAGGGTGAAGGATAACCATGGCTTGATGTGACAATGGATATCCCGCCCCCCAACAAATAAATCAGAATTAGTGCTCAATGATCAGCCAGTATTGTGTAACCTCCCCCCAAATGAATCAATACACAGAACATCTGGAAGCAACCCAAGACACGGACAAAATTACTGTGTGCTTCTAAAGCAAAGGATGGGAGGGTTTTTCCAGGGCAACAGTTATCCTGTGATAACTTTCTGGGGACGGTTTGCCAGAAGCCGACTGGCCCAGAACCCAAAGTAGTCAGGCCAAGGCAATGTGCCTACCCTATTCACTCTCATTCCTCCTCACAATCACCCCCACTGCCACACAACCATGGCCTGTTTAAGAAGCCCTTCCCTCTGTGTTCTTCAAGCCATGGTTATCCTTCACCCTTTCCCAGTGCTTTTCCTGTCACCTTTAGTACTGTCAATATCAGTTTTGTTATGGGTGTGGGTTCGTTGCACAAAAGGGCGACCAAATCCACTTTAATTACACAACCTGATTTTGCTGGAGTGTGATTGAATCCCACTCGCAAAACAGTAAGTCCTGGAAGTGCCTTTGGTCAGTGCTATGGTGCTGGAGGAGACTCTTGAGAGTCCCATGGACGGCAAGAAGATCAAACCTCTCCATTCTTAAGGAAATCAGCCCTGAGTGCTTACTGGAAGGACAGATCGTGAAGCTGAGGCTCCAATACACTGGCCACCTCATGAGAAGAGAAGACTCCCTGGAAAAGACCCTGATGTTGGGAAAAATGGAGGGCACAAGGAGAAGGGGACGACAGAGGACGAGATGGTTGGACTATTTCTGGGTTAGCGGAGTCTGTAACCTGAAGCGTATGTAACCTGAAGCGTATGTAACCTGAGGTACCACTGTACCATTGTGGCCATCCCTTGGAACCAAACAGAAAAGCGTGGTTATCTGTGTGGGGTACCCTCAAAAGTCAAAACAACTTACAGCAACTCTTTGCCAGGAATTGTGTTCTTCCAGCCTCTCTACCTCTTTTGCCTTTTCCCAGGCCTCATCCCTCTTCTCTTTCAGCCTGACCTCTCTGGGAAGAAGAGGCGGAATGGGCAGAGGCAAGAGGCAATAGAAGGCCTGTGGGAACATGCTTATGAAGGCAGACCGAAAGTCTGTCCTGCCGCTGTAGGGAGATTCATACCTGTGGGGAGAGACTCTCACTTGCTCATTTCTGTTAATGGATGAACTGACAACTTTTCTTCCCCCAAGAATTTTGTTTTTTGTTTCGTTGCTGTTTCATAATAAAATCTTACACAAGTCAGCTTTTTTTTTGGAGGGAGTGGGGACATGGAAGCTGCATGCTTTTGTAACATGGAAATTGATGTGAATCTCAGATAAGTTTTTGAAAATCATCCCAGAAACCAACTGTGGCATAGAAATATCGGATAATAGAAAATGTACATAAGAAGTTGCCTTACACCAAGTCAGATCACTGGCTCATCTAGCTCAGCATGGGCTACACTGAATGGCAGCAGGGTTTCAGACCAGAAACACCCCCAGCCCTGCCTGGAGATAACAGGGATTGAACCTGACACCTCCATCTTCTAGCTACTTTGCTGCAGGTCCTAAAAATGCGCGTAGAGGGAAATCCTATTCAGACAGGTCCTTGAAGGGAAACCTTTTATCTAAGAGTTTTAGACATGCTAATCAGCTTGACTTGAAACCCTATTGGAAGATGCCATCTTTAAAAGCCCTTCCACTGTTGGGAAGCCACTATGTTTTTATAACCATTGCTATAGAGGTAATTTCTGTTTACTTTTCCACTTGAAAAACCTTACCCGTCCTTTCCAATTAGGCTCCTTTTGAAAAATGGCATCTCAATGAAGGGAACAAATTACCCTTGTTATTTGGGCGGGAGAGCAAAGGTGCAATGGAATTCTAGCTGCCATGGGTATAAAAAATAATGGAAACATGTCAGCATGGAGTCATGCTTTTGAAGTGGCATTGTTTCAGAGTTGGCACATATATACAGTAATTTCTTTATAATGGCTTCTTTGGAAGAGGGCGAGCATAAAAGAACAAAAGAGCAGCGCAGTTTGGAAGATTTGCCCTTGCCCTTTCTAATCTAGACGGATAACAGACATTTGGGGCTTTTTAGTTCAGAGGAACACGATAGAGGGATATGAAATGATGCATTGTGCAGAGAAAGCACACAGGGAGAAGTTTCTGTCCCTCTCTCTTAGTAATGGAATCCGGAGTCGTCCAATGAAGTCACAGTGGGATGCAGAATGCTGAATTAAATAGGCCTTTGGTCTGACCTAAGAAGGCTCTTCTAACCTTCTTAGGTTAGACCAGGATTTCCCAAACTTGGGTCTTCAGCTGTTTTTGGACTACATTCCCCACCATCCCTGACCACTGGTCCTGCTAACAAGGGGTGATGGGAGTTGTAGTCCAAAAACAGTTGGAGACCCAAGTTTGGGAAACCCTGGGTTGTCTAAGAGCAAGTGAACATTTCTCACAGAGTTGCCATGAGGATAAAATTGGGGGAAGAACCATCTTTGCTGCCTTAGGCTTCATGGGTGAATTTGTAAAGATAAAGGTATAAGAAATAAAAGCGGGGCATGGGATTCCTACAGGAGCGGCAAGGAAGGGAGATGGAACATGGCAAGCCAGTTTTCCTGAGGTTGTGCTGATAAAACAGTGGCAGGGGTCCTTTTCCAGACAGACGATCGCGTTCTCTCCTAGGCAGCCTGCTAGGCAGAGGAAAAAGTGGATGGAAAAAAATAGGTGATTTTTTTAGCTTTTCACAGTAAGCTACTTTTTGCACCTCTCTCTGTTCTCCATCCAGGGACGCGGGTGGCGCTGTGGGTTAAAGCCTCAGCGCCTAGGGCTTGCCGATCGAAAGGTCGGCGGTTCGAATCCCCGCGGCGGGGTGCGCTCCCGTTGTTCGGTCCCAGCGTCTGTCAACCTAGCAGTTCGAAAGCACTCTCGGGTGCAAGTAGATAAATAGGGACCGCTTACTAGCGGGAAGGTAAACGGCGTTTCCGTGTGCGGCTCTGGCTCGCCAGAGCAGCGATGTCACGCTGGCCACGTGACCCGAAAGTGTCTTCGGACAGCGCTGGCCCTTGGCCTCTTTGAGTGAGATGGGCGCACAACCCTAGAGTCTGTCAAGACTGGCCCGTACGGGCAGGGGTACCTTTACCTTTACCTGTTCTCCATCCAGGCAAGCAAAAGGTGTATGTCAAGGCCATATTCCAGCCTGATGAGAGAGACCTGAGAACCAGAAGCTTTGAGGGGTCGTGTTTAGCCCCCCAGGCTTGAAAATCCCCACCTGGTGGTTAGTGAATAAGAAGGGAAATTTCAGGCAACTAGTCCGACTGAACAAATAAGACAAGCAGGCTCTGGCGAATGCCCTTGTTAGCACCTTCTCCCGTCTTTATTTTTTTGGTAGTTGTTGCAAAGCTTTGAGCTAAGTGGACGGCAAGTCATTCCTCATCAAGTCAGCGGCTGCGAGGAAACAATAAGGCGTTAATCAGTCTCGTTCCTCTGCAGTTCCCCAATCTATTCCCACCGGCCAGCCATTGTATGGTTCCTTCCAAAGGCAAGCTATCAAAGAACACCAGCTACCGTCTGTCATCGGTGCCCCGTTGACAGTGGACTATTGAACCCTCCATCCAGAAATGGTAAATTGTCAGATCGTCTCAACCTGAGACAGTGAGCTAAAAGGAACCAGGTGGCAGATGACAAGATTTCCTTCTGTGCCTGTGCCTGGCGATAAAATATTTCTGAGCCTGTGTCAGTTCCAGGCGGCCAAACTATTCTTAGCCCCTCATGCTAAATGAGGGCCTACTGCGGATCTTGGCTAATCTCAAGATATGCCCTATCTCCAGGGGCAAGAGGACCAGTTGAATAGCACTACTTAGCTAGAAGGTAATTGAACTGCGAGATTGCAGCATACTGGAAGTGTGATTAATTGGTTGACGGAATGCTGATACCCCAAAGAAGATGCTATTAGGCACATGTTTGCATGCGCTGAAAGGTGTTCTGTGCAAGGGGTCACACAACTAAATGCTACCCATCAAGGTCACTTAAGAGTTTCGCTGTGGTCTAAACCACTGAGCCTAGGGCTTGCCGATCGGAAGGTCGGCGGTTCGAATCCCCATGACGGAGTGAGCTCCCGTTGCTCGGTCCCTGCTCCTGCCAACCTAGCAGTTCGAAAGCACGTCAAAGTGCAAGTAGATAAATAGGTACCACTCCAGCGGGAAGGTAAACGGCATTTCCGTGCGCTGCTCTGGTTCGCCAGAAGTGGCTTAGCCATGCTGGCCACATGACCCGGAAGCTGTCTGCGGACAAATGCCAGCTCCCTTGACCAGTAAAGCAAGATGAGCGCCACAACCCCAGAGTCGTCCGTGACTGGACTTAACGGTCAGGGGTCCCTTTACCCTTTACCTTTTTAAGGGTTGTACAAAGAAGTATCTCCCCCCATGGTATACCCTCCAATTTGTATTAAAAAACATGAATGCAAACATAGATCACTTCCGTAGCCCAAAAGTGCCAACATACATCATGGACAAATTAGCACTGCATTTTATCCCATCGATGGTGGTGGAGGGGAGGAGAGCTGTTGTAGGTTTAAAGACCTAAGTGCATGCTGGTGTTAAGCTTTAAAGCCCTAAATGGCCTTGGCCCCATATACCTAAAGGAGCATCTCCACCCCCATCATTCAGCCCAGACACTGAGGTCCAGCTCTGAGGACCTTCTGGCGGTTCCCTTGCTGCAAGAGGTGAGGTTACAGGGAACCATGCAGAGGGCCTTCCCGCTAGTGGCGCCCGCCCTGTGGATCGCCCTCCCATCTGATGTCAAGGAGATAAGTAACTACAGTGGTACCTCAGGTTAAGTACATAATTTGTTCCAGAGGTCCGTACTTAACCTGAAACTGTTCTTAACCTGAATCACCACTTTAGCTAATGGGGCCTGCTGCTGCTGCTGCGCTGCCAGAGCATGATTTCTGTTCTCAACCTGAAGCAAAGTTCTTAACCTGAAGCACTATTTCTGGGTTAGCAGAGTCTGTAACCTGAAGCGTATGTAGCCTGAGGTACCACTGTATTCTCCCTTTAGAAGACAACTGAAGGCAGCCCTGTATAAGGAAGTTTTTTAAATGTTTTATTTTGTTTTTATATATGTTGGGAGCCACACAGAGTGGCTGGGGTAACCAAGTCAAATAGACAGGGTACAAATAAAATAAGAATAACTGTTGGAAGTGAGATGGGCACTGGATCCACTTCAAGTCACCTTCTAAAGCATTTTAGCCAGCTTGAAGGCCTTAGGGGGTGGAAAGGGTGTGTGTAAATGTTTTAAATGCATGTTTAAAACAACAACCTGTGCAGCCATGTCAGATGTATCCTAGCAGAGAACAGTAGATACAGGGAAAGCAGGGCTGAACACGAGACGGGGAAAGTAAGAGTTACCCCCAAATTATACATTAAATCAAAATCCACTTGAACGTTCTCCTCCCATATATGTTAATCTTTCAACTTGTTGGATGGTGCATCTCTAAACTGTCTGAGCCTGCGGACGAGTCATCAGCATTGATTAAAGTATGCATTCATATGAAAATGCCACGTGGCCAGAGGGCAATCTCAAATACTTCCAGTTTCCCCCACGTCATATCTTCATTTAATAAAAACAAACTTTATGTGAAAACAATAATTACGAAACATCTCTATTTTTAAAATTATATATATATATAAATTCTACATTAGAATAAGACCCCCACTAATATATAACCTACAAATGATCTCCAAACACTCACACACTCCTTGGTCTGTTAAGTGTGACTGAAGTGAGCCCCCATCCTTTTCTAACCCAATAATTCTTACTTGGTTTTGTTCTTGTCATTAGCCAATATTAATCTTCCAGTTACCATGGCTAGTAAAAAAAGACTCTTGTGACCATTCTGGTGATATCATTTTAACAAACATATCAAGGGGTCTAGTAACAACTACACATCCAATATCTTATTACTTGTTCTAGTCCTCCGAATGTATGAAACAGGAAGCAAGAGCAAGACTTGATTTTAGAGGGAGGTAGTATCCCCTTTAACCCCCCCACCAATGTTTATCAAACTTGGGTCCCCAGTTGCTATTGGACTGCAACACCCATCATACCTAGCTAGCAGGACCAGTGGTCAGGGATGATGGGAGTTGTAGTCCAACAACAGCTGGGGACCCAAGTTTGAGAAACACTGCAAAGCCCTCCATCCCATGATTTTGGAGGGAGACTAACCCCCTTAAACCCTTCACCTCTTTTCATAGCACTCACTTTACTCATAAGGGAAAAGATCAATACCTCCTCACTTTTGCTTTAGGGCCTGCTCCTCCGTGACACCTGCACCTGACTCATAGCCTCTCCCTACTCCCACGTCCCACACCTGTTGTTATCCTCCTGCTGCCATTAACATTCCTCTCCACCACCAGGTGTACATATGCTTCATCCCTGTGTTATGAAAAAATATATTAACCCAAAAGTTTGGTTGATTGTCCTGGTTCTATGTGTGGTTCACAGGGGGGAAGAAGATGTGCAAGGGCACATCCCTGATAAGCTGTTCTGCTTAGAACAGTTGATCAGCCCCATCTAACCAAACTCTTAGTCATATCAACTCAAATCCCATTCTCAAACTTTTTTTTTTAACTACCCTGGCTAAACACTCTCCTCCTGAGATTGTTTCATAACCTTGTAGCAGGTCTGCTTAGATGGAGTGGACTTCTCAACCAGCAAAGATCTTGTGAACAGCACATGAAAGAAACCAGGTCTTCGAGTGCATCAGGAGTTCTAAACTCAAAGCCAAAGATGACGAAATTGTGGCCTTTGTAGGCATCTGGTGGGAGCTAACTCTTTCCAAACTCCTTGCATGCCCGGAACAATCACCCTCCATTTCCCACTTGAGGAATGAAAACAATCCCACCAGAAATAAGAGTCTGTAATACAGCTCACTACCCCAGAGAATCCACATAGACTGCCCAATCCCATTGGGTTGGCACTATAATATTTTTTTCCGCTTGAGACCAAGGTAGCATCCTTCATTCAATATGCAGAAGCTGACCAAACTGGCAGATGACTTATTTCAACACTGGGAAAGAATCCTGCACTGTACCCAAAGGCAACAGACTGGCTTAGGGGTGTAGAAGGCAGGGTTCATAGCACCTTGTCCTTCAACACCTCCCTGCCCTCAGCACCTGCTGGCTGAGGCAGCTGCCTCCCTCTGCCTATTGGTAGGGCCAGCTTGCAGAGTGTGCAGAGATTATGTATCTGCATTTGTGATGCTTGTACCTAGAATGTGGTAGTTCAATTTTGTTTGCATTTGAATGAGATGCAACTTGATTTGTGCTCCCCCAACCAGTCTATAAACCAAAACACAGCTGTCCTTTGAAATCTGCACGTCTCTAAATTTTGTAATGCACTTCTCCAACAAACAATACATACAAAAAATGCAGAGATTAGAGAGAAAATGTGCATTAAAATTAGTGAAAACAACATACAAAAATGCATAGTGCCTGAAAAAATTGTAGTCGAAACGACACACAAAACTATGTTTGCTAGGAAAAGGCTGCACTAAAAGACCAATTACTTTTCAGTGCTGTGGAAATGTGGCAAACTGAATTTCAGATGGGGGAAATGAGAAACTTAGAGAACTTAAAATTACAGACTCCTCCATGCTTGAGGACTCAGTACAGCGATGTCTCTGGTGCCTCATCTCCTAGTCATCAAGACTGATTCACGAGAATGATGTGTAAACTGCCCCTATGACTTGGCAATTCATTAAGGAAGTTCCTCTGTGTCTAGTGCACCTTCATATTAATTTGTATTTATCAGCAGCCATGGACCAGTCTTTGGCTGCAGTATATTTCTGATCGCTCAGGCTTGACAGGGAGACCATTTTATCCTTCAGCATCTCCGTGGCCTCCCCTCATTCAAAGCACGCTTCGTAGACTTGGGGGCCTGGCAGAATCATCTTGGAATTCTTCATCTCGATGCTCCGGGGCCTCAGCTCACCTTCTATAAAATAAGGGTGACAATAAGTCCTTTGTCTATGGAGTCTGCCTATACGACAAGGTCTTTGGGGCAGGCCTTGCTTGTACAGTACAGCACAAGAGCCCTTTTCTCTACTGTAATAATCATAAAAACAGATTTAGAATGTAATCTGTCAATGCTGGATGTCTAGAGCTTGATGCCCAAAGAAGAAAAGTAAGTCCTGCGGCCTCATCAGTTTGGCTAGAATTCAGACTTCTTTATGTTCCTTACCACAGTAGAGAGATGTTGAGGGCTCAGGCATATCTCTGCTGTGATGCCATGCCATTTCTTGTTCCTATACCAGATTTGAGAAGGGACACGCGTGGTGCTGTGGTCTAAACCACAGAGCCTAGGACTTGCCAATCAGAAGGTTGGCGGTTCAAATCCCCGCGACGGGGTGAGCTCCCGTTGCTCGGTCCCTGCTCCTGCCAACCTAGCAGTTTGAAAGCACATCAGAGTGCAAGTAGATAAATAGGTACCGCTCTGGCGGGAAGGTAAACGGCATTTCCGCGTGCTGCTCTGGTTCGCCAGAAGCAGCTTAGTCATGCTGGCCTCATGACCCAGAAGCTGTGCGCCGGCTCCCTCGGCCAATAAAGCGAGATGAGTGCCGCAACCCCAGAGTCGGCCACGACTGGAGCTGACGGTCAGGGGTCCCTTTAAACCAGATTTGAGTGTGATTTTATTTTGAGAACATTTTCTTTTAAACCACTTTGAGATATATTTGGAGTTATAAAGCAGAATATAAGGATCCTCAACCATCAATCAATAGTTATTCAATAGTGTTCCCCTTTTGTTTTCCACTCATGCTAAGGCTGAGGATAACCATTTCTCCTGAGCTTCCGTTGTCTTAACACTGTGATTGAGAACCTGCTCACCAGGGACATCATGATGATGCTTACTTAACGGCTATAAGAAGGCACTGATTTCTGTTCTACTCCATATTTGTTGAATGCAGCACTGTTTCCAGTCTGCTGCAGTTCAGCTTCTGTGCTATTCGTCTTGCTGTCTGCATTATTTTGCATCAGTAATTGTGTAATTGTTCCATACAATTCAATTCAGTGCAAATGAAATGCAATGCATACTGGGGAGAGGGCGGAAAATATCAGTTATGCCTTGTTACATATTGATTGCAGGCTGAAAACAACAGCATCCCAGACACTGGACCAGCAGTTCTCAACCTGTGGGTCCCAGATGTTGTTGGACTACAACTCCCATCATCCCTGAGCTCTGGCCTTGCTAGCTAGGGGTGATGGGAGTTGTAGTTCAACAACATCTGGGGACCCACAGGTTGAGAAAGGCTGCACTGGAGAATAAGTGAGTGCTGATAACTTCCACTCCCATTTCCATTTTCACAAGAATTCTCTGACATCTCTATGCTCACTAATAATAATAATAATAATAATAATAATAATAATAATAATAATTTATTATTTGTACCCCGCCCATCTGGCTGGGTTTCCCCAGCCACTCTGGGCGGCTTCCATAGAAACAAAAAATACAGATTAAAAACTTCCCTGAACAGGGCTGCCTTAAGATGTCTTCTAAATGTCAGGTAGTTATTTATCACTTTGACATCTGATGGGAGGGCGTTCCACAGGGCGGGCGCCACTACCGAGAAGGCCCTCTGCCTGGTTCCCTGTAGCTTTGCTTCTCGCAATGAGGGAACCGCCAGAAGGCCCTCGGCGCTGGACCTCAGCGTCCGGGCAGAACGATGGGGGCTGCACTTAACTTCAGCCTGTGCAGTCCTCCTTTGTCATGAACTGCCTCTTACTAAGTCAGAGAACTTCATATAACCATGTACTGTCTACTCACCAAAGAGACTATCAGAAAATTTTTAAGAAGGGGTGCAAGAGATTTAATCAGGAGACTTCTCCATGCAAAGCATGTGGTCTGCTGCCATTCTGCTGTCCTAACATGCCCCCCCCCAAAAGTCCATGGGCAGAAAGCCTATTAATTTCTCAATGATCTCTGCAATACAGGCTTATACCTCCATGTTTGAGGGGGGGATATAGGAGGGTGGTGGTCAGGAGCACTATATAGGGATGACATCTCCTCCTATGTTTCTGAATGTATATGGTTATTTTGCTGGAGCACAGTATTTTTTGCTCTATAAGACTCACTTTTTCCCTCCTAAAAAGTAAGGTGAAATGTGTATGCATCTTATGGAGCGAATGCAGGCTGCGCAGCTATCCCAGAAGCCAGAACAGCAAGAGGGATTGCTACTTTCACTGCGCAGTGATCCCTCTTACTGTTCTGGCTTCTGAGATTCAGAATATTTTTTTTTTTTTCCTCCTCCAAAAACTAGGTGCGTCTTGTGGTCTGGTGCGTCTTATAGAGCAAAAAATACGGTATATGGTTATTTGAAAGAACAGCAACAAATGCTCTTTAAACCCACTGCTTTGGGGGAGGGTTTTTTTCCCATCATTTGACCATGAACACATCAAAGAACAAGTGTGCAAACTATGGTGTAGAAAAATATGTGTCCTTTCCCTTTAAGTAAGTTGCAAGAAAAACTAGAAAGAAAATGTTAAGAACCAGCTCTGGACATTTAGGAGTTAAAACAGGACTTCGCTGACAATCTGGGCTCCTGAAGGTTTCCTTTTATTTGCTCTTCCATTACAGGATCCTAGAAAGACATATATCAACAGAAACAAGCCATTTTAGCATGTTCACAGGCTGAATATCCATCAGTGGCTGTGAACTAGGCCAGCAAGTCTCAGGATTGACAAGATGATATTACTGCAGTGCTGAAGTGGGGGGAGAGGTGGGGAGGAAGGAACAAAGGAGAGAGCTGAGCTGGGCCTTCACAATGGAGGCTTATTCTCTTTGATTATGCCTGAGTCCAAAGGTCTGTAAATTCTGTTGTTCTGGTAGCAGATACCTCCCGGTTTCTCCTGACCATCTTTACTGCATTTGCAGGGACTCAAAAGAACAACAAAGCGTGTTCTCCCTAGCAGAGAGCACGTGTTGCGGTAGATACAGGCCACCCCATTGTTGCTGGGCGAATGTGTGGAGAGACCCAGGCAGTGAATTGGTTAATTGGGTCGCTGGGGAGATTTGCTTGTTGCCAATTTTGTTTTTTTATATATAATATTTTTATTAAGACTTTTACATAGAAAAAAAGGGGAAAAAATACAAAAATACAAAAAGAAAAAGAAAAGCAGATAAAAACAGTTCCATTTTCATAGTATTTCTTGCATTTGCTTATTTCCCAGACTTTCCCACACCTCCCCTCGCTGTATTCCAGTTCAAATGTTTAATCAGCAAATCCCTTCCCTCTCTCTTATCTTAATCTTTATCTTAATATCTTAATGTATTAAACCTTTAGTTCTGCATCTTTTACCCTTCAAATTTTCCATACTCCTTCACCGCATTATTACTAATAACCTTTTAACCTCCATCCGATGTCATTCTAACATTCATTAATTTTATAATATTTCTGTAAATAATCTTTAAATTTCTTCCAATCTTCTTCCACCGTCTCTTCTCCATGGTCTCTGATTCTGCCAGTCATTTTTGCCAATTCCATGTAGTCCATCACCTTCATCTGCCATTCTTCCAGAGTGGGTAGTTCTTGTGTCTTCCAATACTGCACGATGAGTGTTCTTGCTGCTGTTGTGGCATACATAAAGAAAGTTCTATCCTTCTTTATGCTTGTTGCCAATTTTGAAGGAGGGGGTCAGAGGTTTTAAATGCTGGATGCCCAGCTTGCACTGGATCACCCGCCCGCCCTCCCTGTATTGGGGGGGGGGTTGTTTGCTTGACCTTGCTATGCCTGTCATGGGGTCGTCTGCTTTTGAGGCAGGGGCCTGGTAGGAATTTTGTCCATCGGGCTGATTGGCTGGTGGCATTTGGTTTTTGCCTACTGCGTAGCAAATTGCCACAACTTGTAAGGTTAGCGGTTAGGCATTGGTTAAAATTGGTTGGTGGAGGCGTAAGTGCCTACCCCTCCAAAGGTGGTGCCGAAAGGGAATTCCGTTAAAGGAATCCAGGGGCTTGCCATGCTTTCGTTCAAGTCCCTGGCATCGGACTTGGACCATGCAAGCCCCCAGGGGGCATGAGGGTGAGAGATGAGGGACTGATGCCCAGCTTCATTTCTCCCCAATATAGTTTCCCTGACTGGCTTCCGCTGGAATCCGGAAGTCAGTTCTGTCCCGGGGGCAAGGACAGATAGCCGGAACCAATGCTTAAGCAACCACTCACCTGTGTGTATTTAAATAAAGTTGTGGCCAAAATCATGCCAAAAACCTTAAACAAAAATTGATGTGTGATGTGTGAATTGGGGGGGGTGGCTTGGGGACCTCGACACGCAACTACCCCATCTTTCACCTGCACTCACCTGTCCAAAATATATGACTGAAGTCAGAGAATTACCAGCTGCAAGGAAGCTAAATTTTGCAAAGATGAGCAACTGCTTTCTCTCAGGTAGCTAGAGCAGCCTGGGGTGGAGAGGAAAGGCTAGTTGAGGAACACAAAGACAAGCCTTCTGAGTAGCTTAAGAGATGATGATGAAGAAGAAGAGTTTGGATTTGATATCCCGCCTTTCACTCCCTTTAAGGAGTCTCAAAGCGGCTCACATTCTCCTTTCCCTTCCTCCCCCACAACAAACACTCTGTGAGGTGAGTGGGGCTGAGAGACTTCAAAGAAGTGTGACTGGCCCAAGGTCACCCAGCAGTTGCATGTGGAGGAGCAGAGACTCGAACCCGGTTCCCCAGATTACGAGACTACCGCTCTTAACCACTACACCACACTGGTTCTCAGTGTGAGAGGTAGGAAGCCAAGGGGAGAGGAAGGCAAGCCAGCCCCCCACAGGCTCTGATTGGGTGATTCCTCATACAGGCATCTGAGGTTCCTTAGCCAAACAGGCTGCAGGCAGGCTGTAGTGTTTTGTCAAGGAAACAGGAGTGTTTACAGCTACCATGTCTTCCTTCTCCTCCATGCCACCTCCACCCGCCCTGTAACCATCCAGCAGCACCCTTCTCCCCCCCCCACACACAAACACACAAAACCCCACACACACCAGGCTCACGTCCGCCCATTTCCGAGTATTCGCTGCTTACTTTAGAAGATCATTCCTGTAATCTCAACTCCTGCACTTAGTACAAAAGAGCCTGTTTATGAGAAGCAGAGATTAGCCCCCCCCCCCCCCCCGCTGTTGTGTTACAGAGGTTTTGGCAAGGGAAGGGGAAAGATTGGGGTTTTTTCCAAAAAAAAATATTGATTTTCCACATTTATGACAAATATAACATATAAAAGGCACAAAACGAGACACATTACAATACTAGAAGAAAGAAGAAAGAAGAATAAAAACACTTATTACTTCTAAAATCCAAATTAACTTTCATTGTTATCTGACTCCCCCCCCCAACTGAATTTCATTGTGACACCTTTGTAACAGTTCTTCAAGATCATCTTTCTAATAAAATTAACTCCTTCAAATTCCTATCTTCATCTCTTTTCTTATTGGCTTAAATCCATATTACTATACGACAATATTATTCTGGGAAGGGAAAAGATTGTGGTGTGCTTTTGTGAAACACCTGTTATTGAGACAACCAGTAGAATAAAATGGGGGGGGGGAGGTTCCTATCTTAGACTGGTACACTGTTGTCCCAGATAGCAATTCCGCACACTTAGGCACTTTCACAGCTTACAGCGATGTGCTCACACTTTGGAATTAGTTATGGTACCAGTGGCGAAGCTACATGCTCCTGCACCGAGGGCGGAGAGCAGGTGGAGCCCTGGCGCGGTGGGGGGGTGCGGTGCGTGTCCGGGGGGGCGCTGCGATGGTACCCCCTCCCTGGTGGTGCTGGGGGTGGCACGCTCCCCCCGCACACCCCCGTTCCTCCACCAGTGTATGGTACCTCTGTGTTATCCCACCGGGCAAATAGCAGCTGGGGAGATTTTAATCAGGGAAATGGCGCAGGGAAAGGGTTAACCCCACCTCCTTCCAACCAAAAGCTGCAATCGACTCTGTTTGTTTTGAAATGGGACATCATCACACCAGCCCTCCCTGGTCTAGAGATGGGTTAGCTCCCAACCGCTTGTGTTGGGCAAGCTCAGAAAATAAGCTGAGTTACTTCCAAGGTAATCTGGAACATTATTTCCCAGGTCAGACGAATATTTTGTTATGTTTTTAATTTATTTAATCATTTTTTCGATGCAAACAACAACCGCAAAAACACATACAACAAAAACCATAATAACAATAATAACACAATTTGACAATTCAGATTTGAATACACTGATATACCTATGACTACACCTTTTTAAACAATATTTTCCCACTTCTCTCTCCTCCCCCTACTTCCCACCACTATCCGCCTTATCGCTTAAATATTCATTCCAGATTTCTTCATATTTATCCATTCTTATTTTGTGTTGACATGCAATTCGTTCGTATGTAGCTAGTCTGTCCATATTATCAATCCATGTGCTCAATGGAATCTTTTTGCGGCTCTTCCAATTCATCAAAACAAGTTTTTTTGCTTCTAATATAGCATGATACATCCATTTTTCTTGACCCCTTGAAATCTCCCACATTTCCAGAATATACCAGTAATTTAGAATTAAATTCAATTCCCCTAAATAACAATTTCTTTTTATTACTCTTGCTATAAATATCCTCGCCTCGCCCCAATGTTCATAAGCCACCTACCTACTCACTTGATCTTCCAACCGTTCCTCCCTTCCCTTCCAGCACAGATTACCTGTTTGGGGCTGAAGAAGAAGAAGAAGAAGAAGAAGAAGAAGAGTTTGGATTTGATATCCCGCCTTTCACTCCCTTTAAGGAGTCTCAAAGCGGCTAACATTCTCCTTTCCCTTCCTCCCCCACAACAAACACTCTGTGAGGTGAGTGGGGCTGAGAGACTTCAAGGAAGTGTGACTGGCCCAAGGTCACCCAGCAGCTGCATGTGGAGGAGCAGAGACGCGAACCCAGTTCCCCAGATTACAAGACTACCGCTCTCAACCACTACACCACACTGGCTCTCACTGAAGCTACTCCTGATACAGTTTGGGGACAGAACAAGCTCTGGTCTCTCTTCCTTCTCCTCTCCCTCCCTACTCTCTTGGGCATAGACATCACAAGCAGTGGATGGAGAAGCTCTGTGGCCATTGGGAAATGTTTTAATCCCCACCAGAGGCTGGTTCCAGGGTCATTCAAGGACCACCAAGAGTTCCTCCCAGCACTTATATTCAAAGGGCATGGTCTCTAGCCCAGATTTTAATCCAAATTAAATTCCAGGAACTTCAACTACCTTCTCCTCTCTCTCAGCCAGCATTGCAAGTGCATGAAGCTCATTTCTGACTTCATCAAACTTCATCTCTTTGGAAAATCAGTCAAATTGGATGCAACTGGACTCAACTGGCTACGCATTGTATGGGTACCCTCTCTGTTACCCCTGAATTCTTCATTACAGAATTGAGTCATCCAATAAGAGCAGGATAGTCACTGGTATGTACTCTGCTCCTCACCCCACCTCCCATCCAGCCACGCAAGGCTCAACTTTACACATGACTGTTTTGGAAATCTCAATGTTGACCCCAGCAAATTCCTCTCACGTTGCTCCAAGTCATTATTCAATATCAGAACTGAATCATCTGATGGGCAGCTTGCCAACTGAGCCATCTTTGTCCGCCAGCACACACCTGGATTGAGGCCTGTTGTGTTCATCATAAAAGGATTGGACACCTGGAACTTTCAAAACAAAGCAGAATTAAACTTGTAATTAGCAGCCTTCCCCCAGAAAAGCAGGTTGGCGCACATTCCATCTGGCAGTGGGCAGAGTTAGTCTGTGCTAGGCAAAGATAGTCCCTGCGTTGAAACTAAAGCCTGGGTCTAATGTTCTTCTGGGAAAGTGTTCATAGCATTCTGCAGGTACTGAGGGTGTTGTATAGGCAATGCGTCTGCAGGGGACAGGATTAAAAATTGCAATTTTTTTCAGAATAGCAGGGAAATGACTCTGAAAAGTGGCAACGACAGAGGTTCATCCGCCTATTTCTTCTCCTTTTTCTGTCATCATTGTCACCCTGACAGCCATGTCTTTCCCGCAATACCTGCTCTGAATAGAGGCACTGCAGTGTGATATATCAGCTGCAATTGGACATGGCGTTGTCACAATATTTTACAGTTATTTACAGTAATTTTTATGTGTTTTATTTATCTGATGTATTTCGTTGCTCAATTTTTGTGGTTGTGTTGCCCCTGGGATCCTTTGGGAAGAAAGATGATTCATAAATGAAATGAATGAATGCATAAATAAATTCCAGCTGCATCGT
Source organism: Podarcis tiliguerta (assembly GCF_965153285.1). Lineage (NCBI taxonomy): Eukaryota > Metazoa > Chordata > Lepidosauria > Squamata > Lacertidae > Podarcis > Podarcis tiliguerta. The sequence continues at coordinate 107,055,611 of NC_139536.1, forward strand.
TGAGGGGGGAGGAACCGTGGTGGCAAAGGGGTTAACAAAGTTCTTGCCATATTGGTGGAAGGAAGAAAAGATGTGGGAAACAGGGAAAAGAAATGTAAACATTATGCCAAAAAGAACTCAGCTGGAGCCTTCGAGGATCCATTGTAAATTCCCCACCCTGAACCATTCTTTATACAGGCACATATTGGAGATGTGTCACTGTGTGGGACTCCACACTGGCAAAATATGCTGTAATTGTCTTCATCTGTGTGGAATTGTTAAGAGCACAAGAGGAGACTGTTGGATCAGGTGAAAGGCCCCTCTGGTCCAGCATCCTGTTCTCAGACCAGATGCCTGTGGGCAGCCCACAAGTTAGACATGAGCGCTGTCAGGAGTTCAGCCTACACTCAAGTAGGACCCTGGCAGAGACACATGCCCAACTGGCATGTTCCTTTCCCTCCTGGTCGATCGTTGGGAGCTTCATAAGCTTTCTTCAGCCCGAACTTCACAGTGACCGATGCCAACCGACACCGGCACACTTAGAGATCCGCAGAGTTTCGCAGCTTGCGTGACAGACCTCAGCAACTCAGCATTTTGGCTAATCTACTTTATTTACATATAAACACACACGGAGCACTGCAACATGGCTCTCTCTCTCTCTCTCTCTCTAGCATCAGACAGCAACCTATCAAAGTTGGGCATTGAGACATTTGGGGTCCATCTGAGGCGCAGAGCATTCCATCAAAATTTCATGTGGTGCTTTTGTGTGTTGCAAAAGTTCCAGTCTGCTGTATTTTCACACAGATACACAAATCACCCACTCTTTCACACTTGTTAAAAAATGCACCTCTTTGTAGTCATTGTAACCCATATCTCCTGCTCCAGGGGGCAAGAAAAAGAAGGCAGTTAAGAGGAAAAGCCATTTTACTCTCAAGTATGTGTGCGCAGGATTGCAGCTTTAGGGTAGAATGACTGAGCTTAGCTGAACATCCAGTCACTTTCCAGCCTTGCATTTCTGTTGCTAAAGAGCCAGTTGGCATGAAAGGCCCCAGAATTACCCTTTCTCGTGTACATAACATCTCTTAAGAGTCTTTTGTGTTACCACCTGATTAGATCTTTGGCATTGTTTCTTTCGTTCTGGCAAGGAGAAAAGCATTTTCAGCAAGTCTGCCATCCTGGGGTAAAGCTTTAGCGCAGGGCTGAGGTAGATGTGAGGTCTTCAGGCTGAGGAGGAAGGCTGACAGGGGTTGTCATATTGTGTAACAACCTTGCCTTTCTTCAAACGAGCTCATATTTCTGTAGACAAAGATCACGAGATTCAGGACCAGTGCTGGCTGTCTAAAGAAAAAGAAAGCAGAAAGCCTGTGATCAGAGTTCCCATTTACCAAGCTGTTTGGCTGTGCTATTTTTTAAAGTTGCATATATTTATGATAAGTGCTGCATGTGTCAACAACAATAAGTTATAAGTTGCTTTTTTTTTTGTATCCATTTTAACAGTCGTTTCCAAACCCCACACACAATAAAGAGAGCTCATTGAGGCAATTCTATGGGTCTCTGGGCATACCCAACAGTTTGTTTAACTCCTCCCCACATTTGAATAGCAGCCCCTCTTCTCATGTCACATTTGCAAACTGCTAGAAATCTTTGCGAGGGATGCTGGTGGCGCTGTGGGTTAAACCACAGAGCCTAGGGCTTGCCGATCAGAAGGTCGGCGGTTCGAATCCCCGCGACGAGGTGAGCTCCCGTTGCTCGGTCCCTGCTCCTGCCAACCTAGCAGTTCGAAAGCACGTCAAAGTGCAAGTAGATAAATAGGTACCACTCTGGCGGGAAGGTAAACGGCGTTTCCGTGCGCTGCTCTGGTTCGCCAGAAGCGGCTTAGTCATGCTGGCCACATGACCCGGAAGCTGTATGCTGGCTTCCTTGGCCAATAAAGCGAAATGAGCGCCGCAACCCCAGAGTCGGCCACGACTGGACCTAATGGTCAGGGGTCCTTTTACCTTTACATAGAAATCTTTGCAGATTCATAAGGAAACCTGTACTCCCAGTATGGCTATTTACACATTATCATAATAAAAAAGGAAATGGATCAACCTAAAAAAAGGGAAGAAAACTACCCAGATTTGCATGAAATTTGCATATGCTAATTAACACATTTATGTGCTAATTCAGATGTAACTACCATAATTTAAATAGAAATACAACTAGGTCTCAACGCAGCAGAGAAGACTGTCACCAGGTGACCCGTGGGCCCATCCAGATCTTCAGAAAAGGAAGCTTTTTAAAAGTGTGGTTGCTTCAAAATTCTGGCCAAGAACAGCTTGATTTTGTAATACAGATGGAAGCAGTTTTTAAAATAGTAATATCAGCCTTGTAGGTGAGAGCCTTGTTCATCAGATGCATCCCTTAGTACCCACCCCCAATTCAGTCCTTTCTATCTATGGACAAAGTTGTTGTCTCCAGCTACAGGTTGTCTGTGGGCAGCTTCCAGCATGCCTTGTAGACTTGGCTGCTACTTCCTTCTGGTGCTTCACACATGGTACATTTGCTTTGATCTCTGAAGTGTGGTGGTATGTTCAAAGTGTCTCTCAGATGCCATTCGCTGATTTCATTCTCTGCGAGGATGTGTTATGGAGTGTCTGATTAGTAAAGGACATGACTGTTCTCTTCACTGGTCTTCGGCATGTCAACAGGTCTTCTGGCATGTCATTTTCTCAAGTGTCTGCAGAAGCTTGCTTCTCCATGTGACCGATTCAGGAGTCAGTTCTGTGGCAACTCAAGTAATCAGGAAGGGGCATGTAGACCAGCAAGGAGGGCTCTGTGTTTGAGATTTGTTCTTGTCCGTATGATTGCACCATGACCTTTTGAGGTACATTTATTCCCCTCTTGTGTGATGGCTGTTGGTGTTGTGCGAATGGGACATTCACTAGTAGTGAAAATCACCAGCATATGGACAGATGCAAGTATTCAGGCATTTTCATCCCCATGAGTTCTGACACATATTTTGAAAAGCCTCAGTTTAGACGAGGGATGGAGAAGAAGATTTGTGTAGACCAACCTGATTTCTCGGTCTCAGGCTTATATGCAGCTCTCTGTTGGATTATGTATGACTCTGAATTTTTGTGTTGGTTAAAAAATGGCATCTTTCAGGAGGACATAAATTGAAACACACACAACCAAGCACATTTTACTGCAGGAATACATGGGAAATGTGTAAAATTCAAATTATGCTGAAACCAGAAAAAAACTATTTTGTGTCTAAGTAAAGGTAAAGGGACCTCTGACCATTAGATCCATTTGTGGACGACTCTGGGGTTGCGGCGCTCATCTCACTTTATTGGCTGAGGGAGCCAGCATACAGCTTCCGGGTCATGTGGCCAGCATGATTAAGCCGCTTCTGGCGAACCAGAGCAGTGCACAGAAATGGTGTTTACCTTCCCGCCGGAGCGGTACCTATTTATCTACTTGCACCTTGTGCTTTCGAACTGCTAGGTTGGCAGGAGCAGGGACCAAGCAACGGGAGCTCACCCCGTCGCAGGGATTCGAACCACTGACCTTCTGATCGGCAAGCCCTAGGCTCTGTGGTTTAACCCACCTCGCTACCTGCGCCCCTCATTTTGTGTCTAGCAAGCCCCTTTTAGTGGCATTTACCCCCTCCCCCTTCTTGAATGCAAGTTTGTTTTATTATGATTGAGAGAATGGATAGAGACCTCTCGTTAGTCCTGGCAGGAGAGACAAACCGTGTTTTGTGCTGCACCCAAATTAAAGGAGTGATGCTTTGAACTGCAGAGTTCCTCAAGCTCCACATTTATCTCATCATTACTTCCAGCTAACCAGTCGTCTCTCTCAAAAAGCAGGACAAGTCTCAGGAGCTGCCTTCTTATTCCATTGCACCTAATTCCTGGAGTGAAAGTGATTAGGAACTAGGGATGGGTGGATCTCTCCATTTGAGTTTGTCTCTGAGATTGATCCTTGGACCTTGTGGTCTACCACCGCAGCCTTCCCCCAAAGGGCTGAAGACCTAATTAGTCCGGTGAAGGAGACTGAATGTAAGTTGACTGGATGAGGGAAAGGCCGTCAAAACAATGAAATACCATACAATGGTCTCAGATATCGTTGGTCAGTGTGTGTGAGAGAGAGATCTTCAGATCTGATCGTTTATTGACCATGTGGGGTACACACACACCCCATAAGACCAATAGTTTTGATGGTAGTTTTCCTATCACTGAATGATGTAGTGTTGTTTATCAAGGACTGTTGATGGAAGCAACCTTCTGAATGTCATTCACACCCAGACCCTCCCAAGTGTCCCTATTTTCCAGGGACAGTCCCAAATTTACAGAAGCTCTCCTGGTTTCCAATTTGATCCTGGAATGTCCCGCTTTTCCTTAGGACGTTCCTATTTCCATCTGAGAAATGTTGGAGGCTATGGAGTTATGCAACCCTCAAGGCAAGGAGATAAGTAACGATACAACCTTTAGAAGACATCTGAAGCCCTGTATAGGGAATCATTTTAATGTTTGATGTATTTAAATGTTTCCATGTATGTTGGAAGCTGCCCAGAGTAAATGGGGCAACCCAGTTAGATGGGTGGATTATTATTATTATTATTATTATTATTATTATTATTATTAAATGGGACATTTCTATTTTCATCAGAGAAATGTTGGAGAGTATGCAGACCTCAGAGGCTTAAAGAGAGTTTTTTGTGACCACAATTGCTTTCGAGGAAGGCAAAATAATCCAAGGAACAAGGCCCAGGTTGCACTGCATTGCCGATTGTTGCATGAAGAATGCTTTCATTTCACAGCGAAGCATTGGCCTCCGACAAGCTTTATTACCACTGAGAGCCAACGTGGTTTCAATTTAAGATCCTATTAATCTAGTGTACTTTAGAAACGGAGGCTTCATGTTGGACACTATAATAACATCAGACGTTCAAAGCAAGAGGCCGGCTGGATAATGCTTTCCAAAACCCTGCCAACCAGATGCAAATACTTGCAAATGATCGCTGCCCTTTTGTTTGCCTTAATCCATTTCCTTATTAAACCTATTGCTAGGAGTGTCACATTCCACGCGAGAGCACTGGGATCCCAGGGGCAGAGGCACAAAAAATAATTATTATGTGTGAGCAAAGAGTTGACAAAATGGCCGCATGCAGAGGCATATATATATTTGTGTGTGTGTGTGTGTATGCTGGCCCTAGACAAACTCTTCCTTTCATTCTCTCCTCCCCACAACACATTGCCAGCCATCCGTTTGATGGCTGAGCATGTGGAAATATTGGCATTCAGCTGCCTGCCTGCAATCTGCAGCTGCACATCTGGATTTGGGCAAAGGGGTATTTGAGGTCCTTTAAGTGCTCCCCCCCCTCTTCCTTTCACATCTGTTTCACACACACCTGCAAACCTCTTGCCTGGCTCAGTTACTTCCCACCAACTCACTTGCAAAACCGAGTCCTGGACTGTGCAATGATGTCTTCACCAGTTCCAGTCATTAGACTCCATTGCAAATTGATGGTACTAAAGGGTTTAAAGGCTGCTTCTCTGGGAGAGAAGGAAAGACTCTTGATATTATAGTGGCTCCCTGTGTCCCTCACAGAGTAAGAGTTGCATTCAATGTTGTTGTTGTTGTTTAGTCGTTTAGTCGTGTCTGACTCTTCATGACCCCATGGACCAGAGCACGCCAGGCACTCCTGTCTTCCACTGCCTCCCGCAGTTTGGTCAAACTCATGCTGGTAGCTTCGAGAACACTGTCCAACCATCTCGCCCTCTGTCGTTCCCTTCTCCTTGTGCCCTCCATCTTTCCCAACATCAGGGTCTTTTCCAGGGAGTCTTCTCTTCTCATGAGGTGGCCAAAGTATTGGAGCCTCAGCTTCAGGATCTGTCCTTCCAGTCAGCACTCAGGGCTGATTTCCTTCAAAATGGATCGGTTTGATCTTCTTGCAGTCCATGGGACTCTCAAGAGTTTCCTCCAGCACCATAACTCAAAAGCATCCATTCTTCGGCGATTAGCCTTCTTTATGGTCTGGCTCTCACTTCCATACATCACTACTGGGGAAACCATGGCTTTAACTATACGGACCTTTGTTGGCAAGGTGATGTCTCTGCTTTTTAAGATGCTGACTAGGTTTGTCATTGCTTTTCTCCCAAGAAGCAGGCGTCTTTTAATTTCATGACTGCTGTCACCATCTGCAGTGAACACAGAGCCCAAGAAAGTAAAATCTCTCACTGCCTCCATTTCTTCCCCTTCTATTTGCCAGGAGGTGATGGGCCCAGTGGCCATGATCTTTGTTTGTTTGTTTTTTGATGTTGAGCTTCAGACCATATTTTGCGCTCGTACGGCTAAGTAGCAAAAAGTCCCCTCTTTTTTAAAGTGGATTTGTTGCACCAACGCTCTTTTATTTTATTTTTTATATATATAATATTTTATTAAAATTTTCACAAAATAAAACAAACAGAAAAAGAAAAAACAATAACAGAAAAAATACGAAAAATAACAACAATTAAAAACAATTCCATCTTTCAAAACATATCTTGCATTAGCTTGTTTCTTGGACTTCCCCACACTTCCCCCCTTTGTATTCCAGTTCGATTGTTTGTTCAGCAAATCTTTTCCCTCTTTACCTTTATCTTAATTTTTGTCATAATATTTTAACTTTGCCTTTCCCTCTGTTTAACATTCCATTTTTCCCTAATATTTCAACCCTTATTGCTATAAACCCCTTAACTTCAATCCAACATCATTCCATCATTCTTTAATTTTACATTGTTTCTGTAAATAGTCTTTAAATTTCTTCCAATCTTCTTCCACCATCTCTTCTCGGATTCTGCCGGTCATTTCCGCTAATTCCATATAATCCATCACCTTCATCTGCCATTCTTCCAGAGTGAGTAGTTCTTGTGTCTTCCAAAACTTTGCGATGAGTATTCTTGCTGCTGTTGTTGCATGCATTAAAAAAATTCTGTCTTTCTTTAACACCAATTGGCCAACCATGCCCAGGAGAAAGGCCTCTGGTTTCTTCTGGAAAGTATATTTAAATACCTTTTTCATTTCATTATAGATCATCTCCCAGAAAGCCTTAATCCTTGGGCACGTCCACCAAATGTGAAAGAATGTACCTTCAGTTTCTTTACATTTCCAGCATTTATTATCGGGCAAATGATAGATTTTTGCTAGCTTGACTGGTGTCATGTACCACCTGTATATCATTTTCATAATATTCTCTCTTAAGGCATTACATGGCACCAACGCTCTTTTAAAGCACATGACTCTTCCCAGACACTGTAGTTTCCTCCTCACACGGAGTTGTCACTTCCAACACCCTTAACAAACTACAGCTCCCAGGATTCTTGAGCTGAAGCCATGATGTGCTTTAAATATAAGGTGTGAATCTGCTGTTGTCTTTTAATTCACAAACCTAAAAATCCTGTAGGCGCCTGAATCCTTCGCACAAAACTCGGAGAGTATGAAGGTGACCTGAGCAGTTCTTTTATCTTGCTGCTGTCTGACATGCTACTGCCTGAGGTTTTTTTCCTGGCCGTATTCTTATCCTGCAGGACCAGGGCTCCTGATTGTGGGGTATAGGGGGAAGTGGGGAGTACGTTTTGGGAACTTGCAACTTCATGTCCACATGGTCTGTCAGGCTGGTTTGGGGTGATGGTGGGAAGATGGTGAATTTCAATAAAAGTGATATTTGAACTGTATAGGAGTTATACTTTCATGTGGCACATTTTCCACCCAGAGTCTTAAGGATCTAAATAAATACAGTGGTACCTCGGCTTAAGAACTTAATTCGTCCCGGAGGTCCGTTCTTAACCTGAAACAGTTCTTAACCTGAGGTACCATTTTAGCTAATGGGGCCTCCCGCTGCCACCGTGCCACTGTCATGCAATTTCTGTTCTCATCCTGAAGTAAAGTTCTTAACCCGAGGTACTATTTCTGGGTTAGTGGAGTCTGTAACCTGAAGCGTCTGTAACCTGAAGCATCTATAACCCAAGGTAAGGTAAAGGTAAAGGGACCCCTGACTATTAGGTCCAGTTGTGACCGACTCTGGGGTTGCAGCTCTCATCTCGTTTTATTGGCCAAGGGAGCCGGCATACAGCTGCCAGGTCATGTGGCCAGCATGACTAAGGCACTTCTGGTGAACCAGAGCAGCGCACGGAAATGCCGTTTACCTTCCCACCGGAGCGGTACCTATTTATCTACTTGCACTTTGATGTGCTTTTGAACTGCTAGGTTGGCAGGAGCAGGGACTGAACAACAGGAGCTCACCCCGTTGCGGGGATTCGAACCGCCGACCTTCTGATCGGCAAGTCCTAGGCTCTGTGGTTTAACCCACAGCGCCACCCGCATCCCTTTTTTTTTTTTGAAGACTTAGAGGCACTATATAAGTGATATTGTTCCAAAAATGAGACTGAAAACCTCAGAGTTGCAGTGCACTTCTGAGCATGTTTACCCAGAGGTAAGTCCCACTGAGTTCATTGTGATTTGCTCTCTAGTAAGTGTGTTTAGCATCGCCTCTTTAGAAAGGTTTCTTATTTTGGCTGATCTTTTATTTGACTTTATCATGAGCACTAAATAAACCAGAAATTAAATGTCTGCCAAAAGTTGACTGACACAAGTGCGGCATTTGTGCTTTTTCGCTTGGTCGAAAAGTGTTAAGATATATTATCGCAAAGCATTGCCGCAAGATGGTCTCTACATCCGATTATCAATTTCCCGCAGGGTGGTCAGCAACGCTGTGGCATGAATGTGAGAGGTCAGTGTGCCTTGGAAAGTATCAAAAGGTTTCCTCTTCATTACGGTGTTTGTTTTTCTCTAAAATGTATTTGCTGACTACATCCTTTCTGCAGATTTTACAATTACACGGTCTCTCCCAGTCATCCTGAACTGGAAAGTGTACAAATCAATAAATAACCCTAAACCGCCTCCCACCTCCCACTTTCCTTAAAATATCAACTCCTTAAGGAAGGAGAGAACTTCCCCATTTCTGCAGGAAACGATTGCCTCAAAGTTCCAAAGTAGCAGCTAAATAAATGAGAGCATGCTATAAAAGGCCTACTGACCAGGGCAACAATATTGCTTCAGTAGTAAGCTGGTAAATGTAATCTTACATTAAAGCTCGGCAAACAAACTAATAAGAAACATTTTCAGCAGAGTAGCCAAAAGGCCTTTGATCTGTTTCTTTCTGGTAGATGCCAACATCAACATTGCTCATTTTGTGCTATATTGATTGCTCTTTATGTGGGTTAATAACGTCGAGGTTATTCCAATGTTTCCCCCTCTTCTCCCCTCCCCGCTTCTTCAGAACTTTCTCAAATAAGTTCCTTCATAGAACAGGGCTGTATTGAAGATCGTTTTGGGTGTGCGTTGCCCACGCAATCCAGTTTGTCTTCCATGCTCACCTTGTATGTTTGGGGTTCACCTTGAGGCGTTTGCATGATTTCTCTATAATGTTTTGCAACGGCATGTTGTCATATGCTGTTATATCAACAATGCGGGGTGGGGGGGTGGGGAATCACTTGCAAAAATGAAATGTAAGCACAGGCCTCCGGTCTGTTGCAATCTTAGATCTAGCTGTGTTGAGGTGCTCAGTCTTCTTGTGAAGAGAAGCAGGAAGAAGTCCCAACCTTTCCAGTATGGCCAGGATGGTGTAGTGGTTAAGAGCAGTGGATTCATAATCTGGTGAATCAGGTTCGATTCCCCGCTCCTCCACATGCAGCTGCTGGGTAACCTTGGGCCAGTCACACTTCTCTGAAGTCTCTCAGCCTCACTCACCTCACAGAGTGTTTGTTGTGGGGGAGGAAGGGAAAGGAGAATGTGAGCCGCTTTGACACCTGGCTTGAGAGCAGTACATGTGAAAAGGATCTAGGAGTCTTGGTTGACCACAAACTTGACATGAGCCAACAGTGTGACGCAGCAGCTAAAAAAGCCAATGCAATTCTGGGCTCCATCAAAAGGAGTATAGCATCTAGATCAAGGGAAGTAATAGTGCCACTGTATTCTGCTCTGGTCAGACCTCACCTGGAGTACTGTGTCCAGTTCTGGGCACCACAGTTCAAGAAGGACACTGACAAACTGGAACGTGTCCAGAGGAGGGCAACCAAAATGGTCAAAGGCCTGGAAACGATGCCTTATGAGGAACGGCTAAGGGAGCTGGGCATGTTTAGCCTGGAGAAGAGGAGGTTAAGGGGTGATATGATAGCCATGTTCAAATATATAAAAGGATGTCATATAGAGGAGGGAGAAAGGTTGTTTTCTGCTGCTTCAGAGAAGCGGACACGGAGCAATGGATCCAAACTACAAGAAAGAAGATTCCACCTAAACATTAGGAAGAACTTCCTGACAGTAAGAGCTGTTCGACAGTGGAATTTGCTGCCAAGGAGTGTGGTGGAGTCTCCTTCTTTGGAGGTCTTTAAGCAGAGGCTTGACAACCATATGTCAGGAGTGCTCTGATGGTGTTTCCTGCTTGGCAGGGGGTCGGACTCGATGGCCCTTGTGGTCTATTCCAACTCTATGATTCTATGAGACTCCTTCGGGTAGTGATAAAGCGGGATATCAAATCCAAACTCTTCTTCTCTTCTTCTTCTTCCTGAGCATCATTGCTACCCAGTAGAGAGCCCTAAACAAGCATGAGGATGAAGGTCTGAAGTAGGAAGCCATATTGGCTTGTGGCTGTTTGGGTTCCAAATCACAGGCTCTGCCTTTGTCCTTGGGTACCCTGATTTTGCTCTGCCTTTGGATGGGGCTCACAGAAGCAGCTCCTTTTATTGCGAAATGGTGCTTCCCAGCCTTGGGGAAGGAGGCATGAGGCTCCAACGGGCTCCTGTAGCCCTCCTGCCACCTTCCCAAATCTGTTACTTTGTACTGTGTCTTTAAACTCGGTCTCCTTGTTATTGGTATCACCTGGGGTTGGCCATATATATTTTTCAAAAAATGTTGCTAGTAACAATGACTATATAATCACATGAGCACTGTTCCAGAGTATTTTTCATTTTATCTATTCGAAAAAAGATTGGATATGTAACTTTTTTATGTTACAGTTTATAATCTGTACGCTATTTGAAGTTGTTGTTATGCATGTGCAGGTCATCGTTTGAATATTTTATTTTCTGTTAATGAAGAAATTACAGTGGTACCTAATTCATTCCGGAGGTCCGTTCTTAACCTGAAATGGTTCTGAAATTGTTTTGACACTCAGTGCAAAGTGTCTGAGAAAGGAAGGAAGTTTAAAGAATATTTACAGAAATATTACAAGATTAATGAATGTTAGAATGACATCAGATTGAATGTAAAAGGTTATTAGTAAAAAGTTTAAAAATTAAAAGATCTAATATTTAGATACAAGAAGATTAAGCTATATTAAGATACTAAAATTAAGATAAAAATTAATTAAGACAGAGGGAAGGGATTTGTTGTCTGAATATATGATTTGGAATACAGGGAAGGGAGGTCTGGGGAAGTCGGAGAAATAAGTTAACGCAAGGAACATTATGAAGATAAAATTGTTTTTATTTTTGTCTTTTTTCTTTGACACTTTTTGCTGTTTTGTGTTTGTGCAATTTTGTATTTTTTCTGTTTTTGTTGTTCGTTTTTTTTTTTGTTTCATTTTTTATGTAAAACTCAATAAAATATTTATAAAAAGAGAGAGAGAGAGAAAAGACACAACTTATGCTCATGAGAAGCTACAGGCTGAACCAGACAAAGAGCTTTGCTTGGGTTTGGGTTCAGATTCTTGCTCAGACATGCAGCAGTTATCTGACCATGCCTCAGTTTCTCAGCTGTGAAATGGAAACAATCTGTTTTGCAGCGTAGTTAGCCCAAACGCAGTAAGATTATAAAACAGTGTATGTAAGATATTGATGTCTTTCTACTCCAATCTTAGCGGCTCACAATTATGGGTAATAAGCTTACGGTCTGATACTTGGGATAGAGTCTTTGATGTATGTTTCATAAATTGTTCTCTTTGAACTGTGAATTCTCTCATATCAAAAACCAGGCCTGACATAAGCAAGAAAGTTCTGCAGACGGACAAAGCATAAAGACAGGCTTCCGCTCCTGTGTCATTTTCCTCCTTTGACAAAAATCTGAGGGCTTTAGTTGTTCCCCCGACATACTTTTTGCAAACGTCAGGTATAGAATTTCTAAGGACCTAAAGCACAGACACCTCTCTTCAAATCACTCTAATTGCTTTCATCCCAGGAACGTTTTAATTCAAGGCAAGTGTTCAGTAAGAACTTTATGGAAATAGACATAATCACCCTTAGGGTTCACTGTGTGTTACTTCCCCCCCACCCACCCACCCCTTCTCAGATAAATAGAAACAAGGTACTTAAAAAAAAAAGTCCTTAGAGGAGACATCTAAGCATTATGAATAAAGCAGTTTCACGGCACTACTAGCTGTTGCCTGTGTACATGAGATAACGCGCCAGCAGCTCAAGTTGACAAGTAATCTCTGATCTGCCCTCAATCTTTCAGGAAGGTGCTTTTATCCCGGTCGTTCCTCAGATTTCTTCTGCTTCCCTCCCCCGGCTCAAAATGAATTGCACACTGTGGTGACGATGCATTTGATCATGATTTATAGGGCCTCGCCTGATTCATTTAGAATCCCCTCGGGACACGGATGTTGTGGACAGGAAAGAACGTAGGTACTTAAAAGCTTGTAGATAATCAAATTCTTCCTGTAGCCAACTCGGGTGAAGGAAGGGAGAAGAGATGGGGAGTTAACAGCAATGGTCCTCCAAGACGTATTTTTTTGAAGAATTACCCCAGAATCTGTCCACATCTCTGCAAGAGACATTAGAGAAGCTGTTTAATTACTTCCATTTAAAAAACACAGGAGGAATGGAGCATCGGTGTGTCATTTTAGGCATGTTTTAGGGGAAGTGGATAGAGGGAGCTGCATTTTTTTGAGAGTGGGGTCAAAATTTCTCAGACCAGAACTTTCTGACAAATTTTGGGGGACAAGCTGGTGCAGTTTCCGCCATTTTGGTCATTCTTTACATCTTGGCAGTCTAGCCTAGGGGAGCCAATGTGGTAGACTCCAGATGCTGTGAACTACAACTCCCATTGTCCCTGGCTATTGGCCAGACTGGCTGGGGCTGATGGGAGTTGTAGTCCAACATCTGCAGGGCACCTTGTTGGCTACCCCTGTCTAGACACCAGTAGTTTATCCACAAGGCAACTGATTGAATGCAGATGCTATTAACAGTGCTTTCAGACATACCCTCAAACATCGTGTCAGCACTGATCTAGTTGCTTTAGTGATCATAACCTAACACAAGTAGCTCAGTGGCAGAAAACTGTATGCAGAAGATCCCGGGTTGATTCCTGGCTATGTTCAGCTAAATGGATCTCTAGAATCAGGGCTGGAAAAGATCTCAGGTTAAGATCTTGATAGCCATTGGCTATCCAAGTAGACCAGGTTTAGCCAGTGTGATGCTAAAATCCAGCACCCCCCTCCCCACTTGCCTTCCATTGGACTTCATAGTTGCGGTCCATGCTGCAGCAGAAGCCTCACACCCAGCACGACCAAGCCAGTCATGCTCCTCTAGATCTGCCTTTGTCAAAGAACAATGGCAGTGATGGTGTCAAGGTAGGTCTTTGGGGCAGAAGAATGAGCAGCAGTTCCCCCAAATGCAGCAAGATTGGCTTACCACATTCTGAAGTACGTGACGTAAATAAATACACATTACCATCGGAAGAGATGGGCCAAGTTAGTCTACCAAGTCCAGAGTCTAAAACAGCCACGCTCAACCTGGGGTTCTCTAGATGTTGGTGAACTACAACATCACCTCCAACCAATGTGGCCAATGGTCAAGAATGATGGCCACAAGGGAGTTGTAGTCCACCAATGCCGAAAGGTTGGGGAAGGCTTGTCTGAGATCACCTAAGTGAATCACTGGACAGTGCAGCAGGTATTATGTAGCTTTGCGAGCACAATTCAAAGTGTTGGTGTTGACCTTTAAAGCCCTAAACGGCCTCGGCCCAGTATACCTGAAGGAGTGTCTCCACCCCCATCGTTCTGCCCTGACGCTGAGGTCCAGCGCCAAGGGCCTTCTGGTGGTTCCCTCATTGCGAGAAGCAAAGCTACAGGGAACCAGGCAGAGGGCCTTCTTGGTAGTGGCGCCCACCCTGTGGAACGCCCTCCCACCAGATTTCAAAGAGATAAATAACTACCTGACATTCAGAAGACATCTGAAGGCAACCCTGTTCAGGGAAGTTTTTAATGTGTGACATTTTAGTGGATTTTTGGTCTTTGTTGGAAGCCGCCCAGAGTGTCTGGGGAAACCCAGCCAGATGGGCGGGGTACAAATAATAAATTATTATTATTATTATTCTGTTTGATATGGAAGTGAGTTAAATGAGTCTGACTTCGCTGTGCTGTGAGCATTGCTTTTCCTCACATTCTCAGCTTCACCTATGATTTCACCACAGTCTAGGCTCCGGAAATCATATTGGCACCTTCAAAATCTCTTCACCTTGAGTATATGTATTGAGCTTTGAACTGAAGAGTTGAAAAATGTTGCAATGCAAATACGACTTGTGAGGTATGGAAAAGGCAGGCTGTTGTTTGCTGTTAGTACAGTCACTTTTGATAAAGGGCCACAATTTCCCTGTTTTTACCAGTTCTCTACCACCCACCGTTATTATATGAGTTCCTGGGTGGGGAAAACTCCTTTCAGAACAATTTAATGATGATTCAGTCAGTCTAATAACTTTTTTTTTTTTTTTTGTAATTTCACTCTGATGGATTTGGTACTGGCGGTAACAAGGCAGAAGTGATTTCTTTGGCGTGTTGTCAAAATGAAGACGGAAAGCTCCCATGTTTCAGGGCTTTTTGATTCAGAACCTTTGCTTGTCTTGTGAATTGACAGTTTAGCAAGGTTAGCATCAGGCCAACGTTTGCTGACTTGAAACAGTATTTGTCAAATGTGATTTTTGAATGAGGTATTTCAAGCTCCCTGTAGTAACAATATTAAAAGCTTCCATGGCGTGGGAAACCCAGCCAGATGGGCAAGGTATAAGTATTATTATTATTATTATTATTATTATTATTATTATTATTATTATTTTATATATGTTTCAGCAATGAGGATGAACAGATATGGGAAATAAAAATTACAGTGGTACCTCGGGTTACATATGCTTCAGGTTACATACGCTTCAGGTTACAGACTCCGGTCACCCAGAAATAGTGCTTCAGGTTAAGAACTTTGCTTCAGGATAAGAAAAGAAATCACGCGGCAGCAGCGGGAGGCCCCATTAGCTAAAGTGGTGCTTCAGGTTAAGAACAGTTTCAGGTTAAGAACGGACCTCCGGAACGAATTAAGTACTTAACCCGAGGTACCACTGTATAGTATCTGCTCAGATATTAATGACAGCAACATTAACAGCCCAACCTCTTTCTGGAGTTAGGCTTTGACTTTTTAGCAAATATTTTTTGCAGTTGATTTTGCCATTTTAAAAGAGGGAAAACTGAACACTCGGATTACCTCACAATATTCTTTTTGGGTCCAGATTCCCAAAAGATGTCGTGATGGTCACCAATTTGGATAACTTTAAATGAGGATTAGACAAATTAATGGAGAACAAGACTATCAATGGCTACATTAGCCATGATGGTTGTGTTTCACCTGCACAGTCAAAGGCCATATGCCTCTGAATAGGCCCAGATACTGCTTTGGTCGCGGGTGGAGGGACGCAGGTGGCACTGTGGGTTAAACCACAGAGCCTAGGACTTGCCGATCAGAAGGTCGGCAGTTCGAATCCCCACGACGGGCTGAGCTCCCGTTCCTCAGTCCCTGCTCCTGCCAACCTAGCAGTTCGAAAGCACACCAAAAAGTGCAAGTAGATAAATAGGTACCACTCCGGCGGGAAGGTCAACGGCATTTCCGTGCGCTGCTCTGGTTCGCCAGAAGCGGCTTAGTCATGCTGGCCACATGACCCGGAAGCTGTACTCCGGCTCCCTCGGCCAATAAAGCGATATGAGCGCCGCTACCCCAGAGTCGGTCACGACTGGACCTAAGGGTCAGGGGTCCCTTTACCTTACTGCTTTGGTCACCTGGAAGTAGAAGGAGCAGATCAAGTAGAACATGCCTTGCCCAATTCTCTCCCTTCTTTGCTAGTTATCTGTTGGAAGTTTGGGGTTTTTTGTATTGATGCTGGGGAGCGTTATGAAGTGACCCCATATCTGCAGTCTGAAATAATACAGAAAAGGGGTTCATAAGCAAATAAAACTGAACAGAAATGATCTCCTTACCTTGGTCAGCTTCAACAAAGAGAAAAGCATCGTGGAACATGAAAAGATTTTTTTAAAAGGGAAAAACATTGAGTATAAAAGCTGATCAATATCCTGGAGACCTCCTATTTTATCAAATGGGTGGTATTTTCATTGACCACAACTCCTACAGCATCCCGGAGTTCTTGGCACTATTGGACTCCTGGCATCCATACCTGAGAACAGGCTTTCTCCCTCCGTTTGTTCTGTTTCCATCCACATTCACCTTTGTTCTGATACATTAACAATTCCCACAACCTGATGCATACCATAGCTGCAAAACGCCTTGATGCTCTAAGATAGCTTGAAGACACTTGAAGAAACCAGAGGTCTTTCTCCTGGGCATGGTCGGCCAATTGGTGCCAAAGAAGGACAGAACTTTCTTTATGTATGCCACAACAGCAACAAGAATACTCATCGCAAAGTATTGGAAGACACAAGATCTACCCACCCGGGAAGAATGGCAGATGAAGCTGATGGACTACATGGAATTGGCGGAAATGACTGGCAGAATCCGAGACCAGGGAGAAGAGTCGGTGGAAGAAGATTGGAAAAAATTCAAAGTATATTTACAGAAATACTGCAAAATTAATGAATGTTAGAAGAATGCTGGAATGAAGTTATATGGTTTTAGCAGAAATGTTATAAAGAATTAAGCAAAAACTGATTGTTAATGGGCCAAAGTGGAAAATTTAAAGTTAGATTGTGTTAAGATAAATTATAGAACAAAAAATGGAGAAAGATGGAAAGGATTTGCTGAAATAGCTAACTGAACTAGAATACAAAAAAGGGAGGTGTGAGGAGGTCGATGAAACAAGTAAATGAAAGGTAAAGATATGGAAATATTGGATGTGTTTTTAAATGTTTTTGTTTTTCTTGTTGTTTTGATGTATTTTTTTTCTTTTTATTTTTGATGTATTGTTTGTTTAAAAAAAATTTCTTTTTTTTCTTCTTTTTCTGTAACTATTAAACTTCTAATAAATATTATTTTTTAAAAAAATAATAAGATAGCTTGAAGACAGATCACCTTGCTTAATCATAAGACCAAGATGAAATGCTAAGCTGTGCAGTGAACTTCATCTGAATGTCGAGGCATCATATTTAAGGTGTATGGTGCATTCAACATTGCAGCCAGATTAAGATTTGGGACCCAATCTCCTCCTTGTAATGGGAACTACGTGCCCTAGAGATTATAAAGGGAGGATATTTCCCCCAGATGCTTCACACTTGTCAGTAGTTGTTGAAGCTATAGTTGAAATGCTGTAGTAACTGCACTTTCTTGTATATGAGCTCATCATCGCTTTGTTAGGATTTTTCTGTGGTGAGTCATGCTTGGTAAATACTATTTACGCAGGAGAGAAACCTGATAGGTCAGTGCCGCAACACCTCCATCAACACCTCAGTCAGATTTCACTGGTGATGGCGCAAGGACACTTGCAGACCTAGGTTTCTGCAGTGACAGTAGCCCCAAACCCAGAAGTAAAGGAGAAACATCCCACCCAGATTCCAGGAATCTGAAATGGCATGTGGTACATTCATGGAAAGTTCACATCTGATTTGCCCGGCGAGATGAGCCAGTGGGTTGATCACACGCAAAGATGCTGTGATCTCTGACATTCCATTCCAGGAGCTCCCAAGTAAGGTTTTCACCTTTCCCCCAAAGATCACTGTCTTAAACGGCAGCAAGACAGGAAGAAGTTCACCAGGTGCAGCTTTCCACCACACTGAGATTATATGGATAATCAAAACTGCACCTGAACAATAGCTTCCCCACCCTTGTCTATAGAGAGATAAGAAATTATTTCCCCCCTGTAGGAAACAGCAGCCAACACCTTGAGAACAGTGGGGTTATGCCACCTGGCAATGGGCTTATTACAGTGGTACCTCGGGTTAAGTACTTAATTCGTTCCGGAGGTTTGTTCTTAACCTGAAACTGTTCTTAACCTGAAGCACCACTTTAGCTAATGGGGCCTCCTGCTGCCGCCGTGCCGCCGGAGCACAATTTCTGTTCTGATCCTGAAGCAAAGTTCTTAACCTGAAGCACTATTTCTGGGTTAGCGGAGTCTGTAACCTGAAGCGTATGTAACCTGAGGTACCACTGTACTTCTGTATCCCACCGTTTCTCCAAGAAGTTCAAGACAGAGTCCATGAAGTTTTCCTTCATGAAGTAGCTCCAGTTTGCATGAGTTGGTGATGGGGTCTCCACCAGTGTCTCTGTCTGGAGTTTTACATGGATAAGCTTCTGAATGCAGGTTCTGTGCTTTCAGTTTTTCAAGGGCATTAGGCTGCTATATGCCTTGGGCTATATGCACCTAGATACTTGTACAGCCTTGTGCAGATGGGACTTAAAATGCGTGGAGGGGAGGCTAATTGAAAAGGGGATCATGTCAGAAGACATCACCTGTGAACCACCACCTGGGAGTTTGTTACCTCTCAAGGACCACCCACAGAGCTTCATGAGTAAGGCGGGAGCTTTGATATCTGAGTTTGGCAGTGGGGCAGGGCTCATCTTCTATGACCCCCATTTCCTTATGCTGCCCCCTACTTCAATGAGGTCCATATAGTTAAAGCTATGGTTTTCCCAGTAGTGATGTATGGAAGTGAGAGCTGGACCATAAAGAAGGCTGGTCGCCGAAGAATTGATGCTTTTGAATTATGGTGCTGGAGGAGACTCTTGAGAGTCCCATGAACTGTAAGAAGATCAAACCTCTCCATTCTGAAGGAAATCAGCCCTGAGTGCTCACTGGAAGGACAGATCCTGAAGCTGAGGCTCCAATACTTTGGCCACCTCATGAGAAGAGAAGACTCCCTGGAAAAGACCCTGATGTTGGGAAAGATGGAGGGTCCAAGGAGAAGGGGACGACAGAGGACGAGATGGTTGGACAGTGTTCTCGAAGCCACCAGCATGAGTTTGACCAAACTGTGGGAGGCAGTGGAAGACAGGAGTGCCTGGCGTGCTCTGGTCCATGGGGTCACGAAGAGTCAGACACGACTAAATGACTAAACAACGACAACACTTCAATGAGAAGAGAGAAGTTAAAATGAATGCTGTTTGTTGCCCCAATAAAGCTTTGCCTCTGTGAGTTAGTTGCCCCTGAGTAATACAACGGGCAGCATCACTTACTTCTTTGTGCATGCTGCCTGGCATTCCTATTTTGGCCTGGTGAGCCCTCTCCTCAAAAACGTTAACAGACTGCAATCCCCATCTCTCTCCAGCCAGCCTGGTTCATGGTCAGGGATGTTGACAATTGACGTCCAACAATATCTGGGGACCCAAGGATGCTGAAGGTTACTTCAAAGTCTAGCACCAGTGTACCTGCCTTAACACACCTGTATGTGGAAGGCAACAGGAAACTAGTTAGGAGCCTGAAGTCAGTTATTCTTGGGCCTACCCAATGCCCTTCCATTTTTGTGTTCTGTAGAATCTCAGAGCAGTAGTGGCTGTTCCCTCTTTCTCTGACTGCTGCTTGCTATTACGGTGTTTCTAATCTCTCTCTCTCTCTCTCGCCTCCTGGGAATTTTTATTTCGGTCACATCATGAGCCATTTTGTTAAATTAGTGTCAAAAGTATTCTAATTATATAGTAACAGTAGCAGTTGCATAACAGTCTCCCGCACATGGCAACAACTTGCTTCCAAAGCCTTCAATGAAAAGTTACATTTTTTTCCATGCTCGAGGGATTTCTTCTTACTTAGAAATGGAACACAGTTACCTCTAATATTGCCGAGAAGAATTAAATATACCGGGATTAAACCTTCAGAAACCCTAATAAGTGTGTTTACAATAGTCTTTGGGTTCTTTCCTCTCTTTTTTAACCACTGAGTATATGACCTTCTAGTAAATTATACCACACTTGAAGACTTTAACTGCCTTTCCAGCTTTTTGTAAACATGTAAACCTGAGCCATCTGTGCTTTTTAAATACTTCCTGTAAGGCCGGATCGCAGCTTCAGTCTGCTGTTTCAACTGGCTTCACAAGAAGGCATTGTTTGCTAATTTTTCCCAAAGGCACTTGATCCGTTTTATTAAATATTTTTTTCTTCCTCATTAAGGCCTTTCCACAACAATAAAACTGTATTTTCTTAAAAAAAAAATTTAAAAAATCTAGGCCAGAAGGCATTGTGTTGTATAGTATTAAATGTATGCATGTGCCAGATTATTATTTTTTCCCAAGAACAATAGGGATTTGCCCGGGACTTTGGAAAAGTGGTTTCTCGTGGCAATCGATAGAGTGTACTATCTCAGACAACCCCAGTTTCCTAATTTTCAGGTTGTTACCAAGTTAGGCCAATAGCTCAGTATTCCCCAAACCTGGGTCTCCAGCTGTTTCTGGACTGCAACTCCCATAATCTGTAGCTAGCTAGCAAGGCCAGTGGTCAGGGATGATGGGAAATGTAGTCCAAAACCAGCTGAAGACCCAAGTTTGGGAAACTCATAGAATCATAGAATAGAACTGTGAACATGATGGTGGATTTTGTTGTTTTTGTAATCTCCAGGGCTTGTACAATCAAGGCTGCTGGCAGAACATCACAGTGGAATAGGGTAAGTGTGACTACAAGTGAAACATTGCAGCCCTCACATATTGGGGCTATGGCATGGCTGAACATATAATCAAGAAAGAGTGAGCTTTTCCTGAATTACCCTTAATAATTAGGGGAAGGATCATAGCTCGGCGGTACGTCATTTAGAGTTGGGAATGTCCCCTGTCTTGTCTGACACTCCAGAGAGCCATTGCTAGCTTGTATAGACCAGAGCCATTGCTAGCTTGTATCCACCTAAACATTAGGAAGAACTTCCTGACAGTAATAGCTGTTCAACAGTGGAATTTGCTGCCAAGGAGTCTGGTGGAGTCTCCTTCTTTGGAAGTCTTTAAGCAGAGGCTTGACAACCATATGTCAGGAGTGCTCTGATGGTGTTTCCTGCTTGGCAGGGGGTTGGACTCGATGGCCCTTGTGGTCTATTCCAACTCTATGATTCTATGATTCTATGATTCCTTCAACGCTGATCATGCTTTTTGCTTGACTGGATAGAAACTTGCTTACTGTACAGAGGTAAAAATTGCATTCTTGCAGTGGCCCTTTCCACCCCACCCCCAGAAAATTGCCCAGTAGGAAATGTGTTCCTCAGTAGCAAACAGGCTCCCTTATCCTACCATAGAGACCTTTGTTTTCTGCCAACAATTCAGATCTGATACCAGAAGTGGGTGTGGCACTTGCCATGCCTTGGTTTGTGAAATATACTCGGAGTCAAGAGTGGATTTCATGCTCTTTATTCAGCTCATAGTGGGAGGAGGAATGAAAGTTCCTCCAAAGTATCTGCTTTATATACATTATTTACACAATGGGCTGCACGTGATTGGCTAATTCTGAAATTCTCCTATAGGCCAATCAGGTTGTGGATTCACTTCCATCTGGAGCTGGATTGGGTGGCTCCTGCAGACTAATCATACTGCTGAATTGTTCTAGGACCAATCAGACTACTGCATTTTGGATCCTATTGTTCTAGGACCAATCAGACTGCTGTATTCTGAATCCTATTGTTCTAGGACCAATCAGACAGCTGCTGCATTCTCAATCCTATTGTTCTAGGACCAATCAGACTGCTGCATTTTGGATCCTGTTCAACTCAGTACTTTCTGAGTACTTTTGAGAGCCAGTGTGGTGTAGCGGTTAAGAGTGGTGAATCTGGGCAACTGGGTTCGCGTCTCCGCTCCTCCACATGTAGCTGCTGGGTGACCTTGGGCCAGTCACACTCCTCTGAAGTCTCTCAGCCCCACTCACCTCACAGAGTGTTTGTTGTGGGGGAGGAAGGGAAAGGAGAATGTTAGCCGCTTTGAGACTCCTTAGGGTAGTGTTAAAGCGGGGTATCAAATCCAAACTCCTCCTCCTCCTCTTCTTCTTTTTCTTCTTCTTCTTCTTCTTCTTCTTCTCAGTACATAACAGTTTGTTTTTTAAAAAAATTAAACTCAGTTAATAGCAGGTTCCCCGTGTGCATTTTAATCAGAATAGCTGTGTTCCTTTCCCCACTGCAGTCCTGATCAAAACCTCACCAGCACCCTGAAAATGTTTGGACCGTGTTGCGGGCGGTTTCTCAGAAAGGAGAAAGCAAAGGCCAAACTGGGCCCAACGAATGAATTTCATTTCTCTATTTGTTTTTGTAGTGAAAAAAAGGTTTGGTTCAGGAAATTAACACTGCTTCGATCCACAGGGTGAAAACAGCCCTTTAAACTTTTAGAGTCGTTTCGTTGAACCAGCGCCTTAGCCAGCTTTGTGTGGAATGTTCAAAGGTGCCCTGAGTAATGTGGAGATAAGTATTAGAGAGCCCTGTATCTAGGTAGATAATCCTCTCCTTGAAGAAGTCTGCTGTCAAGACACTGTTTCCTGTAATACCAAAGAATCTGTGGTATCTTAATTGCTGATAATATGAAACCAAGTTCTGCAACAGGCTCTCCCCCTCCCTTACCAACTCTGGTTTTGCATCTGCAGTGACAATACAGTTACAGGAACTTAACTGCTGTACCATCTTTCCTGCTAATAGGGGCTCATTTACTTGTCCATCTTCCGGTGTCTTACTCATATTAAACTATATCCTTCTTGTCAGTCGGAGCACAGGAACAGAGTTAGGGTTTTGTATACTGGTTTTGCATCTAGAGGATAGATGGTGTGTGTTTTTAATTTCTACTTCAAGGAAAGCTAGATTCTGTGAGTTGTAAAGTTGTCCAAATTTAATGTGTGTGTGCTTGGGAAGACAGGCGAACTAATACCACTGGAAGAAGCAAAGATCACCAGTGTTGAAGCAATGATTCTTCAGCATCAACTTCATTGGACTGGTCATGTTGTGTGGATGCCCAATCCTCTTCCAAAGCAACTACTCTATTCCAAACTTAAAAATGGAAAGCATAATGCCTGGTGGTCAACAAAAGAGGTTTATCTAAAAGGGAAATCTAAAAAAATGTAGTATAAACACCAACAATTGGGGAACACTGGCCTGCGAGCGCTCCAATTGGAGAACAGCCTTTACCAAAGGTGTCATGGGCTTTGAAGACACTTGAACTCAGGATACAAGGGAGAAACGTGCTAAGAGGAAGGCATGCTTGGCAAATCCACACCGTGATCAACTCCCGCCCGGAAACCAATGTCTTCACTGTGGAAGGATGTGTGGATCCAGAATTGGCCTCCACAGTCACTTACTCAGCTACGAGTGATAGAAGAAGAGGAGGAGGAGGAGGAGGAGGAGGAAGAAGAAGAAGAAGACCTTTTTCATTTCTGCCTATGATGGGGAAGGGCTTGGAATGGCATGGAAGTCTCATTCCAGACAACTACAAATCCTAATCAATTCCACCCTACTGAGATTTCACCAAGAGCCATGCACTTAAACCACGTTCACACCACACGTTTAAAGCAGTATCATCCCCACTTTCATGACCTCCCCCTAGGAAGAGAGGTTTGCTGCTGAGGGTTGTTAAGAGACCACTATTTTTCTCATGTAACTTCAGTTCCCAGAGTGGTTTAGCAAGCATCCCTTCTTCCGAAGGAACTCTGGGAACTGTAGCATACCCTCCAACATTGCTCCGATGAAAACAGGGACATCTTATCCCATACCCTTCAACAAATCGGAATCCGGAATGGCTTCTGTAAATCTGGGACTGTCCCTGGAAAATGGGGACACTTGGAGGATCTGTTGTAGCTCTGTGAGGGAAATGGAGGCCTCCTACCAATTCAGTACACTTAACAAATTCCAGCTCCCAGAATTCTTTGGAGGAAGCCATGACTGTTGAAATATTTTAATGTCTGGTCAAAATGTGACCACAAACGCACACATATTTTGAAATCTAGCTCCATGGCCTTAAGGGGAAAGGAAAGGAGGGAAGGAAGGAAGGAAGGAAGGAAGGAAGGAAGGAAGGAAGGAAGGAAGGAAGGAAGATAGATCAGTTGGGCTATCTGTATGCTAAATTCTACATCCAGTAATAATTTGTGCTGCATCCAACTGCAATTATGGGATTGTTCAATACACACAGCTTTTCACCAATTTGATGCTTTCTTTATAGCGGAAACCAGTGAGGGAAGTACTTCAGTAGATAAGCAGAACAAAGGAAAAGGACTCTTCTTACCAGTTAGAAAATTTAATAATCACAGCAAGAGAACAAAGAACCCATCTTCTAGGAATGGCAGTGCTCCCAATTAAGGATTCCACCCTCTTATGTCTCTATTAATCTACGACATTTCTACATCTTGTAATCTGATCTTGTACCCTCTGTGCTTTGTGTGCTTTCTGTTCTGCCACTTTCTGAGCTCTTCTTGACCTTGGAGAGAGCGGAGGAATTATTATTATTTTATTTTTATTATTTATTTAATTTCTATACCGCCCTATACCTGAATGCTTTCCAGAGACAGTGAATCTGTTAACCCTCTCTCTTCCAGTGTTTCTTCTCCTAGCTGTTCACCATCCAGTATTTCCCAGCTTCTGCCTTCTGGACTATGTCCCTCTGCAAACCATGGTTCCAAATCTATACTGCCCTCCTGCTCCTGGGAAGATTCACTCTATTTTTGGGCACTGTGTTCTGCAGCATGGAAGCGCTAGTGTCATGAGGTTTGGTTGTGTCATGCATAGCTGTTGGCCTGGAATCAGGGCCAGAGATGAGGCTATGGAAAGTTAGGTGTTTCCTTTGTCCTACACCTGATTCTGAAGCCTTGGGCAAAGAATCTCATGCTCTCTGCTGAGCCCAGACATGATTCCTCTGCAAGAATGTAACTGCAATTGCCCTCTTACAGAAAAGTGCCAAAACAAGTTGGGTTTGTCATGATCACTTATGGTGTGGTTGATGCCTAAGTTCATACATGTGGGAAACACCAGTAAGAAACCATTGTGTCTGTTAACCCCAAGCCATTTATAAATGCATCACTTTATCCCAGCTTTTCGAGTACCAGTGATGACATCAAGAATCTCAAGAAGAGATTTCCAAAAGTAATTATTTTTTTTGACTTGCACAGTTCCAAAACTACTACTTCCTCGCCCCTGTCATTTTCCACTCTTTGTCTAAATATGGAAACGGGTCACAGCGTGCTGTTCTCTTTGCCATTGTGTCCACGGGGTTATAAGCAGACCTGGAGACATTCGAGCTAATTAGTGGTCACTTTTTGCCCTGGTCAAAGGTTTGTGACTGCAGTGTGTGGGAAACAGGAAAGACAAACTGAGAAGCTGAAATCCAAGTTTGTGGGACTTGTGGAAAGGGGCTGCGCCTCTGACAACTCTGTCGGCGAGAAAAAGAACCCGAGATGTTGACGTTTTGAGCTCTTGAAAACAAATTGAACGGTGAATGTTTGCTCCAGCTGGAGAAAGGGCTGCAAAATGTTTTTGCAGTTGAGCATATTAAAACAAAAGTTCTGAAACCAGATAGCTGTACAGTTGCACTTTGACCAGGATATATTGTTTAGATTTGAGTTTGCAAGGAGGGAGAGGGCAGAGGAAGCTCCTTGCATGCCAAAATGTCTTTGACTTGTGTTTTGATTAAACACTGTTTTGCTAACTTTGACTTTGTTTCTGCTAATGACAAAACAGCCCAACCCTCCACTGCTGGCTCTGCTTCACACACCTGTCTTTGCCAGCACACAGGATTCTTGTGAATGAGTCAGCAAGCACAGATGCTAATTAAGTTTGACAGAAGGCAGATACTGAATGATGCAAGAGTCCATTTCCACTTTTATGTTGACCACTGGCTTCCTCCTCTCCCTCCTCCCCACCCCTTCCTCCATGCATACACACCCTGCCACGTTCATAAGATGGGAGTAGAGTAGCACTTGAAGGGTGGCACTGCATTGTTGTTGTTTAGTCGTTTAGTCGTGTCCGACTCTTCGTGACCCCATGGACCAGAGCACGCCAGGCACTTCTGTCTTCCACTGCCTCCCGCAGTTGGGTCAAACTCATGCTGGTGGCTTCGAGAACACTGTCCAACCATCTCGTCCTGTCATCCCCTTCTCCTTGTGCCCTGCATCTTTCCCAACATCAGGGTCTTTTCCAGGGAGTCTTTTCTTCTCATGAGGTGGCCAAAGGACTGGAGCCTCAGCTTCAGTATCTGTCCTTCCAGTGAGCTACTGTCTCCAGAAGCAGCCTGCAAAGCAGTTGGCTAGCAGGAGTGGCCAGCCACCACTTTGGGACAATTGAAAGGAAATACAAATTCCTATCTTCACCAATGACCATCAGGAACATATGAAGCTCCCTTAGCTAAGTCCAGCTCTATCTACTGGCTTTGGCTCTTCAGTGGAAAATTCACCTATAACCTGTTGTCACACACACAAACACACACATGAATTTTTATGAATCTCTCTCTCTCTCTCTCTCTCTCTATATATATATATATGACTGATGAGAGTGATGTCCACTATTTCCAGGAACTTTTCTCATTGTGAGACTTTGATGGGTGAGCTGAGAGTTTGTTTGGACCCTGAGTGAGAACCCGGAGGCTGAGAGGGAGAGTATGTTTAGGGAAGCTTTTAATGTTTAATAGGTTATTGTATTTTAATATTCTGTTGGAAGCCACCCAGAGTGGGAGGGGTATAAATTATTATTATTATTATTATTATTATTATTATTATTATTTATTTTATTTATTTCAAAGGAAAATGAATTCATATTGATTTATACATATTAGGACCTTCTCATTTATGCAACATTCTTACATGTAACTGTGTGTTTTGTAATATTTTGTTTCAGTTGTCTGTTATCTCTTCAGTTTTCCGTGCACCACTTAGAGATATTTTAAATATATTAAGGAGTATTGAAATTAGATGATCCTGTGTGCATCTGCGCAAAGCAAGTTCACCACCCCTGAGCTGGGACTGCTCCCTGAACATCTGAGTCAGCAATATGTAAATATGCAGATGCATTTTCACGAAAGATAGGGGGATGCTGTACCCTCCCTATTGAGTACAGTTGTACCTTGGAAGTTGAACAGAATCCATTCTGGAAGTCCGTTTGACTTCCAAAACGTTCGAAAACCAAATCGTGGCTTCTGATTGGCTGCAGGAAGCCGCAGAAGCCCCATTGGACGTTCAGGTTCCAAAAGAATGTTCGCAAACCAGAACAATCACTTCCAGGTTTGCGGTGTCCGAGTTCCAGGGTGTTCAGGCTCCAAGTATGACTGTACTTAAGGTTTTTGCAACATTTAAGCAAACTTCAGTCCAGGAGATGCATCGTGATTATTTTTTTACGCAGAAACATATGTAAGTTAGGTACCTTATATTAAATAGTAAGCATGGAGGCAAATAACATAGTATTTGGTGGAAACTGAACTGCAGCGGAACAGAAACAGCACTGATGGTGACAAATACAGGTTGACTGCCGTCTTACATCCCTAGCATAACTTCTCCTGTGTTATAAATAATAATTATTTAAATATAAACGTTAAGATCACCCTTTAGCTAGAAGACAGCTAGACATTTCTGCACATTGTCAACAATACGAGAATGTGGGACACATGGGGCACACTATTATTCTGATGCAAATGTACCCTTATATCCTTAATAGAATTAAAGCATAAGCTTTTTTTTTTCCTTTAAAAAAATCTAGACTGTGGCCTTTCACTACTATAAACACTTTCAAAGAACAGTTATGGCATAGAAGCAGTGACTGGAAAATCTGTGTAAGAATTGTTGTCATAGTGGATTCCCATAGGGATTACTTTAATCTAGAGAATCCATTAAGGACAGTGCACTAACTAAAGAGCCTCGGCCTTTTTTTCTCTCCAGACACATACATCAAACTCTATATTAGGCTGTCATATTATCTGCAAAGCTTGTTGAAGGTCTGAAAGAAAACATTTGATATTGCCTTGTGAACTGCTACATGTTATCAGTATCAAGGCATTAACGACCCAGTAATGACTAAAAACTCACAGCAGATAATTATTCGCTCCATCCCTCAAATCCCAGAGAATGTAGCCAAAGGTTTCGCATACAGCAACCCGTGTGCATTTAAGATGCACAGGGAAGCAGGTCTGTGGTTTTAAAGCCAACAAAGGGTCCACTTCATCTGGAAGGTCTCCTGCACAAAACCCCAATGAAATGAATTATAAGGTTGTACAGCTCTGATTCAATGCGACGTAGCATGCACAGGAGAACGTCTCAGTAGATTGCATTCAAAATGTACACATGCAGTTTTGCAAGAGTAAAAAAAGAGTTGGGGTAGATACATTCTCTGCAGTGCAGAAGAGTGGGTGTCACTGTGGTCTAAACCGCTGAGCCTCTTGGGGTGGCCAATTGGAAGGTCAGTGCTTTGAATCACTGCGACAGGGTGAGCTCCCGTTGCTCTGTCCCAGCTCCTGCCAACCTAGCAGTTCAAAAGCACACCAGTGCAAGTAGATAAATAGGTACCATTAAGGCAGGAAGGTAAATGGCATTTATGTGAGCTCTCGCTTCTGTCACGGTGTCCCGTTGCGCCAAAAGCAGTTTAGTCCTGCTGGCCACGTCACCCGGAAAGCTGTCTGTGGACAAACACCAGCTCCCTTGGCCTGAAAGTGAGGTGAGCACCACAACCCCATAGTCGCCTTTGACTGGACTTAACCATACAGGGGTCCTTTACCTTTTACCTTTACCTACCTTTTGTTATTATAGACCTCTGGTAAGGGAACCTAAATATGCAGGAACAGGAGAGTAAAAGCAAGTTAAGAAACCCCAGTTTGGTCCAAGGTGAAAAGGACATAATTCTCATAAACATGGTGAGCAATGTGTTGGCGTGCCAGGCAGTGTCTCCTTGTTATTCAGGTGAACAGCAGTTGTGGGCTGGTACATTGGCCAGTTTCTGTCTCCTTCAGCATCAGCATGACATCACAATGGCCTTTGTGTCTCCTTCTGGTTGGACACATCCGTGTGAGGATACAGTGGCCAGTCTGTGAAATAGGTAGCATCAGCATGAGATCACAGTGGCCAGTTTTTCTCCCTCAGGTGGCTAGCATGGGCCACAGTGGGCAGCCCTGTCCTTCAGGCAGGGAGCATCATCTTGTGGGGAGAGGCATTCATTTGTCTTCATTCCTCTTCCACTCAGGCAGGCAGTAGAATGTGGGCAGAATATTCATTTCTCTTGCGGAAGCTGCCAAAAGCAGGTACATGTCAGCACAATCTCTTTCTCAGTGCGGTGGGCTTAGTTGGGAGCAGATGGTGGACCCTGTATGTTCTTCTCTTAGTGAGGTGGTCAGCAGATGTATGAGTGTAGTGGTCATCTCACCGAAATGGGCAGCAGCATGTGGACAGAGAAGCAGCAGGCAAGGCAAAGAGCAGGCAAGTAGACAATCCATCTATTACAGGGCCTCTCTACTTACAAGAAGTGGACGCAGGTGGCGCTGTGGTCTATACTCCTGAGCCTCTTGGGCTTGCTGATCGTGAGGTCAGCAGTTCAAGTGCGCACAAAGGGGTGAGCTCCCATTGCTCTGTCCCAGCTCCTGCCAACCTAGCAGTACAAAAGCACACCAGTGCAAGTAGATACATAGGTACCATAAACGGCGTTTCCATGCACTGTGGTTTCAGTCATGGTGTCCTGTTGCGCCAGAAGTGATTTAGTCATGCTGGCCACATGACCCAGCATGTGGACAAACACCGGCTCCCTCGACCTGAAGCGAGATGAGCACCGTGACCCCATAGTTGCCTTTGATTGAACTTAACCATCCAGGCGTCCTTTACCTTTTACCCTATTCTTTGCAGTTTATAAGGGCCAGGAGGGCACACAGACACGTTTTTCAGAGTCAAGCAGTTTAAATACATTATTACAATGCAAACATAGAGGGTTTCCTTAGAAAATTGTATTTTCTGCACGATATTGGCAATGTGTTTTGCTAAGCTTTTTCTTTAGAAGCTGGACTATTAGTTAGAATTAGGCCCCAGTTGGGCCATTGTACCACTGTTCTCAGAATTTGTTAATCATAGTTTCCGACTGCCATAAGGTTTTACAACGATCATTTCACTGTTGTACCATATGCTATTGAAGCCAGACACCCTTATTCCCAGCTATGCACAAAGATCTACGGGGAACAAAACGAGCCCTCTTTCTGTCCTGATTGGACCTCTTATTATGGGGCCTATCTTCTGTGGGATGTGGAAGGCGCAAACTCAACCCATTTCAACCGTTTTAGCGTATTCTAGAAAAAATATTTGTAGATGCAAGAGGGGTGGATGGGCAAGACTGAATCAGCATCCTCACTTTCTTCAGAGAAACCTGAAGATCTCGCTTCTTAGATCTCAAATTGATGTGATCACAGCAAGATGTGAACAGAGAAGAATTACAGAGCTTCCCCTGGCAGTTTCCTGACTCTAAATGGACAGAAACAAAATCAGTCACATAAAATGAGCTATGATTCTGTTTATTTGCGTCCCCCTTTGTAAGCATCATCTATTGAGGTTAGGCAGGTGGCCTTTTACCTGTGGCCCTCCAGGTGTTTGTTAAACTCCCATCACCCCTAGCCAGCTTGGCCATTGGTAAAAACTGTTCTATAGAATCATAGCACCACATGCTGCACTGTGGAGAAACTACTTGATTTCCCCCTTTTGCTGTTGCATTTGGCATTTGCAATATGGCTACCTTCATAGACCTCCCTATTGTATTGTATTGTATTGTATTGTATTGTATTGTACAGTGGTACCTTGGGTTAAGTACTTAATTCGTTCCAGAGGTCCGTTCTTAACCTGAAACTATTCTTAACCTGAAGCACCACTTTAGCTAATGGGGCCTCCTGCTGCCGCCACGCTGCTGGAGCACAATTTCTGTTCTCATCCTGAAGCAAAGTTCTTAACCCGAGGTTCTATTTCTGGGTTAGCGGAGTCTGTAACCTGAAGCGTCTGTAACCTGAAGCGTATGTAACCCGAGGTACCACTGTACAAACAGTGAAAATATACTACCTTCACAAAAATGGGTTGAGTCCTGAAAACACACATCTCAGGTGCCAAAGGTGCAAATAAGATACATCCTTGAGAAATGCCTTTCTTATTTGTATTATTACATTATTAATGAGTGTTCCACACAGTTGCTGCTTGTTCTGCAGATTGTTATTTCACTTGTATGCTGCCTTTTTTTGAAAAATCAACAAACATATTTTTAAAAGAATAAATTAGGAAAATGGCATGGGTATAAAAGGGTTCGCACACAACATTACTTCCCAATGGCACAGGGGGAAAGCAAAGTAAACTTGGTGTATCCAATCACAAATCTACTGTGTAATGTGTAGTTTGGCCCCAAAGCTCATTGCTTTGACCTTCTGCATTTTTCTCTCTCTCTTCCTCAAAACATGTGTTTTAGAAGAGAGGAGAGGGAAACAAAAGGAAGAAGAACCTTCCCGTTTCTGAGCACAATTCAAAGTGTTGGTGCTGACCTTTAAAGCCCTAAACGGCCTCGGTCCTGTATACCTGAAGGAGTGTCTCCACCCCCATCGTTCAGCCTGGACACTGAGATCCAGCGCCAAGGGCCTTCTGGCGGTTCCCTCGCTGTGAGAAGTGAGGTTACAGGGAACCGGACAGAGGGCCTTCTCGGTAGTGGCGCCCACCCTGTGGAACACCCTCCCTTCAGATGTGAAGGAAATAAGCAGCTATCCTATCTTTAAAAGACATCTGAAGGCAGCCCTGTTCAGGGAAGTTTTTAATATTTAACGCTGTACTGTTTTTAACACTTGATTGGGAGCCGCCCAGAGTGGCTGGGGAAACTCAGCCAGATGGGTGGGGTATAAATAATAAATTATTATTATTATTATTATTATTATTATTATTATTATTATTATCCAGCATACGGAGAGCAGGGAGAGAGTAATGTATGCACATTTTCTCACAACAACCATGGGTTTTCCTTAGAAGAGTCAGATTTGGTCTTCCTTGCCCATCACATCTCTCCTCTATGTCACCTTCCTTGCAATGGGAGATTTTTCAAGAAGTTCAGATTAGTCCGGTGAGAGGGTCTCTTGTTCCTCCGCCATGCCCAGCCCCTCTTGGAAGTTCCATTTCTAACATTTTCCATCTGCAGTTGCTATGAGCTGCTGAATATTTGAACGTCCTGGAACAAAGTTTCTGTAACCACAACTCTTCAAATTCCATATACCTCAGGACTCTTAACAGATGAACTTTGTTTCTTTTCATCCTCGAGGGCTGAAAACAGCAAACCAGTTTGAAGCTGTTAGATTGAAATACTCGTATGAGTTCAGAGATTCCACCCCAAACATGGTGGAGTTTTTGTTTTGTTTTGTTTGGGGGGGGTATGTTTATTTAAAATCTATATATTAAATGCCAACCTCAGGCCCACTCCCCTCTACAGGTGTGATATGAAGCTGAGGTCTCACAGGAGGATGGTTATGGCTTTGTTTAAACAGCCTGCAGAAAAGGGGGGGGTAAGTATCTGGAGGAAAAGAGGCTAAAATAAATGAAAAGAGATATTGAAAAAAAAGTGAGAGAGGCCACAGCGCAGTGGTGGTGTGGCACATGTGTTGCATGGAAATTCAGTTCCTGACATCTCTGATTAAAACATGTGGGCAACTTTTTCTTCATATCAATGTCCTTATTACTTCACATGTCCCTACTTTCCAGGAACAGTCCCAGATTTACAGAAGCCGTCCCAGTTTCTGATTAAATCCTGGAATGTCCTGCTTTTCCTTAGGACATCCCTATATCCATCAGTGAAATGTTGGAGGTTTTTGGTAATGCAACCCCCTGAGCCAAGGAGATAAGTAACTATACAACCTTTAGAAGACATCTGAAGGCAGCTATGTACAGGGAAGTTTTTTTAATGTTTAATGTTTTGTTATGTTTTTATGTATGTTGGAAGCCACTCAGAGGGGCTGGGGCAACCCAGTCAGATGGCTAGGGTATAAATAGTCAAATTATTATTCTTATGGAATAGGATATCCACATGAGAAATTTTGGAGGATGTGCATTTTGCAACACTGAGTTACTGCAATGATGGCAGAGGGCAAGAATTCCTCACTTTAGTCTTCCTTTTTTTGACATTTAGTTTGGCTAACCTTACACAACAGAGTCTTTTCCAAACACACACCTCCCCTTTCTAGAACAGAGAGATTTTGGATATTTAAAAAAAATAAAATAAATGTACAGTGGTACCTCAGGTTACATACGCTTCACGTTACAGACTCCGCTAACCCAGAAATAGTGCTTCAGGTTAAGAACTTTGCTTCAGGATGGGAACAGAAATCGTGCTCTGGCGGCGCGGCAGCAGTGGGAGGCCCCATTAGCTAAAGTGGTGCTTCCAGTTAAGAACAATTTCAGGTTAAGTACGGACCTCCGGAATGAATTAAGTACTTAACCTGAGGTACCACTGTACAATTGTTATTCAGTTGTGCAGACCTGCCCTTTAGGGCATTTATCACATACAAACTGCTGTGTGGTCAAGCTTTTGGCGTGTGGATGAAGTTGCAGTTTACAATACTCTAGCTTCTCAGCCCAAGCCCTTTCCAACCCTTACTAAGCAAAATCACTTTAATGAGTGGCCCTCAGTCTAACCTTATGTGTGTCCCCCAACCTAAATTCAAGAGCCTTCTGCAAACAGTGCGTTCAGACTTCTGTCAAGCGGGATCTATATCTTCCCTTGTATACTATAAGTGGGATGGAAGAGGGAAGGGGAGAGGGGGAGAGAGAGAGAGAGAGAGAGAGAGAGAGAGAGGGTAGCAGAAAAGGAGAGTAAATTGGGTAGTTCCATCCATTTTGGCTCTGGCCTTACCTGCCACTAGCTTCAGATGCATGCCCTCCAACATTTCTCTGATGAAAATAAGGATGTCAACTACTAGGGACGCGGGTGGCACTGTGGATTAAACCACAGAGCCTAGGTCTTGCCGATCAGAAGGTTGGCGGTTTGAATCCCCGCGACGGGGTGAACTCCCGTTGCTCGATCCCTGCTCCTGCCAACCTAGCGGTTTGAAAGCACATCAAAGTGCAAGTAGATAAATAGGTACCGCTCCGGCGGGAAGGTAAACGGCATTTCCGTGCACTGCTCTGGTTCGCCAGAAGCGGTTTAGTCATGCTGGCCACATGACCCAGAAGCTGTACGTGGGCTCCCTCGGCCAATAAAGCGAGATGAGCACCGCAACCCCAGAGTCGGTCATGATTGGACCTACTGCTACTACTACTACTACTACTACTACTACTACTACTATATTTACACCCCACCAATCTGACAGGGTTGCCACAGCTATGCTGGGTGGTTTCCAACATATATAAAAACATAAGAAAACATTAAACCTTTTTTAAAAAAACTTCCCTATACAGGGCTGCCTTCAAATGTCTTCTAAAGGTTGAATAGTTACTTATCTCCTTGGCTCAGGGGTTACATTGCCATACCCTCCAACATTTCTCTGATAAAAATAGGGACATCCTAAGGAAAAGCAGTACATTCTAGGATCAAATCATAAACCAGGACAGCTTCTGTAAATCTGCAACTGTCTCCGAAAAACAGGGACACTTGGAGGGTCTGCAAATGAAGAAGTTAAAAGTGCCACACGCAAAAAATCCAAAATTACCCACATAATAATTATATCAGGCTTACTCAACCTCGGCCCTCCAGATGTTTTTGGCCTAGAACTCCCATGATGCCTAGCTAGCAGGACCAGTGGTCAGGGATGATGGGAATTGTAGTCTCAAAACATCTGGAGGACCGAGGTTGAGGAAGCCTGAATTAGATCCACAAATTGGCTTCCTCATGTCCCCTTCTCTGCTACCCAAAAATATGCACTGATTTTAGTTCATGTATATTTGTTTCACTTTCACAAAGCTATGTTTTACATGACAGAGGGGTGTCCTCCTTTCTTGTAGTACAGAATACAACCGTTGTGACTATCTTACTCCTTATCGGTTGGGACAGCAGCATACTTGCCATGCTGTAGGAAGCGGCCTGTTTTATCCGTTGATTTAATTATTTTGCTTGTTATCTTGCCTTTCCTTTGAGCCACTGTTATTGTTACAAAAGTGTAAATCCTACACAAAGCTTTTCCCTTTTGTGGAGGTTCCAAATCTCCAAAGGCTTGTAAGCTGGTGTGAAACACTGGCTTAATTGAGCAGTGTGCTTTTGATTTATTAAAGAAGCCTAAATCCTCTGATTAAAGTGACACACAGATTTTCTAGAGATTATCAAATCTAAAATCCATTATTCCAAGGGGCTTAAACCATGTATTGACACCATACATATCTGTGTGTGTGTGTGTGTGAGAGAGAGAGAGAGAGAGAGAGAGAGGAGAGACTGTGGTCAGTGGCATTTATGGTTGAGCTCAGATCATATTTGAGCTCATTTACTGTTTCCCACAAACAAAAAAGAAAATCCACTCATTATAAATAGATTTCACATCTTCACTGACTACTGCACAATGGGTGTATGTTAAATCTATGGGATCTAAATGCACATAACTGGATTGTGCCCATTCTTTGTTGTCACTATTGATATGCATCCATCTTTCTATTTCTTTTCTGGTTCTTTGGCAGGAGGAAATTTGTCATAAGGAACTTATCCTATTGCAATCTTAAAGCAAAGCAGAGCTGAGGGGGACTTGTGGTCCTTTAGGTGGATGCTCGGTTGGTGCTGAGCCACAACAGAGCTTTTCTAGTGGTGGTTCCCCTGATGTGGAATACTCTCCCTAGTGAGGTGTGTCTTATCTCAGTCATTAACTTTTGGAGGAATTTGAAAACATTAGCGCTTGCCATTTAGTGTGCTGGAGAATACTGTTCAGGCTCATTGGATGGAATTAGATTTTCAATTGGAACTGCTTTTAGAAGGTGTTTTTTTTTTTTTTTTACCATTTCTTTTTAGAATGCTCAAACTGGTTTAGAAGGTTTTTGCCTTTTTTTTTGAATTGTGTATCTGTGAGAGATACACCAGTGAGAGCTGGACCATAAAGAAGGCTGATCGCCAAAGAATTGATGCTTTTGAATTATGGTGCTGGAGGAGCCTCTTGAGAGTCCCATGGACTGCAAGAAGTTCAAACCGATCCATTCTGAAGGAAATCAGCCCTGAGTGCTCACTGGAAGGACAGATCCTGAAGCTGAGGCTCCAATACTTTGGCCACCTCATGAGAAGAGAAGACTCCCTGGAAAAGACCCTGATGTTGGGAAAGATGGAGGGCACAAGGAGAAGGGGACAACAGAGGATGAGATGGTTGGACAGTGTTCTTGAAGCTACGAACATGAGTTTGACCAAACTGTGGGAGGCAGTGGAAGGCAGGAGTGCCTGGCGTGCTCTGGTCCATGGGGTCATGAAGAGTCGGACACGACTAAACGACTAAACAACAACATCTGTTTTGCCTCCCTGGGCTCCTTGGAGAGGAAGGGTAGCACACAGTCAACAAATAAAATAAAAATAGGTGTTGTTGGATTCCATCTCCCATCATGCCTGACTATTGGCCAAGATGACTGGGACTGGTGAAAGTTGAGAGTCCAAGAATATCGAAAAGTACCCATCCTTGGGGTAAAGGGAGAAGGCACACATCTCCCCTTCATGCAGCTCTTACAGGAAAGTCCATCATGCAAAACGTTGCTTATATTTAATACTGCAATGTCTAACGCTTCCAACCATTTATAATGGAATAAGATACGGTAGTATGGCCCAAATGGTTTAGGACGTAGTGAAATTAGCATCCTGGGGGAATTTTGAATAATCAGCAAAATGTCTGAGTTCTTGGCGACAGAACTAGGAAGTGTGTGTTTATCACTCTTTGCTCTTTCCGGGGGATTCTGGAAAAAAGCTCAACAACTTTTTGGGCAATTCCCCCCCCCCCCAAAAAAAGCTCAGAGACAATGTCTGAGTAGGGACTGGGGAGCAGTTGGGGTCCATTTGCATTTAAGGGTGAGCTTTCCCAATTTGCTCTTTCTGAAACAACATGAGAACCAAAACACTGCCATTCTTTGAAATTCGCATTTTGTGGTGCTGTTTCCCAGCCGAGTTATGTGTACAAAATGGCATAAGCTAACATAAAGCGTGCATAAAACTCCTGATATCAGTGAAATTCCAGCAAAATTGCATACCAAAAATTAGGAGTAATTAGCACTAACTTGCTGGTGAATTTTCATGAGGACTTCCTTTAAAAAAATTGCAAACTGATGTGGAAATGTGAAGAACTGAATTTAAGACTGAAAAAAAAAACAGAAACAGAGAGAGAGGGAGAGAGAAATTGACATATTCACCCAACCCTCAGACAGAGTAATATGGGTGTGGACTCACGGGGGGGGGGGCACAGTGTGAAGAAAAGAAAACTTGGGAACCCTCTTTTTGACATTAGTTACTGAAATATACTCAGAGTCGAGAGTGGATTTCATGCTCTTTATTCAGCTCATAGTGGTGAGGAGGAATGGAAGTTCCCCCACAATATCTGCTTTATATACCTTATTTACACAATGGGCTGCACGTGATTGGCTAATTCCGGGATTCTCCTGTAGGCCAATCAGGTTGTGGCTTCACTTTCACCTGGAGCTGGATTGGGTGGCTCCTGTGGACCAATCATACTGCTGCATTGTTCTAGGACCAATCAGACTGCTGCGTTCTGAATCCTATTGTTCTAGGACCAATCAGACTGCTGCATTTTGGATCCTATTCAACTCAGTACATAACAGTTACAATGGTAATAAAGGAGGAAGAAATAGATGAGATTCTATAGATAAAATTCTCAGAATCCCACCCTTTGCCCAGGAAAATTCTATTGTGGCAACTGAATGATGATCTTACTTAGTAAGGCGTTTCATACAACAGGGAGCGCAAACAGCCCTGTTTGATCTTATTTTGCAATGCATACCACGGGGACCAATAACAGCCTTGTCTAGGACTTAGAGGTGGAAGTCCCAATTCATAAGCCACAGTACCTAATCTCAAGAGGCTACAATTTCCAGACTTCACAGGAAAGAGGCATTGGCAGTTAAAGAGTCTAAGAATTGCAGCTCTGTGTGGGATATAGGGGTCTTCTAACAACTCTGAGTTAACAAACTACACTTCCCAGGATTCCTTGGTAGAAACCATGACTGTTCAAAGTAGTGTGATGTTTCTTTAAGTGAAGATGGGGTCTAAGTCTAACACCACTTTGAGTGCAAAAGGCCATCGCTCAGAGGTGGAAGAGCACATGTTCCACATGTAGGAGAATCAAGGTTCTCGATTGAAGGACCTCCGAAAGCAAGCAGAGCTAGTAAACATCTCCATCAGAGGCCTTGGGTTACAGCCACCAGTTGAAGGGTTGTACCCAATGTTCAGAGTAGACGCACTGAAATGAATGGACCTAACGTCATTGATTTCAGTGCGTCTATTCTGAGTAGGGCTAGCACAACACACAGTTCAGAGAAAAGAAGGCTAGGCCCATTCTAAATAGTCCAGTGACCAAGCTCTGGGTAAGGCTGTTTGTGTGTATTATTCATATGTGTACAGTGGTACCTTGGTTCTCAAATGTCTTGGTACTCAAACAACTTGGAACCCAAACACTGCAAACCTGGAAGTAAGTGTTCCGGTTTGTGAACTTTTTTCAGAAGCTGAACGTTCTCCGTTTTGAGTGCCACACTTCCGTTTTGAGTGTTACACTGAGGTCTGTCTGTTTTTGCTATTTATTTTGTGTTTTTGTTTTTGAGGCTTTTTTGTTTTGTTTTGTGACTGTGTGGGACACAGTTCAGCTACTGATTGATTGATTGATTGATTGATTGAAGTGCATTGTTTATTGCTTTCATTTTATGGATCAATGGTCTCGTTAGATAGTAGAATTCATGTTAAATTGCTGTTTTAGGGGTTGTTTTTAAAAGTCTGGAACGGATTAATCCATTTTGCATGACTTTCAATGGGAAAGCGCGCCTTGGTTTTGAAACGCTTTGGTTTTGGAATGGAATTCCTGAAGTGGATTAAGTTTGAGAGCCAAGGTACCACTGTATTATTCATGGTTCTTTGGGAGCTAGGCCCACATCATTTACAGAGAAAACTGGAATTTCCTTTTTCCCCTTCCCATTTTTGGCAACCATCTTGCTTTACCTTTTTGATACAAAGTGTGCAGAAAGGTCTGGGGTCTAAAGAGTTCCAAAAGGTTTTAAATTGGGGCATGGTGGTGAGGGAAAGGGGGAAATAACTGGGGAAACACCCAGTTCCAAACATGACTTAACACAAAGAATAGGAATGAAGGCAACCTACGGTACTGCCAACAGAAATTGCGGGGGAGGCACTACATAGTGCAGGGCCACTTAAAAAGTTACAATAATTATGTTTTACTTTAGGGTAAGGTTTTATTTATGCTGCCAAAACTGTTTTGTCACACTGGCTTATTTTAATGCATTTCAGATTTTGCTAATCTCTGGAAAATCTATGTATCAGTCTAATCAGAGGATTGGGGGATTCTATCCTGAATCAAAAAATATACTGCTCCATTAAGTCAATATGTCATGCTGGCTTATGAGCCTTTGGAGATTTCAGACTTGCAGAAGGAAGGTTCTTTCCCTGCCCCCACTTCATGTTAGAGTTAAGCTCTCCTAACCACCGGACTTAAAACAATAATAGAATCTGTCTCAATACAATGGCATCCAAACAGTTGGTTTGCACTCTGATATCTGAGATGCCAAAGCCCTGAGAATATAAAGCCATTCACAAAAAGACTATGCAGCGCATTAGTAAATTTGCTACACACCCCATAACCGCTTAAGGCAAAAATGGAAACAGTGAGCGTTTCCATAGTTAATGCAAATACCCCAAACCGCAATTATTGCTCAGCATTTGTTAGCACACGACTCTAGAAACATTTATCTGTCCTGTAGATTCTACAGACATCCAGCGCTGCTTTGGATGAAAGTCCAGATCAGTGAAATTGAAAGAACGTTCCCGTAGCGACTCCATTCGGTACTGAGCCAGAAGATTAATCCCACCAGCTCTGGTCAAAGTTGTTCCCAGCAGACAATTAACAGCTGTGTAGCACCAATACAATACAACAATGCTTTTGAATTATGGTGCTGGAGGAGACTCTTGAGAGTCCCATGGACTGCAAGAAGATCAAACCTCTCCATTCTTAAGGAAATCAGCCCTAAGTGCTCACTGGAAGGACAGATCATGAAGCTGAGGCTCCAGTACTTTGGCCCCCTCATGAGAAGAGAAGACTCCCTGGAAAAGACCCTGATGTTGGGAAAGATTGAGGGCACAAGGAGAACGGGATGATAGAGGATGAGATGGTTGGACAGTGTTCTTGAAGTTTGACCAAACTGCGGGAGGCAGTGGAAGACAGGAGTGCTCTGGTCCATGGGGTCACGAACATGACTAAACGACTAAACAACAACAAGCACCAATACTTTAACTCAGAGGTTTTCAACCTTTTTGAGTACACGGCTCCCTTGACCAACACTTTTTTTTCCTGCAGCTCCCCTGTGGTAGCCTCTGAAGTCCAGTTAGGTCACTCCTTGCTTGCAGAGCCGGCAGCCCCTCACTCATTTTTGAACACCCTCCCTTGTGGAAGCCAAGAGAGCATCTTAGGCTAAGCAGATGTTGCTTCTTCGAAGAATGTAGTCAGAGAGAGGGAGATGGTGGCCAGTCCATTGTTTTGTTACCTGCACAGGTGAGGCCACACCCACCTCTGGTCACATGTAGAGGAAGTCTGTCCCAGCCTAGGAGGAAACAGGAAGTTCCGACTGGCTGGTCCTTTTTATGTCCACTCTAGGGGTGTTGTACGTGACTGCTCTGAATTTCACATCCCACAGTAAAATCTTAACTGTTTAATGTGTGTGTGTTTTTCCTGAAAGCACTATATCTCTCTAAGACTGTGTGAGGCAACCCAGTCAGGTGGGTGTGGTATAACTTATAAAATTAGTAGCAGTCGTAGTATAACACACAGCCACACTTCCATTTGTCCTTGACACAAGGTTTTACTTGTGTCCACTTTTTTTCAAAGTATGTTTTATATGGATTGATTATTTCTACCCACAATGAGTGGATTACACCAGGGTATAGATTTGATTCTGGGTTAATTAATTAAAATGTGGTAGGGAGAAGTTGCCTTGGGACTGTGTGGCTTAATTTAGGTTGAAATTCTATACAAACTTACCTAAGGGAGTCAGCACCACCATTATGAGATTGCACTGATGGTTTTTGATCTGGAAAACCACTGAAAATTACCCACAGTTCAATACAGTTCTTCAGTGTGCCTCAAAGTTGCATTTGATTTTCAGAACTGAAGCGAGCTTTTTCGATTCTTTTTACAGATGTTTCAGCTTGGTCTGACTTGTGATTAAGAAAATAGCCAATTGTTTTAATAATATATGTGTGGACCTAGAGCTCAGTCCATAGATTGCTTGCTCCCTGCGCACTGGAATATCCATGCTTCTCAAATGCGGAGGGGAATTTCCGAAAGCACAGGAAAAGGAAGGCCTTTTTATAAAATCTCAGCTGAACAAGTTAATACTTGACAGCTTGAATTTATGTGAGCATTAACAAGGCTGATAATTCAGGCTTGTTGTTGCCCTTGGTAACATTCCAGCAGTAATGTTTTCACAAAGATGAACTATTTTTAGACAGTTTCTCCAGTGCATGAAAAACAAACAGGCTTTCCCCATAAATTCAGGAAGGCCCATGCCTCCAGGTTTCACTTCTTTTCAAATGGTAACAATGCCTCGTTCAGCCTAGCGAGCAGTGCTACTAACACAACATCCATTCCTCTCACTTTGGGTGGTGTAACCCTTATCAGCGGTATCTAGTCAGGATCTCATCAAAGGGAGAACAAAAGTGGCGCTGCTTTCTTTCATGCTTTCATTCATCAAGATCTTATGGGAATAACACAAGTGCATTGCGTCTGGATGGTGGGTTGATTACCATTCCTGACCTGGGAACAACAACAACAACAACAACAACAACAATAATAATAATTGTACCCTGCCCATCTGACTGGGTTGCCCCAGCCACTCTGGGTGGCTTCCAACCTACAGTGGTACCTCAGGTTACATACGCTTCAGGTTACATACGCTTCAGGTTACAGACTCCGCTAACCCAGAAATAGTGCTTCAGGTTAAGAACTTTGCTTCAGGATAAGAACAGAAATTGTGCTCCGGTGGCGCGGCGGCAGCAGGAGGGGCCATTAGCTAAAGTGGTGCTTCAGGTTAAGAACAGTTTCAGGTTAAGAACGGATCTCCGGAACGAATTAAGTACTTAACCCGAGGTACCACTGTCTAACATTCTTCCATTTTCTTCTAGTTGTGAGGGTGGGGGTGGGGAGGGGCCTCACAAGTGGAGTAGCCTAGAGCCTCTCTTCATCGAAATCTGGCCCTTCTTACATTGGCTCCCGACACATTTCCAAGCACAATTCAAAGTGTTGGTGCTGACCTTTAAAGCCCTCAACGGCCTTGGCCCAGTATACCTGAAGGAGCGTCTCCACCCCCATCATTCAGCCCAGACACTGAGGTCCAGCTCTGAGGGCCTTCTGATGGTTCCCTCACTACAAGAACCAGGGAACCAGGCAGAGGGCCTTTTCAGTAGTGGCACCCGCCCTGTGGAACGCCCTCCCATCAGACATCAAGGAAATTAACAACTATCTGACTTTTAGAAGACATCTGAAGGCAGCCCTGTTTAGGGAAGTATTTAATGTTTGGTGTTTTATCGTGTTTTTAATATTCTGCTAGGAGCCACCCAGAGTGGCTGGGGAAACCCAGCCAGATGGGTAGGGTATAAATAATAAATTATTATTTATTATTACCATTTCTGTTTTCATCAGAATTCTCTGACATCCCTCTGACAGTCCCCACCTAATTCCTCCCATTTTCATAAAATCATGGGCTCTCCATGTTCAGTTTTGTAAGCCTGCAAATACTAGTTGCTATGGGAAAAAAGACTTGCTTTCTTGCCTAATTTAGGGCTTCTTTGAAGTATGTGTCCGGCCACTGTTGGAAACAGTGGACTAGATAAACCTTTTATTGGATCCACTAAGGTTCAGCAGCCACGAAATTAAAAGACGCCTGCTTCTTGGGAGAAAAGCAATGACAAACCTAGACTGCATCTTAAAAAATTAGAGGCATCACCTTGCCAACAAAGGTGGTGTATAGTATAGTAAAAGCTATGGTGTATAGTATAGTAAAAGCTATACTTTGTATAGTACAAGCTATGGTTTTCCCGGTAGTGATGTATGGAAGTGAAACCTGGACCATAAAGAAGGCTGATTGCCGAAGAATCGATGCTTTTGAATTCTGGTGCTGGAGGAGACTCTTGAGAGTCCCATGGACTGCAAGAAGATCAAACCTCTCCATTCTGAAGGAAATCAGCCCTGAGTGCTCACTGGAAGGGCAGATCCTGAAGCTGAGACTCCAATACTTTGGCCACCTCATGAGAAGAGAAGACTCCCTGGAAAAGACCCTGATGTTGGGAAAGATGGAGGGCACAAGGAGAAGGGGACAACAGAGGATGAGATGGTTGGACAGTGTTCTCGAAGCTACCAGCATGAGTTTGACCAAACTGCGGGAGGCAGTGGAAGACAGCAGTGCCTGGCGTGCTCTGGTCCATGGGGTCACGAAGAGTCGGACACGACTAAACGACTAAACAACAACAAGGTTCTTTTTAAATTCTTATAAGCTAGGAGCAGGGAACCTGCAGGGTACAACTTCCATCATCCCTGACCACTGGCCCTGCAAGCGTAGGTTGATGGGAGTTCAAATCCAGCTGGAGAGCCCTACCCTCATCCCCCTTGTTAAAAGGAATTCTCTCCCAGCTAGAAAAAACCAAGCAAGTGTGGTATAAACACCACATCTTCTCCACACACTGCTGCAAAACTTAAAGGCTTAAATCAACTGAAGTTCTATCCAAGTCAATTAAAATTAAGACATGGTATTACATATACCACTATCATCTCAAATTATTTGTAATGGCAAAGACTTGCGTAAACCTTGCCTAAGAAAATTGTTTGATTCTGTGGTAGATAAGTTGGTTCAGAGAGATTAATTATAAAGCAGCTATTGAGGCTTTAAAGGAGTTATCAGTAATTACAGCAAAACCAGGAGTAGATTATGGACCACAAATACATCACCACTGTAATCATACTTAA
Organism: Podarcis tiliguerta; assembly: GCF_965153285.1. Classification (NCBI taxonomy): domain Eukaryota; kingdom Metazoa; phylum Chordata; class Lepidosauria; order Squamata; family Lacertidae; genus Podarcis; species Podarcis tiliguerta. The sequence continues at coordinate 107,099,850 of NC_139536.1, forward strand.
AGTTTATATAGCACTTTCTAACTTCAAAGTGCCTTATAACCATCCACTAATTAATCTGCAAAGCCTTGTATCTTGCTCATCTTTTGCTGACATAATATATAAACACTGAGTACACTGTCCTTAGGGAGGAATTTTCCTTCAAAACTACATTTACAGAAACATTAAGGTGGGGCACTTTTTATTTTTTTTAAATTTTTTGTTCTGTGCAACTTGTTGAAATCAAGACATGGAACTATTGAGATGATATCTTCTGTTCAACCCAAACTGCATCTTTAAAGATGTTGGGAGTTTTTGACTTTCATGGAAGTCTTCATAATTTTACGGTGCAATTATTATTTTTTTCCAAAAAAAAAAAAAGAATAGCAGAACAAACTTTTAAGGGCCCATTTGACATAAGCCAGGGATTGTTTCTGCATAAAAATACCAGCTCAGTTGCTAATTAGATTTCCTATTGGCTAGAGTTGACTAGCTTGTGCTGATTTGGGAGGTGCCCAATTAAAACAATGGGATCTGCTTTAGAACCTTTGTAAAGTTGACTAACCCGTTGGGAAACACACACCCATTTCACAAAGGAAGAAATCAAATTGCATTAATATCTCAAAGTGCTATTTTGGCTTAGGGGAAGTTAAATTTCTGAGGTGCACTAGTTTATTCTGCATCAATTCAGTGAACTTAGGTTAAGCACGGGTTAAGGATCTGGAAAGCACCATGGTAGAAAAGGCTGGGTTGGCCTTGGGTGATGCATTTGGCTTTTGACAGCATTATCTTCTTCCAACTTGAAAATTCTCATCTGTTTAGGCAAACCCTGCAGTAGATGAAAATGCTACTGGCTGTGTTGTTGTTGTTGTTGTTGTTTAGTCATTTAGTCGTGTCCGACTCTTCGTGACCCCATGGACCAGAGCACACCAGGCACTCCTGTCTTCCACTGCCTCCCGCAATTTGGTCAAACTCATGCTGGTAGCGTCGTGAACACTATCCAACCATCTCGCCCTCTGTCGTCCCCTTCTCCTTGTGCCCTCCATCTTTCCCAACATCAGGGTCTTTTCCAGGGAGTCTTCTCTTCTCATGAGGTGGCCAAAGTATTGGAGCCTCAGCTTCAGGATCTGTCCTTCCAGTGAGCACTCAGGGCTGATTTCCTTCAGAATGGAGAGGTTTGATCTTCTTGCAGTCCATGGGACTCTCAAGAGTCTCCTCCAGCACCATAATTCAAAAGGAACCGGCAAGCCACTCCAGTATCCCTGCCAAGAAAACTCCATGGACAAAGACAACAGGCTACTGGCTGTACCATGACCAAAATGGCTTCACAAGCATTTGTTTTACTTCATAATGAACTGTTTTGGTCAATGGTGAATTATTTGAAGCTTCAAGTCTCTTTAAACAAACATTTGGTTCCCAAAATGGTGTCTCCCTACTTTCATATATCCCAGTTTTGGTGGCATAGCACCAAGGCCACCAACATTTTGATCAACCTATCAAAAAGTCTAGTATTTTGCTTGGCGTTACTTGGCGGGGGTGAGTTGAATAGTCCCAGAAGTGGGGAACCTATAGAGCATGACGTTGGACTACAACTCCCATCATTCCTGACTATCAATCTTGATGGCTAGGCCTGAGGGGAGTTGGTGTCCATCAACATCTCCCCATGCCTAATGTAATCACAGAAGGTAAAAAGAAAACCAGACAGAATAATTTGTATTTTGGGGGCTATCATTTACTTACTCTTCACTACCATACGTACGACAAGATGCATGGTGCCTACACTGCTTCTGCAACCCCATGCTATGTATTTATCTGCAAACATCAAAGATTTTAGTGTAATCCAGCAGTGGTACAAAATCTGACAAGTATATGAAAGATCCCATTTTCAATTTGCCCCCCTTTGTGCTCTTGCGCTGCAAAAGCTGATGACATGCCAGTGTGAGCCAGCTGATCAGATGGGCACTGATTCCCTTCTCTCTCTCTCTCTCTCTCTCTCTCTTTTTAAAGTCCTCCATGAAGGTGGCAGATAAAAAACAGGGCATTCAAGTAGCTGACAGGGTAACCTGTAAGTGCCTGTCCTGGGCAATCTACTTGTCAGCTTTGCTGGCTAAGAGAGCAGACGCAAGCTTCAGCTGTCAGCTCTGTGTCTTCTCTCCCCTCTGTCTTTCATCATTCTTCGTCCCATGAATAGAGGTCCTATTTTGGACTTATTTATTTATTTGATTTGCCCAGCGCACGGAGCAAAGCGCTCAGTTATCCTGCCGCAACGATATAGGATGAGGAGGAAAGCATCCCGATGTAGCAGCCAGGAGACCTTGAGATCCTCTGCTGTTGTTGCCGATTAGCATGAAAAGCAGGAGGAGGAGGAGGAGGAGGAGGAGGAGGAGGAGGAGGAGTGGTGTGGGGGCAGGAAGGCCCCGAGAAGTGACATGAAGTGGAAAGGGAAAGGTCTAATGGAAAACTGATTTACAATTTACAGATTGTTCCCTACTGAAAGAGAATTACATGAAGATGATGTACAGATGGTACACAACACCAGTGCAGTTAGGGGAAATGTACAAAACTAGTTCAAATATATGTTGGAGGTGTAAGGAAAAGGAGGGGACATTTTATCATATGTGGTGGGATTGTAATGTAATTTTTAAAAATTGGGAAATGATATACAATGAATTGAAGAAAATGTTCCATTTAACATTTGTTAAAAAACCCAAGGCTTTTTTGTTGGGGATTGTAGGGAAAGACCTGCCAAAAAAGATGAAAAACATCTTCATGTTCGCGACAACGGCCGCGAGAGTTCTGGTAGCACAAGGATGGAAGACTGAAGAAACCTCAACTAAAGAATTGTGACAAGAAAAATTGACGGACTATGCAGAACTGGCAAAACTGACATATAAGCTATGGGACAAGGATAACTGTGACTTTAAAGATGAATGGGAACCCTTTACAAAGTATCTGAAGACGCAACAAAGCGAACTGGACTCCTTGGCAGGTTTTGAATAAACATTCACAAACTTTTTATTGATAATAATCAGCTAAATAGTTTGAGGATCCATACAACTTTGTAACATGCAGAAAACAGCAGTCTCAGAGAAACCAAAGGCTGGAACTGAGGGAAGTCGGGGGGGGGGGTGTGTGGGAGGGGGGAGGGAGGGAGGAAAAATGGGGGGGAACAAGGATGATATGTTTCTGGATAATATGTTTTGCTTTGATTTTGCTTTGACTTGAGAATGGGGACCGGGGACAAGGGAAAGGGATGAGGTTGGTGAGAGGTTGGCGAGCAGAGCAGAGCAGGCACAGGGACAAGCATTGCAGTGCATCATATAATGAATTAAAGGGAGCAGACCGTGTGGGTGGCAGCAGTAACAGCCAATAAAGAACCCGGAAAGCAAACATTGCCACCTGATCAAAGATATTGCCAGGCTTTGGGGAATGCAATCCCTCCCACGGTGGCAGCCAAGAAGCCGATAGACAATAAAAGTTCTTACCAATTGATTTATTCGATATTCACAGCGAGAGGTGATGGAATGCAGTCTCCCCTAGGTAGTCCCACCCCCTACGTCTCTCCTGTTCTATGTCACCCTTACATCGGCTAATCTGAGCTTTCTGCCTCTGAGCCTTCTATTCGACTACCCTCAATGCTTGCCTGGTCCAGGGACGGGGGGACAGGAATGCTTCCCAAGGACACTGAGTCTGTCAGCTGTCTCTCCCCTGGTACTTCTTCTTCCTGCTATTCCTCTTCTAATATTTCCCAGCTTCTCCGCTCTGCAGCCTCTGAACTATGCCCTTCTTCAAACCACTGTTCTAAATCTATACTGTCCTCCCGTTCTCAGGAAGGTTCAGAGAACAGGGGGCGGCCCCCACCATTCCTCCTCAGTCCAGCCCCTGACAGATATGCAAGTACTTTCAAATTTTGCTCAAGGCAGGGATTCAGAACCCCAAGGTGGTTAAATTCACCCCTGCAAGGAGGTTTTCGCTACCCATCGCAGGAACTGAATGCAATGTGATCTTTCCCAACATCAGGGTCTTTTCCAGGGAGTCTTCTCTTCTCATGAGGTGGCCAAAGTATTGGAGCCTCAGCTTCATGATCTGTCCTTCCAGTGACCACTCAGGGCTGATTTCCTTCAGAATGGATGTGTTTGATCTTCTTGCAGTCCATGGGACTCTCAAGAGTCTCCTCCAGCACTATAATTCAAAAGCATCAATTCTTTAGTGACCAGCCTTCTTTATGGTCCAGCTCTCACTTCCATACATCACTACTGGGAAAACCATAGCTTTAACTATATGAACCGTTGTTGGCAAGTGAAATATACTCAGAGTCGCAAAGTGATTTCATGCTCTTTATTCAGCTCATAGTGGTGAGGAGGAATGAATGAATGTCCCTTCAAAGTATCTGCTTTATATACATTATTTACACAATGGGCTGCACATGATTGGCTAATTCTGGAATTCTACTGTACGCCAATCAAGTTTGGATTCACTTATATCTGGAGCATGATTGGGTGGTTCCTGCCAAGCAATCATACTGCTGCATTTTGGATCCTATTGTTCTAGGACCAATCAGACTGCTGCAGTTTGGATCCTATTCAACTCAGTACATAACAGCAAGCGTAGTGATAAAGCGGGATATCAAATCCAAACTCTTCTTCTTCCTTCAAGAATCACAATATGGCCGGCATGGTTGTCATACTCGCTGTATCCTTTCAACAACTCCTGTGAGGTAGATTAAATTTAGGACTGGTCACCCAGGGAATAGTAACATATATGCAAATGGGGCAAAACAGCATAGAAAAATGTGTTTGTTAGGAAAAATTCACACCAAAATGCTAATTAATGTTCAAGAGGACTTAAAAAACAAAAACCACAGATGTGGAAATGTGGGGAGCTTAATAGTGTAAAAATGGGAAACTGAGAGGAACTGAAATTGACAGTCACTCGCCTTAACTTGGAAATGTCAATCAAGGCACTCCTGCAATCTGAAAAATATTCCGTGTGCAAATTGCAAAAGTGACAATCATAAAAAAATAAAAACCAGCTTCTCCTTGGTGGCCATTCTGAACTCCCTTCACTCTTGGCAGAGCACTTAAGATGGATAGTTTTATAGCTTGCCTTTTTTTGTACCGCTCATCAAATAGCACGCTAATAAGCGTCATATCTTCTTTTCTGAAGAGCCTCAAAGCAAATATTTCAAAGGCAGGAAGAAGGGAATACCTGAAGCTGTATAATTATAGAGCTGGAGCTGTGTAGTGCAGAGTATTTAGACAAATGATACCGATGAATTATCAGGCAAGAGAAAGCTGGCTTGATAAAACCCTATTTAGGACACTAATCCCGAGTGTTTGCTTGGCATTTTCGAACCTTTTAAAATGACAGGTTGTGATCAGCAGCTTCCCTCAGAGGCTGGCAAGTTTCCTGCGCTAGCATTTAACGTCTGTTTGATGTTCTTGACTTTCGTGTCAAATGTACAAGCTACTGTAAAGATGTTGAGAACTCGAGATATATAGCTGCGATTAAAACAATTAATCCATCTGGTTATAATTAAAGGCCCAAGTTAATTGCAATGACAACTGTATATAACTAAGCGAGTTCTCATCTTTGAAAGGAGCTATGTACTGTCAACATTGTTTCTAATGGGTGATGGGCTAATACCGTACAACCCTTACATGACAGGAAATTAATTGCCATTTGTTGATAATTAAAGCTCGCTTCAAAAAAAATTTTAAAAGACAGAGAAAAATGAAGACTAAGAGAGGCCTTCTTTCCTCTCGTATCTCCACCAGATTTTTAGAACTTCTGGATCTAATTTTCCTAATGTCTAACCATATCCATTGTGTAATTGATCCTTTCTGTAGCACATTTTCATGTTCAAAACAAAGGTGGGATTGGTAATATGGTGCTTTGAGCTAGGCCAAAATTTGATGCCCCACCCCCTGCCTTCAAACCGGGCTTTGGGAAGAAGGTGTGAGGACTCTAGCAGAGTCTTAGAGCCTTCCCATTTCCTCACAAACCTGGGAAAGAGTTGACTAGGCTTTGGGAAGTGGGGGGGACGGGACTCTAGGACCCTTTCAGAGCCTTCACGCCTCCTTCCTGTAGCCAGGTGTTATGTCTTGAGTTGAATAGGATCCAAAAGGCAGCAGTCTGATTGGTCCTAGAACAATAGGATTCAGAATGCAGCAGCCTGATTGGTCCTAGAACAATAGGATCCAGAATGCAGCAGTTTGATTGGTCCACAGGAGCCACCCAATCCAGCTCCAGGTGGAAGGGAATCCACAGCCTGATAAAGCAGACATTCTGGGGGAACTTCCATTCCTCCTCACCACTATGAGCTGAAATCCACTCTCGACTCCAAGTATACTTCACCAGGCAAGTGCTTACCATTGCCTGCCGCCCCCCGGTTTGGTGGCAGTGGCGTAGCGTGGGAGGTGCAGGGGGGGCCGGCCGCACCGGGCACAACATCTGGGGGGGGCGCTCGTACTCGCAGCTCTCTGCCCCTACTAAAATCTACGGGTTTGGGGGCGCAAATTACTTGCCTTGCCCCGGGTGCTGACAACCCACGCTACGCCACTGTTTGGTGGTCAGTGCGTGGGAACCAGTCACACTGCCCTAAAACCGCCTCTATTCAAAATGGCAAAGAGAGAGATGTGAGTTTCTTTGCTGAAGGTTGTGATGAGCTTTGTAGCTAGGTGCAGTTTTGGATCTGGATCTCGAAACCCAACTTTTCTGCATGACTCCTTACTGGCCTATGGAAAGAGTAGTCAGAATGCAGTACAGCTGTCACGTGAATGACAGTTAGTTGAGATGAACTGATAGACTGCTAATAGCATTTAAATGTTCAGGTTTTAATAGTACAGTGGTACCTCAGGTTACATACGCTTCAGGTTACAGACTCTGCTAACCCAGAAATAGTTTAAGAACTTTGCTTTAGGATGAGAACAGAAATCGTGCTCTGGTGGCACAGTGGCAGCAGAAGCTAAAGTGGTGCTTCAGGTTAAGAACAGTTTCAGGTTAAGAACGGACCTCCAGAACGAATTAAGTACTTAACCTGAGGTACCACTGTAATCTTTGGCTTTGCATATGTGCCTGTGTGCGCACACAGAGAGAGATAGAGATAGCTCCTCATTAACTTGTCCTGTTTGTCTTAATATGCTTGTTTACAAAGACCAAAGTAGACTCCTGTGACCTGACATCAAAATACTGTCATTAAGGCATAATCTTATGCTGACACTTATCATGAGTTTTGCTGCCTCATCCAGCCAGTTGTTTGAGTTGTTTGGCCTTTTCGCTCAGTAATTAGCCACAGGAATTCTTCTGCTGAAAGCTAGATAAAATACCATAAACACAGAGGGACTGTTAGAATGCAATCCTGGCCTTTCAAACAGATTACATTTTATGGACTTCACTTTTTGTATTGAAATTAATGATACTCTTAAATGCAATTGTCCCTAGCAGCCCCTCTAACTCCGAAATACCATGGTACCTCAGGTTAAGTACTTAATTTCTTTCCGGAGGTCCGTACTTAACCTGAAACTGTTCTTAACCTGAAGCACCACTTTAGCTAATGGGGCCTCCTGCTGCCGCTGCACCGCCGGACCTCGATTTCTGTTATCATCCTGAAGCAAAGTTCTTAACCTGAAGCACTATTTCTGGGTTAGCGGAGTCTGTAACCTGAAGTGTATGTAACCTGAGGTACCACTGTAGCTGCTTTGGGGGAACACCTCCAGCCCAAGATCCATATCTAGGGAACTCCTGCACAATGTGTAAACACCACCAAGCAGATTATTGATGACTGACAGAACTGATAGCGTTGACCACATCTTTATAGGAGTAATAGTAAAGCCCTGTCAGTAAACAATCTTCAGCTCTATTTATGGTTCCCTGGATTGGGGTCAATCTATTTTCAACCTCTGAAAAGCTAAGGCAAAAGAATTCTTTTCCTTTGCAGTCATTTACAGCCATAACGAAGCAGACAATATCTCAGGGGCTTCTGAGAAAAGATAAGATGATAAACCTTTTTATAAAAAAGTGATAAACCTAAGCTGATAGAGAGGTGCACTCTAAGGTTTTGCAAGATGCAGTTGGCCAATTCTGAGTAGAATAGATTAAGAAAGACTTTAAATTACCATTCAGCATTGAAACAGAAGAAGAGGAAGAAGAGGAACCCCCAGTTAGGGGGTTCATCTGGTGGAGAGACCACTTGTAGTAGCTTCTACCTGCCCACAGTTTGACCAGGTGCAGTGGCACCTCCATAGTGACCAACTCTCCACCCACCTGAGCAGAGTTGGAGTGATACTGAAATATACTCGGAGTCGAGAGTGGATTTCATGCTCTTTATGCAGCTCATAGTGGTGAGGAGGAATGGAAGTTCCCCCACAATATCTGCTTTGTATACATTATTTACACAATAGGCTGCACGTGATTGGCTAATTCTGGGATTCTCCTGTAGGCCAATCAGGTTGTGGATTCACTTCCACCTGGAGCTGGATTGGGTGGCTCCTGCGGACCAATCATACTGCTGCCTTGTTCTAGAACCAATCAGACTGCTGCATTTTGTATCCTATTCAACTCAGTACATAACAGATACCTTCACTGTTTCCTGAGCCATGGGAAGTCAGGGATTAAGACCACTCTGTTTTGAGTGGTTTGCATCCAATACAGCAGGGCTGTCCAATAGGTCGGTCGTGATCTACTGGTCAACAACTTTGTCTCCCTAAAAAAAGCGCTCAACAACTTTGGTAGATCACTGCCAGTTTTTTTTTAATAGTGGGAGTAAATCACAGTTTCTTGAAAGTTGGACATGCCTACAATACAGGAACTGAGACATGCCGCACTTTCTGTCTTCTCCTGTATCTACCATGCATCCAGTGTGGCTGGGCCATTAGAATCCATGTCAACATGTCGAGATGTTAGCTGAGTCAATGTTGAGGATCTAGAATAAATTTCATACTCAAATATTGCGGGGGGGGGGGAAGGTTGTGTGTGTGTTTTTAAGAATTTCTTTCAAGATGGACAGCTTAAACCATTTAGGGGGAACATTTTTTCCAGAGGTTTTAGCTGCTTAAAAATAGAACGAAAAACATAGATGCCTTTTAAGTGTTCCCAGGCCCCCTTGAGTCGAGATGTTTTACATTTCATGTGGGGAGAAAATAGGCACAGCTCGAGTGTAATGATATTCAGCCTTTTCTCATACTTCGCTATGCTGAAGTAGTTGAGGTTGACCTGCGAGAAGCCAACAACTTAGGCGCTGGAGGCTTAAATAAAAGGTTTAAGGAAGACTTTGTTCATATAATAAATTTCAGCCCACCTTTTATAGCTTCTCCCTCACTCCCACCGCCGCTCCCACCCACCCTTTCTGCCGGCCCAGACAAGATCCCTGCTCAGCACAGTTCTATAACTATTTGCTACTGAGCTGCACTGGAAGGAGTCAATTAAGTGCTATTTTAAACAGTCTTATATAGTTAATATTCCTATGTTCAATGCGTGTGTGTTTTTCTTGTAACTCAGAAGACCACCTCTCTTCTTTGCCTATTTTAATAAATTCAGCATGCTGTGTGAAGCTTTTGCCAACAAAAGCATTGCCCCTCTCTTTCATAAGAAGGGGAGAATGATTCCCATCAGAGGCCACAAAATGACTGCCATGGCAGAGAAGGAAGGCAGCCTCCCCAAAGCTGGTGAAGTGAGGGATTATAAGCCTTAAACACTGTTTTCCGAAATAGCCCCACCGTTTCTGCTTCTGTAGGAACTATCAGTGTTAAGTGTGAATCAACCCTTTCTTATCAGGCTCTGAAAATCAAAACAAACACCTGAAAGGATGTGCGTAGATTTTCCAAGGATTGCTGCAAGACACACACCCACCATGCCCATCTTTCATGCCTTTTCCTTGGAAACAAGTCATGGATGGGACCAGGTGAACTTATTTGCAGGTCATTGGGTGGCATTCAATGAATGCATCCTGCCAATGCAAGGATTTCCACTTGTGTCAACAGGATTTTCCCCTCCCTGTGGCATGTGCTCCATACCCTCCCCAAATCTGCTTCAGAGAGTGGTAAAAGGTAAAGGTAAAGGGACTCCTGACCATTAGGTCCAGTTGTGACCAACTCTGGGGTCACGGCACTCATCTCGCTTTATTGGCCGAGGGAGCCGGTGTACAGCTTCCAGGTCATGTGGCCAGCATGACTAAGCCGCTTCTGGCGAACCAGAGCAGCGCATGGAAATGCCGTTTACCTTCCCGCCGGAGCGGTACCTATTTATCTACTTGCACTGGTGTGCTTTCGAACTGCTAGGTTGGCAGGAGCAGGGACTGAGCAACGGGAGCTCACCCCATTGCAGGGATTCGAACCACCAACCTTCTGATCGGCAAGCCCTAGGCTCTGTGGTCCCTTCAGAGTGGGGGGACCCCCATAATAGTTTTAGGGGGAACGTAGAGGGAAGAGAGGAGGGAGTCCCATTATGCAACTGGAATTGCTTGTGCTGATGGGAGCTTTGCTGAGCGCCATGTTGGATACAATCCAATGTGCTTAGGTTTAGGGATGAGAGGGCTAGTAGGGGGGAATGGTTAAAATGTCAGATTATGATGGAAAGCTGGCTATAAATACATGCTTGTCTGCAAAGCTCATTGAGTTGACCTTGGGGCAGCCACTTGCACCCAGGGTGGTTCCCCTTGGTCCTTCAGATATTGCTGGACCATGACCCATCTGGCCATTGGCCATTGCTGGCTGTGGCAGATCACCTCTGAAGGCCAGCAAGTTGACTTAGGCGTTCTTTCATCACCTATACCAAAAAGAGAGTTCAGAATCATCTGCCCCAGCAGTGAAACATGGCAGTGAAGACCACAGCCAGTCTGGAGGAAAAAGGAGATCACAGAACTCTTGCTGTTCTTCACACACCAATGACTATTACTCAGAAGCAGAAAATGGGGCAGGGAAATGTCCTCTGAAGTCTGTTTCAACTATTGTTAAGAGACAGCGCAGAGCTTCAGAGCTGAAGTCAATTTGTTTCCCACTTCTTTCATCTCCTCCCTCAGCTTCTCTCTCTCAGAACTGAGGAGGATGGCTCGTCCAACAATCTTTCAACATCCCTTGTCAACAAGATAGGCCTGCAGCGTATATGCTCCGTATGAAGCCTACTGAAGAAATTCTGAGGGAAATTAACCAGTAGCCTAGCAACTTTGTGTTTGACTCTTTTTAAAAATGAAAATAACATCACAGGAAGTGAATATACAAAGAAGAGGTCTGATGTGTGGGCTGCCTAATAGGAGGAAGATATTCATGAATATTTGCGGATGGGGGGCAGAATTCTTCATACCAATGCACAAGCCAGTTCTTCAGCTGGTAGAATTCAGCCTTGCAGATTACAGTGGTATCTTTCTGCCTATCACGTTTGTTTGTCTTCAAAGACGTCTATGCAGCTCACAAAAAAATATTCATGACACCATCCTCAAAACCAGAGAAAACAAAAGAAAACTTAGGGAAGCCGCAAAGATTGCCAGGTGATAATCAGGGCCACCAGTCCTGGTTTTTTCTGCTCTGTGGTGAGCTGGGTTTCCCCTCTTTACGCTCCTCAAAGAGCACACAAATACTTTTCTTGAAACCCATTGTTAATCTCTCCTCTTCCTCTTTGAGTCAGGCTGTCCATCTTTCTCTCAAGTGCCCAGCTATTTACCTTGCGTAAACATTTGTTTGGCATCTTTTAAACAGGCACATTTGGTTTTTGTTACATTTGGGAAATTGTTCTTGGGAAAGGGAACAGTGGCTTTATGACTGTTAAGAGGCTCGGCCATTTTGCCACACCTGGCTTAAAATGGAGTAGCCTCATATAATTGGTTTGCTGGTCAGATCTGGCCAGTAGACCAACCCTTGGCTTACTGAATGGCAGTACCATTTCTGACTGGAAGCCCAACTGAAATACACCCCCTTAAATCTGTGGTGCATTTTCCTCTAACTCTCTGGAGCAGATTAGCACAAGCATGTAGGATTTAGAGACCAACACATCTCAATTTTCTGGAAAGGTTACAGAGCCATTCCATTGTAAGTGTTTTGTTATGATTTTCTGAGATCTGAGGGTGAATGAGGAGTTGAAGAAGATAATTTGGGAAGAAGATGTTTTACACATGATGTCTCCTTAAAAGTGTATGGCCAAAGCATGGCTATTGGGTAGTATACTATAAATGCCCAGTGAGGAAGGAGCAAGTATTTGGGGCTGTAAATCATATGTGTAAATTTAGGAAATTTGGTCATTTTATTCTGTAGGTGCACATAACTAGTGTTTGCATCGAAGGCTCTTTCAATGTTGGGGCATGCTTTGCAGGGATGTGCAAGCCCTATACTTTGAACATTAGTGATATGTGCAAATATAAAAAACCCAACTCTCACTTTCTGTATTTGTGCATTGATTCCCCATCCAAAACCATTGTCACATGAAGAAGCCATGAGTTCACATCCGTACTCACCAATAGAATCTTTGCGTATCTTTGGGATTAGAGAGAAGAGGAGCTTTTCATTCTCTGTTTCTCACATTTAACATGGAGATGTTTATTTTATTTATTTGTTTTATTCTATTTCTTATCTGCCCTTTACCGGTAAAGACCCAGGGCAGGTTACAACAATACAAAATACAATTACAAAACAAAACTGGTTCAACCCTAATACAAGAAAAGTGTGAAAGCATTTCCATTCATAAACAAATCTTTTTTATATACGTAATAACTTTTATTAGTTTTCAATTACAATCCAATAATAGTCTCATTATAACAATACCAATTTATAATACAATTATTAATACCAATAGTTCAAATACCAAATTATAAAATTTAGATAAGTTGCCCCCCTACATGCTAGAATTGATGGCTTGAGTATTTGCTTTCTTTCTGCGTTCCAAAATCTTATTCATTTCCATTACATTCCAGTCATCATCATAATTCCTTATGCAACAACTGCAATATTAATAACTTCTATTTGTGTTGACGCATTAAATGATTTATAAAACTACGAGTTTATCTTTGTTCTTCCTACGTGTGGCAATTATTCTGTCTGTGGTGTTTCTTCCTGTCCTTGTAAGATGTTATGTCTTTCTTTCCTCCGGTTGTTGCTGTTATCCATCATGCCTTGGGCAAAGCTGATATCCCATTGTTGTTTCAGAAATTTCTCCATTCCTCTGTCCCAGGCTTGGTTGTTTCGCAACTTTAACAACAGCTGCAAAAATCTCTCTGTCCCAATATTCATAAACAAATCCTCATCTAAAAACAACGAAAGCAGTTAAAAATAGTTCCAGCAGAGATGCAGATACTGATGACCGACCTAAAAACATAAGAAGAGCCTCCTGGATCAGGCCAATGGCTCGTCTGGTCATGTAACCTATTCTCATAGTAGTCAACCAGATGCATGGGGAGAAAACCACAAGCAGAATTCAAGCACAAGAGCCCTCTGCCCTCCTGCCATTTCCAGCAACTGGTATTCAGACTCATTGCTCCCTCAAACTGTGACAGCAGATCCTAGGCATCATGGCTAGTAGCCTTCAAGAGCCCTCTCCTCCATGAATTTGTCTAATCCTCTTTGAAAGCCATCTAGATTTGTGACCATCACGGCCTCCTCTAGGCATAAGTTCCATGGCTGAACTGTGTGAACAAGTCCTTTCCTTTTTCTGTCCTTTTATATGAGTTGTTACGCATATGAAAAGGGACTGTCAATAACGTGGTCACCTGAGAAGAAATGCATCATCAAGACAGAGGACCAAAGAGGACATAGATTTGCATGTGCCAACATTTGATGCCGATTTTGAAATGGACAGCTGTCCAGGGCAGCTGTCTTCCAGCTCCATCTGGTACACAGGCTGAGACCCTGTCTGCCCGCAGACTGTCTCACCAGAGCAGTGCATGCTCTGGTTATCTCCTGCTTGGACTATTGCAATGCGCTCTAAGTGGGGTACCTTTGAAGGTGCCCCGGAAACTACAACTAATCCAAAATGTGGCAGCTAGACTGGTGACTGGGAGTAGCCACCGGGACCATATAACACCAGTCCTAAAGGATATACATTGGCTTCCAGCATGTTTCTGAGCACAATTCAAAGTGTTGGCGTTGACCTTAAAGCCCTAAATGGCCTTGGCCTTGTATACCCGAAGGAGCATCTCCATCCTCATCGTTCAGTTGAGGTCCAGCTCCAAAGGCCTTCTGGTGGTTCCCTCACTGCAAGCCACAGGGAACCAGGCAGAGGGCCTCCTTGGTAGTGGTGCTCGCCCTGTGGAACGCCCTCCCATCAATGACATCAATAATAATTTAAGTCTCATGAATCCAGTTGGGGCCGATGGCCATGGTCATTTGATGAAATCTGTTCTTGGGCTTAAGCTCAGCATTTTTTAGCAGCAGCTAAAAAAGCCAATGCAGTTCTGGGCTGCATCAATAGGAGTATAGCATCTAGATCAAGAGAAGTAATAGTGCCACTGTATTCTGCTGTGGTCAGACCTCACCTGGAGTACTGTGTCCAGTTCTGGGCACCACAGTTCAAGAAGGACACTGAGAAACTGGAACGTGTCCAGAGGAGGGCAACCAAAATGGTCAAAGGCCTGGAAACGATGCCTTATGAGGAACGGCTAAGGGAGCTGGGCATGTTTAGCCTGGAGAAGAGGAGGTTAAGGGGTGATATGATAGCCATGTTCAAATATATAAAAGGATGTCATATAGAGGAGGGAGAAAGGTTGTTTTCTGCTGCTCCAGAGAAGCAGACACGGAGCAATGGATCCAAACTACAAGAAAGAAGATTCCACCTAAACATTAAGAAGAACTTCCTGACAGTAAGAGCTGTTCGACAGTGGAATTTGCTGCCAGGGAGTGTAGTGGAGTCTCCTTCTTTGGAGGTCTTTAAGCAGAGGCTTGACAACCATATGTCAGGAGTGCTCTGATAGTGTTTCCTGCTTGGCAGGGGGTTGGACTCGATGGCCCTTGTGGTCTCTTCCAACTCTATGATTCTATGATTCTAACTATAGACAAAGATCAGCTGCCTCCCACTCTGCTTGCTGAGGAATTCACTGATGGGTGCGTGACCCTTCCCTCATCCGACTTGTCAACACCAGGTAACTTGCCACTGTTCCTCCTTTGCAGTTTCTGGTTCTAAATGGGGGGCAAACAGGAATTGAACTTTCGCTCTCAAGAGCACCTGCCTTTGCTATCTCTGGGGGCCGAGGGAGCAACTTCAGACAGTATCAGGCCATGCCATGTCCCGACACTTGACTCACAAAGTGGCACTGGTGTTTGCTCACATCCAGATGCAGATAGTGGCTGTCAGCAGGGAGAGATGCAGGGATGGGAATGGAACAGAAAAAGGGGTGGTCTCTGCTTGCGGGGGGGGGGTGTTGCTCTGTGGTAAAGCAGTTGCATTGTGTGTGGAACACCCCAAGTTCAATCTGTGACTTTTGCAGCTAGGCTGGGAATTTCTTCTGCTAGGATCCATAGGGAAGTGAGAGCTGGACCATAAAGAGGCTGATCGCCGAAGAATTGATGCTTTTGAATTATGGTGCTGGAGGAGACTTTTGAGAGTCCCATGGACTGCAAGAAGATCAAACCTATCCATTCTTAAGGAAATCAGCCCTGAGTGCTCATTGGAAGGACAGATCCTGAAGATGAGGCTCCAATACTGTGGCCACCTCATGAGAAGAGAAGACTCCCTGGAAAAGACCCTGATTTTGGGAAAGATGGAGGGCACAAGGAGAAGGGGACGATAGAGGACGAGATGGTGGGACAGTGTTCTCGAAGCTACCAGCATGAGTTTGACCAAACTGCAGGAGGCAGTGGAAGACAGGAGTGCCTGGCATGCTCTGGTCCATGGGGTCACGAAGAGTCAGACACGACTAAACGACTAAACAACAACAACAAAGGATCCATAGAGAGCTGACCCCTGGTATAGAGTTGGAAGGGAGCTGTTGCCAGTCACTGTGAACAATATTGAGCTAGATGGACCTGTGGTCTGAGTAGATATCTACTATGTTCCTTGAAAGCAGTGGTTCTCAAAGTGGGTGGTACCGCCCTCTGGTGGCCGGAGGGATGATGTAGAGGGGCGCTAAGGGGCAAGGGGACAGCAGAGGGCCCCTGGAAGTGTAAATGACTATCAGACTTTGCAAAGCTGGTCTCACTGGGCGATGTTCATAAGTTTTGTTGAATTACCATATTTTTTGCTCTATAAGACTTACTTCTTCCCTCCTAAAAAGTAAGGGGAAATGTGTGTGCATCTTATGGAGCGAATGCAGGCTGCGCAGCTATCCCAGAAGCCAGAACAGCAAGAGGGATCGCTGCTTTCACTGCGCAGCGATCCCTCTTGCTGTTCTGGCTTCTGAGATTCAGAATATTTTTTTTCTTGTTTTCCTCCTCCAAAAACTAGGTGCGTCTTGTGGTCTGGTGCGTCTTATAGAGCGAAAAATATGGTAATTAAACAAAATAGTTTTAACTGGATTTTTTTAAAAAATAAATCTGCAATTGATAGTTACTGTTGTGAATTCTGTTGTTTTATTACCTTCCTATTCTGCATTATACAGAATACCTCCGCTATTCTGTATAATGCTTTTTATAGGATAGGGGGGCACTGAGGATGAGCAAACATCTGGCCGCACCGGGCGCAACATCGGGGGGGGGGGGGACGACGCTTGCACTCGCAGCTCTCTGCCCCTACCTGGCTCACTTACTCTCTCTCACTGCAGTGCTGGCTGTGCGAATCCGATCCGAGCCGCCGGGTCGCCGCCCACTGTGGAGGGGAGGGTGCCAGGCGTGCGGTGCGGAGAGAGAACGAGGGACTATCTGGGGGGGGGACAGTGCAGCGGGGGGGAGCGCAAATTACTTGCCTTGCCCCGGGTCGCCGCCCACTGTGGAGGGGAGGGTGCCAGGCGTGCGGTGCGGAGAGAGAGCGAGGGACTATCTGGGGGAGGGACAGTGCAGCGGGGGGGGGCGCAAATTACTTGCCTTGCCCCGGGTTAGGGGGCGCAAATTACTTGCCTTGCCCCGGGTGCTGACAACCCACGCTACGCCACTGGGTGGCTGTAGGGGCAGGGAAACAAAAAAAGAAAACATGTGCATTTGGCAAAGACATCCCCGCCGCGTCTCTGATGCAAACATCGCAGTTCAAATGCGACTTGAAATCCAGCTGTGGAGGTGGGGGGGCGGGTGACATTGCTGCATTTTAAGCTGCTACTGTGAACATACCCTAATAATCTAGTAGTCGATGGCCCAATGGCTGGGCTGAGCACGAGGCAGCTTTGAGTGTTCAGCGATGTGCTCCCACATTCGCCCTTGTTCCTGAACTGGCTCTGCACCCTGACCTAGAAAGAGGGAAGAGCAGCCCCGGGGGGAGGTCAGAGAGTTGTGGTGAAAGCACCTGCTAGCAGAGAGAGAGAGAGAGAGAGAGAGAGAGAGAGAGAGAGGGAGGGAGAGTTCAGCTTCCCCAAGAAGCATCCAAAACTGTAGAGGCATTTAGTGGCTGCTCTTTTATCAGTGCAGCTGCAAGTGGCAATTCTGCCTTCTGACTGGCCTGAGCCTTTGTTCCTTCGGAGCTGAAAATGCCCCCCAAATCCTTTCTTTGTACCAGGATTATATGCTTGAAAAGAACTGAACAAATTGCATTTAGAGTGATCCAAATGGTCCATTTCCCTTATTGTGCTGTTTTAAAAGCTGGGAGGGGGAGAGGAGTGGGGGGAGAAAGGACTGACAGTGCTTAGGAACCAGAGCATAGTTGGCAACTAATGGCATTAATGCCTGATAGAAAGATTGAATCAGCTTTAATTATCACATGCAATTACCAGAGCAGATTTCTCCCAAAGACAAGGGCCCGCTTTCCCACAACCATAGGCATCCCCTCAGCCTTCGTGCGTTTTCCTTCGAGAATCATCTCACATGCCTTGAGGTGCACATTAAATTTTGTTAATCTCATGAACAGCCTCTCCTAGCAGTTTTTTTCCTCTAGGGTTTTCTAATCTACCTGCTCTGCAAAGAACATAAGAATTGTCCTGCTGGGCCATTGAAATCAATGGGGTTTGGTGTGCCTGAGTCTGTATATGGTTAGGGCTCCTAGGCCATACTCACGGCAATATTTAAAGCACTGTGATACCGCTTTAAACAGTCACAGCTTTCCCCCAAAGAATTCTAGAGCTCTGGTTTGTAAAGAGTGTTGTGAGATCCCTATTCCCATCTGGGAGCTATAATTCCCAGAGTATAATCATAGAATTGTAGACTTGGAAGTGACCCCGGATGTCATCTGGTCCAACCCCCACAATGCAGGAATCCTGCCCATACCTGTCCCTGGGAGGGCTCGAACCGCCAACCTTCTGGTTAACAGCCAAACACACTGACGCACTGAGCCACAGAGGTATAGTTTAACAATGAATCTCTTCCCTAAGAACTCTGGGAACAGCAGCTCTGTTAAATGAATAAAGGTAAAGAGACCCCTGACCATTAGGTCCAGTCGTGACCGACTCTGGGGTTGCGGCACTCATCTCGCTTTATTGGCCGAGGGAGCCGGCGTACAGCTTCCAGGTCATGTGACCAGCATGAATAAGCCGCTTCTGGCAAACCAGAGCAGCACACGGAAACGCCGTTTACCTTCCCGCCGGAGCGGTACCTATTTATCTACTTGCACTTTGACGTGCTTTTGAACTGCTAGGTTGGCAGGAGCAGGGACTGAGCAACAGGAGCTCACCCCGTTGAAGGGATTCGAACTACCAACCTTCCGATCGGCAAGTCCTAGGCTCTGTGGTTTAACCCACAGCGCCACCCTAGGTTAAAGGAATAAGGGTCACTTAATAATTCTTAACCGGCTACACTTCTCTGGACTCACTGGGAGAAGCCACAGCTGCTTGAAGTGGTACAATAGTGTTTTAAATGAATTGTGTGAAAAGGTGGCTGTAGATTGCATTCCCCATCTACCCAGAATAAAGCTAGCCTTAATTACAGCCAATGTTATGTTGGATAGATTGGAGCTGTAAAGACAACTTGTTTTAAAGGAACTTCTGAACCAGGCAGCTGTCTACTGGATAATTCAGATAAGCAACGTTTTCCTGGGGGAGAAAACATTTTTCTTGTCAGGTTATCATACAACACACTACACCCCCACAGGATGCACCTACACACACACCCCAAACAGGAATTTCCCCCATTAGAAAAGTGGATATGAATCCGTTATGCTAACACAAGGGCAGGAGGTTATATGATCCTTGGAACCGCTGCAGCAAGTGGACAGTGACCCAGTAGGGACCCATACCTTACCCACTGAATAGCGTGGAAGGGGACATGAAATGGCCAATAGGAAAGGCAGAACTTTGGTTTGGCAGATGACCTGCCATTTGCACATGGCCAAAAAGGAAGGCTGCCTGGCATCTACTTAGTCATGGAAACCTCTTTGAATTGTTCTGCTGGCATTGTTAAGGTCAAGGAGGCTTTCTGTTGCTGGCTGTTCTTTGAGGAACCATTTTTCTGAGAAGTGTTGTTGGGGGGAACAGTAAGCAGCGGACACATTCAATTATCAGAGTTTATTCCTTGTCATGAGAAGCAGTGTCCTGCTATTAAAAAACAACAACAACTTTGGTTGTGAGAAGGGACATTCTTACTAATTTTGCATTGAGACTACAACATACAGTCTGCATTTTAATGTTATATTTTAATCTTGTTTTTAAGTTGTATTTTAATCAATTGTTTTTATATCTGGTGTTAGCCGCCTGAGCCTGGTCTTGGCTGGGGAGGACGGGGTATAAATAAATTCATCATCATTATTATTATTATTATTATTATTATTATTATTATTATTACGGTCTGCAAATAAAAACATCCTGAAGATCCCAGGCCACAGAGAGGTTAGGCTGGCCTCAACTAGAGCCAGGGCTTTCTCGGCCGCGGCTCCAATCTGGTGGAACACTCTGTCACAAGAGACTAGGGCCCTGCGGGACCTGACATCTTTCCGCAGGGCTTGTAAGACAGAGCTGTTCCACCAGGCCTTTGGTCAGGGCACAGCCTGACCCCCTCCTCTGGCAATCTGCACAGAATCTTGCTTAATGGTTGCCATCAATGTGATTTTAATTAATTTTTATAATGAAAGGTTTTTAGAATGTTGGATTATTTTGATTGTTGTTAGCCGCCCTGAGCCCAGCTTCGGCTGGGGAGGGCAGGGTATAAATAAAATTTTATTATTATTATTATTATTATTATTATTATTATTATTATTATTATTATTATTTCCTGAACCACTGCAAGGCTTGGAACCTCACCAGTATGGCACTAGGACCCTAATTCTTGTACCGCCATAAGGACTATTTTGAAGTTTGGCCCTCACTTCCGGAGACATTTTTGGAGTGGGTGAGATGATAGCACTTTCAGCAAAAAGGGTGTGGTTTGGATCTTTATGAATGAAAGGGAAAATGGGCCATGAGACATTGGTCACAGCCAATGCACTCTTATAGAAGTCTGAGAGTCATGGCTTCCCCCAAAGAATCCAGGAAACTGTGGTTTGTTGAGAGGGTTTGGAATTGTAGCTCTACGTGGGATAAGCTACAGTTCCTAGGTGCCTTAGGGAATGTGCTTCCAATGTATGGCGCATATTCTGGAGTGTGCCTTGAGTATGCAATGAGGGGGGTCTTCTTCCTCACTCCTAACAGTCTGGACACACTTCAGTTGTCTCATAAGGCACAGCTGGATTGGCATATCCAAAAAAACAACAACGCTAAAATAAGCACGGTCTTTTAAAAACTTGCACATTCTTCTTTTGTTTTTAATGATTTGGAGGCATCTAAAATTGACATACTCAACCTTTGCATTTCAGCCACAATCGCCTGGGCTATTATTTTTATGTGAACACTGAGATTCCTGCAAATGTTGGCTTTTAAAGAGCAGTAAAATAATGAGGCGCACACACAAAAAGCTGCCAGAGTTGGCAACCTTGCCATCAGCTATGTGAAGTGACTTCCAATGTGCCACTAAGTAGGTGCTGGCAAGCCTTTCTCTCTTAATAATCTGCACCATTGTCAAACATAAGCAATCAAAACCTGGATTCCAACCCTCTGCAAATTGAGCTCTGCGGCCTAATAAGGGGAATGGTATTTGGAGACCAGTTTTCGCTCTCCCTGTCGGCCTGATGGAAGCTAATTCTGTGGAACGGAAATGTCTCAGACCTTTGCAATATAGATGTGCTGTGTGACATAAGCAGGTCTGTCCAGTTGTTGACCCCTCAGTCAAACACAGCCCCCCAACTGCCATATGTAAGCCCACCGAGGACTCGGTGACCCTGCTTTTTCCTGTCTGGCTGGGGTTGTGCAACAGGATAATTGTCAAGCACCTCAGAGACCCCAATGACTTACTGTTGGCCTGTATTCAGCTTGAAGAATTACAAGTTATTTAGAGCTGCCATATATGGATAGGACTGAACACAGGAAACATGGGTGTAAATTCTAGTTCAGCCATAGTCTGCCTTCGTGTCCAAGGGTAAGTCTCTGGCCCTGTTCAGCTAAGTGGAATGAAAGCTAACAGTTTGGACGAGGCAGGTGAGAAAATGAAGTAGGTCAAGAACATCAAGTTAGAACAGGGGCCAGCAAAATTTTTCAGCAGGGGGCCGGTCCACTGTCCCTCAGACCTTGTGGGGGCCCGGACAATATTGTTTGGGGGGAAATGAACGAATTCCCATAAATAACATCTTAAATACAAGGACACAGCATTCTACGCAAGAGCACCAGGGAGGCCCCTCAAATAACCCAGAGATGCATTTTAAATAAAAGGACACATTCTACTCAGGTAAGCCTCCACAACCACCACCCAACTCTCCCCTCCCTTTTCCACAGCACCAGACGAGCCCCAGTGGCTGTTTACCTGTGTCTTGTGAGCAGCAGTAGCTGGTGGCAGCGGCACCATGATCAACTCCTGCCTGGAAACATTTGTCTCCACTGTGGAAGGACGTGTGGATCCAGAATTGGCCTCCACAGTCACTTACGGACCCACTGTTAAAACCATGTTTATGGAAGAACAAGAGGAGGAGGAGGAGGAGGAGTTTGGACTTGGCATCCCGCTTTATCACTACCCGAAGGAGTCTCAAAGCAGCTGACAATCTCCTTTCCCTTCCTCCCCCACAACAAACACTCTGTGAGGTGAGTGGGGCTGAGGGACTTCAGAGAAGTGTGACTAGCCCAAGGTCACCCAGCAGCTGCATGTGGAGGAGCGGAGATGCGAACCCGGTTCACCAGATTACGAGTCCACCGCTTTTAACCACTACACCAAATGGAAGAGGGGCTGGCAGCAACAAAGCCCGAATTGATCCTGTTTACAATGGCAGCCGCTTGAGTGCTCCCGCTGCTGCTGGCACCAACAAAGCCCAGTCCTCTTCCTTTCAACTCTAGGCAGAGTGGGGAGACGCCAGGAGGAGGCGCTGCTGAATGCGCATGCTGGCACAGCCCGAACAATCTGATCCACGACAATCCATGTGGTGATTCCCAGACCGTCCGTAAAAAGGTAAAGGGACCCCTGGACAGTTAAGTCCAGTCAAAGGCAACTATGGGGTTGCAACGCTCATCTCGCTTTCAGGCCAAGGGAGCCGGCGTTTGTCCACAGACGTCTTTCTGTGTCATGTGGCCAGCATGACTAAACCGCGTCTGGCACAACGGAACACCATGACGGAAACCAGAGTGCACGGAAACGCTGTTTAACTTCCCGCCACAGCGGTACCTATTTATTTACTTGCACTGGTGTGCTTTCGAACTGCTCGTTTGGCAGGAGCTGGGATAGAGCAACGGGAGCTCACCCCATCACAGGGATTCAAACCGCCAATCTTCTGATCGCCAAGCCCAAGAGGCTCAGTGTTTTAGACCACAGTGCCACCAGCATCCCTAGTTAGGAGGAGGACAGTTTAACCCTCAGCGACCTTGAAATAATCCGTACAACCTGTGTCTTGTATACTTTTTGTCACATGCCTTTCCCCACCTTGATCTCATTCATTCATAGTTCTTTGTAGCAAAACAGAGACAGGTAAACAGGTGCCCTAGCTATGGTTTAGCTCTCTGGGATTTCCTGAACGAGATAAAGATGTGCATATGTCTTACTCTCTTAAAAATTCTCTGCAGAACATAGTGACGAATTCCACATGGGAAATTCCCAGTTAGGGGGGAAACGTAGGCTACCTGCAGCTGGATCTGCATGGAGTACAGAATAGCTCCAATCATAGAACTGTACATTTGGAAGGAACCCTATAATGAAGGAAAATGCAGCTGTCCCTGTCATGAAATTCTACTCAGTATTGATCCAGAGTTGATTCCAATGTATAGTTAGCAGAGTAACAACTTAAAGCACATTGCAGGATTCCCAAAAAACAGAACACAGGCAATTATATTTCATCTGACAGAGCTTTACTGCCACTGAAGGCAAATGGGGATAATGGTCACAAATCCAGTACATTCAGGATTGGCACTGTCCATAAGAAATCCAGTTGCAGTAGACATAACTTAAACTTACAATAACTTACAATAAGTCTAAACTTTAACACTAAGCAGATTATGTACAGAACACCACACCAGAAGGAAAAGAGAAGAGAAAGTGAAACTCAGGCTCCTTCTGACCTTACTTTTAAAGTCAGCATGACCTCTTTGACTGAAAGAGATAAGAGAACCAGTTTAAACCAGCTGTACTCAGCTTCTCTGAAGGAATAACCCAAACATCATGAACCTTCTGCTTGTTTCACAAAGACAAGCTTTCAAAACCCTCTTGAATTAATTAGAATAGGAAGGATCTCTGCACATCATACTTGGTACTTTCTGTACCAAGAAATGCAAACTGACAGTCCCGTATGGAGATCAAACTTGCAACCTTGGCATTATCATCGGCACTGTCAGGGAACTGCCATCGGAGCTGGAGGCGGAGAGGAGGCTCCAGAGGGATGCCGGAGAGGGTCCCAGTAGGGAGAGAGGCAGCCCATCCGCTGGGGAAGGAAATCAGCGTAACACCAGTGGAGAAGTGGGGCAGATGGGGGAATCGGAGAGGTGGCTCCAGGACTCCTCGCCGGAGACCATCGGAGAGAGCATGGGTACTCCGTTGCCCACACCCTCTCTACGCAGAAGACTTCCACGCAGGGAGAGTAAGAGGAGACTGGGCGTCAAACAGCTTTTATGCTGGAAGAGGTTCAAGAAACGCCCACTGACGGATTCTGCCAGCGACTGAGGCAGCCATGAAACTTGAGGCTGTCCAGACAGAAAGGGTTCAACCAGGTAACCTAGCCAGGAGTAGCGGCAACTTACGCACGAGCAACCCCTAGAACCATAACAGGCACCATGCTCTTACCAACGGAGCTATCCAGGTGTACATACAGATCCTTTTTTACAAAAAAAGAGAGAAATGTGGTGCAGGATGGAGAAGTTGAAGGTTCAACCAGCTGAGTATGGGCTTCATTTGTCTCTTTTTATGAGGATTGGGGATACAAACAAAAACTGAAGCATTTGTATCTCTCCTGAGATATGGAGTGTTGTAAATTGGGGTGACATAGGAGCCTATGGGTTGCTTTTTAAAGCTTGTCAAACTCTCTGAATTGCCTTTCTTCCAGCACCCAAAATATACATACCATACAGTGGTACCTCGGGTTAAGAACTTAATTTGTTCTGGAGGTCCGTTCTTAATCTAAAACTGTTCTTAACCTGAAGCACCACTTTAACTCATGGGGCCTCCCGCTGACGCCGCCCGATTCCTGTTCTCATCCTGAAGCAAAGTTCTTAATCCAAGGTACTATTTCTGGCTTAGTGGAGTCTGTAACCTGAAGCGTCTGTAACCTGAAGCATCTGTAACCCGAGGTACCACTGTATTTGTCTTATTCATAGCCATGCAGCGGTCACCTCCAGGCTTGACTACTGTAATTCGCTCTACATGGGGCTGCCCTTGAAGCTGTCCCAGAAACTCCAGCGGGTGCAGAATGCTGCAGCGAGGCTCCTCACGGGGTCTCTGCCATGGGAGCATATTCACCCAGTGCTTTTCCAGCTGTACTGGCTCCCGGTGGAGTACAGGGTCAGATTTAAGGTGCTGGTTTTGACCTTTAAAGCCCTTCATGGCCTAGGACCCTTGTACCTACGGGACCACCTCTCCCGGTATGCTCCACAGAGAGCCTCAAGGTCCATAAATAGCAACACCCTAGTGGTCCCGGGCCCTGAGTCAGGGCCTTCTCTGCACTGGCTCCGGCCTGGTGGAACGCTCTGTCTCATGAGACCAGGGCCCTGCAGGATCTGATTTCTTTCTGCAGGGCCTGTAAGACAGAGTTGTTCCGCCTGGCCTTTGGCTTGGAGCCAATTTGATTCCCTCCTCCTCTTTCTTTTTCCTTTTTCCTGCTGTGATGAGGCTGCATTTTAATGTTGTATTTTAATCTTGTTTTTAAGTTGTATTCATTCAACTTGTTTTTATTATTGCTTGTTAGCCGCCCTGAGCCCAGCCTTGGCTGGGGAGGGCAGAGTATAAATAAAATTTATTATTATTATGGTATCAAATCAAGGTATCTGATTCAATTTACACCTTAAATATTTTCTCTGCTAGAAAGAGGAAAATTTACATGTGCGATTGCAGGGCATCAGCAGGGCTGGATTTAGGGTGCTGAGCCGGGAGGGTGCAAAATTGAGAAGATCCATAACTGAAAGAGGAAAATTTAGATGTGCGATTGCAGGGCATCAGCAGGGCTGGATTTAGGGTGCTGAGCCGAGAGGGTGCAAAATTGAGAAGATCCATAACTGAGAAGATTTTGGGCTCACTCAGGGCACCATGTTACCAAAGATTACCAAAGTCTACCCTTGACGTCAGATGTAGCAGTTAAGTTTGCCTCGAACTTACTGCTAAAAAATATTGGGCTTTTCTCGCAGTAGAAAAGAAATGGGCTCTTGGAGAAACAAGCACAACAATTCTACACCAGGCTAAAGAGGGATAGTAAAATTATCCCAGATATTTATTGAAATGTCACTACCAAGAAACCAAAGGTCCAGTTCTATGGGCTGTGTTTTGGATTAATAAAGTTGCAATCATATACTGTACGGAGTAAAAGCCTAACTAAAAATAGGTAGGATCTAGCTTCACACAAGGGACGCGGGTGGCACTGTGGGTTAAATCACAGAGCCTAGGACTTGCCGATCAGAAGGTTGGTGGTTCGAATCCCCATGACAGGGTGAGCTCCCGCCCACCTAGCAATTCGAAATCACGTCAAAGTGCAAGTAGATAAATAGGTACCGCTCCAGCGGGAAGGTAAACGGCGTTTCCGTGCACTGCTCTGGTTCGCCAGAAGCGGCTTAGTCATACTGGCCACATGACCCGGAAGCTGTATGCCAGCTCCCTCGGCCAATAAAGCGAGATGAGCGCCGCAACCCCAGAGTCGGCCACAACTGGACGTAATGGTCAGGGGTCCCTTTACCTTTTTAGCTCCACACAGAGTTGGCTAGATTCAAAGTCAGGAGCCCTTGATGTAAAAACAGAGACCCTAGGTGTATGTTTTTAATTTTAATCACGCTTCAGTATTAATTCAATATCAATTGCATTTAACCTTTGGATAGAATGCATCCATACCATGCGCTGAGGCAGCATTCTAGATGCACTGTTTTCTTTCTCAGTAGTGGCCACTGTTGCCAGATATGGTACAGAGGCGATTCATAGCCATTAAAAGAGGCCCAAAGGAGTTATGTGTCATGGGCCAGAAGTCGGCTTCACCTGCTGAGCAGCAGCCTGAAGGAGCAGAAGGTGAAGTGACTCCACCTGATGCTGATCAGCCTTCTTGCTCCTGATGAGAACCACCTGGCTCCAGCTTTCTTAAGCAGGGTTTCCAGCCTCAATCAGTTGCTGGAAAGAACATTCGTTGTTCCTGAGCAGACCTTGCTGCTTCTTGTGACCCTGGACCTTCAGCTTTCTTGACCCCCGGATGGTCTGACTACGTGAACCGAGATACTCCTGACCTTAGGACTGGACTGGACCTTGTATTCAGACTCTGCTTCCAGGCAAGTACCTCCCTGACACTCGGCTGGTTGGCTTGCTTCTCCCTCCACTGAGCACTGCCATGGTTGGCACCACCAACAGTGCAATTCTTCACACCATTTTGATTGTAGCAAGCATTGTAAGATGCCTGGCATCTTACAGGAAGACACTGCATGCACATTGGCACAAGTCTTTTTCTGCGCCACTGCAACGCTGAATATGTATAGACCAGGCATCCCCAACCTGTGGCCTTCTAGATCTTTTGGCCTACAACTCCCATGATCCCTAGCTAACGGGACCAGTGGTCAGGGATGATGGGAATTGTAGGCCAAAACATCTGGAGGGCCGAAGGTTGGGGATGCCTGGTATAGACTCTGTTGTAAAGGTAAAGGGTAAAGGGACACCTGACCATTAGGTCCAGTCATGACCAACTCTGGGGTTGTGGTGCTCATCTTTGCTTTATTGGCCGAGGGAGCCAACATACAGCTTCCAGGTCATGTGGCCAGCATGACTAAGCCGCTTCTGGTGAACCAGAGCAGCACATGGAAACACCGTTTACCTTCCCACCAGAGTGGTACCTATTTATCTACTTGCACTTTGACGTGCTTTTGAACTGCTAGGTTGGCAGGAGCAGGGACCGAGCAACGGGAGCTCACCCCGTCACGGGGATTCGAACTGATCGGCAAGTCCTAGGCTCTGTGGTTTAACCCACAGCGAGGCAGCTATTGTTGCTGGACTACAACCCCCATCTGACCTGACCATTGGACATGTTGGTAGCAGCTGGTGAGAGCTGTAGTCCAACAAGACATGGAGGCTGCCATCTTGGTTACCTTCACTCTATCCACATTCCAGCAGCTGCCCATGTGTAGGAGAGAACCCTCCATCTCCAGAGGTGTCATGAGTGGAAGCCAGGCAAATAGAACTTTTTGGAACACCTTGCCAAAATAGGTTGAGCTGCTTACCCCGCCCTGCCCTGCTTGTATTTAGGGAAGTTTTTATGAACTTTTTTTTTTTTCTAGAGCCAGCTTTTTGTTTGTTTTTTAAAAAACGCACTGTTCTGTTTTATCTTGCTAGTCTTTTCTGGTTTAAATACAGTGGTACCTCAGGTTAAGAACTTAATTCGTTCTGGAGGTACGTTCTTAACCTGAAACTGTTCTTAACCTGAGGTACCACTTTACCTAATGGGGACTCCCACTGCTGCCAGACTGCCGCTGCGTGATCTCTGTTCTCATCCTGAAGCAAAGTTCTTAACCTGAGGTACTATTTCTGGGTTAGCAGAATCTGTAAGCTGAAGCGTCTGTAACCTGAGGTACCACTGTGTTCCAGTTTATTATTTTGTACGTATTCAATCCTATTTTAAGCCGCTTTGAGGAGACCAGTTATAAATGCAATCAGTCAGTGAACTGGTTTACTTTAACAGAACGATTCTGGTGCAAATGTGGAGTGGATGGCAGCCTAATACACTTTTCTGTTTCTGAAATTCCTTCCTATGATGCTGGGAATCCTATAAATGCCTTGCTCCCTGGTGGCCCGTTTTTGCGTAGAATATATTTAACGTTTGCAAAGATGTGATTAGGAATGAGCAAACTGACTTGCGCATATTTCTGGAATAGTTGGAAACAGCCCTGGCCCTGTTTGTGGAACGGCAGATGCTTGCATAGTGGGCAAAGCACATCGGTACTGATTATAGCAGCAAAACAAATGTGAGTCTGCAGTGCCACCTGTTGCTTCAGTTAGGATCATCGCACGTAATAGCAGCAGCCGGAATCACATTTGCTTGGAAGTCAAGGCCAGTATATCTCCCTTGGGGGCTAGGCTGGGATGCGGGTGGTGCTGTGGTCTAAACCACTGAGTCTCTTGGGCTCGCCAATCAGAAAATTGGCGGTTTGAATCCTTGCAACAGGGTGAGCTCCCGTTGCTCTGTCCCAGCTCCTGCCAACCTAGCAGTTCAAAAGCACACCAGTCATGTAGATAAATAGGTACTGCTGCAGCAAGAAGGTAAATGGCGTTTCTGTGCACTCCGGTTTCCGTCACGGTGTTCCGTTGCGCCAGAAGCAGTTTAGTCCTACTGGCCACGATACCCGGAACGTTGTGGACAAACGCCGGCTCCCTCGGCCTGAAAGCGAGACGAGCGCCACAACTCCATAGTCACCTTTGACTGGACTTAACTATCCAGGGGGTCCTTTACCTTTTACCTTTACCTACCTTTTGTGTACAAATAAATGGGGTTGATTCATTACCTTGTTATTATAGACCTCTGGTAAGGGAACCGAAATATGCAGGAACAGGAGAGTAAAAGCAAGTTAAGAACCCCCAGTCTGGTCCAAGGTGCAAAGGACATAATTCTCATGAACATAGCTAGCAATGTGTTGGTGTGCCAGGCAGTGTCTCCTTGTTATTCAGGTGAACAGTAGTTGTGGGCTGGTACATGGGCCAGTTTCTCTCTCCTTCAGCATCAGCATGACATCACAATGGCCTGTGTCTCTCCTTCTGGTTGGACACATCCGTGTGAGAACATAGTGGCCAGTCTGTAAAATAGGCAACATCAGCATGAGATCACAGTGGCCAGTTTTTCTCCCTCAGGTGGATAGCATGGGCCACAGTGGGCAGCCCTGTCCTTCAGGTAGGGAGCATCATCTTGTGGGGAGAGGCATTCATTCATCTTCATTCCTCTTCCACTCAGGCAGGCAGTAGAATGTGGGCAGAATATTTATTTCTCTTGCGGAAGCTGCCAAAAGCAGGTACATGTCAGCACAATCTCTTTCTCAGTGAGGTGGGCTTAGTTGGGAGCAGATGGTGGGCCCTGTATGTTCTTCGCTTAGTGAGGTGGCCAGAAGAAGTATGCGTGTAGTGGTCATCTCACCAAAATGGGCAGCAGCATGCGGACAGAGAAGCAGCAGGCAAGGCAAAGAGCAGGCAAGTAGGCAATCCATCTATTACAGGGCCTCTCTATTTACAGGAAGTGGGTGCGGATGGCACTGTGGTCTAAGCCACTGAGCCTTTGGGGCTTGCTGATCTGAAGGTTGGCAGTTCAAATCCCCACGATGGAGTTAGATCTCGTTGCTCTGTCCCAGCTCCTTACAACCTAGCAGTTCGAAAACATGCCAGTACAACTAGATAAATAGGTACCACTTTGGCAGGAAGTTAAACAGCGTTTCCATGCACTCTTGATTCTGTCACGGTGTTCCATTGTACCAGAAGCGTTTAGTCATGCTGGCCACATGACCTGGAAAGCTGTCTGTGGACAAACGCTGGCTCCCTCTGTCTGAAAAGTGAGATGAGCCCATAGTTTCCTTTGACTGGACTTAACCGTCCAGGGGTCCTTTACCTTTTACCTTGCTTTGGGGCTAGTAAACTGCTGCCCTTGGACTTCTGTTTTGAGGCTGTAATACCAGGGCTTTCAGCAATAACATGAAGTTGGCCCTGTAACAGATTAAGACTTCTAGAGGCCCCAAGCACATAAAAGATTTTGGTTCGCCCATATATATCTAATTCAAAATATAAGCAATAATAAACTGTAAAATAAATTTTATTTTTTGAAATGAAACAAAAACTACAGTAGGATGGAAAATAATTGGGGGGTTTTGTATACTTCCACTTTATTTTTTTAAAAATCTCCTAAATTCAAAGTGTTTGATCAGATCCTCAAAACTAATTTTACGTAACGCATTGGTGTCTATGCTTGGTAGAGATAATAATAAATTATTATTATTATTATTTATTAATAATAATAATAATAATAATAATAATACCCCACCCATCTGGCTGGGTTTCCGCAGCCACTCTGGGGCATCCAGCCTTCCTTGTTACATAGTTGTTCTGTTGGAATTTTTAATATACTTCAGCTGAGAAAATGAATGCTCATCTGAGCAATTTGTGACCATTAATGTTAAAAATCTGACAATGGGAAATTTCTGTGGTGCCCCCCCCCCCCAAATCTTGGCACTCGAAAATGCTTGACTTTGTGGGATGCGGTAGCGGGGGGTCAGAAGGCATAAGAGAGACTCTGTGGGGCTTGTTTAGCAAACTACAATTCCCAGGATTCTTTGGGGGGAACCATGACTGTTTAAAGTGATATGGTGCAGCTTTAAATGTCTAGTGTAGATGGGCCTTATTCAGAGCAGAACCTCTCACATCATCAGACTTAAGTTACTTAAATTCATCGATTTCATTGGGTCTAATTATAACTAATATCGGATATCAAGCTGCATTAATTTATGCCCTTCAAAATACCCTTTGCCTTTTTTATTTCTAAGGGCCAAGCTAGACCCACCCACATCTGATGGGAGGGTGTTCCTCAGGGTGCCACCACCAAGAAGGCCCTCTGCCTGGTTCTCTGTCCAGGCTTCCTCAAACTCGGCCCTCCAGATGTTTTTGGCCTACAACTCCTGTGATCCCTAGCTATCAGAACCCAGTGGTCAGGGATGATGGGAATTGTAGTCTCAAAACATGGAGGGCCAAGTCTGAGGAAGCCTTCTGTAACCTCACTTCTCACAGAGGGGGAACCACCAGATGGCCCTCAGAGCTGGACCTCAGTGTCTAGGCTGAACAATGGGATGGAGACGCTCCTTCAGGTATACTGGGCCAAGGCCGTTTGTTGTTGTTCCAAACCATCTTTCCTGGACCTGGTGCCTTCAAGATGTTTGGGGCCACTGGTGTTGATGGGCAGTTGCTGTCCCAAACACCTAGTACACACCAGGTTGGGGCAGGTTACTTTAAACATCTGTGTCAGATTAAAACCCGCACAGACTCATATACGATCGATGAGATAAAAGATACCATTTCAGTCTACTCCACGTCCCTCTTGCTGCGATCAATGCAATTGCAACCGTTTGGATCATTTGAAATCGCAGTACAGTGAACAAATAAAGTCAAACTCCCCGATTCTTGTCACAAAATGAGCAAAGCAAACAGTAAACACTCGTAATACAGCATTTCAAAGAGGGGTGAGCCTGCTAAACTTTAGAAGAATGCAGTGGCATAGCGTGGGTTGTCAGCACCCGGGGCAAGGCAAGTAATTTGCGCCCCCTAACCCGGGGCAAGGCAAGTAATTTGTGCCCCCCCCCCCGCTGCACTGTCCCTCCCCCAGATAGTCCCTCACACTCTCTCCACACCGCACCGCACGCCTGGCACCCTCCCCTCGACAGTGGGCGGTGACCCGGCGGCTCGGATCGGATTCGCACAGCCAGCACTGCAGTGAGAGAGAGTGAGTGAACCAGGTAGGGGCAGAGAGCTGCGAGTGCGAGCGCGCCCCCCCAGATGTTGCGCCCGGTGCGGCCGGCCCCCCCTGCACCCCCCACGCTACGCCACTGGAAGAATGCAAAGAATCAAGCCTTATAAGCACTTGAATTCCTCTTTACTGAACATTCCCCATATCTTTTACTTTGTGGTCTTAATGCTATGGTTGAATATTGTGTTTTAAGTTAGGAATGTCTAGTCCAATTCATTACACTGCCTGCAAAGATGAGGTCATTCAGTATTGGTTCTCAAACATTATGATGGGCTTGCTGCGTTTTGTGAGTTTGGTGTTTTATTGCACATTCAAAGCATCTGTTTCCTTCCTGGACTAACTAGAACAGTAAATAGTGGAAGCGAACTAGATTAACGAGTTAGAATAGCAAATACTGGAAGTGAACTGGATTAACCCGACTGTGCTTTTCTTTCATTAGATTAGGTGTCGGGTAAGCAGAGAGGTTTAGGTTCTTGAAAAACAAAAATTGAAGGAATTGCAGTAGCAGGAAGAGATTACAGTGTAAATGAAAAGTCACAGCCCCATCTCTCTTCCTTTTAAATTTTGCCAGTTTGATGATCGCATCGCACAATCGGATTAGGACCGCTTGAAATAAAAGTCTGGTCCCACTGAAAGGATGGCAAGTCTACCTTTGAAATCTTTTTTTTTATTTGTTTTACAAATACAAGTTTATAACCATACCAAATACGCATCCATATAAAGATATTACAGTGGTACCTCGGGTTACATACGCTTCAGGTTACACACTCCACTAACCTAGAAACAGTGCTTCAGGTTAAGAACTTTGCTTCAGAATAAGAACAGAAATTGGGCTCCAGCGGTGCGGCAGCAGCAGGAGGCCCCATTAGCTAAAGTGGTGCTTCAGGTTAAGAACAGTTTCAGGTTAAGAATGGACCTCCGGAACAAATTAAGTACTTAACCCAAGGTAGCACTGTACTCTGAATCTCAGGACT
The DNA here is from genome assembly GCF_965153285.1 of Podarcis tiliguerta. NCBI lineage: Eukaryota > Metazoa > Chordata > Lepidosauria > Squamata > Lacertidae > Podarcis > Podarcis tiliguerta. Next base: position 107,132,948 of record NC_139536.1, read on the forward strand.
TCAGCTGCATAGTTTGTAATCTATATTTTATATCTATCTATATTGTCCATAATATTTGTTACAAATGAGATTAAAATCCTGCTAATGCTTTCATCTTGGACTGCAAGAAGATCAAACCTATCCATTCTGAAGGAAATCAGCCCTGAGTGCTCACTGGAAGGACAGATCCTGAAGCTGAGGGTCCAATACTTTGGCCACCTCATGGGAAGAGAAGACTCCCTGGAAAAGACCCTGATGTTGGGAAAGATGGAGGGCACAAGGAGAAGGGGACGACAGAGGACAAGATGGTTGGACAGTGTTCTCGAAGCTACCAGCATGAGTCTGACCAAACTGCTGGAGGCAGTGGAAGACAGGAGAGACTGGCGTGCTCTAGTCCATGGGGTCACAAAGAGTCAGACACGACTAAACGACTAAACAACAACAACAAATGTTTTCATCTGCTTGCAGTGGGTCATCTAAATAAACTATAAACTTTTCCCATTCTTGCTTGAATTTCTTGTCTTCTTGGTCCCTGAGCTTTCCTGTCAGTTTTACCATTTCAGCATAGTCTAACAGTTTCGTTTGCCATTCCTCTCTGGTTGGGACTTTCTTCTTTCCATCTCTGGGCTACGAACATCCTTGCTGCTGTTGTCGCATACATAAAAAGTATTTTCTGTTCCTTGTCGGTACCTGTAATTCCTAATTAAAAGGCTTCTGGGTTTTTTTTTACAAAAGTTATTTTAAACATTTTTTTCATTTCATTATATATCATTTCCCAGGAAGCCTTTATTACCTTACATGACCACGACATATGGTAGAAGGTACCTTCTTTTTCTTTACATTTCCAGCAGCTAATTGTACTTGTTTTATATATTTTTGCTAGCTTAAAGGTAAAGGAAAGGGACCCCTGACCATTAGGTCCAGTCATGACCGACTCTGGGGTTGCGGCGCTCATCTCACTTTATTGGCCGAGGGAGCCAGCGTACAGCTTCTGGGCCAGCATGACTAAGCCGCTTCTGGCGAACCAGAGCAGCACAAGGAAACGCCGTTTACCTTCCCGCCGGAGCGGTACCTATTTATCCACTTTCACTTTGATGTGCTTTTGAACTGCTAGGTTGGCAGGAGCAGAGACCGAGCAACAGGAGCTCACCCCGTCGTGGGGATTCGAACTGCCGACCTTCTGATCGGCAAGTCCTAGGCTCTGTGGTTTAACCCACAGTGCCACCCGCATCCCTTTTGCTAGCTTACTAGGAGTTAAATGCTACTGGCATATCATTTTCATACAATTTTCTTTCAGCGTACAACATGCTGTAAATTTCAAGACAGCAAGTCTGTCTTTGATTCCATCTGTGGTCAAGAGAGATGGCCATCTTCTCTTAGGAGAAGCCTCTCTACTGAAAGACTGGCGAGGAATTTAAGTGGACTCTGTGTCAATAGCAAAACAAAGGGTAGTGGTTATGACCAGCAGCAGCAGGCCACAAGAATCTTGTGGTTGCTCAGATGTATGGGGTTGAAAGGGAAGAGGTGAATATTACATCCATTCTTGACTCCTGTCATTAAGCTTGGCTTCATTCTAAGGACGGAACTAGATGGAACAATGCAGCCATGTTCATGTCTCTGCTCCATTCACGTGTAAAGTGGGACGTTTGTGTGTCAAAAGGAGTGTGTGAGGGAGGGGAGCACACACACCCCAGACACACTCCAAGCAGTCAGCTACCCAAACAACCTTTTCATACCCTCCAACATTTCTCTCATGAAAATAGAGACATCATTCCACATCGGGAAGTTTCTCCCACGCTGGATCTCACCACACACATAGACATCGTATTCACATCTACACCAGTCACCTTGAGCCAATCACAACCTCTCCGCCAAGCCTTGTTGTTGTTGTTTAGTCGTTCAGTCGTGTCCGACTCTTCGTGACCCCATGGACCACAGCACGCCAGGCACTCCTGTCTTCCACTGCCACCCACAGTTTGGTCAGATTCATGTTTGTAGCTTCGAGAACACTGTCTAACCATCTCGTCCTCTGTCGTCCCCTTCTCCTTGTGCCCTCCATCTTTCCCAACATCAGGGTCTTTTCCAGTGAGTCTTCTCTTCTCATGAGGTGGCCAAAGTATTGGAGCCTCAGCTTCACGATCTGTCCTTCCAGTGAGCACTCAGGGCTGATTTCCTTAAGAATGGATGCATTTGATCTTCTTGCAGTCCACGGGACTCTCAAGAGTTTCCTCCAGCACCATAATTCAAAAGCATCAATTCTTCGGCAATCAGCCTTCTTTATGGTCCAGCTCTCACTTCCATACATCACTACTGGGAAAACCATAGCTTTTACTATACGGACCTTTGTTGGCAAGGTACCTCGCAGGATTGTTGTAAAGGGGGGGAGGAAATGTGGGAGGGAAGAGATTGTACATGCCAACTTCCACAGATGAAGGAAATGAAATTTTAGCTGTAAGCTGCCTTGAGTCCCTGTCATGGGAAAAGGCAGAATAATAATAATAATGACAACAACGAGAATGATCAGGAACATACCAGAGAGTAAATCCTATTGACCTCAGTGGGACTTTGTTCTGAGTAAAAATGCCCCCGTAAGCAACCTGGTTGCTGATTTCTGCACCATCTGAAGTTTCCGAACTATCTTCAGAGGCAGCCCCATGTGGAACGTGTTGCAGTAATCTAACCTAGAGGTGCGGACAGTGCAAGTTAGGCTATCCCTGTCCAGATAGAGGTGCAGCTGTGCCCATGCAGATGGAAGGCACTCCCAACGAAGCCACCTGCAATTTTTCTGTTCTTTATACATATCCAAAGAGCTATTTTAAGTGCTTCCGAGGCTTTTGGCATGGCCAGTGCTATGACTTTGGGGGTTTTCCCCTCCTTATAATGAACATCAGCCTCTGCTCTATCAAAAACTGCCTTTGAAAAGCCCCCTTCATCTCAAAAGCTATTTGCTACGTAATGTGGGACAGAGAGGGAGGGAGAGATGACACGGACTGCTCTTGAGGAACCACAAGACCACAACCCCGTTTTGTGTGCATGGAACGGATTGTGCGATTCATGGGATTCTGGTCATTGTCTTTATTCTAGCCCTTCATCCATGAACATCTAGGCGCACGATTGCACTCAAACCGACTAACCTTCCGCATTCTTTTAGGGCCCTGTTTTACAGTTTGCTAAAAATATTGTCCGCTCATAAAAGCAACAGATTAAATTTCCTTGGCAGTTACACACACACACACACACACACCAATCCATAGATGTACAATAGCAAATAAGCTAACCTCATTCTGGCATGAATGAAAACACTTTCTCTAAGTGGTTAGAGTTCCTAAAACAGAATCTACATGCCATAAACATAACTATTCCGGTGAAATTGTTTGCACATGTCTCTCTCTCTCTCCCCCTCCCTTCTATACCATCTTTGCTGCCAACATATTACTTAGCAGCTCTTTCGATGTCTTTATCTGTGATTTAAATGCATCATGACACATTTTTAAACAATAGCAGGAAACCTCACTTATTACTTTAATTATAAAATAATGTTATAAAATTATATCCACATTTTGCACTTGGCAGTTGGCAATCTTCATCTGACACGAGCAACCCCCTTTGAGTCACTCTCTGGTTGAGCTCTGTGCGGCTTACGACGGTATGTAATGGATATAAAAACAAGAGCTTTAGGAAGCAGCTATCGGATCATGTTAAAAGAGGTAGCCAAGCTCATAAATGCAATCATTCTACTATGATACATGCCAGGAGAATTAATAACATAAGTTGTGGGAATAAGGGAAGAAAATCTGCGCTCCTTTTTTTCTCTCAAAAGAAAATCTGTGCCGCTTGCTACGATTTAATGGCACTCCTCTATGCTTGCGTTAATTGCTTGGCTTTCGTCTTGGTGCTTTTGCCTTCTTTTGGATCACAGCTGTTTCCAATATTCCCCTCAACACTGACATTTTCATATATAACTATATCTATAAATCTGTGCATTGAGTTCTACGTACATGGCTACTGATTCCTAAACCTGAAAGTGGTATGGTAACAAAACAAGGTGTCCTATGAAGAGTCTGGATTGTCTCTTAAATAAGCAGGGTTCTTAAATCACCAGGGCTCAAATATCCAAGTCAGCAACAAAACTTCCTGGGTGACCTTGGGCCAGCCACCGCTTTTCAGGCCTACCTCACAGGGTGGTTGTTGGGGATTAAACGAGGAGACGGAGAACCATGTATGGCACCTTGGAGGAAAAGGTGGGATATCAATGCAAAAAAAATAAAAAAATTGAATAACTCAATCATGGTTCTAGATTCAGGTAGGTAGCCGTGTTGGTCTGACACAGTCGAATATATATATATTGTCCAGTAGCACCTTAAAGGTAAAGGTAAAGGTACCTCTGCCCGTACGGGCCAGTCTTGACAGACTCTAGGGTTGTGCACTCATCTCACTCTAGAGGCCGGGAGCCAGCACTGTCCGAAGACACTTCCGGGTCACGTGGCCAGCGTGACGACGCTGCTCTGGCGAACCGGCACCAGAGCAGCACACGGAAACGCTGTTTACCTTCCCGCTATAAAGCGGTACCTATTTATCTACTTGCACTTGAGGGTGCTTTCGAACTGCTAGGTGGGCAGGAGCTGGGACCAAACGATGGGAGCTCACCCCGCCGCAGGGATTCGAACCGCCAACCATGCGATTGGCAAGTCCTAGGCGCTGAGGTTTTACCCACAGTGCCACCTGCGTCCCTTGGAGTAGCACCTTAGAGACCAACTAAGTTTGTTCTTGGTATAAGCTTTTGTGTGCATGCTTTCGGGTATCTGAAGAAGTGTGCATGCACATGAAAGCTTATACCAAGAACAAACTTAGTTGGTCTCTAAGGTGCTCTGGACAATTTATTTTTTTATATATTTCAATAATCATGGAATTGTAGAGTTGGAAGGGATAGTGTGGGTCGCTTAGTCCAACTTCCTGCAATGCAGGCATCATTTTGCTTGATGTGGGCCTTGAAACTGTACCAACTGAAATTTCTCGCTCTCTCTCATGTAACAATTCCAGACTAAATGTATAATCTGCACCATGCATTTAGGGTAACTATTGGGACGCGGGTGGTGCTGTGGGTTAAACCACAGAGCCTAGGGCTTGCCGATCAGAAGGTCGGCGGTTTGAATCCCCGCGACGGGGTGAGCTCCCGTTGCTCAGTCCCTGCTCCTGCCAACCTAGCAGTTCGAAAGCACATCAAAGTGCAAGTAGATAAATAGGTTACCACTCCGACGGGAGGGTAAACGGCATTTCCGTGCACTGCTCTGGTTCGCCAGAAGCGGCTTAGTCATGCTGGCCACATGACCCGGAAGCTGTACGCCGGCTCCCTCGGCCAATAAAGCAAGATGAGCACCGCAACCCCAGAGTCGACCACGACTGGACCTAACGGTCAGGGGTCCCTTTACCTTTACCTTTTAAACAAATCATCAGGGTAATAATTCATGCATGGAAATGAGTTGCCAATGCTCAGATCAAGCTTTGGGATAAGGTCTCTATGAACAAAATGTAAGCCGAGAAAGTGGCCTCTTGCAAAAGCAAGCTAAGTATTAACACTGGTTTGGGGAGAAGGAAGAAAATATTATTTTATGAACACAGCCTTTCGTCGGATTAGAATGTTTGGCAGTTGTTTGTGCTCCTTGCTTTTAGATTGGTAAACTGGTATCGGGCACCATTGTTTTGGATCTAGGCTGGCTCTGTGCTATACTTTACACAGGATGGTTGTAAAGAAGACAGTCCTCTATTTGAAGGCAGTCCTTTGTCTGAAGTCTGTCTGACCAAAGAGCAGTTCACAGGTAAGGAACCATCAGAAATCACAGCAGGAGTTTGTGGTGGTCCTCAGTAGTTAGTACCTGGGACAGTGGACTGAGCAAACACACAGCAGTCACATGCAAAGGTGTGTTTTTTTAAATACACATATTCCTAGACAGCATCTTAAAAAGCAGAGACATCACCTTGCCAACAAAGGTCCGTATAGTTAAAGCTATGGTTTTCCCAGTAGTGATGTATGGGAGTGAGAGCTGGACCATAAAGAAGGCTGATCGCCGAAGAATTGATGCTTTTGAATTATGGTGCTGAAGGAGACTCTTGAGAGTCCCATGGACTGCAAGAAGATCAAACCTATCCATTCTGAAGGAGATCAGCCCTGAGTTCTCACTGGAAGGACAGATCCTGAAGCTGAGGCTCCAATACTTTGGCCACCTCATGAGAAGAGAAGACTCCCTGGAAAAGACCCTGATGTTGGGAAAGATGGAGGGCACAAGGAGAAGGGGATGACAGAGGACGAGATGGTGGGACAGTGTTCTCGAAGCTACCAGCATGATGTTGACCAAACTGCGGGAGGCAGTGGAAGACAGGAGTGCCTGGCGTGCTGTGGTCCATGGGGTCATGAAGAGTCAGACATGACTAAACGACTAAACAACAACAATTCCTGTTTTCAGTCTTTGGACACAAAGATGCTTGATATTCATTTTTTCAAACCAGAAGTGAGTCCCATTGATTTCTATGCGACTTAATGTCCATGCAGGATGGCTTTAGAATTTTGATTTAACAGAGATTACAGTGTTTCTGAATCAACAAATAACCAGTTGTTCCTAATGGCGAAGAAATTGGCACAAGGGGAAATTGGTCATTTATGTCATGCAAGCTTTTTATTGCAAGTGGTCCTAGATAAAATGAAAGCATTTATGAGATACTTCATGGAGTCTGAAGTTTTTTCTCTCTGTCTGTCTCAGCCTTTATAATTTGGGATTTGCAAAATTCATAGGTTGTTATTACTAGCCCTTTAGAGTGAAACTATTCCATATTTTTCCCAGATCATTGTACATGGCAATCTTCTAAAGAATGATGACTTTACTTGTCTTGCCTTGATTTGATTTAATTTGATTTGATTTGTTTTAATTTCATTCCTCTTTCTTTATCCCACGATATAGTTGAATTAGCTGTTGTTTCCATTTAACACATTTATATCAGCATTTCTGAAAGACTGGAAATGAATCTGACAATGACATGGTGCCCTAAAAGTCTGTGTCTCATCTAATTACGCAATGCATGTTGCATGAGCAATCAATCATGGGACTGGCAATTAGACTTGGGTGACACCCAAGTAGATTTTTTTCCACCTATGAAATTTCTCATGCACGTTTGCAAAGTGAAGAGAAGCAGGTATCCCAGGCTTGGCAGGACCTTCTCATCCACTTCTGCAACCCAAAATGTTGTAAGTTGCCATGAAAACTTGCTGTCAGAGCTGGCTCCGGGTCCCAGCTCACCAAGGACCAACGCTAGCCGGTAGTATAGTATCAAAGTCTTTATTGAAGAATAGTTTCCATTTCAAAGCCTCAGCGTCCCAGCTCTACGTCTGGACTCTAGACCAGCGAAGCTCCGTCTGAGTCTCCGCCCCCTGCGCACCAGTTTAAGACTCTAATCTTACTCCACCTCTTCCTTCTCTCTCTCTTCCTCTGGGTCCTACTACCCCCCGGGGTCTCCTCCCTCCTGGACTCTTCTGATGCAGACATTGACCCCTCTGACTCCTCCCCCTCTCTTCGGCGGGCTTTAGGACCTGGCTCCCTACCCGGGCTGCCCACCTTGCCGCCCTCCTGTACATTTGAACTTGGCGCGCGCGCGCGTTTAACTTTCCTGATGACCGTTTCCTCGCTCCCTGACGAGGGTGTGGTCACTCCTGCCTCACGTTCTCCCGCTGCCCGCGCGCCACCTGATCCCGATGCCTGGGACTCCTCCCCCCTACTGCGCTCTGGGGGGGACGCTGGTCCGGATTTCCAGCTGCTACTCTCTGAGTCCCCTCTGGCTCCTTCTTCCCGAGGTGCCCCCCTGGGCACTCCCCTTGCCTTGACTATGGGGGCCCCTTTCTGTGAATCTTCCGAGTCACTGGAGAGACTCAGAGACCTCGGACTGCTGTCCTCGCTGACATTTCCTTCGGACTCCTCCCCCTCGCTCTCCACTTCCTCCCTCTCCTGTGACTCTGCTCCTGAACCCCTGACATCCATCCCCCCCTCGAAGCCCCCCCTTCCCCCCTCCCCCTCCTCCGGCGGGGGTGCTGGGTGCTCCGTCGTTGTGGGGGTGAATGGTGGATACAGTTCGTCCCCCGTGGCGTGCATCCATCCGGATAAGTCCGGCTCGTCCTCCTTGTTTTCGCCGACCTCGATCTCCTCTGCTTCCATCTCCGTGCCGCCATGCTCGAACCCAACGTCCTCCCCCAGCACGTCCATGTCCATCTCGCCCTCGGTCCCCTCTGGGTCCGTTGCCTGCCAAGGACCCCTCAGCCACCTCCTGCTCCACCGCTCCTCTCCTCGATCGTCCCACCAAAACGAGCGGTCTGAGGCAAACCCCGAGGGCGAGCCCTCCGGGGAACGTGTTTCTATTGCTGGCTCCTCGTCCGAGGTGAACCCCTGGAATGTGCTGGTTGAAAGCGTGGGTGTGAAAAGCCAGTCGTCGAAATACTCGGCTGGCATGGGCCTGTGTGGGAACAAGGCATGAAACTCCTCCTTGAGAAGAGGCTCGTTCAGGGCATAGTCCGGCACCCAACGGTTGGCGCTGGCCGGGGTACCTTCACTGGCGAGAAAGTATTCTACTCCCTCTTCCCCCCATCTCGAGTCTAAAATCTCTGTGACCTGGTTGATGGGCTCCCTTCTTGGCGACTCCCTCCTTGGGGGGGTCTCCCCATACAGGTCTGGTGCCGTGTCCTGCGCCTGAAATCGGTGAGGTGCTTTGTAGGGCGTGAGCACCGACCTATGGAATACTGGGTGCATTCTGGATCCCTCCGGAAGTGTCAACCGGAAAGCCACCGGATTGATCTGTGCTTCAACTTGGTAAGGTCCTAGCTGCTTATGTCCGAGTTTCTTCTTAGCTAGTGATCTGGTCGGCACTGCGTGGGCCGCTAACCACACCCAGTCTCCCACCTGTATCTCCTCCCCAACCCTTCTGTGCTTGTCAGCCTGCAGTTTGTATGCGTGCTTTGCAAGCTCTAACTGCCTCCTAAGCTGTTCGTGAACCTCCTGCAATTCTGCCGCCAAGACTTCCGCTGCCTGTGGCTCCCCCTCCCCCAGTCTCTCTAATCCCGGGAAGGTCCTGGGATGCCTCCCGTTGTTGGCGAAGAACGGTGTCACCCCCGTGGACACGTGCTTCGTGTTGTTGTAGGCGAACTCAGCGAGCGGCAGGTAGTCCACCCATGTTGTCGGCTGCTGATTTGCATAGCATCTCAGGTACTGCTGCATGATGGCGTTGACGCGCTCCGCTTGGCCGTTGGTCTGCGGGTGTCTCGCCGACGCTAGGTTTATCTTGACGTTCAGGAAACCCATCAGCTTGTGCCAGAAGTTCGAAATGAACTGGCGCCCCCTGTCGGACAAGATAGACCGTGGCAGACCGTGCACCCTGAAGACGTGGTCTATGAACAGTTTGGCGGTCTGTTCTGCCGTGGCCACCTTCGCGCATGGAATGAAGTGGGCCATTTTAGTGAACATGTCCACCACCACTAGCACTGCCGTTTTACCCCTTGAGCTGGGTAAATCCGTGACAAAGTCCAGGGCCACCCTCTCCCACGGTTCGCTCGGGGTCTGCAGCGGTTCGAGCAGTCCCGCCGGAGGTTTGTGCACTGACTTGGCCCTTTGGCAGATGTCGCACCTCGAGACGTACTCCGCGACTTCCCCCCGCATCTTGGGCCACCAAAAATCTCTGGCAACTAGTTCTGCCGTCTTCTCCTTGCCAAAGTGCCCGGCGGTGGGTGCGTCGTGCAACTGCTGCAGTACTTTCGCACGGAGGTCGTCTCCCGGTACATAGAGTGCTCCTCTGCGGATGAGCAATCCGTCCCGTACTTTGAACTCGTCGTCCTTCACCGTGCCTTTGTGCACCTCCTCCATCTTGGCTTGTGCGAAGGGGTCCTCCTGCAGTGCTCGACGGACCGCCTCCAGGTCCACGGTTGCTGAAGCGCACGCCCACGCTTTCGGAGCGAAAATGTGCTTGGCCGCAGCTGGTGCCGCCTCTTCGAGGTATTGCGGCTTTCTGGACAGTGCATCTGCCATGATGTTGTTGTCGCCTGGGATGTACTCTATCCTGAAGTCGAAATCCGCAAAGAACTCCGCCCATCTGATGTGCCGCTGGTTCAGGAACCTTGCCGTACGCCAGTACTCCAGGTTCTTATGATCCGTGCGAACCTGCACTGTGTGTTTGGCCCCGATGAGGAAGTGCCGCCACGCCTTGAATGCTGCATGAATGGCCAGCAACTCCCTGTCCCAGATGGTGTAGTTCTGCTCCGACTTGCTGAGCTTCCTAGAGTAGAAGGCACACGGTCTCCAGTCCCCATGCGGGTCCTTCTGCAACAGTACGGCGCCCACGGCTCTGTCTGAGGCGTCCGTTTCAACCCTCATCGGTTTGCTGGGATTCACATGCAGTAGCTGCCCTTCGGACGAGAAGAGACGCTTAAGGTTCTGGAAGGACTGCTCCGCTTGCTCCGTCCAGATGAACTTCTTCTTCTTGGAGCTGAGCGTGTCGGTAATGGCCGCTGTCTGCATCGCGAACCCCTTGATGAACTTGCGGTAAAAGTTGGCGAACCCCACAAACCGCTGGACCTCCTTCCGATTGCGCGGGCTCTTCCAGTCCAACACTGCGCGAACCTTGGCGCTGTCCATGGCGAGCCCCTTGTCCGACAGCTTGTAGCCCAGGAAATCCACCTCCTTCTTGTCGAACTGGCACTTCTCCAGCTTGGCGTACAGCCGATGCTCCTGCAGTCTCTGCAGAACCTCCTTGACGTCTCCCTCGTGGGTCTCCTCAGATTCTGAGAATATCAGGATGTCGTCCAAGAAGCAGACGCATTTCTTGTAGAGGAGACCCGCCAGGACGTGATGCATGAAGGCTTGAAAACAGTGAGCGCCATTTTGCAAACCGAAGGGCATAACTCTGTATTCATATGTGCCCAGGGGCGTGAACATGGCAGTCTTCCACTCGTCTCCCTCCCGTATGCGAATCAGGTTGTACGCCCCTCGCAGATCCAATTTTGTAAAAACGCGTCCTTTCCTGACCGTTGCAAGCAGGTCATCTATTTTGGGCATGGGAAAGGCCGTGGGCTTGGTCTTGGAATTTAGGAGCCTGAAATCCACTATAAGCCTCTTTTGGGGCGTGTCCTTTTTCTTCACAAAGAATACAGGACTGCCCCCCGCTGCTTTCGACTCCCGGATGAAACCGCGCTTCAAGTTGAGGTCTATGAACTCCTTGAGCTCCTGCAGCTCGTCTTCAGACATGGAATACAGTTTCCCGGCTGGCAGCGTCGCCCCTGGCAGGAGGTCAATCTTGCAGTCATAGGGCCTGTGGGGAGGCAGCTTGTCTGCTTCCTTCTCGCAGAAAACCTCCAAAAACGCTGCATACTTGCGCAGCACTGCTTGCAGCGTGCTTAATTGTAGCTGCTGGTCGTCCCCTCCTTCTTCCGGGCTAGGAAGGATGCAATGTTCCGCGCAATAGGAGGAGCCGAAGGTCAGTTTGCGTTGGTACCACGCCAATGCCGGGCTGTGCCTGTGCAGCCAACTCATGCCCAAGACTACCGGCGTGTCCGACAGGTGGGTGACATTGAAGCTGATGACTTCTTGGTGATTTCCAATCCGCATCACCATTGGCTGCGTCTGTTGCACCACCTGCCCCCCTAACAAGTCTCTGCCATCCACCGTGACAACTTTCAGGGGCAGTGTGGCTGGTAGCAGTGGTATATTGTGCTGCTGAATGAATTCCAGTCCTATAAAGTCGGCGTTACTGCTGGAGTCAATGGTGATCGGCACCTCCAGAGTGCGTCCATTGGGCAGTTGGAGAGACGCTGTAAGCTGCACCACTGGTTTGGGTGGGAGGGGGTCTGTGGGTTGCAAAAGTGCTGGGGATTGCTTCATTGACTTGTCTGGCTGGACCCCAGTGCCTCTTCCTCCAGCCAGACTCCGTCGTTTAACTGTTGCTGTGTTCTCAGTTGAGTTGCTTCTGTGACTGTTGCCGAGGCTGCAGTGTGCTTGTGGAGCCTCTGGGGACACTCTTTCGCCATGTGCTGAGCACTGTCGCAGATGTAGCACTTCCTGTTCCCTCTAGGAGGCTTCGTTTTGACTGCTCCCGGTGTTAGGGCTCTGGTAGCTGACTGAGCCCTGGCACCTCCGAGCTCCATCGGTTCTTCTCCCCCTCCCTGCGAGGGTGTGGAGTGCGCACGTGCTGCTTCTTTGGGAGAGAAGGGAGGTGCTCTGGCTGGTGCCCTTCCCCAACGTCCTTCTTCTCTGTTCCAAGGACGTTCCTCCAGATGCACCCCGATTTCCAGAGCCCTCTGGACTACTTGCTGGGTGCTCCTTGGTCTCTCCCCCCTTCCAATCTCCGCTTTTACATCTGCATTCAAGCCCTCCCAAAAGAGGTCTCTGACTGGCGCAGAATCTTTTTCCCACCCCAGTGCATGAACTAGTCCGAAAAAGCGTGCATGGTACTGCCTCACGCTGGCTTTGCCCTGTTTAAGTCCATGTATGTCCCTCCTGGCAATATCGATGTCTATCTTTGATAAAAAACACGAATCCATTGCTTTAATGAAAGCCTTCGCATCTTGGAGCGCTGGATCATTATCTCTCCATAAATTCCTCAGCCACGTTTTGGCCTCCCCATGCAAATGGGACAAGATAAACCCCACTTTCTCTCTCTCATCTCTAAAGTCTTTGTCAAGCAGATCCAGCGCAAACAGCAGGTCTGCTCTGAAGTTGGGGTACTGCTGTAAACTCCCGTCGAAATGAGAGACAAGGCTGCCTCCCCTTCTCCCCAAGCCAATGCCCTCTGCTCTGGGTCCCGGTTGCCCCTGTTTAGAAAGCACGTCCAACCTGACTTGGAGATCCCGGCAGGCGTTAACCATTTCCTCCTCTCTTTTCCTGGATGCCAGTACCTCCGTGCTGAGTTGTGTCACAGCTTCTTGCAGGGCTGTTAGTTGCTCTTCCGTAGTCATCTTGCCTGAGTTTTGTGAGCTCTGGAAGCACCCCTCTTCTTCCCTCGCTGCGTCGACTCACGTGGCGAGGTTCTTGGTGCCAAAACTTTTTTATGAGACGGAGCTTACTGTCAGAGCTGGCTCCGGGTCCCAGCTCACCAAGGACCAACGCTAGCCGGTAGTATAGTATCAAAGTCTTTATTGAAGAATAGTTTCCATTTCAAAGCCTCAGCGTCCCAGCTCTACGTCTGGACTCTAGACCGGCGAAGCTCCGTCTGAGTCTCCGCCCCCTGCGCACCAGTTTAAGACTCTAATCTTACTCCACCTCTTCCTTCTCTCTCTCTTCCTCTGGGTCCTACTACCCCCCGGGGTCTCCTCCCTCCTGGACTCTTCTGATGCAGACATTGACCCCTCTGACTCCTCCCCCTCTCTTCGGCGGGCTTTAGGACCTGGCTCCCTACCCGGGCTGCCCACCTTGCCGCCCTCCTGTACATTTGAACTTGGCGCGCGCGCGCGTTTAACTTTCCTGATGACCGTTTCCTCGCTCCCTGACGAGGGTGTGGTCACTCCTGCCTCACGTTCTCCCGCTGCCCGCGCGCCACCTGATCCCGATGCCTGGGACTCCTCCCCCCTACTGCGCTCTGGGGGGGACGCTGGTCCGGATTTCCAGCTGCTACTCTCTGAGTCCCCTCTGGCTCCTTCTTCCCGAGGTGCCCCCCTGGGCACTCCCCTTGCCTTGACTATGGGGGCCCCTTTCTGTGAATCTTCCGAGTCACTGGAGAGACTCAGAGACCTCGGACTGCTGTCCTCGCTGACATTTCCTTCGGACTCCTCCCCCTCGCTCTCCACTTCCTCCCTCTCCTGTGACTCTGCTCCTGAACCCCTGACACTTGCCTACAGGACTTAAATATATTTGGAGTGCTGTGTCACCAGAGAATGAGGAACACAAGGAACTACTTAATACACAGGTCACATGACCTGTTTCTTCAGCATTCACGCTGATTTGTCTGTGGAGAACTTACAATGTCAACTATTTATTCAGCCTTCATTCTGCTTTCCTTACAAGGAGATTATTATTATTATTATTATTATTATTATTATTATTAATTTAATTTTTATTTTGCTTTAAACAAATACAGATAAACAACCAAAATTACAAAAGAAAAATCCTTAATAATAACAATGGAAAAGGCTTAAAAACTACAAAAACTATCAAAGTACATGGCAGACAAAATAAGCCATTCTGGGAAAGAAAAAAGAAAAAGGAAAGAAGGAGAAGGAAAAAAGAAAGAGAAAAAAGGGGGAGGGGGGGAAAGGGCGAAAATGAGCCAAAACACAAGAAAGCTCATCTATTGTATGCTTCCGTCAAGATCACAACAGATCATTATTCTTATCAATTCTTTCTATCTGCATTCCATAGAATCCCTCATCTTGGTATCAGGGAACACTTCCTTATGCGGTATCATTCTAAACATAGGTGAAGGTAAAGGGACCCTTGACCATTAGGTCCAGTCATAGCAAACTCTGGGGTTGCGGTGCTCATCTCGCTTTATTGGCCGAGGGAGCCAGCGTACAGCTTCCGGGTCATGTGGCCAGCATGACTAAGCCGCTTCTGGCAAACCAGAGCAGCGCACGGAAACGCCGTTTACCTTCCCACTGGAGCGGTACCTATTGATCTACTTGCACTTTGACATGCTTTCGAACTGCTAGGTTGGCAGGAGCAGGGACCAAACAACAGGAGCTCACCCCGTTGCGGGGATTCAAACCGCCGACCTTCTGATTGGTAAGTCCTAGGCTCTGTGGTTTAACCCACAGCGCCACCATAACCAGGTTTTTATTGATGTACCCTTATCCCCTAGATAATTATTTAAACATTCCCATTCTTCTTTCACCATCTTTTAAGGTTTATCTCTTATTGCATCTGTCAGCTTTGCAAGCTCAGAGTACTCCGACAATTTGACTACCCATTCATCTTTAGTGGGTGTGTTTTTATCTTTCCAGTGTTTTGCCACTATAACCCTTGCTGCTGACATCATACATATAAATAACCTGTTTTTGGGAATATTATCTGAACCAATTCCTAGTAAAAATTCTTCGGGTTTCTTGCTAAATGTGAAAACTGAAAAGAATTGCTGCCTTTTTACAGATGATTAGGAATTTAAGAATAAATTAGCAGCTGTTTGAATTTGTGAACAATTTGCTACAAAGCAGGTATACAAACACCTTGTAAATAAATGAAACGTAATTTTATATCAATTTTTTTATATTAAAACCAATAACGTCATTGGTGCCACATGTTATCTGAGATGGAGAGAGGAAATATCTCTAAACATGGTGCAGTTCAAACAGCACATCTTCACTGATCCATTTTTGTTACTTTTGCTACCTTTGTGCACGTGGTAAGCAGTGAAATATGCATCCATGTGTATATGTATGTAATGACTAGATTAGAATGATGATATGGTTTTAATTGTAGATATGTGTGTTTTGGGGGGGTTGTTTGTTTGTTTTTTGTTTGTTTTCCTTTTTTGTGTCCTTTTTTCTTGTTTTTTGGATTCAGTGCTTGTAATTTTTGTTAGAATTTTGCATTGAAATAAAAAAAATAAAAAAAGAAACCAAGGGCAAGTTTAGACAGATAATAAAAGGATATGCAGTGGTACCTCAGGTTAAGAACTTAATTAGTTCTGTTCCTAACCTGAAGACCACTTTAGCTAATGGGGCCTCCTGCTGCTGCCGCGCTGCCGGAGCACGATTTCTGTTCTCATCCTGAAGCAGAGTACTTAACTCGAGGTAATAGTTCTGGGTTAGCGGAGTCTGTCGTATGTAACCTGAGGTACCACTGTATACAATTTTAAAAAAGAAAAATGCATGGCAAGAAGTTGTTTAATGGAAAACTCCCCCGTTCCACATTGCCTTATCACAAACAGAGCCGGCCCAAGCATGAGGCAAGGTGAGGAGACTGCCTGAGGCAGCAGGATTCACCAGGGCAGCAGATCCCAATGTCAATCTTCCTTCCCCACTTTTTCCTGAAGCAGGTCTTCCCTCACCCCCTTTTCCCTGGTGAGAAGGAGGTCGCCATTTTGTAGTCTGCCTCAGGTACCAAAATGTCTTGGGCCAGTCCTGATCACAAACTCCTCTGTTTCAGAAGTGGTTTGATTTTGTGGCATGGGAGGCTACTGTTTCTGAAACTCCAGCCCAAAGACTCCTTGGGCATGTAGAATTAGTTGCTCAGTTCCTTGGATCTCAGCCATGCATTCCATGGAATTTAGGACAATTATTGATGTGGAAATGCTTGCTATTTGCCAGTGCAGGGAAAGGCGGTAGGATCCCATTGCTCTCCGGCGCGTATCATTTGTGTAATTAAAGTCATCACCCTGAGTTATGGCAGAAGGAAGGAAAGCTGGCTCCATTCTGATCAGTTCTGTGATCTCAGTTTGAATAGTTTCGACCAGAAATCCTAAAGGGCTCAGCAAATATTTGTACAGCGCAGCAGTTCAGCAAAGATTTGCCTTCCTTTCTGAAGCAGGTCCGAGTTAGGGAAATCCCCGACACCTGCAGAATGACTATATTACTTGTTAAAAGAAGCAGAAACCAAACCAAATAAGGGAATTGTGAATCAGCTTTGGGGGGGGGGAGAGAGGAAAAATATATTTGGCTAAGTGTCTGGGCATGGAATTGAGGAAAGCACATGCACTGATTTAAAAAATACCAGAGAATTAAGATGACAAGAGGTGTTTTCAAAAGGTGAGGTCATGCCAACTTTATCATTGCCCACATTTTCCAGTTTTGTGGTGGTGTTTTCAAAGTAGGGATGTTGTTGGACCTGTAACACTGGCCATAGCTCACGGACAGCGTCCAAGATTTTCCTGCTGAAGTTTTACATTGCTCTTATAACTGAATATGCAGCGAGGAGCCCCGTCTGTTTACTTGTTGTAAATGACTTCCATTAGCTACTGTTTTCAGAAGGCTATAGGCTAAAATACAAAGCTATTGTACTACCAACCTTACCATATGCTTGTGAAACATGGGCCACTTATAAACGCCATCTCCAACTCCTCGAAAGATTCCATCAACGGTGTGTCTGAAAATTTTTACATGTCACTTGGGAAGACAGGCGAACTAATACCAGTGTACTGGAAGAAGCAAGGATACCATTGTTGAAGCAATGATTCTTCAACATCAACTTTGTTGGACTGGTCATGTTGTGCAGATGCCTGATGATCGTCTTCCAAAGCAACTACTGTATTCCGAACTTAGAAATGAAAAGCGTAATGCCTGGTGGTCAACAAAAGAGGTTTAAAGACTCTCTCAGGGCAAATCTTTTTTTAAAAAAGTAGTATAAGCACTTGATAACTGGGAAACACTGGCCTGTGAGAGCTCCAATCGGAGAACAGCCTTTACCAAAGGTGTCGTGGGTTTTGAAGATGCTCGAATTTGGGACGAAAGGGAGAAACGTGCTAAGAGGAAGGGACACTTGGCAAACCCTCACCATGATGAACTCCTGCCTGGAAACCTATGTCCCCACTGTGGAAGGATGTGTGGATCCAGAATTGGCCTCCACGGTCACTTACGGACCCACTGTTAAAACTGTGTTTAAAGAAGAAGAAGAAGAAGAAGAGGAGGGGGGGGAGTTTGGATTTGATATCCTGCTTAATCACTACCCGAAGGAGTCTCAAAGCGGCTAACATTCTCCTTTCCCTTCCTCCCTCACAACAAACACTCTGTGAGGTGAGTGGGGCTGAGAGACTTCAGAGAAGTGTGACTAGCCCAAGGTCACCCAGCAGTTGCATGTGGAGGAGCGGGGAAGCGAACCCGGTGCACCAGATTACGAGTCTACCGCTCTTAACCACTACACCACACTGGAAGACAATCGTATTCGGCTACAAGTGATCACCAAAGAAGGTAGGCTAAAGTGGAGGAGAATTAAATGGCTGCACCGGTGGGTTTCATTGAGACCCCTCTCCCCATCCTACCCCACTTCAGAGTGATGTAATAGTTGATTCATCTTTCCAGGGGACTCTGTGAATTATATCTCTGTGAGGTAGATAGGGGTCTCCTAGCAACTCTTGGCGGCGCTGTGGGTTAAACCACAGAGCATAGGACTTGTTGATCGGAAGGTTGGCGGCTCGAATCCCCGCAATGGAGTGAGCTCCCGTTGCTCGGTCCCTGCTCCTACCAACCTAGCAGTTTGAAAGCACGTCAAAGTGCAAGTAGATAAATAGGTACCGCTCCGGCGGGAAGGTAAACGGCCTTTCCGTGTGCTGCTCTGGTTTGCCAGAAGCGGCTTAGTCATGCTGGCCACATGACCCGGAAGCTGTACGCCGGCTCCCTCGGCCATTAAAGCGAGATGAGCGTCACAACCCCAGAGTCGGTCACGACTGGACCTAATGGTCAGGGGTCCCTTTACCTTTACCTTTGCAATTCTCAGCACTACTAACAAATAACAGCTCCCAGGATTCTTTGGGGGAAGCCAGGACTGTTTAAAGTGGTATAATACTGCTTTAAACGTATATTGCAGGTGGAACCTCTCTCTCTATCGCGCATGCACACAAACCTTCCAAATGAGAATTAAAAACTGCTTGTTCAGAAAGGAAATTTCTAGCAGGTCGCTTATCACGGAGAGTCCAAATAAACCTGTCATCTGATAGAAGTCACAACCCACTTCTAAGTCCTGCAGACATTTCCTGATCCTCTGAACTCTTAATCTCTTGGCATCGAATAAAGATGACATCAGGGCTTCCCTGAAATGTGTGACCTACCAACTGCGCACACCTGTCCACAGCAATTTCCCATGAGGATGAATGAATTGGTGTCTGTTAACTTCATGGGGAGTTCCACTCTGAGGCCCTATTAGTATTAGTATTAGTATTAGTAGTATTAGTATTAGTATTAGTATTATATACCGCCCTATACCCGCAGATCTCAGGGAGGTTCACAACACAAAATCACAATATAAAAACACAAAATACATAATAAAAATAAAAGCAAGAACAATCCAATAACCCCCCCCCTTTAAAAGCAGTTTCATACTTCTTTATTTTATTTTATTTTTAGTTTTTTATTTATACAACAAGAAAGACAAACAAACAAACAAAGAACACAAATATCAAATTATACACAAATTACAAAAATAACCATAGACACATAATATTCTTAGCAGACAATAAAACATCTATTGGTCTTAACACTAAAGACCCGACCTCCCGTCCATTCCATACTTCAAATTCATATTACTTATTGCCAATACACATTTTTTCTTATAATTAAACTTATTCTCATTACATCTAATTTCTTATATCTATCTTACAACTATTACTGAAGTTCCTCGAATGCTGCAACAGAATTTAAACTACTATATTTATTTTTCAGATATTCTTTGAAAACCTCCCATTTAGAAACAAATTCTTGTTTTGATTTATTCTTTATTTTTTCTGATAAACCATCTAATTCAGCATATTCTGTCAGCTAAAAGCAGTTTCATACTTCTTTAAACAGCCATGGCTTCAACCAGAGAGTCCTGGGAACTGTAGTTCGGCAAAGATACTGAGAGTTGTTAGGAGATGCATGCGCCCAGCTTATTTTTCACACAGCCCTACAATTCTGAGAGTGGTTGTAACAGCCAACTCCTGGGGTCCCCAAGAACTGTAGCTGTGTGAAGCTGAACGGGGGGGGGGGGGTCCCCTAACAACAACTGTGAGCAGCCTTAACAAACTATGGCTCCCAGAATTATTTGAGAGGAAACCCAAATATTCTAGCGCTCTAAATGTGTTTCAGTGCCAGATTTATGAATAAGCTAAACAAGCTATAGCTTGGGGCCCCACCCCAAAAAAATTAAAGAAAAAAACTGGATATACATTTCCAAAATATAAGATAAAAAACAAATAAAATAAAACCTACATACAGCAACGTTGTTTTGTGTTGTGTACGCTCCTATTTGTTATGTGCAAATGGCTTTAGATGCCTATTAGGTCCATAAATTACCATATAGCATATGTTCAACACAAACAGGGACAATATAAAGGGCCCCATTACCTTCAGTAGCTTAAAGGTAAAGGTACCCCTGACCATTAGGTCCAGTCGCAGACGACTCTGGGGTTGTGCACTCATCTCACTCTATAGGCCGAGGGAGCCGGCGTTTGTCCACAGACAGCTTCCAGGTCATGTGGCCAGGCTGACTAAGCCACTTCTGGCGAACCAGAACAGCGCACGGAAACGCCGTTTACCTTCCCGCCGGAGCGGTACCTATTTATCTACTTGCACTTTGATGTGCTTTCGAACATTTAGGTTGGCAGGAGCAGGGACCGAGCAACGGGAGCTCACCCCATCGCAGGGATTCAAACCGCCGACCTTCCGATCAGCAAGCCCTAGGCTCAGTAATTTAGACCACAGCGCCACCTGCGTCCCTTCAGTAGCTTAGGGCCTAACTCCGACCCTGTGTGTAGTGCTGATGAGGCCGAGTGTGCTGGGTTGGTAGGAATAACTTTACAGTGGTACCTCTGGTTACGTACTTAATTTGTTCCTGAGGTCCATTCTTAACCTGAAACTGTTCTTAACCTGAAGCACCACTTTAGCTAATGGGGCCGCCTGCTGCTGCCGTGCCACTGGAGTACGATTTCTGTTCTTATCCTGAAGCAAAGTTCTTAACCCGAGGTACTATTTCTGGGTTAGTGGAGTCTGTAACCTGAAGCGTATGTAATCTGAAGCGTATGTAAACCGAGGTACTACTGTATATCAAAGGCTGCTAGACAAAAATAAATAGCATGATTAAGACACTACAGGAGACGGGGAAATCCTCACCTGTGGTTAGGGATAGACCAAAGTCAAAAGAGGACAGTGCTCCTGCCCTATCAGTTTCCGTGACTTCTTTGGCAACTGGCCACTGCAGATGGTCCTTGTCAGTGGAATGTGCCATTGAGCGCCACTGAAGACTGGAAGACCATGTAAGTCTGGGTCTGTACAGACTGACAGCCCTCCAGGTCTTCTGGCTGATTCATGCGGCACCCAGTCAGAGTGACTTGCATGCATGAATTCCCCACCACAGATCAGACGCCACAGGTCAAACGTTCATATCGTCCCTCAAACAAAACACAGTTCTGCGGGATCAACTCATAGTCGGCTGTGAGGGAAGGCTGAGTAACCAAGGGATATGAAAATGCATCGATGGATTTTCCTTTGGGCACAAACTGATAGCAGCTGGCATTTGTGACTAAACGGTTGACATGGGCACAGTGACATCTACTGGTCATAATGTGGGAACGCCGTTTTATTTATTCTCTTTTTTGTTTCTCATTCCACAAATCCCTTTCCCCTCCCTTATTTGATTGTGCCAAACTGTTAGGACACATGCAAGGCTGTCCAGAGAGGCTCCTTCTCTGTTGTCTTTTCAGTGATGGTTGTTGCTGCCCTTTAAAGCCCTAAACGGCCTTGGTCCTGTATACCTGAAGGAGCATCTCCGCTCCCATCGTTCAGCCTGGACACTGAGGTCCAGCTCCGAGGGCCTTCTGGCGGTTCCCTCCCTGCGAGAAGTGAAGCTACAGGGAACCAGGCAGAGGGCCTTCTCGGTAGTGGCGCCCGCCCTGTGGAATGCCCTTCTATCAGATGTCAAGGAAATATACAACTATCTGACTTTTAGAAGACATCTGAAGGCAGCCCTGTTTAGGGAAGTGTTTAATGTCTATTGTTTTACCATTTTTTTGTGCTGTAAGCAGCCCAGAGTGGCTGGGGAAACCCTGGGGTATAAATAAAATTATTTTTATTTTATTTTATTTTATTTTATTTATTATTTAAAGCCGGGTAGCGTGTTGTATTTGAGCTCAGGACCTGAGGTTCCCCACCTCTGAGAGCCCTGCAACTGGGCATTTGAGAGTGGCTTTCATCTTTTTTTTGCACAGGAGAAAGAATAATAAAAATAATAATTTATTATTTATACCCCGCCCATCTGGCTGAGTTTCCCCAGCCACTCTGGGAGGCTTCCAATCAAGTGTTAAAAACAATACAGCATTAAATATTGAAAACTTCCCTAAACAGGGCTGCCTTCAGATGTCTTTTAAAGAGAAGATAGCTGCTTATTTCCTTCACATCTGAAGGGAGGGCATTCCACAGGGTGGGCGCCACTACCAAGAAGGCCCTCTGTCTGGTTCCCTGTAACCTCGCTTCTCGCAATGAGGGAACCGCCAGAAGGCCCTCGGCGCTGGATCTCATGTCTGTGCTAAACGATGGGGGTGGAGATGCTCCTTCAGGTATACTGGGCTGAAGCCATTTAGGGCTTTAAAGGTCAGCACCAACACTTTGAATTGTGCTCAGAAATGTACTGGGAGCCAATGCAGATCTCTCAGGACCGGTGTTATGTGGTCTTGGCGGCCACTCCCAGTCACCAGTCTAGCTGCCGCATTCTGGATTAATTGCAGAATCAAACATTACCCTTTCCAAAGCTACATGGAAGCGTGGCTTGGCTTTGGTCTAAGTGTGTCTGTTTCCCAAAAGTGAACAATCGATTCCCACACCTTCTCTCTTTTTTGCCTGCCCCTGGGTACGATGGAACAGCACCTCAATAGGTTGTAAGCCTCCCTGCTGCCTTTGGCAAGACCAAGAGGTGGGGGAGGAGGGTCATGGGAAAAGACCTTTCAGACAGGAGGCTCCATGAGATGCTTCTTTCCAAACCTGGGCAACAAGCATCCCTTCCTGGCTTCTCCTTGCATCCTTTCGTCTGCCTCTCACATACACGCCCAGCCAGAATGGCTCCTTCCCTGGCTTCCTCCTCTGGCTGGCCTCATCGCTTGGTGCACGGCATGTTCCGACTTGTAGCCTTGCCAGGTAGGATGGCTTGGCTGAAGTTGTTGCCAGCAGCTGGGGATAACCCAGAGGCTTCTTGGGGCTAGCTGCCGATAGAGGAGGGTTTGCAGCATAGCTGTCAGCCGTCCCTTATTTGGCGGGAAACTCCCTTATCCCAGCGTCGTGTCCCGGATTGAAGATGTCCCTTAAATTTCCTGGGTTTCACGCTCGCCCGGCTTGGGAAGGAAGCAGCAGCTCGGGGTCCTCCGCCGCGAGAGAGAGAGCGCGCACACGAGCTGCCGCGTCTCCATCTCTCCCTTTTCCTTTTTTTAAAAAAAAGATATTTATTGAAATTTCAACATGTTACAAAAATAAGAAAAAAGAAAAAAGAAAAAGAAAATACAAAATAAAAGCAGTTAAAAACAAATCAGTCTTTCCATATATCTTTCATTTACTTGTTTCCCTGACCTCATCACACCTCCCTCTCTTGTATTCCAGTTCAGTTAGTTAATTCAGCAAATCCTTTCCCTCTTTGATTTTATCTTAATCTTTTATCTTAATATATTGTAGCTTTAGATTATCACCTGTTAACAGCCCATTTTTACATATTCCTTTATAACATTGCTGCTAAAAAAACCACTTAACCTCAATCCAACATCATTCTAACATTCATTAATTTTATAATATTTCTGTAGATAGTCTTTAAATTTCTTCCAATCTTCTTCCACCGACTCTTCTCCCTGGTCTCGGATTCTGCCGGTCATTTCCGCCAATTCCATATAGTCCATCACCTTCATCTGCCATTCTTCCAGAGTGGATAAATCTTATGTCTTCCTATCTCTCCCTTTTCCCCCTCGGGCACGTCGTGAGGAGACGGGTGGCGGCGGTTGGGCAGGCAGCCCCTCTCTTGCGAGACTTCCGCCGCGCTGCCAGGGGAAGCCAGAGGTGGCAGCGGCGGCTGAGGAGGCAGCCTGAGGGAGGAGGAAGAGGAGGCGACGGGGAGAGACGCAGAAGGGCAGTGCTTCAGTGGCTGCGGTGGTGCCGCAACCGCCTCATGCCGGACTCGCGGGCGGGAGTCTCTCTCCCTCCCTCCCTCTCTCTCGAGTGGGGAAGGGTCGATGGAACTCCTCGCTCCAGGACGAAGGCAGCCCCAACGTGCATAAGCTAAGCAAAATCCCTTATTTTGGCTGCTGATCCCTTATTTTCGAGGCTGAAATAAGGATTTTCAAATCTGTAAGTTGACAGCTATGGTTTGTAAGGAGATGTAGCCTGCATGCACGAACAGCCCAGATTGGGATGGAGACTCACAAGTGGTGAGTATGCACATGTGCCGGTGTGTGAAATGATGGCACTGATCATCCAGCTCAGGGATGAGGAATTTGTGGTTCTCCAGATGTTGGCCTCCAGTACCCATCAGCCCCTGCAAGCACAGCTGATGGTCAGAGGTGGTGGGAGTTGTAGTCCAGCAACACATGGAGAGTCACAGGTTCCTCATCCATTCTGATCCACCTGTAAGCCACATAAGACCTAGTCCTGGCATAGGCAAACTTGGCCCTCCAGATGTTTTGGGACTACAGCTCCCATCATCCCTAGCTAACAGGACCAGTGGTCAGGGATGATGGGAGTTGTAGTCCCAAAACATATGGAGGGCTGAGGTTGCCTATGCCTGACCTAGTCCCTGGTGCTGACTGACTCCAACTACGAAAGCTGATCCTGCTGCTCAAAGGGCCTAATAGGGACCATCTTGCTTGGGGGTTGTAGTTGGCAGCAACATTTAATTCTGGGGGGGAATATACTATTTTTGCTGCCATCTGGATTATGATCTGTATTTTTATTCTTAGGCCTAAATATGAATTGATGCTGAATGAGTTGTTTAACTTGATTAGTAGAATATATTTATTTATATCCCACCTTTTTCCCTGATGGCAGCTTACAGGTGAAAATAAGAACCACTAAAAACATAGGGGGAAAACAACCATCAAAGAAAGAATTAAACATTGATAGAATTGAAGCTATCTACATATATAAAAAATTAGTGTATATTTATCTCTTTGATTGTTTTTTTTAAAAAATTATAGCCCATCAATGTTTGTATGGCTATTGAGAGTTGGTTGATATGTCTTATAGTTCCTGGTGAGTTCTCTTAAAATGTTGTTATATTTTATTATGGAAACACCCAATGCTTGTGAGCTGCTTTGAGAAAATAGCATACAAATGTTGTTGTTAAAATGTATATACCGCCCCATACCCAGAGGTCTCAGGGTGGTTCACAAGATAAAACCACAATATCAAAGCACAAAATACATGATCAAAATACAGTGGTACCCCGCAAGACGAATGCCTCGGAAGACGAAAAACTCGCTAGACGAAAGGGTTTTTCGTTTTCTGAGGTGCTTCGCAAGACGGATTTTCCTAAGGGCTTGCTTCACTAGACGAAACGGCCCTGCCTCTCGTGTCATGGCGACGGTCACTGCACGCATGCACGCTCGCTTCCCCGTTCCTCCGGCTCCCTCCCACCTTCCGGCTGACGGTTAGTGCCTCGCGCCATTGCCCACCCCCCTCGCGCGCTCCCCTCAGAGAGCCGCTGCAGCCAGAGTTGCGCTCCTGAGCCCCACCACCCTCCAACAGCCGCGTTGCATGGTGGCCACAACGCGCGGGTGAGTCTGAGGTACCAGCTGCGGCAGCTGTCCTGCTTCTCCCCGCCCCTCCCCACCGTTGTCAGTGTTTAAATGCAGTGGTGTTTTGCAAGACGAAAAAACTCGCACAACGAAAAAACTCGCGGAACGAATTAATTTCGTCTTGCGAGGCACCACTGTATAAACTAAAACAACCCAATAATCACACACACACACCTTAGAAGGGCATTGGATGTCAAACAGGCAAAGGCCTGGCTAAAGAGCAACGTTTTTGCCTGGCGCTTAAAGATGTAAATAAACATGGTGGTGATGAGAATTTTCTTATTTATGAGATATAAACTCCTCTGCAAGTCAGAACGTAGACAGCAGCTCCATCATCTCTGACCACTGGTTGTACTGGCAGCGGGTGATGAAGTCCAACATCTGGAGAGCCACAGATCCCCCATCCCTGGTGTAGATGATCCTAAAATCACTTCTTTGAGAATTTGGAATGGGCATCTTGGGAAGATCCCAGTCAGTATAACCAATTTCCAGCCCTGGTCAGTACGACCAGGCACAATGGGAGTTGTACTCCAAGAACATCTGGAGGGCCAACAGTTCCCCAGTATACTGGTTTGCAACCTTGCTGCCTGTACAGGTTCTTCTGAGTCAATGTAACTTCCATGAGATAATATGCATGACTACCCCAGCGCCAAGAAACACCTTCAGAAACCAACAGCTGAACGCTTGCCTTGGAGGGGAAATACATTTGTCTCTGACTGTTGTGAAATTGCCTTGGCACACATCTTCATTCAAAGTCCCCAAGCAGAACACGGGTGAGAACATCCAAATCTGGAGAGGTATCTTGACTGACGTTTGGGGTTACTCAAACAAGGAAAGTTTTGATGTGATTTTAGAACTCCTGGGAAAGGAAGATGGCTGGGCCTTTGCTCACTCCCACAGCCCCGTCTCAACAGGTGATAAGATGCTTTCTAGAAAGGGATGTTGCTGCCCCAGTGTCCTGGCCAGTTCAACCCTAGATTTGCAGACCTTCCAAGTGTCCCAATTTTCCGGGGACAGTCCCGGATTTACATAAGCCGTCCTGGATTCTGATTTGATCCTGAAATGTCCCGCTTCCAGTTGTTGTTGTTGTTTAGCCGTGTCCGACTCTTCGTGACCCCCTGGACCAGAGCACACCAGGCACTTCTGTCTTCCACTGCCTCCCGCAGTTTGGTCAAACTCATGCTGGTAGCTTTGAGAACACTGTCCAACCATCTTGTCCTCTGTCGTCCCCTTGACAGGAAAGCTCAGGGACCAAGAAGACAAGAAATTCAAGCAAGAATGGGAAAAGTTTATAGTTTATTTAGATGACCACTGTAAGCAGATGAAAACATTTGTTGCTGTTGTTTAGTCTTGTCTGACTCTTCGTGACCCCATGGACCAGGGCATGCCAGGCACTCCTGTCTTCCACTGCCTCCCGCAGTTTGGTCAAACTCATGCTGGTAGCTTCGAGAACACTGTCCAACCATCTCGTCCTCTGTCCTCCCCTTCTCCTTGTGCCCTCCATCTTTCCCAACATCAGGGTCTTTTCCAGGGAGTCTTCTCTTCTCATGAGGTGGTCAAAGTATTGGAGCCTCAGCTTCAGGATCTGTCCTTCCAGTGAGCACTCAGGGCTGATTTCCTTCAGAATGGATGATAAATGAAGTCTTTAAAATGGATAAGAAAATCGGTTTTCAAACAGAAAAATCCAAACTGGAAACGGAATTATTAGATACAAAAACAAAAAAAACTATCTAAGATGTACAGTTTATTGCTGGAATGGCATACGAAAGATGAACAAGTGAAATCTGTGATGATTGAATGGGCCAGGCACAATATCATGATGGTGGATTGGGAGAAATTGCGGAAAAAAGGAATTAAATTTACAGCTTGTCATGTATTAAGAGAGAATTTGATGAAAATGATGTATAGATGGTATTTAACAGCAGTGAAGTTAGCAAAAATGTATAAGACTCATGATAATAAATGCTGGAAATGCAGAGAAAAAAAAGGAACCTTTTACCACATGTGGTGGACGTGCCCCAAGGTAAAAGACTGCTGGGAAAGGATTTGTAATGAACTGAAAAAAGTGTTGAAAAACACATTTATTAAAAAACCAGAAGACTTTTTACTTGGTATAGTGAGCGGTGAAATCCCCAAAAAGGATGTTACTTTTTTTCTGTATGCCACAACAGTTGTGAGAATATTGCTAGCGAAGAACTGGAAGAAACAAGATTTACCAACTATAGAAGAATGGCAGATGAAGATGATGGACTATATGGAACTTGCCGAACTGACCACGAGACTCCGAGACCAGAGAGAAGAGACGGTGGAAGAAGATTGGAAGAAGTTTAAGGAATATTTGAAAAAAATATGTTAATATTTATATCTTAGAATAGCTTTGGAAGTGGATTTAGGCTGTAGGGTTAGAAGGAGAAGATAGCGTATTTTAAAATAGTATTATTTGCAAGTGATAAAATGTGAAGATTTTTATGGTTAAAGTAAGTGTGATTTAAAAAAATAGTTAGAAATTATGATATATGTAAACTGCTAAAGATGAGGTAAAATGAAAATCAGATAGGGGGGACTTGGGGAAGCCCACCTAACAATGTTTAGAAAAAATATGGATAAGACAAGAATCTGTTTCTATTGTTTGTTTTCCTGTTTGTTATAAAATGAATAAAAAATGGGGGGGGGGAGAAATGTCCTGCTTCTCCTGAGGACACCCCCATTTTCATAGGAGAAATGTTGGAGGGTATGGAGTTACATGACACCAACCCTGAGCCAAGGAGATAAGTAACTACATAATCTTTAGAAGACATCTGAAGGCAGCCCTGTATAGGGAAGTTGTATTTTTTAAATGCTGAATGTTTTATTATGTTTTTATGTATGTTGGAAGCTGCCGAGAGTGGCTTGGGTAACCCAATCAGATGGCTGGCGTATAAAAATTCACAAATTGTTTTCCAGTCTTCTCCAATACGCTTCTGGTTCACTCTGGAACTCCTACCCATAGACAGAATGCCTGTACAGTGGTGCCCCACAAGACGAAATTAATTCGTTCTGCAAGTTTTTTCGTTCTACGAGTTTTTTCGTCTTGCGAAGCACCAATGTGTATTGACGGTTTCCCGTAGGAATGCATTGGTGGTTAAAAAAAAAAAGGCGCAAGACGTTTCGTCTTGTGAAGCAAGCCCAGAGGGAAATCCGTCTTGCGAAGCAACCCAGAAAACGGAAAACTCTTTCGTCTTGTGAGTTTTTCGTCTTCCGAGGCATTCGTCTTGCGGAGCACCACTGTATTTGCCACTGCTATCAATCCATGACACATTACAGGAAGCTGAATCAATGAGAGACCTTTCTGAGCATGACAAATGATTTTATTGCCATCTAACTGGGCCTGGATTTGGGGATTCATGTTTGGAAGCATGACAAAGATCTGAATCATTAACCCAGACTGCATAGGAAACTCCACACTGTTGTGATACGTTTCCTTGTATTTCTGATCTCCTTTGAATCAGAGAAAGAATTCCCCCCAGCCACACACATCTCATGTTTACTCACTGGTGACTTGGTGCAGACATTTCTGGATTTCCATTGGTTATCCTGCCATATGGTCATTTCTTGTGTGTTGTTGTGCGTCAGGGCATAACATGGAACTACCATGTTGGCTACCTCAAGCAGGAGATTTGGGGTAGCAAGTCATGGCTTAATTTATTATTGTTGTACTTTGGCTACCAGAGAATGGAAGGGGGGACAGTCCCTTATCCCAGCTCCATGTCCTGCTGCTGTCCCTTATTGATGATGTCCCTTAAATAAGCTACTGAAGGTAATGGGGCTCTTTCTATGTCCAGCTGTCCTTTGTCAACAACAAATTGTTGCTTTTTTTGTGTTGAATATATGCTATATGGTAATTTATGGACCTAATAGGTATCTAAAGCCATTTGCACACGACAAAATATGTATTTTATCAAAGTAATTGTTGATCCCTTATTTTGGCTGCTGATCCCTTATTTTCGAGGCTGCTGGTCCCTTATTTTCAAACCTGTAAGTTGACAGCTATGGGGGAGTGTCAGTTTGCGTTTTTTAGTACAGAAAGTATCGATCTGATGTGTAGATATTGTTCCTATTCTACTTAATTCTGGAAGCTTCTAGAAGCTTCTCTGTGTGAAAGAAGCTTCATGATGTTTGGGTTATTCCTTCTGGAAAGCTGAGTACAGCTGGCTTAAACTGCTTCTGTTATCTCTTTCAGTCAAGGTCATGCTGACTATAATAGTAGGGACAGAAGGAGCCTGTTTTTCACTTACTTTCTTTTTCTATCTCTTTTCTGTCTGGTGTGGTGTTCTGTATGCTTAGTGTTAAGTTTTAGTCTTGTTACAGTGGTACCTCGGGTTAAGAACTTAATTTGTTCTGGAGGTCCGTTCTTAACCTGAAACTGTTTTTAACCTGAGGTACCACTTTAGCTGCCAGCATGAGTTTGACCAAACTGCGGGAGGCAGTGGAAGACAGTAGTGCCTGGCGTGCTCTGGTCCAGGGGGTCACAAAGAGTCGGACATGACTAAACAACAATAACAACAACCACTTTACCTAATGGGGCCTTCCGCTGCCACCACACCGCTACCCCGCAATTTCTGTTCTCATCCTGAAGCAAAGTTCTTAATCCAAGGTACTATTTCTGGGTTAGCGGAATCTGTAACCTGAAGCATCGTAACCCGAGGTACCACTGTATAAGTTATTTTAAGTTTAAGTTAAGTCTGCTGCAACTGGATTTCTTAGGGACAGTGCCAATCCTGAATGTATTGGATTTGTGACCATTATGCTCACTTGGCTATAGCTCAGTGGAATGATATCTTCCTGACATGCAGAGAAGTTCCCAGGCTTAATCCCTGGTATCTCCAGGTACCAGGGGTGCAGGCGGTGCTGTGGTCTGAAACCACTGAGCTTCTTGGGCTTGCTGATCAGAAGGTTGGCGGTTCAAATCCAATTGACGGGGTGAGCTCCTGTTGCTCTGTTCCAGCTCCTGCCAACCTAGCAGTTCAAAAGCATGCCAGTGCAAGCAGATAAATAGGTACCACTGCGGCGGGAAGGTAAAGGGCATTTCGGTGTGCTCTGGCTTCCGTCACAGTGTTCAGTTGCACCAGAAGAGGTTTAGTCATGCTGGCCACATGACCCAGAAAGCTGTCCGCAGATAAATGCCGTCTCCCTTGGCCTGAAAGCGAGATGAACACCACAACCCCATAGTCGCCTTTGACTGGACCAGGGGTCCTTTACCTTTTACCTTTACCAACCTTCTGTGTACAAATAACTGTGGTTGATTCATTACCTTGTTATTATAGACCTCTGGTAAGGGAACCTAATATGCAGGAACAGGAGAGTAAAAGCAAGTTAAGAAACCCCAGTCTGGTCCAAGGTGCAAAGGACATAATTCTCATGAACATGGTGAGCAATGTGTTGGTGTGCCAGGCAGTGTCTCCTTGTTATTCAGGTGAACAGCAGTTCTGGGCTGGTACATTGGCCAGTTTCTCTCTCCTTCAGCATCAGCATGACATCACAATGGCCTGTGTCTCTCCTTCTGGTTGGACACATCCGTGTGAGGACACAGTGGCCAGTCTGTCCAGGGGTCCTTTACCTTACCTTTACCTCTCTTTCCCCCCCCCCACCTTATCTCAAGGTACAACTGGGAGAAAGGCCTGCATGAATCCCTTGAGGAATGCTGGCAGTTAATGTAGATCATACTGAGCCAGATGGCTCAATGGTTTGGCTCAGGATAGGGAAAGCCTATGTGTCGCAATAAACCTACTGGTCTTTTAAGCTGCCACAAAACTATTTGTTTTTGTTGCAACAACCAGAACTTAGGAATTTGTACTTATCACTGTATACACCTGAGCTTCCCATAGACCTATCGCCGGAACTCATTCATTTTTTTCATAGTGAATATGAATATTTTTTATAATGTGAATATGAAGTCATTAGCTAAGCATCTTGGACCATTATTATCGTAAATTAGAAGGGAACCAACTCTTGTCGAATTAGTGTGCCTCTTGTTTGATCAGGATTCATTTAGAACACCAAAAACTTGTGGCAGAACACATTTGAAATGATAGGTTCTAAGGAAAGCTATGTTTATATTTTAGGTAGACATTTGTTTTCCCTCTGCAATCATCATTGGAACAAGCAAATTTACATAGTATCCTTACGGGAAATGCTATTTCCTCAGTTTAGAATGTATGGTTTTAGTCTGGTAGGAAACATTTTGAAAGTTCTGAATGTATTGAAATTGCACAGCGGCTCATTGCTTAGAATGCAGTAACACAGCTCTTGAACTTCATAGAAGGATATATTTTCTGTACTGTTTAGCCGAAAATAATAACAACAATACAGAAGAATAACTTCTTAATAATTCTATATACAGTGGTGCCCCGCAAGACGAATGCCTCGCAAGACGGAAAACCCGCTAGACGAAAGAATTTTCCGTTTTGGAGGTGCTTCGCAGGACGAATTTGCTATGGGCTTGCTTCGCAAGACGAAAATGTCTTGCGATTCCTGGGGTGTTTTTTTTCTCTCCCTACCCCCTTTTTCTAAGGCACTAAGCTGCTAATAGCCTTTTAGCAGCTAACCCGCTAATCCCTTAAGCCTTTAATAGCTGCTAATAGCCGCTAATCCGCTAATGGGCTTGCTTCGCAAGACGAAAAAACCGCTAGACGAAGAGACTCACGGAACGGATTCTTTTCGTCTTGTGAGGCACCACTGTATGTGTTTGGGACATAGGAACCAACTCCTAGATGCAGAGCTCCTTTCAGGACCCCCAATAAAATATGAGGGGGCCAGCCCGCCCCCCAAGTTGATGGGCATTGTCATTGATGGTATGTGTGCCCAACATCTTGTGACATCATTATGCAGAGAGGGGCTTACCTGCCGCCCCACATATTTTATTCAAGTTTGCACCCCTGCTTTGGGGGTTTCCCTCTGCTAGTTTGTCATTTTTGAAATGGGAATCCGAACCAGACGAGCCCTTGACCCGATCCACAGAGGGGCTCTTCCTGCATACAACACATGCATATGGGGAACTGGAGACCAGGACGCTTTCACCATGCGCATCCTTTGTTGTTGTTGTTTAGTCGTTTAGTTGTGTCCGACTCTTTGTGACCCCATGGACCAGAGCACGCCAGGCACTCCTGTCTTCCACTGCCTCCTGCAGTTTGGTCAAACTCATGCTGGTAGCTTCGAGAACACTGTCCAACCATCTCGTCCTCTGCCGTCCCCTTCTCCTTGTGCCCTCCATCTTTCCCAACATCAGGGTCTTTTCCAGGGAGTCTTCTCTTCTCATGAGGTGGCCAAAGTATTGGAGCCTCAGCTTCAGGATCTGTCCTTCCAGTGAGCATTCAGGGTTGATTTCCTTAAGAATGGACAGGTTTGATCTTCTTGCAGTCCATGGGACTCTCAAGAGTCTCCTCCAGCACCATAATTCAAAAGCACCAATTCTTTGGCGATCAGCTCTCACTTCCATACATCACTACTGGGAAAACCAGAGCTTTAACTATATGGACCTTTGTTGGCAAGGTGATGCCTCTGCTTTTTAAGATGATGTGCGTCCTTACCGGGGAGCAACAAGCCTACTCCTTGACCCCAGCGCAGTTTCCTTCGGAGTCAGCGCGCACGGAAC
The DNA here is from genome assembly GCF_965153285.1 of Podarcis tiliguerta. Taxonomy (NCBI): domain Eukaryota; kingdom Metazoa; phylum Chordata; class Lepidosauria; order Squamata; family Lacertidae; genus Podarcis; species Podarcis tiliguerta. The sequence continues at coordinate 107,165,961 of NC_139536.1, forward strand.
TGCAGGAGGCGCATTCCTTGGCTTCGACGATGTTCCTCTTCGCTCCAGCCAGACGCTGGGAAAGACCCGCGCGCGTTTCGCCGAGGCGTCTGCAAGAAGCTCCGCCCGGCGCGCTCGCTTGTTCCTACCTGCCTGCCTGCCGGTGCCAGACAGGGAGGAGACTGAGGAATCTCGCGTCCGGGCCAGGCGTGCGTCTTTGCGCACGGGGCCCGACGAGAGCGCAGGTCATCGGCGCATCTGCGCCGGCTCCTCGGGGCCCCGCCGCCTCGGAGGGTGGGGCTGGCGGGGAAGGAGGGAGGCACCTCCTGGGCTGGCGCTGTCGGGACCTGCACCCAGCGGCTCCTCCGGGACGGGAAGAGGTGGCGGCGGCGGCAGAAGCAGCAGAGACGGCGCCCGGCTTGGGAAGGAGCGAGTGAGTAGCGCGTGGATTTGGGCACCATCAAAGTCTTATCGGGTGGGGATCTGGGGCAGCCCGGGTGGCCGGGGCTGGTGCCAGCGCGCTCGCGATTTCCCAGGGTGCTTGCGGAAGGAAAGCCCGTGATTCGGAGCAGCTCAGTCAGTGGGAACACCTGCGCCGTTGCTGTGCTATGGGGAGTGGGGAGCGGGCGGGTTACTTCCAGAGGGCGGGAAGCGGGCGACTCGAGAGTTGCGGCAGTACGTCTCCCAGTTCTTGGGAAGGCACTAGAGGAGGCCGTGCACACGTACTGCTGTTTAGATTATTATTAAAGCTTTTTTGTGATCTAGAAAACTTAATGTAAACAAAAACAAATACAAAAAGTATCTGAATGGAGTCCTCTCTAAACGATAGTTCTTAACGCTTACCGCCCACAGAAGTTAGTAGACCCTCCCAGCTCTCATATATATATATACACACACACACACACACACACACATACTGTATATATATATATTTCAACTTATGTACCGCCTTTATCAAACGATCCCAGGACAATGTACAACATTAAGAGCACACAAACACATATATAGGTAGGTGCTTGTAAACTGCCGGGAGAGCTTTTTCTTTCCTTTGCAAATGAATAAATATTCTAAGCAGATCAAATAATATGGATAGCATATCAGAGAATGCCTTGGTCATGTTACACACACACACAGAGACACACACACATTTACATATATACGCACTCTGATATGCTATCCATATTTTTTGATCTACTTAGAAGATTTATTCATTTGCATATATATATATCTCAGAGCTGGACTTTAATATGATGCCGTGAGCGAGGACAAAATTTGGTGCCACCACTAAATATTTATTAGTTTCACAATAATTCCTTTAGGCACAGTTTCTTTTTTTTTCCAGATCTTCTCAGTTGGTACCGATATAAATGATGTTGTTGTTGTTGTTTGTTGTGTGCTTCCTTGGCTCAGCGCCCTGTGCAGGGGAACAACCCACACTGCCCTAAAGCCAGTGCAATATATATATGCCTGTGTGTGTGTGTGCGTGCGTGGCGCTGTGGGTTAAACCCAGAGCCTAGGACTTGCCGGTCAGAAGGTTGGCGGTTCGAATCCCCACAACGGGGTGAGCTCCCGTTGCTCAGTCCCTGCTCCTGCCAACCTAGCAGTTCGAAAGCACATCAAAGTGCAAGTAGATAAATAGGTACCGCTCTGGCAGGAAGATAAACGGTGTTTCTGTGTGCTGCTCTGGTTTGCGGCTTAGTCATGCTGGCCACATGACCTGGAAGCTGTATGCCGGCCCCCTCAGCCAGTAAAGCAAGATGAGCACCGCAACCCAGAGTCGGCCAAGACTGGACCTAATGGTCAGGGGTCCCTTTACCTTTACACACACACACATACACACACATATATATGTGTGTGTGTGTGTATATATATATATATATATGCTTGTGCACTGCTTGAAGAGCTTTTTCTTCTTTTCTTCACCATGGAAGAAAGTTCAGAAACTTTAGCTGGTAAAGAATTTGGTGGCAAGGTTGCTCATTGGGGCAAGGCGGTTTGAGCTTATTGCCCCGATCCTAGCCTGACTGCACTGGTTGCCAATTAGCTTCTGGTCCCAATTCAAAGTGCTGGTTTTGACCTATAATGCCCTAAATGGCCCAGGACCGCAGTACCTCAAGGACTGCCTCTCCCCATATGAACCAACTGGAGGACCCTGAGATCAATCTCTGAGACCCTTCTTTGTGTGTCTCCTCCACCACACAAGAATGGGCCTTTCCTGTGGTGGCTCCCTGCTTGTGGTGACTCACCTGGTGCCTTCATTACATATCTTTAGGTGCCAGGTGAAAGTGCTTCTCCTCAACCAGGTGTTCAGCTGATTAACACACTATGGCTTTTTAAATGTGTTTGTGGGAAGGAGGCTATAAGTTTTTGTTTTATTCTGTATTTTGTGTTCTAAATTTGTATTGTTCTGTTGTCAACCTCTCTAGGATGTTCAGATGAGGGGTAATATACAAATATAATTGACGATGATGATGATCAATGAATCTTCTAAGCAGATTAAATAATATGTAAAGCCATAAGGATGATTGCTCTAGCAAATACGGTTTCCAGCACCAAAATTTCCTTCCACAGGAGCACCTTAAAAGATTGCAGATTTCATGGACTTTCAAGTCTTGAATAAACTATTGGGAGGGGAGTGGTGTGTGTGTGTGTGTGTGTGTGTGTGTGTGTGTGTGTTTCGGGGGAGGGGAGTGTTAAAGAAAAAGACATGACCTTGAAAACAAGAGACATCTGGTATATTTATTGAGTTTGATGGATAGCAGAGGATTTTCTTTTGTTGTTGCTGGGTCACAGAGTTCAGGAAAATAATAGTTCATAGAAGCTCCTTGGAATTTAATTAGTGGTTCTTCCTGTTTAATGGTGGGGGGAAGATTCCAAGGATTGCGTTGAATGGGATGTATCCACGGAATCTCTCCAGAAAAGGCATCCCCATTGAAAACTATGGAATGCACTTTAGGATATAATTATCATTTAGAAATAATTACTATTGTTTATTAAATTTGCATACCGCCCTATACCCACAGGTCTCAGGGCGGTTCACAACATAAAATCACAATATAAAAACAAAAAATACATAATCGAAACAGAAACAAAAACAACCCAAGAACACACACCCCCATCACATTTTAAAAGGGCATTGGATGTCAATCAGCCAAATGCCTGGGGAATGTTTTTGCCTGGGACCTAAAGGTATATAATGAAGGCACCAGCCAAACAGTCATGGGAATATCTCCAGTTGGCTGCAGTCATCTTGGTCCTAAACCGGGTGAAATGGCCTCACAGTGGGGTAACTATGCAAGAAAAGAAAAAAAGTCTCTCGTTTCCCCCTCGCCCTCCTTTCTTTCTGAACAGATGTTGACTTTTCTTCCATTCTTGAGCCTCTGGGATTTTCAGTAGCAATATGACTTCGTCAAGTGAATATGGTTCCAGTTCCTGGGAGCTCATTGTTGCTATCGATCACCAGTGCGGAGGGGAGCAAAAGGAAAGCACCCTCCAAGTATCAGGAGATCTTCACATTGGAGGAGTGATGCTTAAGCTCGTGGAAGAAATCGGTGAGTTCAATGATATATGCTTTTCTGTAAATGCACCAACGCTGAACATTTTGGTTCATTTCCTTATATGGGCAGTTTCTTCCAGTGTCACTATACAACAACTCTTCATTGGTGCTCATGTTTTTTTGGGGGGAGGTAGGATGTGTCCTAGAATCATAGAATCATAGAGTTGGAATAGACCACAAGGGCCATCGAGTCCAACCCCCTGCCAAGCAGGAAACACCATCAGAGCACTCCTGACATATGGTTGTCAAGCCTCTGCTTAAAGACCTCCAAAGAAGGAGACTCCACCACACTCCTTGGCAGCAAATTCCACTGTCAAACAGCTCTTACTGTCAGGAAGTTCTTCCTAATGTTTAGGTGGAATCTTCTTTCTTGTAGTTTGGATCCATTGCTCCGTGTCCGCTTCTCTGGAGCAGCAGAAAACAACCTTTCTCCCTCCTCTATGTGACATCCTTTTATATATTTGAACATGGCTATCATATCACCCCTTAACCTCCTCTTCTCCACGCTAAACATGCCCAGCTCCCTTAGCCGTTCCTCATAAGGCATCGTTTCCAGGCCTTTGACCATTTTGGTTGCCCTCCTCTGGACACGTTCCAGTTTGTCAGTGTCCTTCTTGAACTGTGCTGCCCAGAACTGGACACAGTACTCCAGGTGAGGTCTGACCAGAGCAGAACACAGTGGCACTATTACTTCTCTTGATCTAGATGCTATACTCCTATTGATGCAGCCCAGAATTGCATTGGCTTTTTTAGCTGCCGCGTCACACTGTTGGCTCATGTCAAGTTTCTGGTCAACCAAGACTCCTAGATTCTTTTCACATGTACTGCTCTCAAGCCAGGTGTCACCCATCTTGTATTTGTGCCTCTCATTTTTTTTGCCCTTAAACATTTCCTGTTTAAGCTATTGCAGGATGAACCCTTTTTGTTAATAAAGGGCTGGATTCAACTAAGTAGTTGCACTAGTGGGAGTTAGTGCAAGAAGTCCCATTAATCCCACTACCCCCAAAATTGGCTGGGGGGGGTGAGTCAGGAGAACCCCCAGAATGTTGTGCATGGGGTGAAGAGGGGAGATTATTATGTGTGACAAGCAGAAATGTTTGCGCTGACAGAATGACTCAGTAGTGCAACACTTGAGTTCCTCCCAATGCTTTTAATCTTTGGCTACATTCTAATTTTATATTGTATGTTTTGTTTTTAAATTGTAAGCCACTTTGAGAGAGAGAACTATTTGTAGCAAGCGACAAATAAATATAATTAATAGTAATGCTTGGATGACTTGCAGTACACCAGTGATGGCCAAACCTGACCCTCCAGCTGTTTTGGGACTACAGTTCCCATCATCCCTGACCACTGGTCCTGTTAGCTAGGGATGATGGGGCTTGTAGTCCAAAAACAGCTGGAGGGCCAAGTTTGGCCATCACTTCAGTAGACGGTCAAGAGATTCTGGCTTTCATTGATTAACAAGAGCAACAACCAAAGGCTTGTTCTTCCTTCTTTCAAATTAGGCTTTCAGCTGATTCTCGGGGCTTCCAAGTGTCGTGCCCCACATGTGGTGAAAAGAGGTCACTAGAGGTCATGGTGACATCATGAGATAGACAGATAGGCAGCCTCACCTACCTATCAAACTTGGGGAACTGGGGAAAATAAGGATCCGGCTCACCCGCCTAAGTGCAAAGTAGAACCAGGTGGATTGATTCGTGTTTACATAAGAAGGCTTATAACGGTACCTGTTCTTTGAACTCAGGGATGGGAAACCTGCAGCCCTAAAAATGTTGTCCCACTACAACTCCCATCATCCCTGACCAATCACCTTTAGCAGGTTGTTAACACTTGTGCTTGGTTTTGTTGTTTTCCCCAGGAGTGTCGCAGGACTGGTCAGACTATGCCCTTTGGTGGGAGCAGAAGCAATGCTGGCTTCTCAAAACTCACTGGACGCTGGATAAGTATGGGGTGCAAGCAGATGCCAAGCTGTTGTTCACTGTTCAGCACAAAATGCTGCGCCTCCGTCTGCCGAGCATGAAAACAGTGAGGCTGAACGTCAGCTTCTCGTCTGTGGTCTTCAAGGTAGTTGGAGACATCTGCAGGACCCTTGGTAAGTGTGGCCTCTCCAAGATTCTGGGTAGTTATATTTGGTGACCTGAATATGCGTTGCTAACACAATTGTTGTTGTTGTTTAGTCATTTAGTCGTGTCCGACTCTTCGTGACCCCATGGACCAGAGCACGCCAGGCACTTCTGTCTTCCACTGCCTCTCACAGTTTGGTCAGATGCATGCTGGTAGCTTTGAGAACACTGTCCAACCATTTCCTCCTCTGTCATCCCCTTCTCCTTGTGCCCTCCATCTTTCCCAACATCAGGGTCTTTTCCAGGGAGTCTTCTCTTCTCATGAGGTGGCCAAAGTATTGGAGCCTCAGCTTCAGGATCTGTCCTTCCAGTGAGCACTCAGGGCTGATTTCCTTCAGAATGGATAGGTTTGATCTTCTTGCAGCCCATGGGACTCTCAAGAGTCTCCTCCAGCACCAGAATTCAAAAGCATCAATTCTTTATGGTTCAGCTCTCACTTCCATACATCACTACTGGGAAAACCATGGCTATAACTATACGGACCTTTGTTGGCAAGGTGATGTCTCTGCTTTTTAAGATGCTGTCTAGGTTTGCCATCGCCTTTCTCCCAAGGAGCAGGTGTCTTTTAATTTCGTGAATGCTCTTTGCTAACACAATTAGTAGTATACAAAGATGCATTATACAGTGGTGCCTCGCAAGACGAAAAGAATCCGTTCCGCGAGTTTCTTCGTCTTGCGGTTTTTTTCGTCTTGCGAAGCAAGCCCATTAGCAGATTAGCGCTATTAGCGGTTTAGCGGCTATTAGTGGCTATTAAAGGCTTAAGGGATTAGCGGATTAGCTGCTAAAAGGCTATTAGCGGCTTAGATCAGCTGATAAGCGGCTTAGCGATCAGCTGTTAAGCGGCTTAGCGATCAGCTGTTAAGCGGCTTAGCGATCAGCTGTTAAGCGGCTTAGTGAACAGCTGTTAAGCGGCTTAGGGGCTTGGGAAAAAGGGGGGGGAGGGGAAAAAACTCCAGGAATCGCAAGGCATTTTCGTCTTGCGAAGCACCTCCAAAACGGAAAACCCTTTCGTCTAGCGGGTTTTCCGTCTTGCGAGGCATTCGTCTTGCGGGGCACCACTGTATACTGAGTCAGACAATTGTTCCTTCTAACTTAGTACTACCTGCCCTGACTAGCAGCTGTTATATATATATATATATATATATAACAGCTGCTAGTCAGGGCAGGTAGTGCTAAGTTAGAAGGAGGTTAAGAACAGTTTCAGGTTAAGAACGGACCTCCAGAATGAATTAAGTACTTAACCCGAGGTACCACTGTACTAGTCAGAGTTACTACCATCAGTCATTGTCTCCTCTGCATTCTCCAAGGCTTTTCATCCATGCACCTTTCAGTTGCAACTCTCATTGCTCCAGAAAAACCTTTTCCAAGTTGCGCGAGGGTCAGGGGGAATTTTACAGAGCAACACCCCATGTGGAGCTGTCACAGGAAGGAAATATGGTCCTCCTCACCCAGGGTGGATAAAAATCATAGATTTTTTAAAAAAAAATTAAATCGATTTTTTTTTTTTAAATCGGATTTTTAAAATAAAATGCTTTTGGAGGAAAAATCTTTCTAAAGATACTTTTCTATTTAAGTTACGTTATAGTCCAAAGGCTATATCATTAGGAAATAAGGATTTGTTTTAAGTTTTTCATGTGTGCTAAAACTCAGTCTAAGGGTTTTTTTAAAAAAAAAAAATTGTTTAACCACATCAGTTAACAAACATGGATACATATGCTATAACGTTTTATTTTTTTAATTAAATAAATTGTTTAAATTGTTATTAAGGAAATGGCTATTTTTCACTTCCGATAAAGTACAGCGGAAAAGTTGTCCAAATATAAAGAGTTAACCTCCCAATCATTTCATAATTTTCTGTCAATGTATTTCTAAGAGTATAACCAAATAAGTCACTTTTGATATAACTGTAAAAACTACTCTGAAAATTTATTATTCCAAAAATGAAACCTTCATCTGATTGCAAATATTAAGATTATACCAGCAAGAATGAGTCTTTCTGTAAAAAAATGATTTAAATCAAGTCTTACTGACTAGTGATTTAAATTGTGATTGATTTAAATCTAATCAAATTTGAATCTATATAAGCACTTTCTGCCCATATACCGTATTTTTTGCTCTATAAGACTCACTTTTTCCCTCCTTAAAAGTAAGGGGAAATGGGTGTGTGTCTTATGGAGCAAATGCAGGCTGCGCAGCTATCCCAGAAGCCAGAACAGCAAGAGGGATTGCTGCTTTCGCTGCGCAGCGATCCCTCTTGCTGTTCTGGCTTCTGAGATTCAGAATATATTTTTTCTTGTTTTCCTCCTCCGAAAACTAAGTGCGTCTTGTGGTCTTGTGCGTCTTATAGAGCGAAAAATACGGTATGTAAGGTTGGTTGTGATCTACAATCAGCTTTTCAAACAGCCCAGGAACCTCTTTACTTTTCTGAACAGTGTTCCTCTTTTCTCCATCCGACGCTGCATTGCAGACGGCTTTGGGTGGTATTTCAATTATGGTTTATGTTGTGGAGCAGTTATCCTTTGTTGCATGGAAGGAGCTGCTGTATGTACTTCTTTAGATCAGAGGTTCTATCTGTGGAAAAGGGATTCTGAGATTCAGAATATTTTTTTTTCTTGTTTTCCTCCTCCAAAAACTAGGTGCGTCTTGTGGTCTGGTGCATCTTGTAGAGCGAAAAATACGGTATCTATCTTTAGATGAGGAGGAGTGGTTCTGAAACTGTCAAAATGGCAGTGATAACGCACCATCTTCCTACTGGTACAAATCTCACAGAGTTAATGCATCAACACGGCAGCTTGAGGTTGCTGCCTCAACCCAATAAGGCTGCTTTAAGGCAATGAATTTCGGAACGACCGCTGTGCATATCGTTCACATCTCCTGTGGCATGTGAATTAACGCGCACGCTCCCCAGGGATGGAATTTGTCACCCCAAGCCATATTAACAGCTGTGCAATTCACTATCTAAATTCCTAGCGCATGATTGTAAACCTGTCTTGAGTGTCACAATTACTATGATGAAAGCCCCAGATATTGCTCAACTGGAATTTGGCTCTTCAGTCTTCCTAACCACAAATAACAGTTATGGAGCAGATAAATTAGTTCAGCCTGCGGGAGAATATGTGTGACCAAATTAACAGAATAAAAGCATTGTTTGGCTATAAGACCGTAATTAAAGGAGAAGGGAAAGTAGGAAGCGCATAATGCAATTGATTGTGTTTTCAGAACACTGCAGTACTTCTGCTACAATATCAGCAGTTAGTTCTATTTTGCTTGAGTTGACTGACGAAATAAAATTGGGTCAATCATACACATCAGACCATAGAATCATAGAGTTGGAAGAGACCACAAGGGCCATCGAGTCCAACCCCCTGCCAAGCAGGAAACACCATCAGAGCACTCCTGACATATGGTTGTCAAGCCTCTGCTTAAAGACCTCCAAAGAAGGAGACTCCACCACAGCAAATTCCACTGTCGAACAGCTCTTACTGTCAGGAAGTTCTTCCTAATGTTTATAGAACATCAGACCATGTTTGTTTTACATATGCAGGGATGCAGCCCTGCAGTTCTCATCCCTGCACCTTGGTCAAGCAAGCAAGGAGAATGTTCCCATACATTGGGAAAAGGAAAGAAAATAACACGCAGTATTTCTTGTTTGAATTGCCAGCTCGTAGGTAGTCAGGTTCATTTTTTTATTATTATTTATTTCTAAGGTTTCCCCCTCCCCTAAAAATAACTTTTATTAATATAAAAATTATTAATATATTAAATATTAATATAAAATATAAAAATTTGAGGAAAAGAAACATAACGTTCATGTGCTGCCCTTTGGTATAATAAATTTGTCCAGGGAGGGTTGCAACGGAAATATTGTAAGCATAGGCAAGGCTGCAAGAGCTCAACCAAATTTGTCAAAGCTCCGGAAGCACAAATGAGGGAAGCTTTTTCAGCCTGATCTCATCAAAGATGTTTCCATTTTTATCTTCCAAAACTCCGTCCCAGGTATCAGACGGCCAGAAGAACTCTCTCTACTGAGACCATCGGAAGATGCGAAAAAGAAAAAGAGAAAAGACAAAGACAAAGAGCCAGTCATAGAAGATATTTTAAATCTGAACAACTCTCCTGTGAGTTTGGGATTGCCAGGTAAATAACCCAACAGACACTACTGAGTTTATTTACTTACTTATTTGGTAAGTAAGGCACTTGTGATCTTTCAATTTGTCACAAGCAACAGAGGGAAGAGAGGGAAGGAATACGTGTTGAGTTCATAAGAAGGCTTACTTTCGGTAGCGGGTGAGCTTTATGGGGGGCTGTACCAAAGGCTGAATTAGTGGTTTTTTGTTTTTTTTTTAGCTTTTGAAATCATTTTTTATTTGATTTTACAAATGGAAATTAGTTACAATACCAAATACATATCCGTAAAATGAGATTTCTCTGAATCTCGAGACTTTCCCTCCCTCATCCACTCCATGGGTCCTGTTGTCAACATTTCTGACTGCATATTATTCCATAATCTATGTTTTATAACCATCCATATTGTCCGTAGTATTTGTGGCATTACAAATGAGATTAAAATCCTGCTAATGTTTTCATCTGCTTACAGTGGTCTCCTAAATAAATTATAAACTTTCCCCATTCTTTCTTGAATTTCTTCTTGGTCTCTGAGTTTCCCAGTCAGTTTTGCCATCCCAGCATAGTCTGACAGTTTAGTTTCCCATTCCTCTCTGGTGGGGACTCTTTCTTCTCTCCATCTCTGGGTGGTTTTTCGAACTTTTTTATGGCAAAGAAGGGCAAAACCATTCTCCACCATCTGCATTGTGACACCCGTAAAACTGGTAAAGGTAAAGGGACCATTAGGTCCAGTTGTGGCCAACTCTGGGGTTGCAGCGCTCATCTTGCTTTATTGGCCAAGGGAGCCGGCGTACAGCTTCCGGGTCATGTGGCCAGCATGACTAAGCCACTTCTGGCGAACCAGAGCAGCACACGGAAATGCCGTTTACCTTCCTGCCGGAGCGGTACCTATTTATCTACTTGCCCTTTGACGTGCTTTTGAACTGCTAGGTTGGCAGGAGCAGGGATTGAGCAACGGGAACTCACCCCGTCACAGGGATTCGAACCGCTGACCTTCTGATCAGCAAGTCCTAGGCTCTGTGGTTTAACCCACAGCGCCACCCACGTCCCTATAAAAACTGGTACCCAAGTCCAAAAAGGCATCAATACATTCTGGACGGAATCAATGGTCTCCGCAGTAACAATTCTTGCCAGCTGTGCTGGATGACGGCAGTGAAGGCCTTTGAGCATCTTTCAGTCTGCTGAACAAGGAGAAAATGGAGAGAGAAGCTGGTGGGAGGCTATCTCTGGAGCTGTGCGCAAAATGGCCTCTTGAAATTCTCCCCTCTGTGGGCAGAAGGAAAGACTGAGGCTACATCCACACCATGTATTTAAAACGCATGGCTTCCCCCAAAGAATTCTGGGAACTGTAGTGTGTTAAGGATGCTGTGATGTGAGGGGTAAACCAAAGCTCTCAGGATTCTTATGACCTGTTTCTCCAAGGAGATGGGAAGCTCTTCAACAGTTTCCCAGGGGTGGGGGCTCACCATTGGCAGCCTCTGTCACCAAGTTTGGCTTTGTTTATTCTGCTGCTGTTGGCAAAGTGTCCGCCATTTTGAATCCACCCCAGTGCCTCTGGCCTAGCATCCTTCTGGGCTATTGGAAGGGTAGATATGGTGGCTGCCGAAGCAAGCAAAACACAAAAACCAAGCAAAAAGTGGAGATGAGTCTGCAGTGTAGCCTTCTTTACTTGGGTGGGGGAACGAGACAAAGGAAAATCTCAGGAAGTTTATCAGAAAAATGTTTCCTGAGAAATGGTGACTCTGCTCTAGTTTGTTCCTCCCATTTCAGTCTCCCACCAGATCTCTCACCAGATCCCCTCAGGATTAGCCTGCTGAAAAAGGGACAGTTGTAGTATGATAGATTGGCTATCAAAGGGAGTGAGTTTTCCTTGGTGGAATGGGGTCCTCTTCTCCCCAGCAATGTCTTCTGGCTTGTGTCATTGATCTCTTGACTTAGAAGCCACATATCCTGGAAAGCTATCAAGAGGAGCGAAGGAGGTTCACTGAAAGGACCTGGCCAGGAAATAAGGGACACAGTTTGCAGTCTTGGCTAATGAACCGCAGTCGCATGGGAGCTATTGCTCTAGCTGAGTCACAAAGTGCCTTTCTCAGGAAAGCAAGGCTCTGGCTGATACGAATTCGGTCCTGGGGTACCGGGCACGTGAAAGTTGCCTGCTCCAACCACCCCAGAACAGCCTTTAAAAAATGGCATTAAGGCTGCCATTCTGTACCCCTTTACGTGAGGGTAATCCCCATGGAAATAAATAGGTCTTGCTTTTGAGTAGACATGTAGAGACATTATGCAGTCAGTAACTGGGAGCACCTAGATAGTTCCTCATTCCTTCACCACAGTATGCTCTTAGCCTTAAAGAGACTTTGATTTCTTCAATTTCCTTTGCCATGAGCAGCTCCCATCAGGGATGGGACAAACCTGCACCCCTCTAGATGTCACTACAACTCCCATGATCCCCAACCATTGGCCATGCTGCTTTGAGCTGATGGGAGTTGGAGTCCAGTACCGCCTGGAGAGAGCGGAGTTTTCTACACCTGTTTTATAGAAGGTCACTTCTGAGATCAGCCAGGAAAAGCCACTTTCCTTGTTTGGATACTGGCTGTGCTTCTGTAGACTCAATTGTTCATCTCCTCTATTTCAGCAAGCCCTGGCTTCTATAGCAAAACCATGACTCCCGTCTACGATCCTGTCAGCGGGACACCTGTCTCGTCGGCAGTTGCCTGGTTTGGTGACAGCCCTCTGGCCAAGCAGAGCTGGAACAACCTTGCCTTCAGCCCTTCAAACTGCACACCGGAATCGCTTGCCAAAATGTACCAGCCTCGGACTCTGGTCGACAAAGCAAAGCTGAATGCTGGGTAAGAGACTCCTCCGCTGGATATCAGGATTAGCCAGTTTGGACAAGCCAGGATAGGTCATGAGTGTGTGATGTCCTTGCGTGGGCTTATTATTATTATATCTTTATTTATACCTTGCCATTTTCCCTGGACTCGAGACAGCTTACAGTATTACAGTGGTCCCTCGGGTTACATATGCTTCAGGTTACATACGCTTCAGGTTACAGACTCCAGTAACCCAGAAATAGTACCTCAGGTTAAGAACTTCGCTTCAGGATGAGAACAGAAATCATGCAGCAGCGGCAGCAGGAGGCCCCATTAGCTAAAGTGGCGCTTCAGGTTAAGAACACTTTCAGGTTAAGTACGGACCTCCGGAATGAATTAAGTACTTAACCCAAGGTACCACTGTATGGGGGGTTTTTTATGGGGGGAAGGGAGGCTGAAAATCAGTGATACAGCCAAAAGTTCTTGATTTAAACCCCAGGCTCTCCAGGTAGATCTGAGAGATAGTGCCTGAAGCCTCCATTGCATGGTTATATGCTTCCTTGTTTCTCCCAGACACCTTGCAAATTAACAGGATCCTTCCTGCTCTGTTCCTTTGTCTCCTGTCCTCCTTCAGGTGGTTAGATTCCTCTCGGTCACTTATGGAACAAGGTATCCAGGAGAATGACCAGCTTTTGTTACGCTTCAAGTACTATTCTTTCTTTGATCTGAATGCAAAAGTAAGTAAAGAGTCGCTTCCCTTCACGGTCTGCCGTGACTTAGGGCATGTTGGATAAAGAGCAACTGCGAGGGTCTTACTAGGTTTCCTGTTTGTTCTCTGAGTTTTGGCCATCTGCGACTCATGCAGCAAATGCATATCTACATAAATATAGAAAAACTAGGGGCTGCCACCCCTCCTCACGGCACTTGCCAAGTCTGCACTGGATTCAGCTAACTCATTCCACTAGTGGAAGCCAGTGCAATGACTCCAGCTAGCATCTTGCAAACCCACCCAGGCACCTGCCCCAAATCCGCTTTGGAGAGTTCGGGAAACTGCAGAACATCCCAGAAAGGAGAAGGGAGATGGTTTCTGAACAATCTCAGCAGCACCCCATTGAATTCCACCATCTAGATAATACATTGCTATCTCCCACAACTATAAATACCAGTATTATAAATATCACAATGCAATAACGATAACACATTACTAATTTACCACGTAGAAAAACTGCTGTAATTATATGTCAGGGAACTGCCATCAGAGCCAGAGGGAGAGGGAGGGCTCCAGAGGGACTCCCGGGAGGGAGAGAAGCAGCACATCTTCTGGGGAAGGAAATCAGCGTAGCACCAGTGGAGAAGGGGGGCAGATGGGGGAATTGGCGAGGTGGTTCCAAGACTCCTTGCCGGGGACCAGCGGGGAGAGCACGGGTCCTCCGATGCCCACACCCTCCCTGCGCAGAAGGCGTCCGCGCAGGGAGAGTAGGCGAAGACTAGGCGTCAAAGAACTTCTATGCTGGAAGAAGTTCAAGAAACGCCCACTGATGGATTCTGCCAGTGATTGAGACAGCCACGGGTGAGTGGCTGTCCGGACAGAAAGGGTTCACTCAGGCAACCCACCCAGGTGTGGCGCCGATTTACGCACGAGCAACCCCTAGAACCATTACATTATAATATAAGAATCATAATTTATTGCTTATATCCTGACCAAAGCCAAGCTGTGCTTCCATGTACCTTTGGGAAGGATAATGCTTGATTCTTTCTCCTGTGCAAAGAAAGATGAAAGTCACTCTCAAATGCCTAGTTGCAGGGCTCTCGTCAGACTTGCATTTGAGCTCAGGTCCGGAGCTCAAATGCAACACACTATCTGGCTTTAATAATTAGTAATAGTAATAACTAATAATATAATTTATTATTTATACCCTACCCATCTGGCTGCGTTTCCTCAGCCACTCTGGGCGGCTCCCAACAGAATATCAAAAACACAATAAAACATCAAACATTAAAAACTTCCCTCATCAGGGCTGCCTTCAGATGTCTTCTAAAAGTCAGATAGTTGTTTATTTCCTTGACATCTGATGGGAGGGTGTTCCACGGGGTGGGTGCCACCACCGAGAAGGCCCTCTGCCTGGTTCCCTGTAACCTCACTTCTCATTGTGAGGGAACTGCCAGAAGGCCCTCGGAGCTGGACCTCAGTGTCCGGGCTGAACGATGGGGGTGGAGAGGCTCCTTCAGGTATACTGGGCCCAAGGCCATTTTGGGCTTTAAAGGTCAGCACCAACACTTTGAATTGTGCTTGGAAACGTACTGGGAGCCAATGTAGGTCTCATCAACGTTAATGTTCTACCTATTCTTCATGAATTCAGTTAAAGGTTTCCACTTACCTTTTAACGTTTTCTCACTCCTGCAACTATCTCTGTCTGACTCAGGCTTGCTTCCTATTAGAAGCGCACAGGGTTGAGGCATTGTGTGTTTGTGTGTCGCACTGCTTAGCTGTACATAATGACAGGCTCACTCCAGATGTTGGCCACCACTGGCTGAGAGCCTTTGGCCGCCTCTGACACAACATGGCCTTGTTTGTCTTCTCCTGACAGTACGACGCGGTGCGAATCAACCAGCTCTATGAACAAGCCCGCTGGGCCATTCTGCTGGAAGAGATAGACTGCACAGAGGAAGAAACCTTCATATTTGCTGCGCTGCAGGTACGTACTTGATCCTCAAGTTGACAAACCAGTTTCCCCATCTGCGGCAGGCAAACACCTGCCAGGACATGAACACAATGAGCCGAGCTCAGACTGGTTCCTCTCCAAGCCCTTTCCTTCCCCTTCTCCAACCCCGCCCCTCTCGGCAGTGATTAACGGGTTGGCTCTTTCAAGCTCCGCTGAGACCCATGTAAATAATTGACAGGTGCCCCCAGTCTTTTATGGGCAACTGCTAAGTTACACTTTGGTAGAACAAATCTAACCACATGAAAAGCAAACAGGACCATCCCTCTCAAAGCATTGTTATATGCTTGGTCATTTCAGGAGGAGAGCTACTGGAATCAGTTTTTCAGATGAGAGAAGAGTGTTTCTATACTTTATTTTCCTTTGCTTACAACAATGCAGGCAGAGTGGAAACAAGCAGGCAGCTGTCCTGCTGGTCCCTGCAACAGGTTCCCAGAAAGTGATTTCTGTTAATTGTTCTGTGCATTGTTAAAATGCACAATAAAACTACAGTGGTACCTCAGGTTAAGTACTTATTTCGTTCCGGAGGTCCGTTCTTAACCTGAAACTGTTCTTAACCTGAAGCACCACTTTAGCTAATGGGGCCTCCTGCTGCCGCCGCGCCGCCGGAGCACAATTTCTGTTCTCATCCTGAAGCAAAGTCCTTTACCTGAGGTTAACTATTTCTGGGTTAGCGGAGTCTGTAACCTGAAGCGTATGTAACCCGAGGTACCACTGTATCTACTTGAAATGTTAAAATATCAAGGCCCACGGTCAAAATATTCAATAAAACAGAGCTGGTGTGGAATAGTGGTTAGAGTGATGTCCCGGGACCTGGGAGATTAGGGTTCAATGCCCAATTCGGTCATGAAGTTCACTGGATGACCTTGGGCCAGTCACTGTCTCTCAGCCTACATCACAGGCTTGTTGTTCGGATAAAATGGAAAGGTAACAGAATTGAGTATTGAGCTCCTTGCAGGACAGGTGGGGTATAAATATACAATGTTCCCATTAATACACGGTGATTAAAATGGGAGACTGTGATCAAACAGGAGACTCCAATCTCCTGTTGTGCTTGGCTGTTGTTAGTAAGACTTTCTGAGAGCTGGTCCAAAAACAGGAAAAATCTAATGCATACATTTTTTTTTCTTTTTCTTTTTGTATAATTTTTATTACATTTTCTGTTTTACGTTTTAGCATATTCATTTAAAAAACCTTAAAATGTCAAGGATATTTTCCATGGCTCATTTTGCATAACATAAATCCCTTCATGTTTTATATAAACTAAACCATTCAGTATTCCCTTATTACATCCATCAAAACTTATTTACACTGTTGAATTTATCCTAATGCTGTCCACGTTTTCAGATGTACAGTACACAATTTCCCCCCATATATTCAATAAACATTTTCCAATCTTCTTTAGACGTATGTTCTTCTTGTTCTGTTATTCTATATGTTAGGTCCGCAGTCTGCGCAAATTCCATCAGTTTAAGCTGCCATTCTTCTTTGGTTGGGACTTTGCTCGTTTTCCATTTTGGGGCTAACGAAACATTCATATACATTCATATGTAATGCATACATTTAAAAGGACGGTTTCATAAGATTTTGTTACCGGCTCACAACAAATCCCTCCTGAATGTGAAGCCAACGTACCTTCTCTTGCCCAACTCTCTGTCTTTTTCTTGTTATCTTTCCTGTAGTACCACATCAGCAAGTTGACAGTGTCGTCGGGGTCACAAGTTTTCACAACCGAAGCAGAAACGGATGAAGTGGAGGCGGCCCTTTCTAACCTTGAAGTCACTCTGGAAGGGGGGAAAGCAGAGAATATTTTGGTATACCATGCACACGCTTTCCTGTAGAGGTCAA